>NC_090930.1:3661706-4352560 GCF_040938575.1 Ambystoma mexicanum | reverse complement strand
CTCAGATCCCAGACAGATATTGATTATTCAGCTCAGCAGAAACGTTTTTTGCTTCACTCATCTCAAGTGTCCAAGCAAGGGCAAACGCAAAATGGCTCCAGATAACACGGTGGGAATTGATTCAGCTGGCCAATGACACTGAAGAAGGGTTCAACGTGATCAAGGTAGAACTAAGGGCTCTACGGCTGATGACAATGCAAAACAGGTATGTCTTGGACCTGTTGACGGTGATGGACGGAGGTGTTTGCCGAAAAATCGGAAGTGCCTGCTGCACTTTCGTACCTTCCGAAGATGCCGAAAACGGCTCCCTGTCCCATGTGATCGAAGCAGTACACAACCTAGGAGAAAAAATGAAGATGGAAGGTGGAGCAGAGGCCAGCACATGGTTCGATAACATTTTCTCCTGGGTCCCCTCATGGCTTGGAACAACTGTGAAATTTTTGATGCCAGCTGTGGTGTTCCTCCTCTTTATTTTTTGCCTGTGCCAGGTGGGTCTTCGATGTTGTGCTAACGCAGTGCCTAATGGTGCAATGATGATGGTGACAATGGGCAACACCCGGGGTGCAATACAAACTATGCAGGAAGTACAGGTGCAAACAGGAACTGATGACACACCCAGGTATCAACTAGTGCCTAGGTACCACGACAAGGATATTGCAGACAAATTATGGCACACCACCATCAGAGAACCACGCATACTAGAATGGTATGAGGAGGTATGGGTAGACTTGGAAGGAGACAGCGGATGTATATACCTGACCTGTACCCCAGATGAATATGCTAGGAGGGGTGAGAGCTTAAGGGGGGTGTGCAGAGCCTGGATGCCCATAAAAGGCACACCAGCATGGGATGAGGCAGTTATGGACGAAGAAGAATGTAGGAGATTGATTGAGTTAAAGAATTCGTTACTTAAGTAACGAAAGGGGGGAAATGTAGGGGAGGACTGGTCCAAGAGACCCCCCTCACCTGCGTCTTCTCCCCAGGTGAGGGCTATGGCTCATTAGGCGTCCCCTCATCCACCCGGGCCCAGGTGGTAGAGGGTTCACCTGTTGAAGACATTGCCCATACGTATCAATGCCCACATATATTGAATTTAGCTAGGCCCAGAAACCATTTTGTCCAGCAAAGATGGTGTGAGCTCAGCGCACTGTAGCGCGGCCCCCACCCTTGGAAAGTTTCAATTATCCCTGTTGCCGCAGCTCCCTGGCAGATCTGCTGTAAGCACGTTCCCACGAGCAGGACGGACATGAGCTAGCATAAAATACTAACACTGTAACATTTCACCGTCCGCAGCGTATAACTGCTCCCAGAATGACCCGGTCGGCAAGGCCTGGGTGGTGGGAAGGTCTGTAGAATGATCATCCGATGAAAGCAGAAAGGTACTCAAATATAAATGTAAAAACTACTTGGTGTATTCTCTCCATACAAACCACTCATACTAAAGAAAGTTGTAGAATTGTCCTGTTGGCATACATAACACCAGCCATGAAGGACCCGCACCCCTGCAGGGGTGTGCAAATGACAAAAGCATTCTGGGGGAATGGTCCTTAGATGTATCATTAGAAACCGCACACCCCGCGGTCCCGCGCCATAACTGAACTAATGCTGCTAGAGTACACAAGAAAACAGGGGGCACATGTGAAGGGTGTGCGAGAAGGCACTCGTCACGCGTGTATGTTTAAAGCCCCTTGCGTGCCGCCACCGTCACATACGGTGGCGGTTCAGTTTCTGTGTGCTTCACCAACCGTAATGCTACCTCACTTACTGCAAGATATATATACATATAGTTAAATACTGTAATTGTTGAAATATAGTGTACTAATAAGGTGCTCAGACTGAATATAATTGAAATGCCTTCAGCGAAGTGAAATGTGTGTTCTCAAGTGATTCAAACAGATATTATAAAGTGTTCTAATGATTGTGATGTTTTCACCTCCAAAAACCGGCAACACGCGAGGAAGATACCTTTGCAAATATGTGCAAGGCCATTCCCCTCCCACCCTGCGAAGACTGCCAAAAATATGAGAACAGAGGCCCGCGCCGCGCTGCCCCACCTCCCCCAACTAGACTGGAGCCGCTTCATAGATGCATAGCCCCCTTCTGCAGCACCCAAGGCAACGGGCCGCCACCTGAATTATTTACAGCACAGCAGTAAACCTCTGCCTGAACCCACACTTCCAAAGGCGCCCCCTCGTAAACCCCACAACCCACCAGATCATCCTAGACTTATGGCCCGGTGCAATCAGGACACCCAACACTGTGGCAACACACAGTGGCACATTTATAACCACATCTAACAAGACAGATAGGGTTGTACCGCCCGTCCCATGCCCCGAAGCTTAGCCCCTCAACCTATGGCTCCGGTCAACAGGACGCTGGTAACCATGCCCTGATGAATGACCATTAGACCCCTCATAAGGTGCATTCCTCCCGTGTTGCATTAACCTGTAGAATAACCTATTGGAAGATTTACTAAAAGAAGATAATATTGCAATGACTGAATGACTGCGGTGTGCATGGCCTAGGGCAAATAAGTCAGGAAAAGACATTCATCTCTGACACTGGCCGCGATGGCACAACAACACTGCCCGGATGAACTCTGCCAACCTGCCAGGCCCAGCCCAACCCACAATGCTGACCAGTGACGTTCTTCAGCCATGGCCAACCACATCGCAGCAGCACCTATAGCTAGTCATCGCCACCCAATCCCATTGAACTTGTGCCCCCTATAGTATGTAGGTTCTTATGACGTTTTTTGTAAATATATACGCCTGTCTTTGCTATTGTCAGACAGAGCGCTCTCGGAGTTTGCAGAGTTCTTTGCATGCCATATTCTGATTGATAAACTCCCATTTAAGCTCACCCGCACTCTGTCTTGGCCTTATTCCCTACTTGGGAGAGTCCTTCATTGTCTCTCATTGCGGGGAGGATCGTGCTGGCTGGGGGACGCTTGCCTTCAACTGCTCGGATTATTGGTGGCCAAGGTTAGACACGGATGTAGAAGAGATGATCAACGTATGCCCCATATGCGCAGCATCTGATAAGGTGCTCAAAACACACGCACAACCTCTCAATCCGATAGACCTTCCACAATCTCCGTGGGAATATGTAGCCCTTGACAAATTAGGGCCACAAGGGAACAAACAAATATGCAACTGTATTAGTGGACCTGTTCCCCAAGTGGGCAGAAGTAAAATGTGCAAGTGAGGCAGATTCCAGAACAGTTGTTGATGATCAATTTCAGAAGGAAGGTATCCCTCAAAAGATATTCACGGACAATTGAGTCCAATTTACGTCAAGCTTAATGAAAAAATGTTTGAAGAATTTATGTGTAGAACATACATCTGCAAAAAACCACCTCCATTTCAACTTTCCACCAATGGCATTGTGGGGCAATTAAATCGCACCCTAATGCAATGTGTGAGCATGTCATTACAGGAAGGCAAACATTGGGAAGATGACATTGAAAAAATGGTGTTGTCCTATAGAATGGCTTCACAAACACAGGGCTAATGCCATTTGAAGTGCTTAGGAGATGAAATGCCACCACTGTTAGGGAGATTTATCATGTTTATGCTTCATCCCCTCTCCTAGTGAGACTCCCAATACTTCTTGCTTGACTTCTGGACCTTTTTCTTTCAATCCTGACTGAGTGGAGCCTTTTCGCATTCATTCATTTGTGTGGGCTCTGTTTTTTGGAACTCAATTCTTTGTATTCTACCTATACTATGGAGTCTGTCTGCTCCATAGCTCTTAAAGGCATCTGTGTTTTTACTACTGCAGCACACAGCGCCTTATAGGTGGTGTTGCTGGGGATCCTTGGGGTCCTCCTTTAAGATTCATTTTCAATATCCTCAAGCAACTACAGTTCTTAGTGTCTCTCCCAAAACTATATAGTCTGAGAGATTGGCACACACCACCTTCAGTGGAGTGCCAAAGGGATACTTAGTAGCCCCCTTCTCTCTGCTCCTGTGACTTTTCAGTCACAGTGACAATCTCCTAGTTATGGCTGGTGGCAGTGGTAGTGTTCTACCAACTATTGTGTAGTTTTTATAGTGCAGGCTATGTCCATAGCCACGGTAGTGCACAATAGGGGCACCCAAGTACCAACTTGGGGCCTCCCCCCTTTTTCTGCCATTAGTAGCATGGTTCTTTGTTAGCCCTTCTTCTCCCATTCTGGGAGGAGGAGGCTGGTGTGTGTCTTTTGCCTTTGGAGGAAACCAATGGGTATCACCGCCTAGCCTCCAGAGTGTCTGGACAGGCAGGAAGTGGGGGAGGAGTCTTCCAACCCCCTGTCCTTTGTCTGCCAGATTGCCTAAATAGGACCAGCTACCACAGGAGGTCTCTGACTGTCGTGATTGGACAGCCAAACGCCCCTTTCTGTAAAATGTTGAGAGGTTGCAGAGGTGTGTGTGCTGGAACTGTATAAAAGGTGAGGCTTCTGGAGTGAAAAGCAAGTCGACCACTGGAAGCTGAAGTAACCGAAGAAGATGATGACCAGAGACGCTTAAAGACACTGCAACACTGTGAAGGGACTACTGTTGACCTGACCCAGTTTTCTGTGTGACAGAGGAGCTCCAAAGAGGACGACTTCTTCCCTTTGGCTGGTGGGAACAAACAGTCGCAAGAAAAACCTTGAATTGAGCCATCTCCCGAGGTTCTAGGAGTTTCCAGAGCTGCAGAAGCCCAATAACAGGAGACCTGCTGCCCATTTCGAGTGCATCGTAGTGGAAAGGCTGAATCCATCCAAATCTTTGCTGAACCTGTAAGGATAATCCAGAGTTCCGATCCAACTCACCCAGACCCCCTCATCAGAGTGTGGGACTGCAGGAAGCAAAGAAGATTGACCTGGCGATCCGTGTCCTTTTTTGATGCTGTAGAAAAGGCATCAAAATTGCAGAGTGAACCAAGAAGTTGCTGCAAGTCATGCCCCAGGCCCTCTCTCGAGACTGCTGCTTCGAGACTCTGTCCATTGTCCTGCCTTCAGTCATCAGACCAATGAATACGGAGGTCGGGCACAGAGCAGCAACATCGCAGAGCATCCAGCACAAACATTTCCTTCTAACCTAAGGTACTGTGGATAAAAAGGTATAGCTTACTTGATTCCAAGAAGTCGATCCAGAGCATTGGAGTGCACGTAGAGGTGTCCAGGGTCACCCTCTTACCTCCAACTCAAGCCGCTGCTTGTGTCCCTTCATTGAGTCCTTTTACAGGTCTCCCTTGTTAGTCGTTAACTTGCTGCTTCTATAACACTAAATCCTCAGGAACTATTTGTATTCTGCTGCCTGTCAATACTTTGAGCCCTCGTCGAACTGCCTTTAGCTAGGGTTGCATTTTTGGACTTAAGACTTGCTGTGCGAAGAAACGCTATCTAAAACCTTGAACCAGGTTAATGTTACACTAACTAACCATTTTCCTCCCTTTAAGTAACTTTACTCTATGTGTTTGCAGAGAGAGCCAATGTATTACCGTATGAACTGTTAAAAACCACAGGTGCGTGTAATAATGAATAATACTATAACACTGTCTTTTCCCTGTCTAACATTGCTACAAATGTAACCGCGAACCAACACAAAAGCGAAAGTGTCCTTTGTAGTGTATTTTCAAGTATTCCAAAGTGTTCTAGTGTAAACGTCTTAAGTATTTAAAGTGATTCTGGTCAATATATAATGTTATTTAAATTATAAGTTTAAGAGATTCTTTGATGTGCATGTCTAGCCAAGGATCAGTGTACTTACCTACTGCTCACATCTTCCTCTTAAGATAAGGCTGACTGCTCTGCCACTCTACCAAGGTCCTGAGTTAGTACAGACTGATACTAAGAGTTGGAGATCTATAAACCACTGGGATAGCTTACTAAAGTCTTACTACCAGTAGGACTTTAGGAAAACTCTCCTAACAGCCACCTCAGTGTGTCCTCCATGGCTAGGGAGAATGAGATATGCAGAATGAGATGAGATGGAGTTAAGAGAAAGGGTAAGAAGTAAGAATGAGGTTGCCAAAAGGTTACATGACAATACATGTAAAGCCAGACTCACCAGGGTAGATGTTGACTCTTAAAAGGAAAGAGTACATGTTTAGGCCCTCTAAGGGTTAAAGTATTGGATCACGCTGTGGACCTGAGTGACGGCCGCACATGGACAAAGGAAGAATAGCTTTGAGGCCTGCAGTGAGTTAATTGAGACTTTGTCTTCCCCCACAGAGAGGGAAGTGTGTTATATAGTTACATGAAGTTTGTACTAATATTCATCATTCTGTTATACACTATATTTGTAAAATATGGATTTATATAAACCACAAAAATTCATATAAGGCCAGGTAGGATACGAACTGTAAAAATAAGCATAAGTCTAGCAAACAAACATTTTATTCAGGCAGTTACACCAACATCCATAAACATGCCATTTATGTTGTCATGGTCTTGCATGCTTAGTTTATTTTGTTGCCAACCAGTTCGTAGGCCGACATCTAGTGGAAGCTGCAGAGTATTAGTTTGTTTTTTCGAAACTCTAAAATGGGCGTCGACACAGGGCGTGCCAGTAATACTATCCCGAGTGTCACGTCCACTGTACCCATGATCCCTCACGCGTTTAGGACCCTCAGATTGTATTTTTTCTGACATGAGGTAGCATGAGGAGTAGCGCGAGTACAGATTTATCCAAGCAGATAGATAGAAAGATAAGGTAAGACTACAAGCATCCATGCACCCTCTCACAGAGGGGAGGAAGGGTGGGTCGCATGTGAATCTAAGCAGATACAAGCATCAGAAATACAATTACGGTGAGTAATGTATCCCTTCTGAGGCTTGTGGAATCTGCTTAGATCACATGCTGTGCATAGATTAGCGAGCAGTGTTAGAAGAAGGAGGTGGGATGTGAGAAGGGTCATGAGCAAATAAATGTCTTAGAACCGCTTGTCCCACTTGAGTATCTGTCTTGGAATGAGTGTCAATGCAGTAGTGCTGAGTAAAAGGGTGAATAGAGCTCCAAGTAGCTGCTTTGCAAATGGTGTCAAGGGGTACATTTGCAATGAAAGCCAGAGTGGCCCCAATGCCTCTTGTAGAGTGGGCTCTTGGCGTGAAAGGCAGAGTTTTTTCAGAAAGGGAGTAACACAGCTGGATACAATTTATAATCCACTTAGAGATGGCACCTTTAGAGACGCGATCTCCCTCTCCGCCTGAAGCTACGGAGACAAACAGTTGGTCTGTTTTCCTTAACAGCCTGGTTTTGTCTACATAGTATAGGACCGCCCTACACACATCTAGGGTGTGTAGTTTCACCTGAGCAGAGCTTTGGGGTTCTTGGAAGAAAGCCGGAAGCTCAATGGACTGGTTAACGTGGAATTTAGAAATAAACTTAGGTGAGAACCTAGGGTGTGTTCGTAAAACCAGTTTATCCTTATGACCTGTAAAGAAAGGATCCTGCACTGACAGAGCCTGAATTTCACTCACGCTTCTTATGGATGTAATGGCTACTAAGAAGGCAGTTTTATAGGTCAGGTGTTTGAGACTGCGTTTATGCATGGGCTATAATGGGGGCCCATGAGTTTAGCTAGCACCACATTAAGGTCCCATCCTGGTGGTGGATTAGAAATGGGAGGGTGGAGTCTCTTTACCCCTTCCATGAAGGCTTTAACCACTGTTACTTTCCACCACGATACCTTGTTATGGGTGGTGGTGTATGCCAGGTGTACTTTTAGTGAATTAAATACCAACCTTGCATCCAGCAGGTGGTGCATGTAGGTGACAATAGTCGAAGGAGTGAAATCAAATGGGTTGATTTGCTTATTCTGGCACCAGATAACAAATCTTTTCCATTTGTCAAAATAACAGTGCCTAGTGTTTGGCTTCCTAGATTCCTTTAGGATGTCCATGCACGTCTGTGGAAAGTTGAGGTGTCCAAACTCTATAACTTCAGGAGCCATGCTGCTAAGTTCATTGAGCTGGGTTGAGGATGCACTGTTTGACCATGGTGCTGGGATAGTAGGTTGTACCAACATGGGAGTCTGATTGGTTTGCACGTTGCTAGCCTGCGCAGGTGTGGGAACCACGGTTGTCTCGCCCACATGTGAGCAACTAGGATGAGCGTCATCGATTCCCTGTGCATCTTGTTGACCACCTTCCTTATTAGAGGAGTTGGTGGAAAAGCATAAGCAAACCTCCCTGGACCAGTTCGTCCACAGGGTGTTCCCCTTGGAGCCTGTCTGGGGAAACCTGGATGCGAAGTCTGGAAATTGTCTTTTTTCGCTTGTGGCGAATAGGTCTATAGTGGTGAAACCCCACTGTGAGAAGATGTCTCTGTGTAGAGAACACTCGTGTTCTCTTGGGAGAGGATCTCTGCTCAAGGCGTCTGCTAGAGAATTGAGATCCCCTGGAACATGTTGAGATGACAGGTAAATGTTCCGTCTGAGTGCCCATATCCAAATTTTCTGGGCAAGCTTGGACAGATTTGGCGAACAAGTCCTTCCCTGCTTGTTTAGGTAGAACATCGCTGTTGTGCTGTCTGTTAAGATCTACCCTGACAGGTTTAACAGGTGGGGCTCAAACGCTTGAAGCGCTCAGAATACTGCCAGAAGCTCTAGCAGATTGATATGATTTTTGGCCACTGTGTGAGACCAGAGACCCTGAGCTGTGTGGTGAAGGAGGTGTGCTCCCCACACAGACAGGGATGCATCTGTAGTGACTACAGCCTGTACTTCTGGATCGTAAAAGGGTTTCCCCTTTGACAGGTTCTCTCTTGTCCACCAGTGAAGACTCTGTACCAGTGTTGGAGAAACGACCACTAGATTGTCCCACTGACTTGCCTGAGACCACTGTTTCGCCAACCATTCTTGCATGGGACGCAGGCGCGCATGAGGGACCAGGTTAATATATGACACCATCATGCCTAGCAAACGCATCGCTTTGCGCACCGTTATCTGGCAACCGGACTGATATTGAGGAATCTGCAGTAGTATATTTTATATTCTTTCCTCTGATGGAAAGGCCAACCCCTCTTGAGAGTTTAGTACAGCTCCTAGGAACTGTTTGGAGGTGCTTGGCACCAGGCTTGATTTTTTCTCATTTATGGAGAAACCCAATTCGAAGAGGAGGTCGATCGTTCTTTGAATGTTTGAACTGCAAATTGCTGGGGTCTCCCCCGTGATGAGCTAGTCGTCCAGGTAAGGGTACACTGGGATTGCCTCCCTGCGTATGTGTGCCACCACCACCGCCAGAACCTTGGTGAACACCCTTGGAGCCAAGGCTATACCAAAGGGCAGCACCTTGAACTGGTAGTGCTAACTGTCCACCTTGAAGCGCAAGAATCTTCTGTGTGCTGGGAACATGGAAATATGAAAATAGGCATCTTTCATGTCCAATGTTGCCATGCAATTCCCCTTTTTTAGGAGGGGGGGATTACCTCTTGGAGAGTAGTCATGCAAATCTTTTGGGGCTTGACATACTTGTTTGCAGGGCGTAAGTCTAAGACTGGGCGCATTGTTAGATCTTTTTTTGGCACAAGGAAGTAAGTTGAATAAATACCCTTGTTTACCTGTTTGCCCTGGACGAGTTCTATCGTGTCCTTTTCTAGACGATTGACGATCTCCTCAAGGAGGATCTTCTGGTGGTCCAAGGAATGTAGTTTTTGTCGTGGGGGGTGGTTTCGGGGACGCTCGAGCAGTTCTATGCAGTATCCTGCGGACACTGTGGACAGCACCCATCTGTTTTATGTGATCCCTTCCCAAGCTTGGGTGAAGTTGGTAATGTGTCCCCCTACTGGAGATGCGTGGGAAGGGACCCTGATCTCGGCGTCACTGTTTTGCAGGAGGCGTGCCGCCTCTGCTGCGGCCGCCTGTTCCCTTACCACGGCCCCTCTTGTTTCCCATTATAACTCTGGGTAGACTGCTGGTTGTTACCCCATGATGTACCAAGTCCCTGAGAATAGTTGGAGCCTCTTTGTGAATTTTGGCTGCGTGGGCGACGAAAATTGCCATTCCCTCTTTGATTAGGGGGCTTGTTGGTCAACTGTCCCAGGGATTTCAGAGTCTCATACTCGTCTTTGGCATTTTTTAATGCGTCCTCTACCGCCTTGCCAAACAGTAGATTAGGCTCCACTGGCATCTCGATTAAGGATGCTTGTGTCTCGGGTTTAAACCCTGACTGTCTTAACCAAGCATGCCTCTTAATGACAGTGCTCTCTGCTATTAGCCTGCCGGCGTTATCTGCGGCATCAAAGGTTGCCTTAAGGATGCAACTGGACACGGCTCTCCCCTCCGACGCAACCTGTGCCAACTGGCCCTTTAAAGGTTCCGGTGCGGAGTCTATAAGTGCAGCAACTTGCTCCCACTGGTGGCAGTTGTAACTAGCCAACAGAGTGGTGGAGTTGGCAATCCATGCCTGGTAGGCGGATGTGGAGGCTACCTTCCTTCCCAACCCGTAGATCTTCTTGCTCTCTCTGTCGGGGGAGCCTTCCTCGAAGATAGGGGTTTTACTGCCCTCTTCCAGGTATTAGTCACTACCAGGGAGTCCTTTATGTAAAGCGAGACTGATTGGGCTGCCCTGAACAATTTTTCGATTCTGGGGTTTACCGCCCTGGTGAGGTTAAGATTGATAAGGGAAGGATCAATTCTCCTTTGTATAGACTTGAGAATAGGGATGGCGTGGGCAATGGCTCTCTTTTCCCCTACTAGTTTCTCGGCAAAGTCCCTCTCCTCCTGTGCTCCCTGGGTGTCTATGCGGAAGTGTTCAGCAACTCTAGACAAAACCTCATTTAGGAGGGGTTGGTTGTCGACTGGAGAGTCGGTAACCTGAGGTTCTTTGCCTGCCGGGGAGTCTACTCTGTAGACTTCTGGGTCATTTTCCTCTCCCTCTTGGTCCTCGTCATCCCCATAGTAGTCCACCCCATTTTGGTCATCCAACGTTGCCAATTCTGGACCCTCATCTTGTAGTGGATCCTGACTATACTGAGTGTATGGCTGTATGTAGAAAGGGTCAGAAGACCGACCTTGCGTTGGTGCCTCAACTCGAGGTTTCTTACCAGGGGGTAGCGGGTCCCTAGACCCTGAGGGAGTAGCCCCATCAGGAGTATAGGAGAGGAAGTGATCTGGGTTCTTGGCATAGAAGTCCGCTAGGGATGACATTCTAGACCTACCCCTGTCTATATCCTCACTGGACCATTCTTTGGAGCTGGGGATTACCCTTTCCTGTGAATGTTTTCCTGCTATGACCTCACTGGACCTATGGGCTTGCGCAGGGGTCTTGGCTAGCTGTTCATCAGAAGACCTAGCACTGTCTTTATGTACCAGAGGAGTAGAAGAAGGCTGAGAAGGTTTCTTCTGCTGTTTTCCCCCCTCCCCATGAGTGGAAGAGAGCTTTCCAGGTGTTTTCACTTTCTCAGAGGTCTTCGACGTCTGGCGTCGAGATTCAGGGGTAGTGTCCCTTTCCTTAGAGTGAGGACGTTGGGAAACGGGAACCGCTGTCGAGCCGTCTGCTGACGCCGACTCCTGGAGTGTGGCCTGGGGATGGAGGTTGGCCTCGTCTTCCGATGATCGTACCTCCATTACTTTGATGAGTGAGGCACTCTTGGAAACAGTGGATGGTTGCCTGGTGTCATGCAGCGATCTTGACCGAGAACACCCAGAGGTCACCGATTCGGTGGACCGTTCTTTGCGTGCCTTTTTCCGAGAACTCGACACGCGCGTCGAGTCTCGGTTAGACTTTGAGTGTTTAGTGGAAGTGGTGTGGGTAGCACTCGCGTCGCCGGGTGTGCTCCCCATAGCTGCCCTGCCGGACAACCTTCCGAGGTCAGGGACTTGCGCTTGGCTGTCTTTCGACACCACATTGCCCTCGCCGTCCGATAGTATGGCATTGCTGCCATCACTGAAGGTGCCCTCCGCTTCCATGGCCTCTCGTTGCCTGGCGTGGTGGGCCCAACGTTTGGTCGAACGGTCCTTTAGAGTCTTAGCCTTGAACCGCCTACACGCTCTGCAGTTCGCCTAGGGGTGGTCCCTCGGCAAGCAGAGGTTACAGGTGGCGTGTCTGTCAACCCAAGGGTACTTGCGGTTGTACTTGGGGCAAAATTGGAAAGGGGTACCCTCCATACGCACCCTGTGGCAGCAGGCTAGTGTGTGTAGGAATATATGTGAGTGAGAGTATGTACCACCCCCCATTCTCCCTACTTGTAGGGCCGAGGCCAGAGGCCTTCTGAGGCCTAAAGTCCGTCGTGCAGCTCTCGACGGTCGTTTTCTTCTCCGGGCCGGCGTCAAGCTTTGATATTCGGTGACTTGACGTGGGGATGGAAGAAACGGGGAAATATTATACTATTTGCAAAATTATGGCTAAAAGCCAGGGAACTCTGTGGAATGCTTTCGACCAGTATGGCGGGAAAAAAACAATCTGAGGGTCCTAGACGCGTGAGGGATCATGAGTACAGTGGACATCACACTAGGGTTAGTATTACTGGCACGCCATGTGTCGACGCCCATTTTTCGAGTTTCGAAAAACAAACTGTAATACTCTGCAGCTTCCACTAGATACCGGACTATGCACAGCATGTGATCTAAGCATCTAAGCAGATTCCACAAGCCTCAGAAATATATGGGATACATTACTCACCGTAATCGTATTTCTGATGCTTGTATCTGCTTAGATTCACATGCTGTGCATAGGCCGACATCTAGTGGAAGCTGCAGAGTATTACAGTTTGTTTTTCGAAATTCGAAAATGGGCGTCGACACAGGGCGTGGCAGTAATACTATCCCTAGTGTGACGTCCACTGTACCCAAGATCCCTCACGCGTCTAGGATCCTCAGATTGTATTTTTTCTGACATGAGGTAGCATGAGGAGCAGCGCGAGTACAGATAATCCAAGCAGATAGTCAGAAAGGCAAGACTACAAGCAATAATGCGCCTTCTCTCGGAGGGGAGGAAGGGTGGGTCGCATGTGAATCTAAGCAGATACAAGCATCAGAAATACGATTACGGTGAGTAATGTATCCCTTCTGAGGCTTGTGGAATCTGCTTAGATCACATGCTTTGCATAGATTAGCGAGCAGTACCAGAAGAAGGAGGTGGGATGTGAGAAGGGTCATAAGCAAATAAGTGTCTTAGAACCTCTTGTCCCACTTGTGTATCTGCCTTGGAATGGGTGTCAATGCAGTAATGCTGAGTAAAAGTGTGAATAGAGCTCCAAGTAGCTGCTTTGCAAATGGTGTCAAGGGGTACATTTGCAATGAAAGCCAGAGTGGCCCCAATGCCTCTAGTAGAGTGGGCCCTTGGCGTAAAAGGCAGAGTATTTTCAGAGAGTGAGTAACACAGCTGGATACAGTTAATAATCCACTTCGAGATGGCACCTTTCGAGACGCGATCCCCCTCTCTGCCTGTAGCTACGGAGACAAACAGTTGATCTGTTTTCCTTAGCAGTCTTGTTTTATTTATATAGTAGAGGACCGCCCTACGCACATCTAGGGTGTGTAGTTTCACCACAGCCGAGCTTTGCGGGTTCTGGAAGAAAGCGGGAAGCTCGATGGACTGGTTTACATGGAATTTTGATATAAATTTAGGTGAGAACCTAGGGTGTGTGCGTAAAACCAGTTTGTCTTTATGGATAGTAAAGAAGGGATCCTGCACTGACAGAGCCTGAATTTCACTGACCCTTCTTATAGAAGTAATAGCTGATAAGAAGGCCGTTTTATAAGTCAGGTGTTTGAGACTGCTTTTATGCATGGGTTCGAAAGGGGGGCCCATGAGCTTGGCTAGCACCACATTAAGGTCCCACCTTGGTGGTGGGTTTGAAATAGGAGGGTGAAGTCTCTTTACTCCTTCCATGAAGGCTTTAACTACTGGTACTTTCCACAACGAAATCTTGCTTTGTGAAGTGGTGTAAGCCGAGAGGGCTGCCAGGTGTACTTTCAGTGAGTTAAAAACCAATCCTGCATCTAACAGGTGGAGCATGTATGTAACAATAGTGGAAGGAGTGCAATCAACTGGGTTGATTTGTCTACTCTGGCACCAGATAACAAACCTCTTCCACTTGTCAAAGTAACAGTGCCTTGTGTTTGGTTTCCTAGATTCCTTTAGGATGTCCATACACCTCTGTGGCAATTTGAGGTGTCCAAACTCTATGACCTCAGGAGCCATGCTGCCAGGTTCATTGAGTTGGGTTGCTGGTGCACTGTTTGACCTTGGTGCTGGGACAGTAGGTTGTACCAGGCTGGAAGTTTGATGGGCTCGCACACCGCCATCCTGCGTAGGTGTGGGAACCACGGTTGTCTTGCCCACATGGGAGCAACTAGGACGAGCGTCATCGATTCCCTGTTCATCTTGTTCACCACTTTCCTGATGAGAGGAGTTGGTGGAAAAACGTACGCAAACATCCCTGACCAGTTCATCCACAGGGCGTTCCCCTGGGAGTCTGGTTGGGGGAACCTGGATGCAAATCCTGGGCATTGTCTGTTTTCGCTTGTGGCGAATAAGTCTATAGTGGGGAAACCCCACTGAGAGAAGAGATCTTCTACGACCTCTCTGTGAAGAACCCATTCGTGTTCCTCTGGGAGGGAGTCTCTGCTCAGAGCATCCGCTAGGGAATTGAGCTCCCCTGGAACATGTTGTGATTACAGGAAGATGTTCCGTCTGAGTGCCCATATCCAGATTTTCTGGGCAAGCTTGGACAGATTTGGCGAGCGAGTCCCTCCTTGCTTGTTCAGGTAGAACATGGCTGTAGTGCTGTCCGTCCGGATTTGCACTGACCGGTTTAGTAGATGGGGCTCGAACGCCTGAAGCGCTCTGAATACTGCCAGAAGCTCTAGCAGGTTGTGGTTCTTGGCCACTGAGTGAGACCAGAGACCCTGAGCTGTGTGGTGGAGATGGTGAGCTCCCCACCCAGTCAGACATGCATCTGTAGTGACTACTGCCTGTACTTCGGGATCGTAAAAGGGTTTCCCCTGTGCGAGATTGTCTCTTGTCCACCAGTGAAGGCTTTGTTCCAGTGTTGGCGAAATGACCACTACCACTTGCCTGAGACCACTGTTTCGCCAACCATTCCTGCATGGGACGCATGCGCAGGCGCGCGTGGGGGACCAGGTAAATGCATGACGCCATCATGCCCAGTAAACGCATTGCTTTGCGTAACGTTATTTGTTGACCGGACTGATAATGCGGAATTTGCAGTAGTATATTCCGAATTCTTTCTTTTGAAGGAAACGTCAACCCCTCCTGTGTGTCCAGGATTGCTCCTAGGAATTGTTTTGAGGTGCTTGGCACCAGGCTTGACTTCTTCTTGTTGATTGAGAAGCCTAACTCGTGTAGGAGGTCGATAGTCCTTTGAATGTTTGTCCTGCAAATTCCTGGGGTTTACCCCGTTATGAGCCAGTCGTCCAGATAAGGGTATACTGGGATTGCCTCCCTGCGTAGGTGTGCAGCCGCCACCGCCAGTACCTTGGTGAATACCCTTGGTGCTGAAGCTATCCCGAAGGGCAGTACCTTGAATTGGTAGTGGCGACTGTCCACCTTGAAGCGCAAGTACTTTCTGTGCGCTGGGAACATGGAAATATGAAAATAAGCATCTTTCATATCCAAGGTTGCCATGTAATCCCCCTTTTTTAGGAGGGGGATTACCTCTTGTAGCGTGGTCATACGAAATTTTTGGGGCTTGACATACTTGTTGGCAGGCCGTAAGTCCAATACTGGGCGCATTGTCAAGTCTTTCTTTGGCACAAGGAAGTAAGTTGAATAAATACCCTTGTTTACCTGGTGACCCGGGACGAGTTCTATCGCGTCCTTTTGTAGAAGAATGGCGATCTCCTCGAGGAGAATCTTCTGATGTTCTAAGGAGTGTACTCTTTGTCGTGGGGGATGGTTCCGGGGACGCTGCAGTAGCTCTATACAATATCCTGTGGATACTGTTGACAGCACCCATCTGTCTGATGTGATCCCTTCCCAAGCCTGGGTGAAGTTTGAAATGCGTCCCCCTACTGGGGTTGCGTGAGAAGGGACCCTGAACTGAGCGTCACTGCTTTGGTGGAGGCATGCCGCCTCCTTTGCTGGGGCTGCCTCTGCCTTTACCCCGACCTCTCTTATTACCTCTGCCGTAACCCTGGGTAGACTGTTGGTTGTTGTTCCACTGTGTACCCTTCCCCCTGGGAATAGTTAGATCCTCTCTGGGAATTTTGGCCGCGTGGGCGACGAAAATTACTATTCCCTCTCTGGTTAGGGGGTTTATTGGTTAACTGGCCAAGGCACTTGAGTGTCTCGTATTCGTCCTTGGCATTTTTCAGTGCGTCTTCGACCGCCTTACCAAACAACAGATCGGCTTCCACCGGTTTGTCCAACAATGATGCCTGTGTTTCTGCCTTAAAACCAGACTGCCGTAACCACGCATGTCTCTTGATAACCGTACCTTCTGCTATCAATCTGCCTGCGTTGTCCGCGGCGTCAAAGGTTGCTTTCAAAATGCAACCAGGCACGGCTCTACCCTCTGCGGAAATCCGAGCTAATTGGCCCTTTAACGGTTCAGGAGCAGAGGCTATGAGAGCCGCGACTTCTTCCCACTGATGGCAGTTGTAGCTGGCCAACAGGGTGGTGGAGTTAGCAATCCTTGCTTGATAGGCGGACGTTGAGGCTACCTTCCTGCCGAAACCATATAGTTTTTTGCTCTCCTTGTCGGGAGGAGCTTCTGACGAAGACAAGGGTGTCCCAGCCCTCTTAGGAGTGTTGGTGACAACTAGGGAGTCTGGCTTCAGATGTCCTCTTATATAGAGAGGGTCAGACTGTGCCGCCCTGAAAAGTTTTTCAACCCTGGGATTGACTGCTCTGGTGAGGTTTGGGTTCACCAGGGACGGATCTATTCTCAGGCCTCCTTTCTCCCACTAATTCTTCTGCGAAGTCCCTTTCCTCCTGTACACCGTGGGTGTCAATGTGGAAATGTTCTGCTGCGCGAGCGAGAACTTCATTTAGGAGGGGTTGGTTATCGACCGGGGAGTCGGTAACCGGGGCTTCGTTCTCTACCGGGGAATCTACCTCTTCACTAAATCTGGAAGGAAAAAGTTTAAAAAGGACATCCTGATCTCCAACTCAGGCCTCCCCATCGCTGACACCTATACCAGCACCTCCTTCAGGCAAACTTTCACCAACATCCTCGGTCGTTCACTTGCCAGACCTATGGACCCTATATATGGTCTCTGTGATCTCTCCTTTCTCTTCTTCTCCCATTAATGGTGGCACCCGGTGGGATGCCCTCCTGGCCTCCTTCTAATCCTCTAAGGTCATCATTAATGTTCATGTGAATGACACCGTCTTGGTCCAAGGCCCTCAGGCCAACCTTCTCCTCTTTGATAGACGCTTCCCATGCCTCATCAATTTCCTTTCTTCTCCTGCTGTCCCCTCTCCCCCCCCACAGCATCATCACCTCACCCTGCTGCCTCCTCCTCGGCTACCTTGCCATCTCCTTCCCTCGCTTGCCCTACACCTCCGCGGGGTATACCTCTGATTTGTGCCCCTCCCCGGAAGAACTTCAAGGGCGGCAACCTTCTCCATATTGCCACTCACTCTCACTCAGCTGTCAAACACTCCTCTGACATCTGCCACCTCCTGGAGGAACTTGACCTTGATGTCCTCAGTCCCAGTGAGATTGTTCACGGTCAGCTCTGTCACAAGCTTTGACACTCTCCTCCCTGATGGCTACAAGATCCTCTCCGCACCCTGGTCCAACTGCTGTGGAGGAGGTGTAGCCCTGATCTTCCCCGAGTGGATTCCTGCCTCATTCCTACGCAGGCCAACTCCTCTTTCGAATGCCTCATCTGCAGGCTCTCTCTCTCTCCCCTAACCATCCCTTATTGTGGCTACTATCTATTGGCCACCTGGTCAGATGATCTCCTTCTCCTCTGAGTGGGTTGACCTCTCCTCTTCACTCCTGGTCTCGACCACTGAACTCCTCCTTCTTGGAGACTTCAACATCCACCTGGATGCCTCTTGTCCACCCTATGGACTCTTACGCAAACTCTGCAACTCTCTCTCCCTCTCTATTCTCCCCTATGGCCCCAATCACTCTGCAGGGCACACTCTGGCTGTGTTGATCTCCTCAGACCTTCTCATTTCTGTCCTTCTACCCTCTAACCACTCCTCTCTCCTGGAATGATCACTTTCTCTTTTCCTCCAATCTCACCCTCTATACCCCCCAGGCCAAGCCACCTCCATCGCTGCCACTCACCTTCTCGGTCATCTGACCCATGAAGCGCGTGTCAGTCGAGGCTTTCGCCGCCACTTTCTCACCCTTCCTCCCACTTTGACTAACTCTCACCCCGACACAGCTCTTTCCATGCTCCACGCTGCTATATCTGATACTCTTGCCCCTGTCATGAGAATCCGCATGAAGCCCAAAGCCAAGTGCAACTCATTGTACCACTCAGACCTCGTCACCCTTAAACACAAGTGCAGGGTGGCCGAGAGGAAATGGCGCGCTTCATGCACATCCATCCTCTGACAAATTGGCCTGCCGCCTGCTCCAAAGGCAATACCGGCTCTCTGTCCTTACCAAGAAGAGAGCTCATATCCAAGCCTGCATCTCTGCGGCATCCAAAAACTCGGCTGAACTGTTTAAAATCTACAAGAACTGTTTAAAATCTGAAAGGAACTGGACAATCCTGCCACTGTCTCTACCTCTCCTGTCCCTTCCCAGGCCCTCTGCACAGCACTGGCTTCTCACTTCATCTCTAAAACTCAGGACATCCTGTCCTCAGTCTCCTCCTCTCCCCTTTCACCCTCTACTCGCTGCTCCTCCTCTGGCCCTTCTGCAGCCACCTCTCCTCCCTCCTTCTCTGCCTTTCCCCTGTTCTCCGCTGACAAGGTTTCTAGACAAGTCTAATCTATGAAAATCTTGTCCAACCCAAATTTAGTAACTAAACTATAGCAAAATTAACAGTTAGAATACGCCAGCAGGTATCTAACTAAATCCATAATACTACAATAGTACTTTTGAAAGTCAATCTAGTTAGAAATACACCACCAGGTATCTAACTACTTCAAATATGCAGACACAATTCTAATACAACAAAACTTCTTCTAACCTCTAATGTAGTTAGTATACGCCAACAGGTATCTAACTACTTCAAGCATTTCCTTAATCACAACATACTTCAAACAAATATACTATTACCCTTACACTCACATAACTGTAATTGTGTTTTTTAAATACAGTATGGATTTTTTTTTCCTATGACCAATGATTATTTAATGTCAAAACAACAGCAGTGTCAGACACTGTTGTACCAAAAATAGTACTTAAAATATGCCGTATATAAATGTATATGTACAATTGTATACAACTACAGCTTTTAAACTATCCTGCTTAACAAATTGTTCTGTTTTCCCCACAGAAAATAGAGTCCAGCTTCCAGCTTCATAACTCTACAAAACTAAGTAACCACTTGTTCCTCCAAAACCATTAAGGACCACATTGACTCCTTGGCTCCTGCCGGGGCAGACTTCTGCAACCACTCCTTCGCCACTGGAGTCTTCCCATCCACCCTGAAACACTCCCCTGTGCACCCTCTTCTTAAGAAATCCTCTGTCGACCCCTCCTGCCCGGCTAACTATCACCCAATCTCCATCACTCCCTTCCTGGGCAAACTCCTAGAACAACTGGCCATCTTCCAGCTCAATTGTTATTGTTATTTTGCATTTATATAGCGATTTATATACCATTGGTATGGTCTGAAGGCGCTGGTAGGTTGAATGCCCTTGGGAACCGAAGTTCAGAACAGTAGAGAGAGTAGAGAGCCAAAAGGTGCGTGTGAGCACCGAGTATGTGTGCAGCTCGTGCGGTATCCGTGTAATAGCTTGTTTTTTAGCGGTAGTTGTGGTGGTTGAGAGATCAGGAGTATGTGTTCGTTCTGGCAGGATTTATCCAGACCGGATGTGGCTACGTTAGTCCTGAGGAGAACGCCTGGCTGGGGGGTGTGTAACCAGCAGTGATTACTTAGAATGATGTGGAGTGAGCGGCGGATGTTGGTATGAGAACAGTTCTACAGAATGGTGTCATAGTATCTCTGTGTTCTAGTTGAGTGGTGATGTAAGGAGAGAGTAAGCGTGGTGGTGTGATATGATGGGTTATATGCTCTTTCAAACGTTCTCTGCATTCCAAACCAAACTATATACGTCACGCAATTCTATGCGCTCCGGTCCGTTCCATGCACTCCTATCCACTACATGCATCCCAGTCTGCTCCATAGACTCCTGTCCGCTTCACGTTCGAGTCCGCTCCGCGCGCTCCAGTCCGTCATGCGTACTCCAGTCAGCCCCACGCGTGCACTCGTTTGCTCCAAGCATGCATTCTTGTCAGCCTCACGCATGCACTCCTGTCTGCCCCAAGCATGCACTCCTGTCTGCCCCACGCCTGTGCTCCCGTCTGCCCCATGCTCTACGCATTCAGCAGCTATACGTATTCATCCATTCTACGCACTCGTCAGTATTGGATGCAATCTGTGCTTGTTTGTTCTACGTACTCGTCCGCTCTAAGCAACACGTCCGTTCACTCTGGGCACTTATTCGCTCCGGCATTCATCCGCTTTATGCCCTCAAATGTACTATGCATTCACCTGTTTTACGCACTTATCCCCTCTACGCACTCATCCCCTCTATGCACTCATCCTTCTACGCACTCCTCCCTCTACGCACTCATCCCCTCTACGCACTCATCCCCTCTATGCACTCATCTGCTCCCCGCACTCATCCGCTTTAAGCACTCGTGTTTTTCACACATTCAACAGCAATATCCTGTTCTATATATTCATCTCTACACTCATCTTTTCTATACCTTCATCCGTTCTGTACACTCATTCTCTCTGTACACTTACCCACTCATCCGCTCTAGCCACTCATCCGCTCTATCCACTCATCCGCTCTATCCTCTCATCCACTCTATCCACTCATCCGCTCTATCTACTCGTCCGCTCTATACGCTCTGTACATTCACCAGGTCTGTACATTCATCTGCTCCAGCGATCTACAACTCTCCGCACTTCCATATTCATCCATTATCCACACTCATGTGCTCTACATACTCATGTGCTCCACATACTCATCTGTTCTACACACTTATCCCGTTTACGCTCATCCTTTCTGGACATTCATCTGTTTTACGCACTCCTGCGTTCTACTCGCTTCTCTCTATTAAAGCACTCATCCGCGCTACACGCTCGTCCGTTCTACACACCCAGCCGCTCTACACACCCAGCCGCTCTACACACTCATCCACTCAACATGTTCATCCATTCTATACACTCATCCGATCTACATATTCATTCGATTTCCACTCATTCGAACTATATAGGTATCTGTTCTTCCACTCATTTATTCTTCGACTCAGCGCATTCATTTGTTCTACCTGTTTCATCCATTCTTACTAATTCATCCACGCCATTCACTTTGTTCACTCCGCATGCATTCTGTCCATTTCAGGAGTTTAAATCTCTTTACTGTTTCCGTATGATTTACTCTTATTAACCATTTCACTGCTTTGATCTACTTTATTTGTTTAATTCTGTTTGTCCTTCTAGTTTATATTAGGGGTTGTTAGCTGTCAGTTTCTCGCATCAGGTGGTTTGATGGATTGGTGTCATTGAGTTGCTGTTGATCTGTTTGGGTTAGTTTGGTACGGGTTGGTTTTAGGGGTGGAGTCACAAACACAATCATGCACGATTGGCTAATATAGGAGCAGAAATACATTGTATTCGACAGCTGCCTGGTAGAGATTATACTGATGCTGAAATGTGTCCATACATGGAGGGGGAAAATATGCAGGCATCCATTGGTGCATGCGTCTTGTCTATTACAAAGCACTAACCTAAAAATCCAAGCCAGCTGTGTCCACCTCCACGATACATTTTCATGGTCCGCTCAACCGATGCTGGGCAAAGTGCCAGCTGGAAATCTACTGTGCTCAGCAGCTTTACTTTTTAGTGGCTCGACTTTTAGTAAGTTGTTCAGTTCCTGTCAATTTGTGAGGGTTCAGTTCCTTGCTAAGACGCAGTACTACAAATATCAAAGAATTCTTATTCACTGCTATTAATCAAGCCTGGAAAATTGAACAAATGTCAATTGAAAGCACATTCTCAGGCAAACGGTTCAGGCTAGCTAGCGACGGACATTGTGACAGCCCTGGATTTTCAGCAAAGTACTGCACATACCACTTTCAAGACATGGAAAAAAAAAAAGAAATGGTGAGTTCGGGCAGATGTCCCAATGTAAATCCACTGTGGCCATGGAGAAACATGATTTCACAAAATCCCTGTAACATCTTCAATCGAGGGGAGTGCAAATGGACCTCGTAGCCACTGACAGACAGACATGTTTCAATAGAAATGGTCATGCGAGAGCAGTTTCCAAACATTTGTCATCAATTTGATGTATGGCCCATTTCTTTGTCACCTTTGGGGCAGGGGCTTTGGCTGCCAGGCTTTCACTCCTACGCCTAGCCACTGGATTAAGTCTGATTATGCAAGCCTATGAGTCTGCAGATCTCTGCCCTGTGGTACAGGTCCATCCCCAAGAGGGGTAGACACCCCCTGGGTGTGCTTGCAGCGGGTGCCTTTGCTGGACATCAGTCGGGCTGCCACCTGAGCTACTCCCAACACCTCCATTAGACATTACCAACTCAGCGGGAAGAGACCCCGGTCTACTTGCTTCGGTGTGGATGTTTTTGGGTTTGTGTCTGGTTGAAGTAGGGCCAGGGCTCTTTGGTTGGAGTCACTGTTCTGCTGTTCCTTGAATAAATCGTGTTGGGTTGGTTTGGCATTAGCCCGTGTCTGTTTCTTGTTGTGGCCATGGGCAACCTGCCTGTTTCTTCTTTGGTATGACTATTTATAACGTGCTTAATGCCCCAAGGTTTTCTAAGCGCGGACCGTGGGATCAAACCTGTGTTGCTCCGGGACGACTTGCTTCCAAGACGAGCACGTTGCTCCTAAGCTATCGCCCCGAGTCAGATGTAAGTACTGGGATATGAGCAAGAGGGATTTGGAGGTAATGCTCGGATTACTTACTGGTTTTGGATTTACTGCTGTATGGTGGGTGAGTAGGATGTTATACTACCTGGGAGGGGAGGAGCCAGAGGCAGTCATCTTGAAAGAAAAAAAAAGTTCTCAGGGGTAAGTGCTGCGATGAGGAAGACTACCAGTAAATAATCTGAGCATCCACACTAATACAAAGCATTTCACCCTTCTACAACCTCCTCCTTCGTGTCTCTTCTTCCAAGCAGACTTAAGGTCTGGCTTCTCAGGCAGGGGCACAATAACCACAGATGAGGATGGACGCATTTAAACAACTACTCGACGAAGTACAAAAGGATAGAAACGTAACCTATAGCCATGAATTCCTAATAGGGGATGCAAACAATGTCGGGTATCAGACGGAGAACAAACTGCCAGGACGGGATGTGCTGCCTCCATACGATGCAAAGGCGAGCAGCTCGATATCAATGCAAAAAACACGGTTTTTCTACCAAACGAGGGTTCGATAATAAAAACGCATTTTAAGTATCAAAGCAAGCCTTTCACAGCATGCAGGCAGAAAACAAAATGGGAGACACCAAATTGCGGATGTGAGGAGTCCACTGGTACATTTAACAAATAAGCCAGTACCGCATGCAGCACTCCTCTCCGATATATTAAAAAAAAAGTGTGGCGTAGAAAGAGCAAATGCAAAATAAAACAGGACTCTAGATAGCAACAGAGGGCAGGAGGGGCTTTTGGAGGAGGGGCCGTCACTGACACTTGGGTACAGAGAAGCGAACAGGCCGTCACGCAGGAGGGCGCGGTGCTATTGGCAGCTGGTCCCACTAAGTGTAGCGTCCTGGGAGGCAGGGCTATAGAGCATGGTAAAGTTGAACAGCAAGAAGGAACTGTGAAAACGCCACCGCCGTGCACCAAGAAAAACCGGCTCACCTTGTATCGAAGGGCTTGGTGGATGTCCGCAGTCAGCTGCCCCTTCCACCACTGCCCCTCCAGCTCCATGGCATGGAAGAGGCGAAGATCGGCGACTCCTGTGCACTGCTTGGTCACTACTCCACACTGAATCTGTTGGTTGCCTTCATGACCATCAGTCTGGCTTCAGAGCTGCCAGAAGCATGGAAACTGCTCTCCTGAACATCCGTGAAGACCTGCTCTCCAACCTTGATTCTAACACCCCATGTGTCCTCATCTTGGTTGCTCTCTCTTACGCCTTTGACACGGTTAACCATGCCATCCTGCTCAAAAGCATCTGTGAAACCCTGTTTATCACCGTTTAGGCCCTGGAGTGGCTGACTTCTTTCCTCTCTGACCGACCCGCCCAGGTCCAACTTGGGTCCTTCCTCTCCGCTATCTTTTTCTCTACCTGTGGTTTCCCCCATGGGTCTAACCTCTCTCCCTGGCTGTTCAATCAATACCTGGCACTCTTGCCCACCGCATTGCCGCTCTATGCCCCAACTTTCAGTGCTATGCAGATGACTCAGCTCATTTTCATGCTACCCTCAGCCAACTCCTCTCCGTCTATCATCAATGACTGTGTCTGCTATCCAGGTGTGGTGTGCCACCAATGACCTCTGTCTTAATGCCAGTAAGACTGAGATTCGCCTCATCGGCACACCCACTCCCTCCTTTCCTGTCTCTCTCTGGCCAGCCTCTTCCTGCTCCCACCAGCAAGGCTAAAAACCTCGGGGTCCTCTTCGACTCTACACTCTCCTTACATCTCTGACATCTAAGAAGTCACACTACCAGCTGCATCTCCTCAGAAGTATTCTTCCTTTCCTCTCCTTCCCTCAGAAGCTCACTGTCTCCAGAGCTCTGGTTCTCTCTAGGCTGGACTATTGCAACAGCGTCTTTCTAAGTCTGCATGCCTCTAATCTCCGCCCTTTGCTACTCATCCAGAACAGGACTCAAGACTTGTCCTTGGCCTCAAGCCCAGGAATCGTATCTCTCCAGGACTGAAATCTCTGCACTGGCTGCCAGTGGCTGCAAGGATTAAGTTCAAAACCCTCTGCTTAATTTCATGTGATGTCATCAATGACATTTGTTATGTCCTCTTTAGTCTTAGCAGTGCACAGCGGTGACACGAGTTTTGGTTGCTTAGCTTACCATAAATGGTGAATTTCTAGGGTTTTTAATTTTTACTTCTAACCATAATGTCCCTTTAACAAAGTGTTTTCACTGAATTCATAGGTTTTTATTGGTGCAACTTAACCATATTTTTCAGTGAATTTCATAGGTTTTTAGGAATTGTTTCATGATGTTACATCACTCTATATAAGTTAATCATACCTCTTAACATATATGAAAGTACTGTAAACCTCCATTAACAAACATATTTTTTGCAACGCATACTGATGTGTTATCAGCAGCGCATATTGGGAATGTAAGTCATGGTAAAATTGCCTAGGGCATGAGGTTCGACCATAATCCATAACCCGAGCCCCACCAAACCACCCCTGCTATCCACTGCACCTAACCTGCCTCCTAGTTCAATGTCTGCTATAATGTGACCAATAGCCTGTGCTGATTGTCTCCACAATCCATGGGGAATGGGCTTCGGCCATGGCGCATTCCCCAATAGGCAAATCAGAGTAGACATTTGTCCTTGCCGAGGGACAGGCCCACTGCCCAGGCTGCAAAGTTATATCACTATATGTTGTACTTTCTGTTTGACATTTTGGAAAAATAAAGCACAAGACTTGCAAGAGCATGCGGTCAGGTCCTTGCTGATGCTCCTCACGCAGGTTTGTTGTAATCCAGTCCAGCACTTCAGTCTGTAGCCGCAAGCAGAATATTTCTTCTCACTCAACCATGCAGCATGCTCATAAGAGTACACAAATATGAAGTAATTCCAGGAAGGTAGAAAGGGTAGATCACTGCGCTTGATCTATTACCCTGCTGCTGGTGATGGGGTTCTTTTGTGAAAGTGCCCTTCCTTCTTCAAGTGTTAGGTTTCGATTAGGAGAGTGATCCCTGTTCACCCAAGCGCTGAGCTATCAATAAATAACTGTTGTCATAATAAAGCAGTCTTGAAAAGCATCATTGGTGCTATATTTGTTGTTAGAAGTCAGCCGACACATGTTTCAACCCACTACGTTCTTTCTCAAGGTGTGTGGATTGTGGGTCAGTCGTTGCTGCGAGGTTGTGGAAATGAGTCCGGGATACAATCCCAAAATCTTGTCCCACTGTGGTCGTAAATAAGGGTGGTTGATTATTTGGAGGGGTGGCCCAGTGACCACGTAGGTGCCCGAGTGTGCTCAATAATTGTCTGCTGATTAGCATTGTCTCAGAGACTGTTGGAGCTTGCAGTGTATGCAGCAGTCATCACAGTGATCTGTTGTTGCAATCCTGTCCAACACTTCGGGCTGTACCCACGGGCAGAATGTATTTTCCCGTTCAAATACATCCCGATTTTGAAAAAACGTTACCACTTTACTGCGGTAGCGGCCCTGTAGTTATGGTTAAGTTGCTCAACCCATAGGAAGAGCACTTTTTAGGTGGCTTATAACTTCACCCCTCCCCCCAGACGAATCCTCACAAAACTTTGCAAAAAAATGTATATGGCCCGTCAGATCGATTCTGTGAAGTTTGCTGAGGTTTTTGAGGTTTTGTTAAGGGGGGGGGCAAAGTTTTAGGGGGGGTACAAAAATGTTTTTTCCATAGACGCAATGGAAAATATTTTGCTCACTCCTACAGGCCAAACCGCTTGACGGAATTTCACCAAACTAGTGGCAGGAGTGGCAGCTTGGTGCCGAAAGCATGCTTTTGTAAATTTGGTGTAAATCCGTCCAGTAGTATTTTTTTTAAATGGCCAAAAAGAAGGTAAAAAAAAAGTGTGATATCTGGGTTCAGTCAGTGGACTCACTTCCCTGTTCACTCCGTGGATGTGCCTCCAATTGGTCCAGGGGCGGACATGAGGTCTGCGGACATCGAACGTGTCCACTGATTGAATGGTGAAAAGCGTGAGGTGTGTCATATTGTTGGATTCGCGGACAGCCACTGGTGTCCGCGGACAGTGCTCTGGGGGAACAGTCTGGAAAACACATTTGGTGGGGGAAAGAGGGACTGGGAAGGGTGGGGGAGTGGAAAAAAGATGATCTGGGGCTACTTTTGTAGGTGGGAAAATGTTGGGCAGGTGTCATAGCCGTCAGTGAACACTGCAGTAGTTTGCACACAGTGCCGTGAACGGGCGTCTTGGAAAAGACATTTGGGATAATTTGATGGCTGAAGAGGGTGTAGAAATGGTAGGGAAGTGGAATGAAGGTAATGTGGAGCTATAAGGGTTTGGAAATGCAACTGAGTCTGCGGTCAATTTCGGTGTCTGCGGACATCGTTTCTATTGTGGGGGCTGCAGGGGGTGAGTTTTATTAGTGGACTGTCTATAGAACGTACTTGTTATATAGTTAATTGTATTGTGGTAGTTGAGGCCAGTGGCCAGATTCTGGGGGGCATGGCCGCAGGCAATGGCCCCAAGAATATGTGCACTGGGCACAACCTCCACAGTAGCAATGTGTATAGTAATTATAGGTAATGTAGTGGGAGTACAAAGTGTTTGTAATATGGAGGAATTATGTAATTGGACTTTATATGGTACGTGTGGTTGTATTACAATTGAGGATAGTGCTCATAGAATATGTATTTGATTATAATTGCTATGGTTACTTAGTTTTGTAGAGTTATGAAGCTGGAATGTATTTTCTGTGGGGGAAAAACAGAACAATTTGTTAAGTAGGATACTTTAAAAGCTATAGTTGTATACAATTTTATATATACATTTATTTTTTAGACCCTCATAAACAGCACATTTTAAGTACTATGTTTGGTACAACAGTGTATGACACTACTGTTTTGACATAAAATAATCATTGGTCATATGAAAAAAAAATCCATGTATTAAAAAAACACGATTATAGTTACGTGAGTGGAAGGGTAATAGTATGTTTGTTTAAAGTATGTTGTGATGAAGGGAATGCTTGAAGTAGTTAGATACCTGTTGGCGTATACCAACTACATTAGAGGTTAGAAGATGTTTTGTTGTATTAGAATTGCGTCTGCGTATTTGAAGTAGTTGGATACCTGGTGGCGTATTCGAACTAGATTGACTTTCAAAACGTACTATTGTAATATTATGGATTTAGTTAGATACCTGCTGACGTATTCTAACTGTTAATTGTGCGATAGTTTAGTGACAAAATTTGGGTTGAAAGAATATGAAGTAGGCATTTGTTAAATTTGCTGGTTGTGATGCTGGAAATGCATTGGAGGGACAGGGCCTCCCTGTTCTTGCCCTGTAGTCCTCTTTCATTTGTGTTCTGTATTGTTTTCTGCCCAGGGGTCCATGTAGGACTCCTGGCAGTGCAGCTCTTCCTATTTTTGGTTTGGTGTACAGACCCTTGGGATACCCTTATGGCTCCCATGGGTGGGGGTACCACCCTGTGCCCTTATTGTATGTTTATGGGCACTTCTGTGTGGCCCACAGAGCAGGGTATGGGCTGGTGGCAGCTCCATGCTGAATTTGACAGGTGCTCTGAGTATCCCCCATTTTGGGGATACCCAGGCCCTGCCATTGGAATCAGTTGATTCCTGATAGTAAACAAGATGGCCCCTGTGGCCTCTTGCTTTTTATTGACTGTTACATTGTTTTCCCAAAGTCCTGGGAAGCCCCGACTCTGCCCCTTCCTCCTGATTGACTGTTGCGTGAAGTTCCAAGTCCAGGCCAGACTGGCTGGAGCCTTCCCAGTGACTGTATGTTGTGGGTGCACCCTGTGGGTGGGACCTGGGTGAATGGAGTGGGTGACCAATATGCACTTCTTGTTGTGGATGTCTGGTATCTGGTGTTTGACACAATGACTGCGATAGCCCTGCCCAAAACTGGTATGAATGCAGTGTGTAGTGGTGAATGGCAGAGTACTTGTCCGAATCCACATTCTGTGTTGTGAGTGTCTGGATGGAGAAGAATCGCCTGAATGCACTGTGTGCCTGATTGGCTGACTGACTGCCTGAATGCCCTTCTGAGTGATTGGTTGCCTGAGTGTGACCCAGCAGAATGAATGAGAGACAGAACAGTATATCTGGTGGTCTCTCACTGCTAGAATTTGTTCTGAAGCCGAAGTTGAAACTGATGCCGTTCAGAAGCTGAAGTTGATACTTGAAGCTTATTCTTGAAGTCCAGCTGGAAGAAGATGATCTGCTGCTGCATTTGTTCGACCAGATCCGAAAGGTGTTGAGTTAATCGAGGACTGATCCGAGAGAGGTCCTCGTTAGGCACCCTCTTCCCGAGCTCTGAGGGATCTTCGAGTACCGATCACCTACGCCAAAGCTCCCGGAAGTCAGACCCTCGAAAGGCTGCCAACCGGAGACGGGGATCGGCGAGGAGAAAAAAAGAGAAGCACCAGACATTCTGTCCACCGTCATCGACGAGGGTTTGCAGGTTTGCTATAACCGCTGGGGCCCGTCTAAGCCGTGTTGCCCAGAAGCGGGGACTGCTTGACGCTGTGCCGTCGATGACCGGAGCCGCAACTCTCCATTAAGACATTCGAATCGAAGGAATCTCTCGCCAGCACCGCCGACTGCTTTGTCCCGCCAGAGAAAGTCAAGGCCGTCGACGCGCCGGGGAGAATCCACATGTGGGTTTTCCCGCCACCCTAAGACCGCAGAGACGCCGGACGGCTCGATGCCCTTCCTGGGCCAAAGTACATCATAGACTCTTTGTAGCCCAAAACTTTCGACATCGAGGTGCCCCACATGCCTCATCCTTGCAGGACGTCGATGAGCACTGCCAGGACCAAAGCTGCTGCCTCGACGCCACCAAACTTTCCATCGAGGATCATAAACGCCAAGTTCACTTTCTTTGAGGCCCATCGAAAGGGAGTCACTCAAGAAGGATCCATCGACACCTCCTCAAAGAACTCTGCTAGTCCAGGTACATTGGGGTGGTAGAAACATTTTAGAAGGGAATAAGACTCATTGAACAATATATGGACTGAGCTTGTATATCTTTATTTTACAGTTTTGGGTGGGTGGGGGGGATCTCCACACACAGCTGTGTCTAGGTAAACGGGGCCAGTATTCTGCCAATTGTATATTGTTGGTTACCTTTATTAATTGATTTGTGTGACATTTGACGAGTACAGTTGATGTTTTTTATTGAAATCTGATCATTGTGGTACCCCTTAGAACTGTATATATTTGTCATTGTAGATTAACTGAGCACAATGAGTTATTGTGATTGTGTATATAACCTTGAAACTTAATTATATAAAGACTGTGTTTTCACTAATACAGTTTGTGGACATTCCTTTGTGGTGGCTTGGGGACTACACTGTACTTAATAACCAGTCTGCATCACCTCCTGAGAAGCTAGGCATTGATTGCTCGTCCATTGCTACCAACAATAGAGAATCTTGGCTGGGGTCCTCTGTGCCTTTCCTCTACTATATAGAGAGCAGGAGCACAGACACCTCCCTCCAGTCTTTACACTGGTAACCTATGTTTTGGAGTAATGATGGTATTGTTACATTCAAACCAACCACTTTATATGCAGTGTAGTGCCCTGAAGTGGCTGTGGCACCAGTGTGGTATACTATACCTACTGTTGTGAAGGTTTTCTTTCCAAGAGATATATGGCCCTGTGTGAAGCCTGTAAGCTTACAGTTATTTTTGGTACCATTTGCATTTTACCTTAGAAGCATTAGTAGGACGTACAAGCTATGCGAGTTTATTTGTATGGTGGAACGATTGTCTGAATTTCAAAAAGGGCATAATATACCTTGATTTGCATTCTGCACAAGCTGGTGAAATGGAATGGTTTCAGAATTTGGTATGGATACATATACAAATTGTTCATTAGGGATGTGTTCTTGTGAAACATGGTTGCCGAGAGTGCATGTAGGTTTGCATGTGTATGAAATCTGGAAGATTTCCTTTATAGGGATATTTTTGGTTTCCAGTACTGGTAGTAAGTACATTAGGAATTCCTGTGGATCCTCCTGTGTGTTCATGGTACATTTTACCATTCCTGCACAGTAGCCCAATTCTTGCCTTGTACCCGAGACACTGTAAAATTTGTCAGGATTATTTGTGGCATTTCTGTGAAGGACGAGCATTTGCAAGCACAACTGGTCCAAGCCGTTTAAGTGGTGGCAAATGAAAAAAAAAAAGATTGTCACATTAGCATAACAATTTACTCCAGTTGTGTTGCTGAATTTAAATGGACCAGAGAGTTCTGTTTGTGGATCGTTTGATGAGCCTGCAGATCTTTCTGTAGAAGAGACATTTGTGTCTTTCTATTCTGATGGATGCACAGTTGACTTTGTAGTAGACAGTTTTGTGGTTGTATTGTTTGATGCAGAAGGAGTTGGTTGTTTTTTTTAGCTGTATTGTTGGGAGATCTGCTATAACATCTGTTTGTATTACTTATCTTTTAAAAGGTTTCTTTTTTTAGATACAGGGTACATATCTAGATGGGAGGTGTATAGTGCCCAAAGCCTGTTGTATTCCAGGATGCAAGGAAAGTCAGCGTTGACTTTGTTTGCATCAAAGTTAACTAGGAATAGACGGCTGAGTGTATGTAGACGTGAGAGTGCTACGTAACTGTCATGACCCTTGCCCTCACTGGCAAGTCAGCCTTCCAGGTAGGGCCAGGTCAAAGGCCTTAAAACCTCATCTAGGACTCTCTTGGCGCCAGGCTCATAACCATTATGAAGACCAGCATTAGAATGGGACTATTTACTCAGCCAACATGGAGGCACACACATAGCTCAGTTACAAGGAACTGAGCTATACGGTCTAGTCTTTTGGGTGTGGCAGGCCTGGGACTACTTTACCTGGACTACTTTGGGTGTGGCAGGGCTGGGACTATTTTACCTGGACTACTTTACCTGAGTCTATTTAAACCGCACCCAAACAGCAGAACATGCTTCTCGTTATTCTGCTGTGGGCAGTGTAAGGCTCACTGTGTCCAGTTCTTTGATGCTTGATGCCAGCTTTCTTGAAACCAAGGACCTGCAGAGAGGGAAAGAACACTACGAAATTACTTGGAACAGTATCCGGTCTTCAATCCATTGCCGACTTCAGTTCCACTCACCTGAAGGTACGAACTCCATCATCCGGCAACGCATGCATCCCGGAATACCATAACCTGGAAAGAGGAGAAAAAGAAAGCATTAGTAAGCTTTTACTCACGGTTCCTCCCGAATGAAGAAAGCCACACAATTCTTACCTGGGTAGTCCAATCCTGGTCAGTATCATCGCTGGAACATTACGGCGCTCGGCAAGGAACATTGCAACCTGCAAGGAGAGAAAAGACACAGGTTAGCAATATAAAAGGCGAAACAGCGCAGTGCATCGCGCATTACTCACTGGACAGCATCGCGCACCCCGCGCTTTCGCCTACCGGCCCATGCTCACCTTCAAACTGCATGACAACACCAAAATACCTTTCGATACCTAAAAAGAAAGAAGCAAGACATTATTATTTGAACTAAGAGGAACATAAGAACTGCATATAAAAACTGTAAAGCAGCAAACCTACGGAGTCGCAGCAAGCCCGGATTCCAACAGGGGGGATTGCACCAGTTAAGTAACTTGGTCGCTGCTCGCCCCCCACAACAACGCGCCCTGCCACAAGGAGCAGGACGGAGAATCCACCTTTCACAATATTAAGACCCATCTTCAACCAGAGACCTTACCAAGGAACCGGGAGAGAATTTGAGAGTGGAAATCATCCAACCAGGGCTGGGTGGCGTCCCCGTGGATACCAGGTGAGAGTAACAGAACGCAAAGCCTCAATAATATTATCCACCAGGGCGTCATAGAGACTGACCAGTTAGCTCAGTTGTTGGGAAAATTACATGCTGAAGTACATTCAGCCAGTCAAGAAACCAACGCTCTTAGGAGGGATTTGACTGTTACGAAAGATCGCACCGACGAAATAAGTAGACAATTGCTCCAATCACAGGCAGGACAGACCCCATTGCCTGGTAACATTCGGCCAGCACCTGTACCAACTTCTTCCATCAATCCAGTACAAATAACCCTTCCTGGGGGAGTTCCTTTAGCTCCACCTGAACGATTTACAGGGGACCCCAAGAAGTATGCAACGTTCATGAACCAGTGTCGTCTTTATTACCTTTGCAGACCTGGGGCTTTTCCTAACGACTAAGTGCGGGTTGCTTTTGTCTTGTCATATCTGAGCAGCAGTGCTGCGGTTTGGTCCGTGCCAATGGTAAGTCAGGATAACGCATTGTTGCATGACTTTGGGGGTTTCCAGATGGAAATGGAAAAACTCTGCTCGTCAAAGCCAAGGTCAAGCATTAGACAACAAACATTTGTCACTCTGTCAAGGAAGTCAAGACTTGCTTACATATTTAGCAACATTTAACAGACTAGTCGTTGAAGCTGGGTGGCCTGAGGAAAAAAAGGACCACACTATTTCATCGGGGTCTACGAGGGGAACTAAAGGATGTCCTTGTTCAAGTGGTTAACCCACCTAAAGACTGTGGAGAATTCATCAACCTTGTGGTGCAATTAGATCACAGATTACAAGACCGAAAAGCGGACCGGATAAAGTTAGACACTCGAGCTGTGTATGTCCGGTCAAAGGATAATGTTCCACGTACATTGGAAAACACAGTAGAACCCATGCAAATCGGAAGTGTACGGCCCCCTTTAACTAAAACTGAAAGAGACAAGAGAAGGCAACAACAATTATTCTTATATTGCGGAAAATTAGGCCACTACCTCAAAGAATGTCCAGTGAAACCACCAAGGAGAACTGTTGGAGCCACAGAGAAGGAAGATAATAACAAGGAGTCGGAAAACTCCCAAGCCCGTCAAGCACAGAGGTCCGCTTGTCGAGCGAGAAAGATGAGCCACAGACCTCACACTTTGCATTACAAGTAATTTTGATCAATCACCAACAACCGTCTTGGATGCATGCTGTCGAAGCATACATAGACAGCAGAGCAATTGGGAATTATGTAGACCAAGATCTGGCAGCAGAGATGGGGCTTCCCTTATGCTCTAAGTCGATTACTGAAAAAGTTACTACTGTTGATGGGACAGAAATAGCTTCCAGACCAGTAACCCAATGTACAGCAGCACTAACCCTACTGTGCCTGGATGGACAGAGAATCTATTGCATTCGATCTCATCAAAGAGCCTCAGTTTTGACTAATCTTAGGGATGCCATGGTTGGTAGCTCACAACCCTCTAATAGATTGGCGTGCCAAGAAGTTGGCCTTTTCAGATGATTGTGCTTGCACCTGTTATTACCAAGAAAAGGGGAAAACAGACTTATGTACATCTGCTACTCCAGTACGGCGGCGATTGTACTAGGTGTGACTAGTACTCTACCAAATGAATACCAATATTTTCAAGACGTGTTCCAGAAAGAATAGCCAATACTCTTTACACCGCACAGGCCCTACGATTGTCAGATCGACCTCATACCTGGTGCGCAAATTTCTTGTGGCCAAATCTATGCACTTACTGAACAAGAAAACTTCCATTTGAAATCTTATCTAGCTCAGTACCTGGCAAATGGATTTATCCGCCCATCTAAATCACCGGCAGCCAGTTCCTTATTCTTCGTACCAAAGAAGGAAGGAGGTTTGAGGACTTGCATCGACTATCACACATTAAACCAGATCACAGTAAAAAACTGTTATCCACTGCCCCTTATTCCCGAATTATTGGATCAAGTCAAAGACGCCCAAATCTATACCAAACTGGACCTTAGGAGGGCGTACCATCTTGTTCGAGTGAAGAAAGGAGACAAATAGAAAACCGCCTTTCGTACCAAATACGGCTTATATGAATACCAGGTAATGCCTTTTGGACTTTGCAATGCTCCCGCTGCATTCCAGTACTTTATGAATGATGTTTTGCAGGAGTTGATCGACGTTTGCACCCTGGTTTACATTGATGACATCTTAGTGTCTTCTGCTACAAAAGAAGACCATGTCAGGCATGTCCGCTCCGTCCTTACTAAACTCTGCCAACATAAACTGTATGCTAAACTCGAAAAATGCTCTTTTCATGTCACCGAAGTGGAGTTCCTCGGTTTTATCCTCACACCAAAAGGTATCAGAATGGATAGGCACAAGGTAGATGCCATTCTTAACTGGCCGTCACCAACTTCATTTAAAGGAATCCAGAGTATGTTGGGCTTTGCAAACTTTTACCGCTGATTCATCCCAGATTTTTCCCAAATAGTGCATTCAATTACATCACTATTGAGAAAAAACAATATAAAGTTCCATTCGACAGAAGAAGCAGAGAAGGCCTTTCAAGAACTTCTGCTCCAGTTCTACGGCATCCTCGCCCAGACCTCCCTTATACAGTTGAAACAGATGCCTCTAGCATGCTATGGGAGCTGTTCTCTCACAAAGGGACCCAGGAACAGGCCAGTTACACCCTGTGGCCTTCTGGTCACGAGAATTCTCACCTCCCGAAATCAACTATGCTATCACATACAAATAACTCTTGGCTATAAGGCTCAATCATCCCATCAACTGCGGTGGGCTCTTTTCTTCGCTGACTATGACTATGTGATCACCTACAGGCCAGGAGTCCGAAACGGAAAGGCAGACGCCTTGTCCCGCATGGGTGTTGATGAAAAGGTATACATAACTCCAGATCCAGTAGCCATCATTCCAAATGTCAAACTCCTGGGTCTTACGACAACATTGATACAGGGTGAACTCCAAAACAAGATCCAACTCTTAATGGATCCCACTTTCTCACAAGAGTGGTGTACTCAAGGAGAACATTACACTATTAAAGACCAGTTACCATATTTTAGGAACCGTCTATACTTGCCAAGTAAAGATTTACAAAAAGCATGTTATTTCGGGTTATCACGACTCCCTGATTGAAGGTCATCCTGGATTTGCCAAAACGCTAGCTAAAGTAAAACAAAACTATTGGTGGCCCACATGGCATAAAGACATCATACAATGTATCCAATCTTGTGGTGTGTGTGCACAAAACAAGTCCCAAAAGCAGAAACCAGCTGGTGTTCTCCAACCATTGGAAATTCCTCCCGCACCATGGCACACACTGTCCCTTGATTTCATTACAGATCTACCTCCCAGTCAAGGATTCAACACCATCTTAGTAGTTGTAGACTTGTTCTCTAAAATTGCACACTTTATTCCTTTTAAGGGTCTTCCAAATGCATCCAGTTTAGAAAAAGTATTCCAGGAGGAAATCGTACAGCTACATGGCTTTCCATCGGTCTTGATCTGTTCAATGGCCCAAATTGACATTCGACTATCAACAAGTCACTATCCTCAAACAGATGGCCAAACAGAAAGAACAAACCAAACCCTCGAGCAATACTTACGTTGCATGTTACATCAAGTGGAATGAAATTGGAAGGACTTGTTATGGATAGCTGAATATGCCTATAATAATTCATTACACACCAGCACTGGACAAACCCCTTTTTACATTATATATGGTAGACATCCACGTACTTCAGAATTGGATCTCCCAACCCCTTTGGAAATGCCAGCGGTTAAAACCCTACATACGACTATTTCCCAGGCTTTCGAAGAAGCAGCAGAACATTTACTCCAAGCCAAGAACAGACAAAAGAAATTGGCTGACCAACATCGTAGTAAAGCCCCCGACTATCAAATTGGAGACAAGATCTGGTTAGCATCAAAATATGTGCCCATACAAGGAACTCAGACCTTTCATCCCCGATATCTGGGACCTTATTCTATTGAATCATAATAAATCCAGTAGCAGTTAAATTAGCCCTACCAGCCACTATGCAGATACATCCTGTGTTTCACGGATCACTCCTGAAACCAGTACAACATGGTACTCAGGTTACACCACCAAAACCAGTATTAGTTGATGGAGAACCAGAGTTTGAAGTAAAGGATATCCTAGACTCAAAATACACCAGATCCAAACTATACTACTTAGTTGATTGGAAGGGATACGGCCCTCAAGACAGATCATGGGAACCTAGTGAATACATCCATGCACCTCGCTTAATTAAAAAGTTCCATCAGAATTACCTAGCAAAACCAGGACCAGGCAGAAGTGCCAACGTGAGAGGGGCCTGGGGGGGGGGTGGGGGGGGCGGTAGGAAGTCATGACCCTTGCTCCTGGCCCTCACTGGCAAGCCAGCCTCCAGTTAAGGTCTGTTCTGACATGTAACATTTAGGGGGGGCTACTTATTGATTGTAGTAGGCCTTGTTAAATTCTATTGTGTCCCAGAGAATACAAAAACGCATTAAATGTGAAGATGTACAATGAGAAATTCAGACAAGAATAGATATAATTCAGACAGCTTTTAAATTTATTTTGCTGCTGGATGCATTTAGTAGTCATGCATCAATAGTATTCAAAAAGAGGTATTTGTAAAGATAACAAACAAAAATGCAAATAAATTCTTCACAAATGCTAGGTGTGAAGGGAGGTTAATTCTCAGTCTTAGCCTTACCCTTACACAATTATTTACAAGGTAAGTTGCAAAAAAAAAATCAATGATAAAACTAGATAATGCTATAAAGAGCACTGGGGAGCACTGGGGGCCTCCTCCGCATCCACAGGCAATGCAGTTTTTCAACTACCCCCAGTGGGGACAACGCAACCAGAGGAGGAGAACCAACCGCAGGTTCTAACTGAAATACCTATTTTCAACTTATCAGGATATGTACTTTCAAAAGAAGAAACCTCCGTCCTCACCAAAGGACTATCGTTTGTGCCTACAGAACATACAGACTGGTTCAAACTGGATATTGAATTATCCAATTTCTTTAGAAGTATCAGAAGGAAAGTGTACTTCATGGATAAAGACCTCCGTCCAGAACAAGATGACACAGGATTCAGAATTAAATCTACATTCAATCCTATGGAAAATGAGGTACCTAGTTCCTTGCTTACTTTTGAAAAATGTATAACAAAAGAAATTAGTAAACTCCAAACAAATTCTCAACAGATGAGACAGAACTTGACTACTGGTGAACGCAAGGCTTTAACAACCTTAGCAGAAAACAAGAATTTGATTATAAAAACAGCTGATAAAGGTGGAGGAATTGTAATTCAGAACATCACGCAATACAAAGGAATGGTGATGCAACTATTAAATGCAGAAGGCAACTATAAAAAACTTAGGAAAGACCCCTCGGCTGCCATAAAACAAAAAATCCAGGAAACAACCAGATTCGGCCTAGAGCAGGAGTGGATTACGGAGCGGGAAGAAATCTTCCTTAACACGTCTGAAAACAGAACACCAGCTTTTTATGCTCTTCCCAAACTCCACAAAGACAGCCAAAATCCTCCAGGGAGACCAATTGTGTCAGGTTGTGGTTCAATTCTAGAACCAATCTGTAAATTCATAGACCATTTTTTGAAGCCCCTAAGCCAGCAAACACCCACGTACCTAAGAGACACCATGTCAACTATCTCCAAATTTGAAGGACGCCAATTTAACAGCGAACAAGAAATCCTAGTCACCATGGATGTAGTCAGCCTCTACACCAACATCCCACAAGAAGCAGCGGTAGAGTGCATCCGCCATCACTTAACCCACTTTATGACCCAGAAAAGAGTTCCCACCAACTTTATAGTGGAACTGCTTGAGATTGCGTTAACCAATAACTTTTTTGCCTTTGATGACGAATATTATCTGCAAACAAGTGGAACCGCCATGGGAGCAGCATTTGCCCCTAGTTTAGCCATCATTTTTATGGCAGAATTTGAAAAGCAACATGTCATTGACACATCCAACCCTTTCCTGGATAAAATCTTCTCGTGGTATAGATACATCGACGATGTCATCTTGATATGGAATGGGAATGAAAACAGCCTTACCTCATTTTTTGAGTGGATCAATGCCCAGACCCCAGAGATTAAATTCACCATGCAAAAAAGCAACGCGGCCATTAATTTTCTGGACCTTACCATCCTAGTCAAGAATGGCAAACTACAATGTGATCTTTTCACGAAGGAAACTGAGAGAAATACCCTACTTCACTACAATAGCCATCACCCAAGAAACCTAAGGGATAATCTCCCATACGGTCAATTTTTGAGACTTAGGCGCAACTGTACAGAGATGGAGACATTCCAAGAAAACGCTATAAAACTACAAAGTAAACTACTAGAACGAGGGTACCCAAGAAAACTCATCAGACGGACTATAAAAAGAGCAAAATATACGCCCAGAGAAAGCCTGCTAACACCAAGATTGAACAATCTGGATCAAGAGAACACTCTCACATTTGTCTCCACTTTTGGCCCTGACACAACCAAACTAAAAGGGATATTGAAAACATTTTGGCCCTTGGTACAATTAAGTCTGCCAGAAGAAAAGACACCAAGAATGGCGCTCAAAATATCGAAGAATCTTAAGGACATCCTATCACATGCCAGACTGGAGAAGAAGTCCCAAAGATCCACGCTCTGGAACATGCGGGAAATAAGGGGGCATCACCCCTGTGGTACCTGTACAGCATGCCGTTTCACTAGAAAAATGTCTTCATTCAAAATTGGTGGAAAAGACTGGGAACTCAGACAGTTCTCTAATTGCAAAACAGCTAACGTGATTTACATCATTGAATGACCTTGTGGTCTCCGTTACGTGGGTCAAACAACTCGCCAAATCCACAAAAGGATAGGTGAACACAGATCTCGCATCCGCTGCAAATCTGCCAATGCCCCATTGGTACAACACTTCATTGAAAATCATCATGGCCCAGATGATATCCTGTAGTGGATAGCAGACTTAGTACCTAACACAAGCAACGCCACTAACTCTCTCAACCACAAAGAAGCGTGGTGGATTTTTAAACTCAAAAGCATTACCAATGGCCTTAATGAGATGGACCCCACTCGCTTCTGCAGATAATTACACATCTCGGGGTCTTATCTCATAAGAACCTCTCTACCTCGTTTTCTTTTGAAGATACCATCTTAGATCACAGCCCTAACATATTGGCCTACAGCACTACATTGTTTTCTGCACCACCCCGTTTAATATAATATGAACTGACTTCCTCCTGAGTCAACACATTTATACTGCATATTTCATAATAGCCCATACAAGTCACGGGGCAGCACTTTATCCCTCCACTTCATGTTCGCAAGGTAATGGATACTCCGGTGCCTCATGCGCAGGAGCGAGCGACTAGCATTTCACTCCAGCAGGCTCACTCAGAAACGCTATAGGAGCGCGCGCACAGACATGCGCACTCGCTGGGCAGTACAGGCAACACTACCCGCGATGCGCATGCGCAATCTAGTACATCCGTACACAGTTCAGCCTTTTTCTTGGTGCTTTCTCTCTGGTGTACGCGGCGCTTAACTCACAAGCTACATACGCGATTTCGCTCGCCAACCAGCAGAGAGCTTGAGACTCGGATTTCAGGTAATCAGACCCCCTATCCCTGCACCCAATTTCATATCTTATTTACATTATCCAAAGAAACGGGCACTTATTTCTCGCTCTTTTTAACAGCCCAAGACTAAATAACGCATTGGACACAACATAGCCACCATTCCAGGCGGGTCTGTAATCCTACGGGCACTAGCTGTTCAACCGGCATCCCTCGCCTCTCATGTGAACTTTCACACAAAAGTCAATCAGCAAGGTGAGAGCCCGCCTTATTCAATGCCACCATGGTCTAGTTCTGTACATCTTTAACTGGTAATTCACCCAATATTGTGTGTGTTTTTTTTTTTTTTTAACTCCTGTAGCCCTTCACAGCCTGCAGCTATCGTTTAATAGCCCCATTTTTTCGCGCACCTCACGCTACCTTGGTGCCACAAGCAACCTCCAAATTCATTGCAGCCCCTAAGGTCAGTCCCCTTTTTACTCCCGTGCCGCCCGATTTGATTGTGGTGTTCCAAAGTCTTGGAACAAACTCTGTATTGTGTTTTTAAATAGCTTTTAACTCTCAATTCAGACACTAATAGTGTCCTTATATCTCTACCCTAGGGAGACCTACCCCAGGCCCAAGATGAAGGCATTCAGCCGAAACGTCCTAAGGACCAACACTTAGATTTCTCTCCTGGTCCCAACATCTTTTTGATCCACTTCTAGACGTCGACCATGTATGAGGTCACCCTTCAGCCTGGCTATAGACAACAAAGAGTTTTCGCATCTTTTGCTTCTGTTTGGATTGTCTTGTATTGAATACACATTAATCACAAAAGGTGGTGGTTACACAGTGCTCTTTATAGCATTATCTAGTTTTATCATTGATTTTTTTTTTTGCAACTTACCTTGTAAATAATTGTGTAAGGGTAAGGCTAAGACTGAGAATTAACCTCCCTTTACACCTAGCATTTGTGAAGAATTTATTTGCATTTTTGTTTGTTATCTTTACAAATACCTCTTTTTGAATACTATTGATGCATGACTACTAAATGCATCCAGCAGCAAAATAAATTTAAAAGCTGTCTGAATTATATCTATTCTTGTCTGAATTTCTCATTGTACATCTTCACATTTAATGCGTTTTTGTATTCTCTGGGACACAATAGAATTTAACAAGGCCTACTACAATCAATAAGTAGCCCCCCCTAAATGTTACATGTCAGAACAGACCCCAATTGTTAACCAATTACTTCTAGCCCGTTGTTCTGCCGTAGTTGGGCTACCCCTCCTGTTACCAGCCTTCCAGTTAGGTCCAGGTCAAAGGCCTTAAAACCTCATCCAGGATTCTCTTGGAGTCAGTCCTGGCGCCTTTGGCACGGGGCTCATAACCATTATGAAGACCAACATTAGAATGGGACTATTTACTTGGGACTATTTAACTTGGGGGGTGGGGGGTTCAGCCAACATGGAGGCACACACATAGTTCAGTTACAAGGAACTGAGCTATGCGGTCTAGACTTTTGGGTGTGGCAGGCCAGGCACTACTTTACCTGGACTACTTTGGGTGTGGCAGGCCTTGGTCTATTTTACCTGAGACTATTTAATCCACACCCAACAACATGCTTCGCGTTATTCTGCTTTGGGCAGCGTAACGCTCACCGAGTCCAGTTCTTTGATGCCATCTTACCTGAAACCAAGGACCTGCAGAGAGAGAAAGAACACTATAAAACTTACCTGGAACAGTATTCCGTCTTCAATACATCGCCAACTTCAGTTCCACTCACCTGAAGGTACGAACGCCATCATCCGGCAACGCATGCATCCCGGAATACCATAACCTGGAAAGAGGAGAAAGAAAGCATTAGTAAGCGTTTTCTCACATTTCCTCCCGAATGAAGAAAGTCACACAATTCTTAACTGGGCAGTCATCTCCTGGTCAGTATCATCGCTGGAACATTACGGCGCTCGGCAAGGAACATCGCAACCTGCAAGGAGAGAAAAAACACAGGTTAGCAATATAAAAAGCGAAACAGCGCTGCGCATCGCGCATTACTCACTGGACAGCATCGCGCACACCGCGTTTTCGCCTACCGGCCCATGCTCATCTTCAAACTGCATGACAACACCAAAATACCTTTCCATACCTAAAAGGAAAGAAGCAAGACATTATGATTCGAACGAAGAGGAACATAAGAACTGCATATAAAGACTGTAAAGCAGCAAACCAACGGAGTCGAAGCAGGCCCGGATTCCAACAGGGGGGCTTGCACCAGTTAAGTAACTTGGTCGCTGCTCGCCCCCCAAATCTACGCTCCCCTGCCACAAGGAGCAGGATGTAGAATCCACCTTTTACAATATTAAGACCCATCTTTAACCAGAGGCCTTACCAAGGGACCAGGAGAGAATTCGAGAGTGCAAATCATCCAACCAGGGCTGGTTGGCGTCCCTGTGGATACCAGAATTGTTCTCTGCATACGTACATGTCTTTGAAAAGAAGGAAACGTGCTATTGTCCAGCCAAATCTTTAACTTCTGCAAGTTTGTCAAAGTGGATGTTGACAAACTGAATGCTGTTTTTTTTTTTTTTTTATTGTATATGGTTTACAAAAAACCTTTACAAATAGAACAAACTTTATAATTAAAAAAAACAAAATAGTAAAAAAAAAAGAAAGAGATAAACATTCATTGCTTTGCATTTGCATTTGAAAAAAGAAGAAAAAGAAAATACCCGCTAAAGAAATACAGAATTACAGATTTACATAAGTTGCAAGAGTTAGCAAATTTTACAGAAAAGGGACAGACAATAGATAATCAACCGGTTTCAGATTTGAAATTTGATTGTCTAAGATTAGTCAAGTCAATATAAAGTACTAGTTACAGAGAATAACAGATAGAATAAATACAAGGTATAAAATATGAAATACATTGCTCATATTAAAAAACACTGTGCTCCTATAGTAAAAAATTCATAGTTCCAAGAATAGGAGCAAAAATCAGACCAAAGGGGCATATAGGTCAAGGGCTCTGATAAAGCACGCCACAGCCAGACCAACCTTGATGTTCGAGATTGAGAGACATTGTGACCAAATCCAATTATCTACCCCAAGTCGCCCCATAACATTAAAAATGCCTAGATATTTGTCCCTTAAAGAGGTCAAAGCCTTGCAATCAAGAATGAGATGCCGAGAAGTTTCAGTGACCCCCAAAAGTTTGCAAAAACGACAGGTGGGATCCAAATCAGAAAACTTCTTCCTTTTACGTAGGACTTCCCGAGTGGGAAGAAGGTTCCATCTGAGTTTTACAAGAAGAGAGCGGTAGTGTCTATTAGGAAATTGGAACAAAATAAAGGACATCACACCTCTCTTCTTATGATCAAATTGAAGATCACTCAGTGAGGAATAACCATGAAGTTTTTCGATAGTGTTACTCCAATCATGGCTGAACAGAGACTCCTTTACCTTGTTAGGGTTTGTAAGTAATGTATCCCTGTCGGAGGATATATCCATCAGGGTCTTATCGCAGAGAGTGGAGAAAAGATGGAGATATATGTTGTGGCCCGAGTGTGTCTGGGAAAAAATCATGTGGCCCACATCAGCATATAAAGTATCGGGTCTGGGGGAAAGCAAGGCTGAGAACAATGAGAGAACCTTCCAAAGAATCCTAGCTCGTAGAGAAACCAGACCCAACTCATATCTAATGGCAACAGTAGGAATTGAATTGGGCAGTTTTAAAACTTTCCTCCAGTAAATACCTTCAAGAGAGTCCCAGAAGGGCAGAAGTGTAAGGTAATGGAGTTCCATACCATACAATAACTTTGGAGTCACCTTACCCTTGAAAAAGTCTACCACAGGTTTGAGGGAAAACGTACATGCTGTTGTCATGTGGATATGTTTGGAAGCCAACAACTGCATCAATTGCTCCATTGACTAAACCTTGTTCTACGTCAAGGTTACGTTTTAGAATGAATCTGCAGTTTTGACACAAAGTCAATATTTTATCCAATACGGCTGTGTTGGAGATCCATTTTTCTAAGCCATTTAGTCGTGCTGTTGATTATTGACACACAGGAAGTGTCAAGCTTTGCACTTCTAGTTTGTCTGTGGAGCTGATATGCAGCATGGGTTGCATTTCATTTTTCAACATTGTCTCGTTGAATGGACTACAGCTTGCTAGGGTTGGCATTAAAGACATACATTTTAGATTTTGAGTTAATTGTGCCAGGACATCAGGAGCAGATGTGTTTCGTCCATATAGCTCATGGATTAGCCTATTTAAGATGGATTTTGGATCTTAAGTAAGCAGACCAGTTGTAATGCCTTTTAAAATGTTAGAATATGTGAGGTCTGCAGACTGACACGTTTTGTTTTCTGTAGAGAAAATGTTGGCAGAGATTTACATTTCCAATACTGCTGAGAGTATTGCGCCATAGTTTGTGTCCTAATGTTTTGAAAATAGGTTGACCTTTCACTGGTGCTAACTGTAGGAGGTCTCTGAAAACAATACAAAAAGTCCTCCAAACAGTTATTCCTAGTTGGTTTTAAGGACTACTTGCATTCTGAGATGAATTAAAGCCAACATGAGGTTGGAAACCATGCTTACTTCATCTATCAGGAGCACTTTCATTTGTTTTAGAATTCAGTGTACTTCAGTAGCAGCTTCCACTGATACTTTGTAGTTTTCTAATTTGTTTTGGTGTTCCATGGGGAGGAGTAGTAGTCGGTGTAAAGTTACACCTCCTATGTTATAGGCAGCTAAACCGATGGGGGTGTTACTACAGCCAAAAGGTTGTTTGTTAAGTTTTATAGAAATTTGCTGATCATTTTATTTAAGAATGTTTTACCAGAACCAGCATCACCACTAACATACAGGAGCAGAGGTTTATAATTTTTACAGCGACCGGTTTTAGATTCATGTTTAAAACCATGTTCATTTTCTTGAGTGACTTCTAGATAAATGGTGAGTTGTACATCATTTAGCTTCGATTTCAGCACTGATGAGTCTTCCCCAGATGGTTTATATTGATACATAGTATTTTCTACCTCAGTCATGGCTATTTGTGCTTCATTTAGAATGAGTGGTTCTCCAACTGGTTCTTGGCTTCCTGTAAGGGAAGGTTGACTGCCCTCAGGAGTGTCTTTGTCTAGTTGAGCTTCAATTTCTTCCTCTTGGTTGGCGTTCGTTGTCTAATATTTGTTTGTATTGTTTGAAATTGTCATTTGTTATACTGCTTTTATCTGCATTGAATACAGCTTCAAATGAGTCAGTCACCTAATAATATTTTCCCTTCTCCAAGGTTTAAAATGTTGGGAGTTGGGCCATGTAATACAATTCTCTATGTTGTGGAGATTTAAATGATAACTTTATATGAATAATTAAAATGGGTTTGGCGAGTTTTACTAGGCTTCCTTCACAAGTGGAGAATGAATATTTGCCAGTTGTCTCTTTTGGTGCGACATTGTTTTTATAGGTGTAGTTTTGGGCAGTGTCGTACAGACACGTTTTCCAAAGCAGTACTTCCATTTGGGTAATGTGGATGTTATGTTGCATTTTTTTGTTTAAATAGCCTGGCTGTTGGGATAATTTGTGGCTATGTTTTCTATGTCTTGGTAGGATTTTAGGAGATTTGCGTTTTACGCTGTGTGTAACAGAAGTCATCAAGCTATTTATTTGTCCTTGTTTGCAAACTGGGCTAGGGAAGCCAAAGCAACATTTGGTATAGTATTTGCCTTTGTTTTTATATCTACGTTGGCAGTATTTGCCACATTTATGTTTTTGGAAGCATAACACTTGTGTATGCAGGTCACTATCTGAGGTTTCGGAAGGGATGTCACGGGTAATGTATTTTTCAATAAACTATAAAACAGTGGTGTCACTATCATGGCCAAATTCATCCACAAAAGCATGTGGATGTGTGGTACTCCTGTGGATTGATATTCATTTCTCCAAAAGAAGTGTTGCACTTCTCCGAGCAGAGGGGTAGTTTTATTGCAGATAAAAATGCAGCATGTCAATGAAGCGATGGTGAAGGTACCTTGATACATTGACAGGGTCAAGAGAACAGAGTTCCCCTTGTGTTTTTATATCTATTCCGTCTTTGTTTTGGTTTGCAGGGCATAAGAAGTAGTGCAAGTCATCCCATGCGTACTCCAGTATTCTTTTTTTGGACCACAAATGTTTGCCAAGAGATTAGTGATACTCGACTGCAAAACTTCATATGTGTCGTTTATTTTTTGAAGCAGTTTGGTAGCGTATATGTTCAAAAAGTTAGAGCCTGTTTTTAATGTGTGTGCGCAACTCCATAACATAGAGTTGCTAGTTCACTTTCGAAGTGTAAAATGTACTCGACATTTTGGCTGAATCTTGGGTCTTCAGAACACATTCTTAAAGAGCGATATTCGGATGCACTGATTTGCACGGACACTTCATCATATCTTCCTCCTTTTCCTGTAGGAAAGAGTAGAGGAAAAGAACTGCTTCTACACTTTTCTCCCATATACTCATTGGGGATCCTTTGGCTTGATGCATTTGAGATGTTTCTAATGCATCGTCAATTGTGTCTTTGGAGTGTAGTGGGTGAATTGTATACTGGTCTAAAATGTTGGCTGCAGGAGCGGGATCTACACGTTCAAATTGGCCAGTTGCTGGCGAGTCTTGAATGATTATGTTTCCCTCTATGTTTATATCTTTGTAGTATTCATTGTTTTCTTTTAGATATTGTAGGGCGTGTCTAACTTTAAGTTGACTAGTTGTTGCCAAATTGTTTTGTCTTTTGTTGGCACACCATTAACTAGTACAATCAAAGATTGCCTATTGGCCGTTGTCCCTTTAGTAACTCAGATGGAGGTAATTAGGCTGATTTTGGTTGAAGGCATATTATAGCTTGAAATGGGTGTACCGTTTGTATTATAATGCTCTCATACAAGTTAAGCTGTTGGAGAACTTTCGTAAGTGAGCATATTTCTAAGTTATTAGTGATAGCACGTGATGGTATTTGATTATTGTCAAGCTTTGTGTAGCACTATGTGCAGACTGTTGAGGGATTAGTTATTTTGCATTTAGTTTCTGCCCTTCGATATAAAGCCAATTGGAACCATTGGGATTCTTCATGGTCTTCTACTTTGAAGGCTAGATCTACTATTTTTGTGTTCTTTTTATAAAATGTTCTGTGACAACAGACACATATTTAGCCTGGTATTTCAGCAGATGTGTTTTGAAACTAAGCCATTTCTTTTTTGTATGTCTTCATTAGGACGTTGGTGTTTATGAGGTTTTCTGAAATGTATTCTAAAAAGGTACTGAATTTTTTTTAAGTCACTTTCAGTTCCAAAGTATTTACGTTGGATTTGCTCCATTTCTTAAAGCAGTTCTTTGGCTGTTCCATGTAGGGGAATGTTATTTATATTTTGCAGTTTTAGAGAAGCACTTTTTGCACATTATAGTCGATGCACAAGATTTTGTATAGTAGAATGGTGTGTCACTAACATTTTGATGTGGTTTAAAGTGATTTTGAAAGCAGTTACTAAAATGCAAGCTAATGAATGTCCTTGTAGACCTGTGTGGCTGCGAACTGGACAGGAGTCTATAGTTTGTAAAGTTTTCATTTTACTTTGGTCTTTTAGTTTCACAGTGATTGAGGAATTGTTGTACAGATTTAAAGGATTGTTGGCATACATAACACAATGAGCTGCATGTCCTTTTTTACACTGGACGGTTTGTTTGGGTGAAAGGAGCATTTGGTTCAAAGTGTGTTGGGGACTTTTTTTTCTACAAGCGTTGCTTTTGCCATAATGGTGTATTCCACCATTTCATACCCTCGACCATTATAGTCTATGGCAATTGTTTATTTGTTGTTCTCCTTTGTAAGCTTCTTGATTGAAGTATGCTTCTGTGCGACTTGTGTGAATCCATTCACCATCACAGAAGTTTGAAAAGGTCTCTATATCAACACTGCGCATGTTTAGAAGTACTTTTTGTAATTTATTGAATAATTTAGTTGTGGTTTCATTCTGTTTAAAATCAATATAAACAATTTTCTCTTTAGTATAAAAGGGCTGTTGATTAGAGCATTCCGGATTACTCTCCTGTGGTAGTTTTTAAGGGTAGATCATGAATTTTTAGGTGTTTTTATAAGATTGTGAAGAACTCTCCGGAGGAACATTTTCTGCAACATTTCTTTGGATCGCTTTACTGTGACTACGTTAACGCTGATAGATGGAGGATCAGGTTTGTTAGTAAGTCTGCTTTCTTTTGTATATCATTTTTTACTTTTTGTTTTTGCAAGAGGGGCCTTACCTTTTTTTATTCGTGGCTGGTTTAGTTTTGTTGAGTGAGGTTACTAGCTCTTTTGTTTTAATGTTTTCTATTAGTTGTTTTAGAGGTGGATAACTATATTGTATACTTTTGGTCTATCTGCTCTACTTTTTTTTTCTTTTCTACAGAGTTGCTGTTTAGAATGCAGTTTGTTGTGTCTGTTGGGAAAAGAGAAAGTGTGTGTTGGAAAGTTGTGCAATGAATTTGCACGTATGGTGTGTGGGTGTGATTGTAGATATGAATAGAGGGCTCTTCGATTGTAAGGTGGTCGTTAGGTGTGGTTGTGAGAGTAAGAGTCTGCAGAGATGTGGTGGTGTTGGGTTAGTAAGGGAGTGGTGGTGTGATGGAATCTGTAGGGTGATTGTGCCATTTTGAGTAAGAGAGTGGGTGTTACAATGGTGGTGTGTAGATGGGAACAGTAAGAGTTTGAATGGTGGAATATAATGGGCTACAGTGAAAGAAATGTTGGTTTGAAAAGAGTAGTCTGGGGTAATATATAGTGGACTGTGCTGTAATGCACCTTTAAATGGCAGTTGGTGTGCGGATGTTTAATATGTTAGGAGTATAAGCATACTTGCAAACATGATGCATTCTAATCTGCAGGTGTTTATGTAGTCCTTGATTTTTGGATTGTGTTCTGGGACTTGTAGTTCCACTTTTTCCGTTGTGAAAGTTGGAGTACAAGTCACAGAATGTAGAGAAAAAAGTATGACTTCATAAGCAGCTGAAGGTTGGAATGGGTTATGTTAGGAAGTATACCTTTACTGTCAGTATATTTAACTGGCAGACACTCAGTGCCAATTACAAATGGTGTACAAATCTATTTTATCTGCTTTTACTTTCTTTTATGAAAAAGAAACAGTTCTACTATAAAAGCAGATATGCATTTATGAACATTCTTCAAAATGCTTAAAAAAAGATTTTGAAAAGCATAGCATTGTATATGTTTATTTGATATACATGTAACAGTTTAAAATCTTGAAGTTAAGTCATGCTTTTATGTTTGCATTCTGTGAGTTGTAGTTTGAGTTTTATAATGGGGCTTCAATACCTTCAACTTTCTCTTCCCAAATATCTTCCTTCTCAAGCTCTTCGCTCATCCGCCTCCAACTCCCTCAGGGTCAGTCCCTTCTCCTTGCAATGAGTTGGTGCTAGATCTCTTTCTTCGGCTGGGGCCTCCCTCTGGAACAGCATCCCTGAAACTGGAGGAGAATCATCTCCGGTTCCGGAAGCACCTCAATACCTTTCTCTTTGCTTCTGCTTTTTCTCCTCCTCTCACCTGCTGACTTCCTGGCTGAAACTGAAACTGCACTGGTTACCTGGCCACCCTCTGATCTCGAGCCGAGGTCCCCTGCCCCGCCAGTCACACACCTGCACTGCCTTCCTAGCAACCCCCACACCTGGGGACTGTTTTCTGTATCCCTACAGTCCCACTACCAGCATTTTACACCTGAAGTCTGCACTTACCCTTGCACTTGCCACCTGCTGCCCGTACTTCTTACTGTTATTTTTCTATTATCCCATGTAGTGAACTGTCCCACCCCTCTTGCCCCCCGCACATTCCTCTTTCCCCCTTCTCATGCACTAGCACGATCCGAATGACACCTGGCCTAGTAGGATCGTTGTCCGTCTTCCCTCTGTTCCCCTTCCCTTGCCTCAAAACTTGTGCATAGGCGCGTTATAAATGCTTTATCATATCAAATCATAATGGGCGAAGTTAATTCGAAGTGACAGAATGCAAAGGCAAAATAAAGACTTAATAAGCATGTATAGATTGGAATGGGTGATGTTGGGATGTATGCATGTGCTGCCAACATATTAAACTGGCAGACACAGAGCGCCACTTAAAAATGGTCTAAAGATCTATTTTATATGGTTTTCCTATATTTAATGAAACAGTGCTGCTAAACATGCACATATGCATTTTTTAACTTTCATCACAAGGATTGTAAATAGAAACATTCTGAAGTGGAGATCATTGCAATTGTTTGCTGCTTCATGTGAGCAGGTGATGAACGCTGCAATGCATGGCATTTGCTAGAGTGGTTAAAAAGAGAGTATGCTTATTGAGAAGCTTATTACGGGGTAAGTAGCAAGAACACTATATATATGAAAGATTTGAAGAAAACATTTTTTAAATATAAGCATACCTGTACTATGTTTTGTTAGCTGCAGAGCTTCTTGAATCTGGAAATAGAAATCTTGGACAGTTGCACAGTAGTATCATATGTCTTTCATTAACAGGAGATATGTACTCAGAGATCAAGTGTACATCTGAAGTGTTGAAGTGAGATGACAGGGTGAGGTGTAGTGGTTTTGCATGTGACTGGTGGATGGATGTGTGACTCCTTGAAAGCAGCCAATGAGGGAGTGTTTTGAGAACATGAAAGTGGAAAGGGTAGAAGGGCTTCCCCTGTGCTACGGGTTCCGCGGAGACCGCAGTCGTCCATAAACGGCACATGCCACATCCAGGTCTTTTGAGAATGCCTGACATGGAAAGGGGACTGTAGGGATTATCCAATCAGGTTTGCTGGGTGTGGTGCACAGGAAAAGAGGGTAGTAGGAGTTTTGTTTAGAGTTGTGAGAGCAATAGCTATGGCTACGAGTTTGAAAAAGCAGACTGTATGGATTCTGGGGGACTCTTCAATTCAGTCATTGAAGGTGTATGCTGAAAATCAAGGCATCCTTGGAAATATTGGATTGGCAGAAGTGGAAGTTTTCTGGCATAGGGTTTGTGGCTCAAACTGGGCAAACATGCTTTCGTTCTGTGAGTATGACTCTCTTTAAATGTCCAGACATTGTGATGTGGACAGTTTGGGGTTTGTGACTCCAGTGTCTTTGCAAGTTGACCTGAAGGATTTCTTTAAAAGCCTAATGCGACTAATGCGACTGTTTCCTGCTGCTCAGATTATTTTTTCTAAAATAAATCAGAAGCGAAGATGGAAATGTCCAACAAACGTTTTCCGTCCACGAATTGAAGAATCAAGGCAGCTACTCAAAGCTGTATCCGCTTTTGTATCTGCTGCAGGAATGGCATCTTTTGAGAATAATATAAGTTCTGAGTGGAATAGCAGTTTCAGCAGGAAAAGCCGACTGTTGGTCTTTCTTTACTGTTGGTGATGTTGGAGGCAGAGCTTTGCACTGAAAAAAACATTCTCCCTGCGTAGCAGCGCAGAGTAGTGGGAGTAGCAGTTTCAGCAGTTTGGGGCGCTGAGCATGCCAGCGGGTCCTCCTCTTGACCCAAAGACTGCCGACTAGAAATGAGATTGCTAAATACAGTTGAAGGTGCTCCCTAGAGCACACATTTGAGGTGAGAGTTGGCTTCTGCAACATTCCTGCAGGAACTATAAGTGATTGTCCTGCAGTTGTTGAATAAACTGAGGGGGAAATGGGCAGCTGCAACTAAAGGTTTGGCTGCAGCGGACCGCTACTGCCCGTTGACGCCTGTGACGTTCCGCACACAGAGGGAATTACTAAATACTGACCCAAATTCCCTCTTTTACCTTGATGGAATCAACTCTACCCCCCCTTTTGCCTGCCCCCTCTCTTGTTCCGGGACACTCCTTTTCTGTCTGCTGCAGGCAGCAAAAAAACAGAACGTCGGTTGCTAACTGCGCCAAACCAGTACAAACATGCATGAAAAAAACCAATAGCTTCCCAAAAATGAAAATGAAACAAACGCGTAACCTTGCACAGCAATAAGCACCTCCATGTTAAACCTTCTTGTCATGCTGGAGGAACAAAGGCAAACCAAAATTCCTTCCTCGAGCAAAAAATGACAAACGGGTGCGAGTTCGCCTGGCAAATGAAGTTTGGAAATAGACTGCCAGCGACAAACGCTGTACAGCAGAGTTTGGGCCAAGGGCCAAACACTGAACTGCAGAGACTAGCCCAAGAGGTACAAAGTGACTTTGAAGAGGAAGTCTCAGTAGAGGCAAACAATTCACTGGACAATAACAGCTCCCTCCTCAAGTTATGCAAAACGATTCAAAGAAATTCCATGTGCCCTGCCGATTTTGCTAAAGCGAACACACAAACATCTAGTCTGTCACAGACACTTGATTTAGAAAAAAATAAAAGAAACACCTACTGGGCCTTCTACTGAGGACTCAATGCTAACGCAAATATCAAGCAAGCTCTCATGCAGATGTGCGCCAAAATGGCAGAGGAACAACGGGGGCTCAAGAAGATTGTAGCAAGGCTGCTGGAATTGTCACTCCACAAAAATCAAGAACAGGTAACAATGGACCAACCTAATTTTGACTGCTGGAAAAAAAGCAGCCAGATCTGGCAAAGTCTTCTTCTAATAACAAGAATACAAATAACAAACTTGGGAGGGCCAAATGATAAGAGGAGTCCCAAACGGGGCAGGAACAATCATCACGCTCCCTCCGTATGGATCAACCACCTCAGTCTTGCTACGTGGTGGCGGAATCAGAGAGCTGTCCACTAAATGCCCAACTGGTACAAAAACGTGCTTATAAATATGCCACCATCGCCGCCTAGGAACACGTGAATAAAGGTTCCCCTCTTCCCTGTAAAAATTGCCTGCACAACCCCATACAAAAGAAGGTACTGACAAATCCTCAGAATGAGAGAAGCGACTCAGGTGAGAAAAAGACAACAGGTAAAAGAACTTTCACCAAGGCCATGGATGATGGTACGGTCAGATTTGTCCAATTACAAAGCCTGACGGACTATTGGAATGCTCCCGATGTCAACGGAATGCAGACCTCCCGAAGCACACAACAACTGCAAGTGCCAGAGCAAAAGAGTTATGCACCTATAAATCAAGAAGCGACCATTGAGCAACAACAACAAGGAGTAGAGGGGAACGGTGCCGCAAACACAGGGGATGGCCCTATAAATTGGGCACAAAAAGCTCAGGGGCTGGTCCCATCCACCGAAGAGGGGAGGGGGAGAAAAACTAGTCCCATACTTGGATTGTAAGAATACGCTCACCCTACCTGTGGAACTTGGATGAATCGTGTGGAAGAACTATGCCTGGCAAAGCTGGTGTCCGGGTTGGCCCCTGGACCAAGAGTTTCCTACTCTGGCCTGCACTACATTAAACTGATAAGAGTTAAATCCTTCAGGAAATAGTCTTTTATTTTATTTTTTTTAAATCGCTCTTGGTTACTGGAGTTGCTGCACCTTGTACCAGAACTTAAAGCCATAATCAGGAGACTTGAACTACCAGCTTGCAATAGTGTATATAATTGCATTGTGGTGAATTTTGAATCCTCCTTTGTTCTTGAAAGTGTTCTGGAAAGTGTTTGTAAAAATGTAATAACTTTGAAGAAATTGGGTTTTGAAACAATGGTTTTCCACCCGCAGCAAACTCACCTCCACCAAGTGGCAACGTCTATTAACAACTATGATCACCACAAGCTCCATGGGCAGGCGGGAGGGTGGAGTAAGGGCTGGCAGGAGCAGCTCTGGTCTCTAGTCAAACAGGCAGTCCATTAAACAATAGTCAGGGAGGATAAGGAACCGCCTTCAGGTGCTCTTGTGGAACTCGAGTGGCCATGGTTCCTTCATGAAACACCAATTTGTAATGGATAGCATTATGAAGGCCAAAATCTTCTATTTACAAGAAACGTGACTAACGTCAAAGTTTGAGCTGGATAGTTGTACCACCCTATTCGGACCCCCCACCCCCTCTGCATCCAAAAAAGGGGCGTCCAAAGGGAGGTCTTTGCATAGGCATAAGAACATGCATAAGCCACTCTGTATACCCACTAAGTTCAAAACATACTTTGTGGCCAGATTCTTAATTTAAACCCTGGAATAAGAGCCACTCTGGTAGTAACTCTTTATGATCCCCGGGTGGGCAACAAACAGCAGGACTAAGGGAAGTGTTGATAGACGCCCTCCGGAACTGGTCCAATACATTTCCAAAGGGTGGTATCCGGGCTGGGGACCTCAACGTAAACTGTTTATCCCAGACGAGGAACCAAACTAACAGGGAGGAAGGGACTGGATCCCAGGGCAAGGGCATGGTGTGAGGCCTTGGACAAATTCCATCTCTCCCCGCTGAGGTTTAAGGAGGAAGAGAGCCACATTCATTGTTCCAATGGCACCTTTCATAGTTGCATTAATTTCAGGTTTGTAAATGCAATAATTTGCTAACACCAGCCAAAAATGTAAACTACTTAGATAAATACCAGCGACCATGTTATGCTTAGTTTGAATTGTGACCTACAGATAAAGAAGCTTGCTACTTTGGGCAGCACAAAAAACCGACGGTGAATCGCCATGGTAGCAGGCTTTGGTGGACAAATGCCAGGATTGAACATTTTTACCTGATCTTAAAAGAGTTAGGTTGGGATGAGATTTAACATTTATTGCACTGTGGTTAGGAATAAGGTAGGATGGTCTCTCCGTTTTCCCCCCCAACAGTACAAAGGGTATCCCTGAGTCGCAAGATCAAATGAAGTAACACCATACCAGAGGAAGATAAGAAAAAGGTCCTCACAACACCACGTTTGAGATTTAAGTCTTGGCTCAGGTGCCACAGACATGGAGTAAACTGTGCTGCTTGGAAGTATGTGATTTATCTTATACGTACAAACAATTCCAAGAAGTTTTGGCATCTGATTAGCGCCAATGGGGCAGCAGGGTAACTATAGATGTAAACAGTGTATCGGAGGTGCAACGGGGCACATATATCCAGGAGAATTTCTGGCTAAACTCTGAAGTAAAATAAGAGGGGGGGGTTGGGGAGTTCACTCCATGCAGCACTCATTGGTTGCAGACTGCATTAAGGATGCTGATTTGGAGGCTATGATAGTCAGAATGAAATCCTCAGTGGCAAATGGCCCAGGTGGCCTGTCCAATATGGTAATAAAAAGTGACCTGATCTTTTGGGGTGCATTACTGCAACATTTGTTTCTGCATATATGTAATGAGGGCAGGAGCTCCATACTGCATATCCCTGTGCACAAGAAAGGCCCCCATAATATGCCGGCTACCTTTAGACTCCTGGCCATGGTAGACTGCAGTGCAAAGCTTTGTGCTGCTATTCTCCTGTCACTTCAGTCTGAATGGGTGAAGAGGGAGGGACTCCTGCCCTACGGCCAGAAAAGCTTCAGGAAGGGGACAGGAACAACTGACACATTCATACACAAGATCTGCGTGTACCCCGCCTTTGAAGAATACTCCGGAGCCTTTCACAGCGTAATTAGGTCTAGTCTGTGTGAGGAGCTGGAAGAGTGTGGTATAGACCCCTTATATTTTATTAAAGCACTCTACACAGACACAGAGGTTAGGGTAAGAATATCTCAGGATGGTACCCTTTCTGTGCCCTTTGATACTAATAGCGTGCTTAAGCAGGGATGCCCACTGGCCCCCCATTGTACAATTTATATGCATCCGAGCAAGTAGTGGCCCTTAGAGGTGTACGTAGTTTTCAACCTCATTAAGCCAATGATGTACTTCATTGCATTACATATGCAGACGACACAGTCATCCTAGACCGAACACCCATAGGGTTGCAACAGTCTTTAGAGGTCCTCAATATTTACACAAAAGAGCCGGGATTGAGCCTGAATCCTACAAAAACAAAGTTAATGATTGTGGGCAAAAGGGCGAATCGAGTGCCACCTTTTCATTGGATGCTAGCTGGAGTAGCCCTAGAGCAGGTGGAAGAGTACAGATATTTGGGAGTGGGTATTACACCTAGTGTGACCTCAGCACATATATATATTAATCCATTGGGAACAAGGTATGGAAGAAATGTTGGTTTTAAAGTGAACCATAGATCTCCATGCAGGGCGTTCTATGGAGGCAAAGATCAGTGCATACAGGTGTTCTATTATCCCTAGTATTCTGTATGCGCTTGAGGTATTTCCCACAAGATTAGTTAATTGGATTCCTAAACTGGAGGCAGAGATATTGCAATCTTTAGTGGGTTTACGATCAATGGTGCCAGTAGAGGCCATATGGCTGGGGCTGCCATCTCTGATGTCACTTTGGAGACTGGTGGCTTGCAGCCTGTGGCCAAATATTCAGTTTAATGGGCTGCAGGAGGTGACCCTACTGAATCTCTCAGCCTTGGACACTGAACGTTTCTCCAAATGCAGATGGTGCAGAGACCTGGCCCTGCAGGTTGCTGCCTATTTTAGAGAAGCAAGTATAAACGGCCCTCCTCGCTCCAGTCAGGAGTTCTACCTTCTCAAGTTGGAGTGGAAAACTTGACAATTGGACTTGACAGATGCTGTTAACCACTTAGCTAAACTATGTCAATATTTAGCAGAAAATTCCCAAAAGGGGTTTAAGGTTGACCTCCCGAGGAATTACCTAATTAAATTGAGCACTCCTGCATTGACCAGATTTATAATCGCTATGCGACAACATTTTCTCCCAGTGTTTGAAAATACAGGGTCATGGCTGGGAATACCAAGGGAATCCTGGTTGTGCAGACTGTATGGGAACTAGGTCGAGACTTAAAGGCTTATCCTTACTAACGATGCAGCACTAGAAGAGGAATACAAAATCGGTTACATGAAGTTTAGGCTTGTGGCAACAGATCAATTTTGGGCCATGATTTTGTCAGCTGAATCCCTGGTGATAGCCTCGGCTGCTTTTCATATTTGGCAAAAGGCACTGATCAAGATACATATTAAGTGAATGATTTAATTAAATGAAATGGATCATATTTTAGATTTTAAGCTAATAATTTTAAGCAAATGCCTTGTAATGAAGTGTTGTGTTGAATGCTTAATTTCTCAACTGACAACAGGGCCTGAGTTAGTAAGTAATGGTTGTGTAATAAGTGTATTGGGAAAAGTGAATCATTGTTTTTTTAATATGTGTTAGGAAGAATTCTCCAGAATGGCTAATTTCCCTTACCTACTGAGTCTCTCAGCAGCTTTGCTGGATTTCTAGGATTTGTTTTTCAACCTGGTAAGAGTGTGAGCCTTTTTTCCCACTTTTACTTGTGTTTTTCTTTATGTATTTAACATTTTTGTGTTCATAGACTGTAGAGCCTCACCTACTCCATAGGCAACATCTTTTTACTGTGTGTTACACAGCAACTTAGTGCAGTGACACAGGGTTGTCTATTTCAGACTTTCCACTTTACACTCCATTTTCTGGGACCGACTACTGTCTCCCAGAACATGTAAAGTTGCCATTGACTTTATTAGTCTTTTTAAAAGCACAGACCCCGTACAAACTATCTTACATAGAGTACTGGAAAGGGCTAATAGTTTTTTTTTTTTTTTTAAAGAATTTTATTAATTTTCCAACACAACCAACAACACAAACCAAATGCGCAGTGCAATCCAAAGCCATTACATTTAACATCAAATGATCATTGTTCACTGCTCCCCTGTTCCCTCCCCCCTCCGCGAGCCTGTTTGTCCTTTACATCTAGCATCTGCCTCACATGGATGAGCGTCATTATCGTCAGATTCCTCTGAATCTAACATTATTCCAAATAGACCAGATATTAACGTTTTCCATGCCATCAGGGTACCCATTTCCTCTTCCCAGGACATGCTACTTGCCTCCTGCCACACCATCGTTTCAGCTTCCGCCCATTTCTGTAAGTCCTTCCACCACACCTCCACCCGTGGCTTATAACATTTTTTCCATCCCATAGCTATCCTTCGTTTAGCAAGCACATACGCTAAGTCTTTCAATTTACCCACATGTTTCAGCTTCCGAGGCCTGGGAAACCCTCCCAACAGGCAGGCCCAGGCCGTATCAACGGCAAGCGTGACCCCTTTCTCTGCTTACTTTTGTGCAACTTCTCTCCAAAAACCCTCAATCACTGGGCACGCCCAAAACATATGTGTCATATCAGCGTTCTCTTCATCGCACTTAGGGCACGCTTGTCTTCCGGCATTCTGGAATTTAGATATCCTCAGCGGGGTCATGTACGCTCTATGCGTTACATACAGCTGTACCTGCTGCAATCTGGCATTCCTAGATACTTTCTTATGGTATCCCAGGGCCCGCTCCCACATCCCACCTTCCATTTGGGCTCCCACCTCTGTTTCCCAATCCAATCTCAAATGTGTCAATTCCTTTCCAACCTTAGCCATTACCATCTCATACAATCTAGAGATTTCATGCTCCCCGTCAGTTATGTCATATATCACTCCAATGTTGGCATCCGGCTCCTCTGCCAGAATTGTCTCAGGCCACCTTAACCGTATCTTCCGCACCAACCTGCAATGCGTTACGTATTGGCCCCCATGTAGTCCCAAGTCCTTCAAACTCCTTGATGGCCCCTTCATACCATATATCATCTAACGTAACTAGTCCCACTGACTCCCAATAAGTTCTGATAATCACCCTCAGTTGCTCATCTCCCCCCGCCAAGGCAACCAGGGGAACACGGGAGCGGTTCCCCTATCATTGTACATGCCCTTCGCCACATTTTCCACCCAAGCCTCATCATCCCCGGGTACTCCTTTATTACTGTCTCAGGCAACCAGATAATTTCTTTCAGGTAAAACGGGGCACAATCATGCCCGAACAATCTAAATTCCGGGGTCTCTTCATCGGAGAGCCATTTGGCCACATACTGTAATTGACACGCTATATAATAGGCCTCAAAATTAGGTAGCTTGACACCCCCTTTTTCGTGAAAGTTCTGCAACTTCCAGAGCGCTACTCTATTTCGGGTACCATGCCACAAAAAGTCTCTGCACACCCCATCTAATTTAACAAAAAAGCTCTTAGGAATCATGTGTGGGATATTGCTAAAATAATGCAGGAGCCTAGGCAGAACCACCATCTTAAGCATCGCTACCCGCCCCATCATTGCCAAGGGCAACTTTTCCCAAAAACTCGTGCATTTGCGGATTCTTTCAACAGCCATCTCGGTATTACACCTGTGTTCCTCCTCCACCGTATGGCACACATCTATTCCCAGGTAGCGGAAAGAACTCACAGTCCACGGTACCTGCAGCACCGGTAACCTTTCCACAGGGATTCCTCTATAGCTACCCAACGGGAAAATGCTGGATTTCTGGGGGTTCCCCGCTATTCCGGATAACCTCGCATACCTTCCCATGACCTCCAGAATATATTGCAGGTTTTCTTCTGGGTATCTCAAATATAATAACAAATCATCCGCATACAGGGATATCAGGTGCCGTTCCCTCCCAACCTCGATACCTATTGCATCGTATTGCTGCCTCAGGTACAGCGCCAGAGGTTCCCAGAGCCAATATATACAACATCGGAGACGAGGGGCGCCCCTGTCTAGTGCCCCTGCTAAGTTGCCACCTCTCCGATATCACTGTACCCGTCCACACTCGGGCCAATGGGGCACTATACAGCATCTCCGCCCATCTAATGTACCCAGGCCCCATGCCATACTCTCCCAAAGCCGCCAGCAGCCACGCCCATCTGACCGAATCAAAAGCTTTCACCGCATCTAACGACACGATTGCCATCTCACCATCATTGGCACATCCCCATTCGATCACCCGATGGAGTCGCCTGTGGTTGTGAGTGATGTTTCTGTCCGGGACATAGCCCGTTTGGTCCGGGTGGATCAACTTGCCTATTCCTTCCCGCAGTCTATTCGCCAGGACAGCGTTAATATCTTGCTGTCCTGGTTCAACATCGACAACGGCCTGTACGATCCGCAGCTATGCCCAGGTTTATTGGGCTTAGGGAGCGGTATTATGACCGCCTCTCTGAGCGACTCCGGCAACCGTCCCACCTCAAACCCCTCATTGAGCATTTCCAACATAGGGGGGAGCACTTCCGCCCCATATGCTTTGTAAAATTCACTAGGTAATCCATCTGCTCCCGGGGTCTTACTAGTGGGTAGCTGCCTAACAACCTCCTCCAACTCCTATAACGTAATTGGAGCATCTAGTTCTTCCCTTTCCTCTGTGCTTATCTTAGGCAACCCAATGTCTTGCAAAGTTTCCAGCATTTCATCCCGGCTACCTCCTCCTCCATCCCTATACAATTCTCTATAGTAGTCCTGGGTCTCTACCACCTCCCCATCTTCTCTAATTATTGTCTTAATCGGGGGTCTCGGGGTTTCCCTTATGTATAGCCACGCCAAGAGACGGCCCGTTTTATCTCCTCCTGCATGTTGCCTCTCAATGTACTTTTTGTAATTGAGGTTACAGAGCCTTTCCCAGTATACCATGCACTGTTGCTGTAGTTTAAGCACCAGCTCGGTGTCCATGCACTCGCTTTTTAGTTCTCTCTCTAACTCGCCTTCCACTTTGTAAATCAGCCAGAACCCCATCCTGCAGGCCTTTCGATTTAGCAATGGCCACACCCCGCACCACCACCTTGAAAGCCTCCCACAGTGTCCCTGCTGAGTCAACACTGCCTGTATTCACCTCAAAATAACTAATGATTTCTTCTCTTACATCTTCTCGAAAAGCCGGGTCCTTAAGCGCCTCCGAACGGAGGCGCCACGTCGGAATCCGTGCCCTAGGGCGGCCGTATTGCCACCCCACCACCAAGGGCGAATGATCCGACAGGACCCTCGCTTTATATTCTATACTAGAAATTTCTACCATTACATCCGACGTGGCAAAGACATAATCAAGTCTAGTATGCAGCTGCTGTGGGGCCGAGTAGTGTGAATACTGCCTTTCGTTAGGGTGCTTAATTCGCCACACATCTACCAGTCCAAAGTCATCTAGCAACGCCTGCAACGCCCGAGCCGCTGGAGCAGGCCTGACCATCTGGTCATCTGACCTGTCCACTACGGGGTTCAGCACACAATTGAAATCCCCTCCCCAAATCACTGCGCCACCCACGCAACAGCTCAAGTTGGCGCACATAGTCCGGAAGTACTCCGCCATGTTTTGGTTAGGGGCGTACGTGTTTACAATGCACACCTCCTTATTCTCCACCACCCCTTGCACCGTGGCCAAACGCCCCTCAGTGTCCACCAATTCCTGCCTCAGCTGAAACAGGACGTGCGGCGCCACCCAAACCAGCACCCCTCTAGCATAGGCCGAGTACGTGGACCCCACTACAATACCTTTCCACTTTCTTTTCACCAGCTCCAGTTTATCTCGGGACAAATGCGTTTCTTGTAATAGCGCAATGTCTATTTTCTGTCTTTTCAAATACAGCATGACCTTGTTCCGTTTTAGATAGCTATTGAGCCCCCTGACATTCCACGTCAATATTTTAAGCTCCCCCATGATTCATCAATACCTTTCTCTCTCCCTTCCAACCTCCCCCATCCACCTGCGCAATCCAGAGACAATGCTAGGGCTATTCCCTGTAGGCTCGCGATTAAACTCAAACTCCCCAACACTATATACACACCAAACTCCCAACTTCCCTCCGCTCCCCCCTCCCATCCCTTCCCCTGCAACTCCCTCCCCAACTGTTGCCCAGCTCCATCCCTGGATCTCAGGAACCCCCACATCTAGCCCTGTCTAGTACGCTCAGAGCCCAGTAGGGTGAAGTCGCCGTAGTGGCCACTTAACTATTAATACTAAATGGGGGTATGAGGACTAGTCCCGAAAGGCTCTTGCCTAAAGCAACAGCCATAGTGCAAACAATGCATTATCTGTCCCATTCCAGGCCCGTCTACAAACAGGCCACTTTAGTGACTATAATCAAGTCCCATAGTCTCAAGCAACACCATCTCCGATTACTGTTTACTTATCTCCTTCGCCTCTTCCTGTCATGACCACTGCTTTCAAGGAGTCAGGACCTACCCAACATCCTTGGAAGCAGGCTCATAACATGTCTTATCGGCACCAGCAAGTTCCAATAGGGACCTTTTGGACCTTGTCCTGGCACCGGTGGTGCCAGGCTCATAGTAAGGATCCGTCCCGGCACAGGAAGCGCCAGGCTCATATCAAGTGTAAAGGTGCTTGGGTGAAACTACCTGGAGCAGACCATGCTGCTTACTTACCAGCAAGATGAGGCTTTACTCTCTTCTGGCAGGGACTACTTTTCCTTCTGGGTGGGGCAGGCACCACTCCCTGGATCATTGCTGCTGGAACCCTTCTGGAAGCAGGAACTCTTTTACCTGGGCGAGGCTGCTGTGGAAGAAGACACCTAAGCACTCCTATGGGCTATTTAAACCACACCCGATTGGTACCACATGCTTCACGTTATTCTGCATCTGCAGCAGGACGCTCACCGTGTCAGCTCCAGCGAATCTTCAGCTCCGGATCCTGTAATTACGAAAATTACCTGCTGGGAACCAATCTTCAATCTTCAGCGGCTCCTGCAAAACAAAAGGCACAGGTTAGACAAAGGCAAAGTTAGCGCTTCAACTCACCCGATCCATCGGCAGCATCCAAGACGTTTTTTCTGCATTTCTCGTCCGGCATCGGGCCTGCAAAGACAAAGAACATTGGTTAGTAACGCTTGGTTACAATACTGCTTACCTGTGTTGCGCTTGCTCCAACCTTGCTCGCACTGCATTCCGGCACCTGTAGAGACAAAAGGGGACATTAAGGTGCATTCTACGGCCCCAAAACAGCCTTCCTACTTACGTGCCTTCGAATTCATCATCTTCTTGTTACGCTCTCTGCCACGAATCGGGGAGAGCATCTTCTTTGGCATCGACAGCATCTGAAAAGTAAAAGACATAGACATTAGGGAAAAAGACATTTGAAGAGAGCAATCTAAATAGAACTTTAATACTTACAAGTCACGCTCGTGCAGAAAACGGCGGCTTCGCTCTCAACTACCCTTTGCAATCAAGAGGCGGAACTCACATCCAGTGAAGTAACTGGATCCAGCGCCCCTGCACAAGACGCAGGATGGAGAGCTCAGCATTCACTTACTTAAGGTGAGCACAACAATCACCCGAGTACCACGGGAAGAGAGGGAGAGAGGGGCTAAGAACTTCTCCCAACCTTCCAGCCACTAATACCTTGATTTTCCACTTGCAGGTCAAGCTTTCGGTGAGGAAGGGGTCAAATCCGGGAGCCAAACGAATCCTATGCCTAACGTTGAAGACGTTTTCACCGCCCAGTCAAGACCAGCGCCTCCGAGGGAACCAGGTGAGCGTTACACTTCCTTCCACCTGGACATCTGGGTCCTGGGGGCAGCCCTGCGTATCTAACCATCCCATGGCATCCTCCGGAGTGTCAAAAAAGAGAGTTCTGTTTTTATGAAAGACCTTCAGCTTTGCTGGGTAAAGTAGCATATATTTCTGCCCCGCCTCGCTCAGTCTCCTCTTGACCACTCCAAAGTTCATTCGGCTCCTCTGCACCATCAGGGTGTAGTCCGGGTAGGCTGTTATCTTTGCCTCCCCTCGCATGATTGTTCCACCTTTCCTAAAGTATTCCAGAATCCTCTCCCGATCTCTATAATTAAGGATATTAGCAATCACTGGCCTGGGCGGGTTGCCTGGGGGCGGCCTCCTCGTCAAAGCCTTGTGCGCCCGCTCCACAGCAAATCCCTGTGACAAAACGCCTCCAGTGATCTCCTGTAACAGCATGTTTTCAATAAACTCTGTGGGGTTGCGGCCCTCTGTTCCCTCTGGTATGCCCACAATGCGGATGTTGTTCCTTCGGGCACGCCCTTCCGCTTCCTCCGCTCTGTTCTCTAGGTTGCTCACTCATTGCGCCAGGGCATGCAGTTCCAGCTTATGTGTAGCACAGTCAGCCGTGTTCGAACTCCCTTCTTTTTCCAGGCTCTCTGTGCGCTCCGACAGGGACCGCACGTCCTGTCGAAGCAGGTTCACCTCCTCCTGCACTTCACCGACCTTATGGTCCAACACAGTTTTCAAATCAGCCACTACCATTTCAAGCTTGGCCTCCCAGGCTGCTTTCAAATCAGCTTTCAGCTCCGCAATTGCAACCAGAACCTCTTGATTGGGGCTCGCCGCAGCCATGCCACCTGCAGGCAACTTGTCCTTGCTCTTAACACCCTCCGGGCCCGTCGGTGTTCTGGCAAAATCGTCCAGAGTAGGCTGCTTAACTCTCTGTCTGAGAGGCTTGTTAGCCATGATTCACTCGCAGTATTGCGCGGGTCCACCCAGTTTCACTGCTCCACAATCAGGGGGAGAAGGGCACACTTTCCATTCCAATGATTAACGCCCTACCTTATCATGGGGGCCACAAAAACTAAGAAGCTCCACCAACCTTTGCCACTCCCCACTCTCTCCACCGACGTATACCGCGTCGTGCAATGTGTCTCTAATTTCTCCTCCTTGCAATCTCTGGCTCGCCCACTTCCACTGAATGCGGTGGTGCCACCTCCCATGCAGTGCGCCCCCACAACCGTCACGTAGTCCCAACGGGGCAGTCCGTTGCTGCCTTTCGTGTCTGGGGCGACCTTCACACCCGCGTCCCTTTGCGCAATAGATTGTGTCCTCCAACGTAGTTAAAAAATTCTTGCATAGGAGTGCTCCATGTCACTTGTCCCGCTTGTCACTGAGGCAATTATGCCGCTAGAAGCGCCCCCGATCTGTTCAGGATTGTACTGGCACAACATAGTGTGCCTTTTAATTGCAATACAGCATATTATACTTTCAATGTGCTGTTGCTTTGTTCTGCGCCGGCAGCTCTGCAAGGCTCTGCTCATTACCTTGGGACACCATCTCAGGTGCCATTATTGCGCAATTTCCATCCATACACTGGCCTTGCATAGGTGGCCCGCGGCCGCCGCGCGCCCCAAGGACCTTTTGTTATACACGTCGGTCCTTCTCTTCAGTCAGCATTGGCTTTATCACTCCCTCGTTGCCCGCCGGTATGCTGCGCTCCCATGTCCTTCGCCTCCACGATGCGAAGTCGGATCGCGCGCCAGGGCTCCCCGCCACAGCGTCCCCCGGCATGTGGCAATGATTGTTTTTCTTTTTTTAAAACTGGCTTCGTTCTGCCGGAGTTCGGTCCGCTGCCCGCAACACTGAAGCGAGGCAGCACCGGAGCGCCACCGCACGCGCGTCGCGGGGGCTAGCTGTAATCTGAATGTATCCTATTTCGGATACATTGCATTTCCTCAAGTTGGCCCGACTTGCCTTTCATTGCACCGCGGTCACTGCCCAGCCTCAGCTTCACGGTGTCTCTCTCTGCCCGTGGGCGTCCGCCATTTCTCTTCCTCCGTCACAATACCGATCTTGCATCCAGCAAGTCTTCCCACTCACGCCACACTCAGCCGTCTCACTGCAGAAAGGTAATTTCAAGCTTATCACGCTCCGACCGCCATAAATCCATGCACTTTTATTTTCGGTCCTCTTTAAAAGTTATATGCTGTATAAGTGTCAGAAAGGCACCCCGTCACGCCGCGGGTGTACGGATCCTTTCTAGCGCATATGTCTGCATCTGGAGCACTGCTGTGTCTCTCCAGTCTGCTACAGTCATCTCACGGCTCCTCAGTCAGCCGATTCCTTTGTCTTCGCTTTCGGGCGGCCATCTTGCCTCCTCCTTCTGTCCGGCCCACGATTTCTTCTTTTGAAATTATCTCCTTCGCGTCTCAACCGCACTCCACGCAAGCCTCAGCAGGCACAGTCGCTCTGTTCATGAGTCCACACCTGGAGTTGTAGACATCTACAGGCGTATTTTCATGCACTATCAATGCAGGATCAGAGGAACTCCTTCGGCGCACGTCTCTTCACATGGCCCTCTTGGCCACGCCCCGGAAAGGGCTAATACTTTTTGTCTGGTTTCTCATGGAACATTATTTTGTTCCCCTTTCTTTAAGATGTGGCAGTGGCATCTACCCTATTTTTCTTAACGCGGTGTATGTAAATAGCCATGGTACTCTTTTAGGCTAAGTTAATAGCCTCACACTTAAATCCACTGGACCCCATTTACTTTTGCTTGGTTCCGGCTGGGTTTATTCGCCATTTCTTTTCATAAAGATCTTCCTCGTATTTTACTCTGTGTGCCAAACCAGGTTTGGTTCCTTTGTTCGGCATTCTTTGGCGGGCTTCTGCACAGAAGCCCTCCTTAGGTGCCTGAATGTCTGAGGGGGACAGGATGCGAGGGAGGGGTTTGAGACTCCCTGAACACGGTCTCCTTGGAGACCCATTTCGCACTCTGTATGATTGGCTGTGGTGACTGTCCCGCCAGGGCAGCCACCCTGCTGCGTGATTGACAGCCATGCTGTGTAAATGGGGGAAAACTGCATAAAAAGCAGGTCTCTGGGGCTTGGAAGGCAGAGTTGCCACTGGATTGAAAGAACCACAGAGAAGCTGAAAGAAGAGGACCACTACCACGACTGAACCTCCCGGTGAAGCCCTGCTGCGGGTTCGAATCTCCAAACTTCGACGACAGAGAAGATATACAAGGAATCTTCTTCCCTTGAGCTGGTGGGACCAACCAGTTTGCCAAACACCAAAGGCCTCCCTCCCCTGGTCGAATTTGCTGTGCACAGCTGCAGTGAACCGGATAGCCGAGAGGACCGGACCCTGTTTGGGTTTTAAGGAGCGCACCTTTTATTCGTTGCTTTGCTCTGCTGCTGGTTTCTTCCCTGGGCAGTGCAGGATACTCAACTCTTCCTACTTCATGTCAGTCCAACAGTCGCTTCAGGAACCGTGAGACTGTAGGATCTGCCAGGAACGTCTGCCTCAGCCACAGTCTTCTTCTTCATTTAAGGTACTGTTCTAACCCGGTTGTTTGTTCCGTCCGACCGGAGTGAAAGTGTTTGAAATCTTTCGCCAATCCGAGGGCTTGTCCTTCTCTACTCTTTTACATAACTTTTCCTTAAACGAACTTCATTTTGAACTCTTGCCAAAGACTTTACTGCAAACTACTCTGGACTGTGTGATCCTCTGCAAATACTCTGAACCATTAACACTGGGCCATGCCTATTGATTTGAATACTCATCGTAGCAAGCCTTTTCTAGATTGCCCTGCCTACATTCTTGTTGGTGTTGCCTAATTTTGTATAACCTCGTCTTTCCCTCGCTTTTAAACTGCTGGAGTGCCATTTTGCTCACACTTCATTTTGAGCCTAACTTGTCCAGAACTGATTGGGGGGTGTGTAGTATATGAAGAGTGTGATTTTCCTGATGCTTTACATTAGTGAACTGTTTTACAAATGAATGTGTAAATAAATGTATATTCTTTTACTCAGAAACCTTGAGTCAGTGTTTGTTTGAACCATAGTAATTACTGTCCTTAGTGTAACTATTGATACTGCTCAACTTTACTCTTGAGATAAGTCTGGCTGCTCAGCCATCGCTACCACTTTACTGTGTAGTACAGGCTTATACCAAAGGTGAATTTGTACTGTCACTTGTCTTAATTGTGTGTGGTGTTCCCAAAGGGTACTGAATATGATTCTGCCTAACAATATGTTATTGTATTACGTTTTCTAATGTGGCATTGTATTATGATGTGTGAAAGGTTGACAATGTTCTACAAAAATGCACTAATAAAAAATATATATATAGGTTGTGATGGTGCGAATTCGTTTTGTCAAGATGGAGTTCACTTCACAGATGTTGGAAATGCAATTGTCCTTTACAATATTAGGAATGCATTGAAAATGCTGCTGTAAGGAAATTGTAATGGAAAATCTAGAGTGTACAGTACTACTGTACATAAAAGCAAAAAAAAGGGTGCGTTACCCGAGATAAAAATAGGTTATTTTCAGAGCCACCACTAAAGATTAAATAACGTATTAATTTCCCCCCATCACACACTTTTGAGTCGCCGTGATGTCCACAGACAGCACGTGCCACATCTGGTTCTTTCAAGGATGCCTGGCATCGAAAAGGGACTTTCGCTAATCCGGCTAATCCCCAATTTAAATTGGGGATTAGCCAATGAGTTGTTCTGGTTGAGGTTTACAGTAAGAGGGTAGCAGGTGTTTTGATGGTTGTGTGTAGGGAAGATGAATGTGGCTAGTGCTCACTCACTGTATGGATGGTGGGAGATTGTTGGGTGAATAATTTGAAAAAGGTACACCGAGTTGTGTGGCATCTCTGGTACTATTGGTTTGAGGGAGTGGAGGTTTGCTGGTATACAGTGTCTGGGCTAAACTGGGTGAGTTTACTATAATTTTGTAAGACTATGGCTCACTTTCAATGTCCACATATTATTGTTGTTTGTGGAGGAAATAGTTTGGGGTACGTCACTCCGCTATATTTGCAGGTTGCATTAAAAGATATGTCCCGAGGCTTAATGGAACTATTTCCATGTGCAAAGGTTATTTTTTCAGAAATACATCCAAGGGACGTGTGGAGATGTCCAAAAGTGTTTGCGCACAACTAGAACAAGGTAGGCACCTTGTAAATAAAGGTATAATTGCTTTTTTGCATGGTGTGGGCATGGCATCTTTTGAAAATGAAAACATCAAGGTGAATTTTGATGGAGTGAATTTTACTGATTTTGGGAATCAGATCTTTCTTGTAAATATTCAAAATTCACTGAGAAAACTTATGTGAAAAAGGTGTAGAATGCATATGAAAACATGTGTAAGTTGTTTTAGGAAATAAAAATCAGAAAAGAAAAAAGGAATAAAAAAGGCTCTGTCAAGCGCCACCATTGTACAATAAATAGTGTAAATTAAGTGTGCACCTCCCCACTCTCTCTAATTGGACGATTTGCCTGCAGACACTGCCGTAGTCTGCGGACGGCACGTGCCATATCCGGGTCTTTTGAGGGTGCCTGCCATGGAAAGGAGAAGGCAGAGACCGCTCCAGTGTCTGTGGACATCGGAGGAACAGCCAATCAGGTTTACTTGGTGTGGTGTACAGGAAGGGAGTGTAGTAGGAGTTGTGAAAGGATTGAAAATGGCCATGGCAATGTCTTTCAGCAGGCAGAGTGTTTGGATTTTGGGGGACTTGTGGGTCCACCGGTTGATGGTGCATGCCGAGCATTGTGCAATAGCCAAAAATCTTGGATTCCCTGAATTGGAAGTGTTCTGGTATGGAGTGCGAGACATGAAGTGGGTGGACTTGCTCCCATTTTGTGCAAATATGGTTGAATTGAAATATCCAGACATTATTATCGTTCATTGCAGAGGGAACAGTTTGGGGAATGTGACTGGAATTTCACTGCGGTTTGCAATGAAGGAGACATTGGGGAAGTTGAAGGAAATGTTCCCCTATTCAAAAATTATTTGTTCCCGCATTGGCCAGAGACAGATGTGGATGCGTTCCAGTTTATTTGGTCCGCAAATGGAAAAGGCGAGGCGCAAAGTGAATAAAGCTGTGTGTGCTTTTGTTCGAGATGTTGGCATGACGTAGTTTAATAATGAGAACATTAAATTTGATAGGGCCAACATTTATCAGCGAGATGGAGTCCATCTAACTGATGTGGGTAATCAGATATTTGTGGAAAACATTAAAAATGCTTTGGAAGTAAGAAGAAATAATTAAATTCAGTGAAATGTTTTTTAGTTCAGTTTATAAAACCAATAATGTTAAAAGAATATATAAAAGCCAAAAACATTAAAAAAGGTTCTTTTAAGAGCCACCCTTTTTAAACGCTAATTAAAAATGATTTCAATTCTCCTGCCCATGCCTGGAATGTTTTAGATGTCCATGGACTATCGCACTAGCCGCAAACTATGCAGGTTGCACAGGGACGTGTGACCTTTTTACTCACTTCTATTTTTTAATTGTGAAAGGTGGCTCCTAAAGGGACTGTATTTTTTCACTTTTGTATTTTTTTGGCATTTTTCCTCAGGAGAGGCCGGGGAGGGAAGGGGCACCAACCACAGGGCGAAGGGGCAGGTGGAGAGAGGAAGATGTTGGGCGGGCCTTAATGAGGTAGGTGGCAGTGTTTCTCATGCTCCTTGACCACAGCCTCAAAAGTACTCTAAACTCCCCACTACAGATCGGTGCTTCACAGTACATGCATAGCACTGTGACTCTCGAAAGGTGAGGGTGAACAGCGTTCTGTATGGCCTGTGAAGCTGTCACTGGGATCCTCTGCCCCAAACGAGTATCCTTGGTGGTGACAGGAACAGATGAAGATGACGGGGTGGAGGAAGTCAACCTGCTCTTACCTGAGAAAGGTATCGCCTTTCTCAGAGTAGTCGGGTGGGTCGATTTGGTGTGGCGCCTCATGGAAGGAGTCCCGTAGGAATACAAGCAAGGTTTCCCACGACTGGACTCAGTGCATCGAACCTTGCTTGCACAAGCCTTTGGGACATTTCCAACGGTCGTAAAAAATTGCCACACCCAGGACACCCTCCGAGTACTGGTGACATGGACTTCCTCCACTTCATCCTCTTCTTCCTCCTCTTTTGTTTCACTGCGCCTGTTCCCCTTGCCAGGCCCTCCAGATGATGATGATGAGGGTGGTGGTGGGGGGGGGGGGGGGGTGTCCGGGCAGGAGCAAATGCCATAACAGATGCCATGGTCCCCAATATGCACAGCGGTGCAGCAGGTGCTGTCAACAAAACAGATCAGCAAAGCAAGAACTTAGAACCTGCAAGCAGGTGCTCTCTCCTGAATAGCAAGATTAAGAATGAGGAAAGGTAATGGGTGGGACCCTTCTGAGGAACCGTGCGCAGACAATCGTGCTGTCCGCAGACAACCGAGTTGCAAAAAAGGTCTTGAAAAGTTGTAAAAAATTGCGAGACCAATCGGGAATGGGTCTGGGAGCTGTGCAAGGGTAACGTTTCTGCTTGAAACATTCTAAATTGGTTGGAAAAGTACTTTTAAACTGTCAGCAGCCACGGACACCGTTCAGGGACTCCCCAGTCATGCCGACACGGGTGCTGTCACATGACATCAGGGAGGGCAGCCCCGACGGCTGTCCGCTGACACTGATCGGGCAAGAATCGCAGTGGGCATGCGCTGGTTGGCCGTAGAAAAGGCAGTGTCCGCAGACTAATTAAAAGTACGTAATGCGAAAACGGACATGTCCGGACATTGCGCTTGTCCAGGGTGACCTCCATTTTCATTGTAGACACCCCAGACAGTCATAGCGTCTGTGGACTCATAATGGGAGTTTAAAAAAAAAAATAGGAAATATCACAAACAAAACATTTATAGTACAAACATATTTATTCAAGAAAGGGACAGGGTCTCGGAATGGGAAACAAACGGGAGAATCCCGATCTTTTGTACTATAATTATGAGGGGAGGAAGGGAGTATGGTTTCATCAAAGCGTCTTTCATTATAAAGTTCCACATTTGCTGGGGATGATCGCTGGGGACAAGGGTGGCAGGTGCAAGAAGGACAGTGATAGGGAAACATGTTAATCACATGATCTTTCACATACCGTACAAGTTCTTTGAAATCATTAGTAAGTTCATCTAATTTGTTGGACAAGTTCATGAATTTTATTATTTATAGTTGGGGATAGGGCTTCTCTGTGATTCTGGGGATTGTGGATAATTAAACTGAGGTGTGGTTTCTTCATGAAAACTATGTACTGTAAGAAAAAAAAATTATTATAGTAAGGTGCGTACAAAATACATTATTTGTTTACATTAAAATATCTATTGTATACCATTGGAGAGGTTATCGTCGCTCATTTCTTCTTGTGGGAAGTTCTCCTCTAACCATACAAGTGTGCTTATCATTTCTGTGAGAAAAAAAGGGCTTCTGTCTTCTAACACTTTTATGTAATGAAAGCTAATAATACAGAAATAAATACAATGCACTTTGAATTTAGTTAGAATGTGTTGTCCAATAAGCACCTGGTGTTTCTCAATCTGTATGCAGAGTTGTAGTGAGGAGATTATATGAAGTGTACAGTTATGGTTTGTGATTGGTGCATTCCATTGTAATGTGTTTTAAATAAGAAAAAAACATGTTTTAACGTGAGTGTTTGTACAAAAAGGTATATTTGCAATGCCATATCATATGTTGTAAACAGTTGTGATTTTAGGTACATCGGTTTGTTGGTTACTGGGTACACCTTTCTTGGGTCTCCCCTACGATTCTGAACCTTGTAAGTGCCGCTGCCTGACATTCGCGGACTACCGTGCTGTCCACGGACTCCATTTTTGACATGTTGGGGCAGGGGTCAGGGGGGCATATAGTATAAGGCACTTGTAGCAGATTAAAGGGGCACTAGTAAAAACCCATGAAATTCACTGAAAAACGTTCTTAAAAAGGGACGTAATGGTTACAAGTAAAACCAAAAAAAACCTTGTAATTCACCAGTTATGGTACGCTAAGCAAACATAACTCGCACCACCACCATGCACTGCTAAGACTAACACCCAGGACATCACAAATGACATTGATGACATCACAAATGACATCACATATCTAACCCGCTTCTTTTAGTTCACGGACCTATAAAGGCCACGTGATTTTGTTTACGGATAGAGACAATTTTACCAATTAAAAGGTGTTACATATGTAGACATTAACCTTTGTGCATCTTGTTAAGGCACTTCCCTTAGGATTTGTCCTCAGTTCATGGTACACATACATGACAAAATAATAAGCCTCAAACCCACTAATCATTTGTGTACTTCATGATAAAGTCTACTGTTACTGTCATTTTTTGGTGCTGTTCTTTCCTCTTTACTTAAGTTTCCTTGTATGAGGCTCAGATTTGTATGCATTGTAGGTCTTGATGTGTATTGCTTGTACTAATATATATATATATATATATATATATATATATATATATCTTTGAAGCACTGAAAGGACATCAGGCTGGATGAGTAGCACTCTTCATAGTTTTAAAAAATCAACAAAGTCCGGACATCCAAATTGAAAAGATATATTCTTTATTCATGCCTTGCAAAGTGGCAAAATATAATTAAAAAGCCCTAAAAGATCAGGCTCTCCCAAAGTGCAAAAATATGCGCGTTAGGAACGTTGACGCGTTTCGCGGCTTTCCTCGCCGCTTGATCACAACAATGCATTCCTCGTAAACCATCGAGTTTTAAAACATTCGGCAGAGCGGACGGCAATCTTTTGTGCCGACATAGAAAGGGGACTCCACTTCAAAACTCAACCCATACGAAGCTACCTCATGGCGGCCATCTTATAGTTGTTAATACTACGCTAAATTGCATGATTTAACATACCACATCCACCTAATTGGAGTGGTTCTCTCATTAAGAGTATAAGATCTAGGATTGAGACTATGTGTGCTTCGAACTCAATATTAGTCCGCCGTGGTCTGCCTCGAAGGGTAGGAGTTTCCCCATGGAGCCCCGTTGTGTGCCATGTGCCTGTTAAGAATCCAGTGCATGTATTAGCTGCCTTCAATTGTATAAGGTCTTGTTGTCGGAGTTCCTCTATGAAATGCATACAATCATTTTAAAGTGCTTAGTGCAAACAACAAAATAAAGTGCATCGATCTATAAATGTGCAAAAGTCACTATAAAGTGCAAAATGCAAATATATTCATTAATATCTCAACTACTGTTGACGATCTGATTATTCTTGATCCAAATAATCGTATGTTGAATCTCATCATTGAGTTATCTTGGTAGGATACCAGGATCATTATAAAGTGCATAGTGCCAGCAGCGTATTAAACTACAACCAAATCTTTAAGGTACAGTAATCACTAAAAATTGCACCGGTCTCTTCAGAGTGCAGCAGTCAATGTAAAATGCATTATATAAGTCTATTTGCCAATGCAAAGTACCAAATTAAGACTCATCCGAATTATCTGAAGTACTACCATATTATCTATTTCGGCATATTGGCTTGACAGTTAATTGTTCAATCTCCGCTCTAACAATTGTGTGTAAAACTCTGGTTTATAAAAACAAGGGGGAGGGCGCAACTACATCCCACACATGTGTAAACAAAATCAATAGAAGAAGAGAAAGAAGCAACCACCTAAAAGTTAAAATCGTATCCTGTACGAATTAAAACATTGTGGAATTGCGATTGTTTAACATGTGTTGATGATGATCACGGGGTAAGTATTGATGACCAACATTCTTATCCTTTCCTTTTTCCTTCCCCCTAATTCCACAAAGAAGATTTGAGAATCCTACATTTGTTCTTTTCGTAATACCGTATTAGAAAACTGGAAAAAATAGATGGAAAATAAGATATAAGATATAACAATATAGAAATATAAGAATCTGAGATTTAAGAGTTAGGATGATAAGGGACAGACCCCCACATTCAAAGAAAAGGAGTAGATTTGAATACATCTTTTTCTGACAATTTGTCACTGGCCTAAGAAGGTATACAGTTCCTCATCTATGTTGTGTCCGCTAGGGGTTTTGCTCTCAAAGTCCAATATGTAGCAAGTCTCTTTCTGTCTCAGGAGTTTCTCTTTATCACCTCCTCTGGGTCCTGTCTCTATTTTGTGCACCCCAAAAAACCCAAAGCTATCCATCTTCTTGTCATGGAAATCTGCGAAATGTTTGGCCATTGGATAATTAACATCATTGTTGATGATAGCCCGTACATGCTGTTGTATCCGTGTCTTTAATTTGCATTTGGTGCTTCCTATGTACCACTTGTTACACGCACAGGTCAGCACATAGACAACGTATTCCGTTTCGCAGGTAATTTTTCCCAATATGTTGACAATTTGATCAGTGATGGGATGTTTAAAAGAGCTTCTGGGTTTGGCATATTTGCAAATGTTACAGTGGGTGCATTTAAAAAAGCCCTCTTTTTTGTTACTGGATAACCAATTAGTTTCGTTGATTTCATTTTCCTGGGTCATGTAACTTTTCACCAAGGTGTCTCTTATTGATCGATTTTTTCTAAAGGTTATCTGTGGGCGATTTCTGAGGTTTCTATTGAGATCTTGATCTGCCATGAGGATTCTCCAGTGATTATTTAGAATACGCCTGATTTTTGGTGCTTGAGTGTCAAATGTTAAGATTAATCGAGTAGTGTCCTTCTCCATGTTCTTTCTATCATTGTCTCCTGTTCCTGTTAGGAGAGTAGAACGTTCCTTTGCTCTTGCTTTCAGGTATGCCCTTTCAACCACTCTTTTGGGGTACCTTTGTCTGGCGAAGGCTTGTGCGGTTATTCTACTCTCTGTGTCATAGGATTCCAAACTACTATTATTTCTTCGTAACCGAATAAACTCTCCGTAAGGGACGCTCCATATCAAATTTTTCGGATGTCCACTGTGGGCGTGGAGCGGGGCATTTGTTCCTGTAATTTTTCTATGTAGTTCGCTGGTTATATTATTGTTTACTATCCTTATGTTGACATCCAGGAAAGTAATCAAAGTGCGACTGTGTGTTTCTGTAAATCGGAGATTATTATTGTTAGAATTGAGTCGGTTAACGAAGTCTGTCCATCCTTGCTCGGTTCCTTTCCATATGATGAAGAGGTCATCGATGTATCTCAACCAGAGAATGATGTTGTTGGTGTACTCAAGGTTTGTTTCTGTCCAAACTTCTCGTTCTTCCCATATATATATTATGATACATTACTCACCGTAATCGTATTTCTGATGCTTGTATCTGCTTAGATTCACATGCTGTGCTTGAGCTGGGATGTGAGAAGGTTCATGAGCGAATAGATGTCTTAGAACCGCTTGTCCCACTTGTGTATCTGTCTTGGAATGAGTGTCAATGCAGTAGTGCTGAGAGAAAGTATCTTTAGAGCTCCATGTAGCTGCTTTGCAAATACTGTCTAAGGGGACATTTGCAATGAAATCCAGAGGGGCTCCAGTACCTCTCGTGGAATGGGCCCTTGGCGTAAAAGGCAGTGTTTTATTTGAAAGAGAATAGCACAGTTGGATACATCTGACTATCCACCTAAAGATGGCATTTTTAGAGATGTGATCTCCTTCTCTGCCTGGCGTTATGGAGACAAACAGTTGATCTGTTTTTCTTAGCGGTCTGGTCTCGTCTACGCAGTAGAGGACCGCCCTCCTCACATCTAGTGTGTGGAGTTTTACCTCAGCAGAGCTTTTGGGTTCCTGGAAGAAAGTCGGTAGCTCAATAGACTGGTTAACCTGGAATTTGGAAATGAACTTAGGTGAGAACCTAGGGTGAGTCTGTAAAACCAGTTTGTCCTTATGTATAGTAAAGAAAGGATCCTGCACTGACAGAGCTTGGATTTCACTGGCCCTTCTTATGGAAGGGATGGCTACTAAAAGGCAGTTTTATAAGTCAGGTGTTTGAGACTAGACTTGTTCATTGGCTCGAATGGGGGTCCCATGAGCTTAGCGAGTACCACGTTTAGGGCCCAACCTGGCGCTGGGTTAGAGATTGGAGGGAGGAGTCTGTACCCCCTCCATTAATGCTTTGATGACAGGTACCTTCCACCATGAGACCTTATTATGGGAAGTGGTGTAGGCTGACAAGGCCACCAGGTGGACTTTTAGGGAGTTGAACACTAACCCTGCATCTAGTAGGTGGAGCATATAGGTGAGAATGTTAGATGGAGTACAATCAATGGGATAGATTTGCTTAATCTGGCACCAAATTATGAAACTTTTCCATGTATCATACTAACAGAGCCTAGTGTTTGGTTTTCTTGATTCTTTCAAGATATCCATGCATCTATGTGGCAGATTGAGATGCCTGAACTCTATGACTTCAGGGGCCATGCTGCCAAGTTCATAGAGTGTGGCTGTGGTTGCACTGTTAGTCCCTCAGGCTGGGAGAGTAGGTTGTACTGGCACAGGACTTTTGATGGGATCCCACATCGCCAGTCTGCGCAGATGTGGATACCACGGTTGTCTCGCCCACATGGGAGCAACTAGGATGAGCGACATTGGTTCCTTGTGTAACTTGTTCACCACGTTCCTCATGAGAGGAGTTGGGGGCAAAAGCGTAGGCAAACTTCCCTGACCAGTTCATCCATAGGGCGTTCCTCTTGGAGCCTGGCTGGGGGAACCTGGACAAAATGCTGGGCATTGACTGTTTTCACTTGTGGCAAATAGGTCTATAGTTGGGAAACCCCACTGAGAGAAGGTGTTCTATGACCTCTTCGTGCAGACGCCACTTGTGTTCCTCTGGCAGGGGATCACTGCTCAATGAGTCTGCTAGAGAGTGGAGTTCCCCTGGAACATGTTGTGATGACAGGAACATTTTCCATTTGAGTGCCCATTTCCAGATTTTCTGTGCAAGTTTGGATAGATTTCGAAAACGTGTCCCCCCCGTTTGTTGATATAAAACATTGCTGTGGTGCTGTCTGTTAGGATCTGCACCGACAGGTTTGTTAAATGGGGTTCGAATGCTTGAAGAGCTTTCAATACTGCCAGAAGTTCCAGCACATTGATGTGGTTCTGAGCTGCAGTGTGAGACCACAGACCCTGAGGTTTGTGGTGAAGGTAGTGAGCCCCACACTCTGCCAGTGAGGCGTCCATTGTGACCACTGCCTGTATCTGTGGGTCGTAAAAGGGTTTCCCCTTCGTCAGGTTTTCTCTCGTCCACCAGCGAAGATTTTGTACCAGTGTTGGCGAAACGACCACTAGATCGTCCCACTGGCCGCTTGCCTAAGACCATTGTTTCGCCAACCACTCCTGTATGGGACGCATGTGCAGGCACGCGTGTGGAACCAGGTATATGCAAAATGCCATCATGCCTATTAAACGCATCGCTTTGCGCACACTTATCTTGCGGCCGGTCTGACAATGTGTTATTTGCAGTAACACTTTCTCTCCTCTGAGGGAAAGAACAACCCCTCCTCTGTGTTTAGGATAGCTCCTAGGAACTTTTTGGAGGTGCTGGGCACCAGGCTTGATTTTTTCTCGTTGATTGAGAAGCCCAATTGAAAGAGGAGGTTGATGGTTGTTTGGATGTTGGTCTGCAAATGAGAGGCGATTCCCCTGTTATGAGCCAGTAGTCCAAGTAAGGGTACACTGGGATTGCCTCCCTTCGCAGGTGCACTGCCACCACCGCCAGTTCCTTGGTGAATACCCTTTGAGCCAAGGCTAGTCCGAAGGGGAGCACCTTGAATTGGTAGTGCTGGTTCGCTATCTTGAAACGCAATAATCTTCTGTGCGCTGGGAACATTGAAATATGAAAATAAGCATCTTTCATATCCAGTGTTGCCATGTAATCCCCCTTTTTTAGAAGCAGGATTAAATCTTGTAGCGTAGTCATGCAGAACTTTTGTGGCTTGACATACTTGTTTGCAGGCCTAAAATCTAATACTGGGCGCATGGTTAGATCTTTTTTGGGCACAAGGAAGTTAAGTTGAATAAATACCATTTCTATGGCGTCCTCTAATAGAAGCGCTGTTATTTCAGCTAGAAAGACCCGCTGATGTTCCTTTGAGTGGACCTTTTGTCTTGGGGGGGCGGGGGGGGGGTGTTTGCGAGGACGTTGAAGTTCTATGTAGTAGCCCCCTGCTACCGTGGACAGCACCCATCTGTCCGAAGTGATACCCTCCCATGCGTGGGTGAAGTTGGAAATGCGTCGTCCTACTGGAGATGCATGGGAGGGTACCTGGAGCGGAATGTCACTTGCTCTGAGGTGGGGAGCCACCTGGAGTTGGGACCCTGCCCAGATTACCACAGCCCCTACGTTGTCCTCGTGGATAGCCCTGAAAGGTTTGTCCTTGGTTGTTGTCATAGGAACCTTGGCCTTGGTTGTATCCTGATCCCCTCTGAGAATGTTGTCCCCGAAAGCGGTGAAAGGACTTTAGAGTGTCATCCTCATCCTTTGCGGTCTTAAGTGAGTCTTCTACAGCCTTGCCGAAGAGCACATCAGGTTCCACTGGTATATTAATTAAGGTGGACAGTGATTCTGGCCTGAAGCCTGATTGGCAAAGCCATGCATGTCTCTTTATAATAGTGCCCTCTGCGATAAGTGGCTCAGGTGCAGATGAGAGTAACACAGAAACTTCCTCCCACTTATGGCAGTTGTAACTTGCCAAAGTGTAGCATTATTCGCAATTCTTGTCTGGTAGGCTGCAGAAGAGGCTACTTTTCTGCCTATTGCATATATTTTCTTGCTCTCCTTATCCGGAGGAGCCTCAGAGGAAGCAAAGGGTGTGCCTGCTCTCTTTCGTGTGGTGGTAACCATCTAAGAGTCTAGTTTTAACTGGCCTCTTATGTATAGGGGGTCTGAGGGTGCGGTTATTGCACACACGGGTTAACGGCCCGAGTGAGATTCGGTGCCTCCAAAGAAGGTTGGATTCTGCGTTGCACAGATTTTAGCAGTAGGATAAATTGTCCTACTGTCTTTTTGTCAACAAACAATTGTTCAGCGAAGTCTCTGTCTTCCTGTACCTCCCGAGTGTCAATGCGGAAATGTTCTGCTGCTTTGGTTAAGACTTCGTTGAGAGGGGTTGATTGTCTACAGGGGAATCTACCACTGGAGGGTCCTGATTAATAGGGGAATCTATGGAATACATGTCCGCCCCCTGGTCAGGGACCTCTGTCATGCATGCTGGACATTTTACCTCTGGATCTGGAACTCCGTCTGTACGCAGAACGGGTTATGCTCATAGAACTGCTAGACTGTTTTATTCGAGATGGAGGTTGTTTGATGTATTACCAGGAAAACGACGTCTGCATTATTCACGTCGTTGAATTCACGTGATTCAGGATAGTCACGTGTTTTACGGCAGAACATTCATAAGCAGTGTGGATACGTGGCTCGCTGCTTCTGATTGAACATTTTGGCGTCTTGGTAGCTGAACTTTTCATCTGCGTCCTCGCATCCCGTCAGTTGCTTCCTTGGCCTTCATCGACGTGTTTCCTTCACACGCGATCTCCTGTATCTGCCTTCAGCAGGTTTTGTTAGCGTGTCTTCTCACACGCGGGTTCCTGTTTCAATTGTATGCTGTTTTCCTGTCCGCGTGTAAATTTCCGCTTTCAATCCCACGCGGACGCTGAAACTCTTCAAGTACTGCTGTCCTGACTGCGTGTACGTACTTGGTTCGCGTGTAAAATCCCAGAATGCACAGAACTATGGACGCTATCCTGTGGTGTACCAACCCGGTATCTAGCAAGAGCCTCGTGCCGTTCGGAATAAGTCTCCCTTACTAACCTTCCCTCCTTTGTCGTTTTTTTTCCCTGGATTTCTTCATTGACTTTGGTGGATACTCCAGTTCTAAGCCTACAGGTTAGTGTTGGAATTTGCATTATTGCCATTCTATCAGAGAGGTTAGTTGAGATAGTTTCTCATTATGCTTTATTTTTCCTAGGCTGCCTTCCTATTACTCTCCCACGCCCTTTCCAGTGATCCTTCTCTCTGCCCTGTTTTACCAGTCAGAGAGTTGTATCATTTGGAAGGTCTAAATTGACATCATTACTATCAAATCGTGTGAATTCAAGGATCCGGAAGACCCCTATCAATTGTATCCTTTTTTGGTTACCGTATCCTTTGTCTCCATAATAAAGTTTGTCTGTGTCCTCATCAATAAGTTGAGGGTCAGATGTTTCCACAAATGAAAGATCATCCTGGTCTTCTGGCTCTATTTCAGGTTCATATAGATCTATAATTCTGCCCTGTGTTGGGACATCAGAACAAGCCCTCTTGGTAGGGGGTTGAGAGACAGAGGGTTGAGAGCCAGAAGGGGCTGAGGTGGAAGGGGTGGACTGAAAGCTTTGAAGATAATCTGGGTTCTTTTCAAAGAAATTCGCCATAAAGTTCATTCTTCGATGACTCTCGATATCCTGCAAAGACCGTTCCTTTGAACTTGGTATTACAGTGTCGGGGATACCAATGTCTTCATTAGTAGGAGGTATAAGCTTGGGTCTAGACAAGAGTCTTTAGGTTTCTCTATGGCTCTAGATAATATTCCCTTTTGTGAAGACTTGTCCCTAGTAGGACTCTTGTCCCTATGAGGGGTCTTAGAGGATTTCTTATGGTGTTTTCCCCCACCCTGGGGCCCAGAGGAGTGTGTAACTGACTTCTTTGTGCCTGACGTTTTACTAGATGAAGATTGTCGAACTTCGAGCATGGGGCTGAGGTTTTGTCTGCGAATAGCCTTCGGGAGGCGTTTTTCGTGCGACACCCTTGCCGTCTTTCGACGACTTACCCTTGTCATGTGGTGATCTTGAACGAGATTTCCCAGAGGACCGGGATTCGGTGGACCGTTCACTGGATGTCGAACGTTGTGGAGTATTCGACTCATCTGACGAATGTCGACTGGGGCTTGTGTGTTTTGTGGTGTGTGCGTTTGAAGCGCTCCTGCCGCCGGGTGTAGTCCCCACAACATGGCCGCCGGCCTGTCCTACGGGGTCGGGGGCCTGCGCTTGGGTAGCTGAACCCACTAGGGTTAGGGTAAACTTGATTACAGCAGTCCTATCCTTGCTGGAACATCACATAAAACCTCAACAAATTACAGGGCAGCTTGGAGTCTGAAACGATCAGATCACATCTTCCTAGTTAGACGTGAGGCGCATTGTCTACCCGTTAAGGTGTATATTGAGCTCAAAATCCTTTCCATCACTCATCGCTGCCTTCACAACACTCGGTGCAGATCCATGTGCTGAACAGCTACTGTTTGCTTAAATATTCTGTCAACCAAAGCACTGCATTTTCCTGTGCTTTGGTTGACAATATATTTAAGTAAAACATGAATATCTCAGCATGCCGGTCCCTGCGCCCTGCTAAAAGAAACCGGTGTTAAAAGCACTGTGCCAAAATAACTGTCACTCAAAACTGTGCGCCGTAACACAGCATCCCAGGGAATGGGATAGGAGGTAGGATGCTGTCCATTTTGTCTTGCAAGCAAAACGGACTAGATTAGAACCTTTTGCCTCTTCATACAGTTAAGTAGGACTACTCTTTTTTTTGTCACGTTGACTATTGGTGATGTGACTTGGCCCAATCACGGAACATGTCACAGAAGCAGATTGATGGGCTGCTTCTGCAAAAAAACTGCAGGCAAGCATAAAGGAAATGTAGGAGTCCTTACAAAAACCTGCAGGGGGTCATCAAGAGGAAGATGCTCATGACAATTGACTGCAGCCATATTTGCGTGGGCACCCTGAGACCCAGGTTTTTTCTTGATAAGAATGAGTGGGTGAAAGGGAGACTTATTCCAGGGATATGCAGAGCTGGCATAGAAGTTTTGGATTGGGATATTTTATTGATAAATGTGTTTACTTGTTTTCTGGCAGTGGTTCTAGTAATCGTATATTATTTTTACACTGAAATAGAAACTTTGTAACTTTTGTGCATGAAAAATCCTGCAGGTTTCAAATATAAACATCTGAATTTTTTTGATTGAAATGCACTTTGATTCTGGAAAGAAAAGGCACCTATAGAAGGCCTCTATACTGTATGTAAGGAAAATAAAGAAGAGAAAATGGGAACTGGCATTTAGAAGCCCGATTAAATAGGGAGACACGAATGCCTACAGGTCGAATGCTCCTTAGCCTTTTTACGCCACATATTGCGACCGATCTTTCATTGGAGGGATCACTACATACATGCACAGGTGCCCCCAAATGAGGCCAAACGGAAACTCCAGTTGGTGGCGACACACAAATCATCTACACACAGAATTAGCCCCGAGGATGGAAACTGGAGTCCGAAATGCATCGGCTATGGGTTCTGCACCTGCAACTTGTATGAATCAGATGTCAATAAAGGCTGCCACCAAGAGGATAACATTTTTCATTTTTTGTTATATAGTTCTCACTAGGTTATTAATACAGGATATGGTAATGCAGTAGCCGTCACCACAAGGGGTGTCACCAGTTCTGATGAACATCAGTCATCAGGTTATTTTGATGTTGTATTACTTCTGGTACAGTGCATTCCAGGTTACTGGTAGACCCCAAATACAGACTATGCATATCATATAATGCTCTTTTGATTAAAAAGGTGCCCACTCAGATTGTTCAATATTGTGCCCTTTAGTCCCGTCAGGACCACTCTGCAGATTGTCTCATAATACTTTTTTTTGTTTATTTTTTTTGTTGTATTTTAATCATTTAGATTTTTACAAAAGTAGCAGAAAAGAAAGCGAAAAGAAGAAGTGGAAGAAAAAAAAAGTAGTTTTTAGTTCTCAAGTCTTTTGTCTTAAGGATTAGAAGAAACAGAGTTTCTAAGCCGTGGAACTTTAGGCACATCACGTTCTGTTCCAAGGTGACCATCGTCATGTTTCAGCCGACCGCCTGGTGCTTGACGTCGGAAAAGATTTTATTGTAAAATGTTGTATGTTACCAACATCCATGTGGTCTTTTCTCCGGTCATCATTCTATACCAGCAGAGGTCTTTGTCACGTAACACAAAGTCCGAAAATAAGTGCCTCGCATAGATCTGATGGACTCCACCACTTCAGGTAAGCCACAGAATCTGCAGCCATAAGTTGTAGCAAGCCCCCGTAGAGAGAGAATTTCGTTAGTATGTAACAAGTTCAGTCTTGCTCTCAGTAAGAGGTTCCTAGCTTGCTTTGATGGAAACTGCTTTATGAACGGTTGTATCTTGTTCAATTTTCTAGGATTCTGGGGCAAGTGGCTCGTCAATTTGTTAGAAGCAGCTTTTTCTCCAGTCTTGATCCAGTCTAACGCTTAACTTTTTTCAAGACCTTCACTGGGTTGGTTTTAAGTGACTCTTCATCTAAAAGCGACCTCATATAAAGTTTCCGAGTTCCATTGTGAACATCGGTTTAGCATTTTACAGCTTGCGTCTTTCATTTCTTGTAAGATTAGATTGGAAACTGAAGGTTTTTCCGCAAGCAGACATTTGCGATTATTCGCAGTCTGGTTGGTTATTGGCAGGGAGATCAAAGTTTTGAAAAAGTTCACCCATACTGCTTCGCCTACGTTGTTAAGGATAGATAGTTCTTCCTTTGAGCTGGTTGAATTAAGAAGAGACCAGAATTCACGGCTTTTGTTTCCCCGTATGGCTGTTTGAATAGACTCTGCATCTTGCTGGTATAGTGTCAACCGATGGTGTTTCAGCCATGATTTATATCTCCGAGTGGCCTCAATCACTAACTGATTAGATTTTATGGAGCCAAGGGATTTAGCTGACCTCTTCACTTTTCTTAGCTCTTTTCTTTTTTCAACCAAGAGTTCATCGAACACGTGTTTACTAGGCCCAACTGTGTTTTTATGCCCTTTTCTTTTTGTAGATCTCAAGCAGTGGTAAATAATCAATCTGGCTTGCGGTTACGGGATGATCTTGAGCTAGGTATTTAAGCTTTAGGTCTTTTATTGCTGCCACCGACATGTTTAGCCTTGAGCCTTAGGTGTTTGTCTCCAGATGTGATGGACTTCGTGATCGTGTTTTGTTTTAATGGCCAGGTAATGCACAACAAGTTGTCGTCACTCGCAGTGGTTCGAACTACCTCAAACGCTGTAATTGTTTGTGCTAGGTGGCCTGAAGCAAAGATATAATCGATTGTTGTTTTAGATGCTCCTCGTTCCCATGTTGGCAAAGTATTTTCGTTAGGGAACATCTCACTCATGTGGTGCAACTTGCGTGATGTCATCAATTTTGTCCAAGCCTTTCCTCTCAGGTCTGACGCCAAGGTTTTATTGCCTGCAGACTCTTTAGGTTTTTCCTGGTGACAAGACACGTTTATGTCTCCACAAATCATTAGATGTGATGTTAGATGAACTGCAGTTGCCTCGTCAATTGCTTGTTCAATCCTCCCAAGAGGATTCTATTGAAGTTGAATTCCAGTAAACTTTCATGATCACTATTGTCGACTTTCCCTCCTTCATTTGGTTGACTTCTGGGTTTGATAGCTCTGCTTTAATCATTAACAGAAATTGATTGCTTGTCAATACTTCCGCAGAGGTTAATCCACAGCTGTAACGTATGGCTGTCAGGATTCCTGAGGTGGGCCGACCCAACAGACCCTTCTTTGCGGGAGCAAGGAAGACTTCATAGCCATCGAGAGGAGGAAGTTCAGTCAGCCAAGTCTCTTGTAGACGGAGAATGTTGTATTCCGTTAACTTTATATCAATGGGCGCTGTCAAGTGTCTGTGACCCCTTGTGTTCCAAGAGCATAGCTTTAATTCCCTTGTTGGTTTCTTTAAATTTGTACGAAGATGGTTGCCATGCTCAGGGGTCAAGAGTTGCCATCTTTTCTGTTGTTTTGATAGAGCTTTCGGTAACCAGGCCCACAGACTCTGTACCGAAGATTTTTTGGTGTGGGACACAACAGTGTCTGTTTTCTCTGCTCTTGTAAGAGTGTTTGTTTTTCTGGTTTCGTACTGGAACGAAGAAGGAGTTTGTTTTGAATTCATAGCCATCTTGCCCCTGTTTGTGTTCAATCAGTGAGCTCTTAATTTTTTGCCCTTTTGACCCGAGCTTTGAATACTCCACTACACGACAATCTTTTAGTTCAGCTTGAGGGCTCTTGCCGTAATTTGATCTACGGGAGTTATCTTTAGGCTCTCACCTTCTTTCTTGATGATGCTTATTGTCTTCTAATTGTCGCCTTTGTTATGTACCAAGCTCACAAGGGGATGAGTTTGCCCCTGCCCTTAAGGTGATCTTTCTAGTTGACTCTAAGGTCGTAGCCCATTTTTAATGAATTTCTTAGCATCATCTTTTAATTTTCGTTTGACAGTTGAAGAAGCTATTTACAAATGGGCAGAGGCTTTCCCGTTTGTGGCTCAGGCCCACAAAAAGTAAGTCGTCGGATCTTATTTCTTGTAGTGACAGGATGTAGCTAAACAAGGCTAGTACTGAGCTTCGATTTAAGATGACCTCATCTTCATTTCCCTCGATCTGTTCCAATTTTAGTATCCATCTAGTGGCATCCTTCTTAGGCACTTTGTTGTACTTCTCTGTTCTTGAAATATAATGAGGTATTGAGGGCCCGGAAGGATCTTTCCGGTGCTCTGTGGCATTCTGTAGGACTTACTGCGTTTTCTATTTTCTCTATGTGGCATAGCAGGTTTTACGCAACTCTTATAGTGTTGCGACGAGCATCCCCCGTCTTTTCTGCGGTTTTCCTGTGCTCTCCTGGCCTTTTCTTTGTCGGCCTGGTCCTCAAGGTTTTCTTGCCTACTATTACCTTTCCCACTCACTACTCAGTATTTTTTTCTTACTTCTTTGCCGTCGTTTGCTCTTCCATCGGCTCGTCTCTTTTTCTGAATTGGAGAGGTAGGTCTTCTTGGAATAGTCTGCGACTCCTCTCTTGGTTTATCAAACCTCTCCTCTGGGTACGATTCCTCGTTAGAGTATGTGCTCATGTTCAAAGCGTCACACTCAAGAAATTCATCCGTTTTCGGCGATTTTCCAATGACATGGCTGAAGCAGACGATTTCAGATGAGAATTCTAATGACATATTACTGTGGGCCTTCTTTGCCGTTTCTGATCTTTCTTTAAGCAATGCTTTGCTGGACTTATTTAAAATAAATACGGGTTCTAGTATTTGCGGAATTGTTTTCTTTTCATGCTTTGCTTCATAGTTTGTTTTCTCATTTGGTGTTGTAACTTTTCCTCTGCAACTCCTGGTTAGGTCAATCGTGGTCGTTTTTTTTGTGACCCGGTTTCTTTATTGTACACCAATTTAGTTGGTTGTTCTTGACGGCCCCCCAGGGAGCCAGATTTTCCCTCTTGGGATGACCTAGCTTCTTCACTCTCCCGGGTCATAATGTAAGCTTCTAGGAAAGTCAATTTAGCCATTAACGTGTCCTGTATCGATGTGTGGTCTAGTATGAGGAGGTTAGTGATACAACTTCATAAAAGGGGCTAGTGCAATTGTCACTGTGGACATTATTGCTAGCATGTCCGGCTTTTTTGGCATGACTTCCATGTTGGACTCTGTACAGATAGAAGATCTTCCTTTCCCAGATGAATTTGACCAAAGGGGAACAGACGTGGGTCGGGACGAGATGTATGGTCTTTGGAGGTCCAGTGAGTTTGGGACGAGATGTGTGGTCTTTGGAGGTCCAGTGAGTTTCTACGTCTTCCAGCCACGTTGAGTGGATCCCAGAGATCTTAATCTGTGTTAGGTTTCTGCAGGTAAGGTTTTTCACACATTGACGCCCCCTTTCTTTGGGTTCTACTTTTTTGTGTTAACTCACTGGTGCCGTCCCCCAGCAACCCCAGATGTCCATTTAGAGCTGGGTTTTCTCTTTGGTCTCTCCCAACTGCGTCCAGCTGTAAGGGGTTGCCTGGTGCAGCCAACTTCTCTTGCAACGGAGACAAATTTCTCCTAGGCTTAGGTAGTGTATCCGTTAGTGGAATTCGGTCTTCTGGAATGGAGGTCGTTGGTAAATCCTTTGAAGCTGTGTTAGGACTTGCAAGCGACAAAGTTGTTGCAAGATCTGGTGATAAACTGTTTGACACTTTAGAATTAGCTGCCGGTTTAGGGGTGCTGGTGCCACTGACGTTGGGTATCGACGATATGACATTGCTCTCAGTTGGTTTTACACCGTCATCAGGTAAATACACTGCGCTCTGTGCCAGATGCTGTTCTGTTTTGCGACTGGCATGCACTCATTGAGTGCCTAAAGGATTTCCAGATCAGTAAGCTCACCTCTTCTTGCAGTTTTACTAAGAGGTCTGAGGCTGAAAAAAAGTTTCTCAAATTTGTGGACCTCTCACAGATGTATTTGCTTTTTTTCTGAGGAAGTAATTTGTCTTTCTTGTGAATTCCTTTGATGAGGTTAGTCTATTTTTTTTAAATTGCCCCCCACCCTTTGAGGGGCGGAAGTCCGTGGACGTTTTCTGCTGTTTACCAGCACTTCTCTGCCATCCACAGGGCTGCTCACCACAGGGGCCGGTACAACAGCGAGCCTGGGCTCCGAGTGAACCAGTGCCGAACACTCACAGCGTTTCCCCGAGGACGGAGCCAGGTCTTCCCCAGGACTCGCTTGCGGGGGCCCGACTACCGCCGATGGGGAGTTTCACGGCAGAGGAGCCCATCCACCACCCGATCCTTCAGCACTCTGTCCAGCTCCACAAGCGCTCCCCTCATGCTCGATTCCTAGGTCCAGGTCCTCGGACCACTCCCGGCCCCGCGCAGCCTCGTCCGACTCTCCCAATGGCGCTCCCCCTGCGGGGGCCGACGGCAAACCAGAGCCTGGGGCAATCACGCCAACGTTGCCCAGGCAACATTCGGACACCTCCACCGTCTCCACAGTAATCGGAGACTCGGCGCAAGGACGACCCACTTCAGGGAGCAATGCCCCCAGGTCAGTAATGGCGTTTAGCGCTGGAGGACTATTGTCCGACGGAAATTCTGTGTTCATGTTCACAGCCCTCGTTTTACCTTTTGGTTTTGAGCAAAGTGCCGAGCCATTCATCAAGTGAGTTGAGTCTTCTGGCCTTGTTTTCTCCATTGGGGCACGTAGCCACGCACTGCCGAGACGTTGGCCATCTTCCTCGTCTGGAAGAGGGGGAAGAGAAAGAAGAGTGCATAACCGCCCTGTCTGCCCGTCCTGCAAGGACTGCAGGACTGTCACTCTCCGCGGCTCTAAACAGTGTTTGTACTGTGGGTCCACACACCAGTACTACGATGGTAGAAAGACTCCACAACAGCAGGAAGAAAGGTGTAACAGTAGTCCTCTCAAGCAGGTGCAGGACTGTCACTCTCCGTCACTCTCATAATATACCCCTTCCACTCTTCATGGCCACAGAGTGGAGTGTGAGGCAGGCATGGTATCAAGAGAGGCACAAGAGATAACAGTTTGAAAACCTTTATTTAAAATACAGAGGGTTGGTGTAATGCCTTACTTGAGCTATCTCTAATTGGGGTTTCCCCTCAACAGATGTTTCCAGGGATAGTCGAGGTCCGTAAGTCCCAAAAGAAAAGCCTGTCTGTGTCAAACTATTGGTTGGCCTCACTCTTGAAACAAATGTGCTGGGTTTCTCCAAAAGAAAAAAGGTGTTGCAAAAAGAAGTGCAAACCAGGCTAGATTCAGGTGGCCTTCTCGTCAGGATCAGCTTTGCCAGTTCAGCATAGTTCAACTCAAAAATTGCCAGGCTTAGTCTTGCCAGTTCGAAAACAGTTTGACCAAAAAGCGCCCTTAAAGTCTCCTAGGCAAGGGTCTTGTACCTTCAAAACAAATCAGTTCACAAAAGTTCCCAAGTCACAGTAATTTGCTTACAGTTGTGCTTTAGACTCTTCCAAGTTCTCTGTGTCAAACCAAACAAGTTCACAAAGGGATTCCCCTTCCCCAAGCTTCTCAATGTTCACCTTTCCATCAGGCCTCTCAGGGTTCCATTCCCCAAGCTTAGGCCACTTTGGTTAAATATTCACCAAAAAGTTCACAAAAACACAAGGTTTAGCTTTCCAAGGTTCACTTCCAAAACATAATTCTTATTCTTGAGCTCTGTTACGCTTACCTCTGGGGCCCTGCAGGAGTGCCTGGTCCGGTCTGTCGGTGAGTTCTGGTCCGGTCTGTGAACGCCTTCTGATGTTGCCCAAAACACTCCCTCCACTCTGCTCACTGTAGGTGTATTCACCCAGTGGTCAGAGGGGTAGGAGTGGCCTGGAAGAACAGGATCTGGAATACTTATGTTGCGCCTCCAAGGCGTATTACACCAATGGCACTCCTAGTCTCTTTACTGGTTCGTTGATGCTTCTGCCCAGTTTCCTCACTGGGCCTGCACCAGTCCTACTCAGTTCTTTCACTGAGCTTTGGTGAATTCCCCCGTACTCTCACCCCCAGTTCCTTCACTGAGGTAAGGCGGTTTGCGAGTTACGCCACAGTCAAATGGATGCCCAGGCCCGCTGCGACACCCCAGTAACGCCTTGGGTTTTGTCCTTGTGTTTTGGTTTTAGGCGTCCCTCCACGTCATAGTGGGTAATATGTCTTAACGCTGTTCTGATTTCTCACCAGGGTTGATATGCTAATGCAGGAGGACGGTGTGGGTGAGCGCGGACACTGCTGCTGAGATCAATTGCCCAGGTAATATAATGCGAGGGTGGCGGGCAGAGTTATTACAGTACGACTAAGCCACCGCTTACCCTGCGCCTTTTGTCTTTTTCAGATGCGGTGGTATGCGTAACGCCGTCGCGTGAGTATAATCCAGTGGGCGTTGCAGATGAAGTCAGAAGAGTTCCGCGGTCCACATACAGGTAAGTAACCAATCTTGACACACGACATGAAGTCCCTGGCTTCCCTCGTAGTGCAGATCAGGAGCCACAAAGCCTTGACACGCCACGCTGATCTAGGAGTACTAATCTTGATCCGTAGTGTAGAACGAAACAGGACCGTGACAGGCAAGCATCACGCTGGCAGCCGGAGAAAACGCTAAGCACTGGGTGTGGCCCAGGGCGGGGTTTATATAGCCTTGGGCCCACCCAGCACCACTAGACCACCATGGAGCACTTGTACAATGGCCCTCTAGAGGCCATGTTGAATAACACTGATTGGCCTAGCCCAGGGGCCATCTTGGATAGGGCTACAACACAGGTAATGCCAGCGCCAGGCAGCCAGTTTCTTGGCCCAGGTCCTTCTTCGAGCCTTGGGGTTCTCCGGGATCATGACAAGCTCAAACAGTCTTTTATAACAATTCGATTTTGCTCCCACTTCACATGTCAGTGTAGCTTCCCATTTTCCCCTCCTCTCAAGTGATGCTGTTTGAATCCTCCTTTCAACATGGGGTCTGTATCAGAGACTCGAGAACGCATAGCTTTGTCTGTCCTTCCTTCCTTCCTTCCTTCCTTCCTTCCTTCCTTCCTTCCTTCCTTCCTTCCTTCCTTCCTTCCTTCCTTCCTTCCTTCCTTCCTTCCTTCCTTCCTTCCTCCTCTAGCACACAGGACTCCCTTTCCTCCTGTGTTTCTGGCACCTTATTTCATGCTTTTCTCTTTTCTTCTTTTTCTCTCTCTCGTGTAGCTTTCAGTGCCACAATTACTATTGTCTTTATGTATCTTATGCCGCCGCACACTTATTTCTGTCCGTTCCTTTCATGCCCCAAGCACTCTTTCAGTTCTGTCCTCTCCTTTGTGTCGCTTGGACACTTCAATTCCTCCAATTTCCTTTTGTGCGGCCTGCACGCTTCACTTTTTCTATTTCCCTTTCATCTGTGCCTTTTGCACACCTTTTCTTCCCTTTTAGCCTCTGTCAGGGAGAATTCTCATTTATGGCTAATTTCCCTCACCTAGTGAGTCCCCCAGCAGCTTTGCTGGACTTCTGGAGTTTATTTTTTTCAACTTGGTAAGAATGTGAGCTTTTCCCCCACTCTTACCTGTGTTTTGCCATGTGTATTTCTCTGTTTTTGTGATTGTGGACTCTGGAGTACACCACTTCAGTAACCCCCTTCTTTTGTGTGTCATACAGCACCTTCGGTGCAGTGGCACAGGGTTGTCTTTGAGACTTCCCACCGACTCCATTTCTGAAGCTGACTACAGTCCCCCAGACAAGGGTAAAGTTGCCATTAACTTTACTTAGTCATTTTACCACAGAGCAAGTACACCCCATCTTCCATGGAGAACTTGAGAGGGTTACTTCGTATCCCTCTGTATCTCTACCTCGTAGAGCATCGTTTCGCTCTTAACATTTAGACTTGGCTGGTGGCAGTGGTATCTACCCTAACTTTTCTACCGCGATTATATTAGATAAACGTAGTATTGTTTTAGGCTATTATATTAGCCTCGAACATAAACCCGCTTGACCAAATTGTCTTTCTTTTGGCTCCGGTTGGGTTTATTCGCCATTTCTTTTTGTTAAAGTCCTTCTTGTGTTTTACTTTGCGCGGCAAACTAGGTTTGCCTTCTTTCTTCACCGTCTCCTGGGTGCCTAGGTGGGCTGAATGTGAGGGAGGGGTGTAGTCACCCCCTGCACAGGGTATCCGAGGAAACACAAGTCGCACTTTGCCATGATTGGCTGAGGTGGTTGTCCAGGCTCAACAACCCCCCTGCTGGGAGATTGACAGCCAGGCTGTGTGAATGGGGGTTTTGCGCATAAAAGGTAGGGCTCTTGGGCTAGAAGTCAAGAGTCGCCACTGGAACTACAAGGAACCGAAGAGAAGCGGAGAGAACGACAGCTGCTGCAACTACCCCATCCCAGTGAAGCCCTGCTGCAGTCCTGAGCTATCTACCCTTCGACGACTAGAGAAGATCCAGCCCGGAGTCTTCTTCCCTTGAGCCTGGTGGGGATAATCAGCTCATCTTCCACAGCCAGAGGACCCTCTTCCTTGGTCGAAATCGCTGCACACTGCTGTAGTGGTCCGGATAGCCATCTGAAGAGCCTCTCCTGTTTTTAAGGAGCACACCTTTTATTCACGGCGCTGCTGCCGGCTTCATCCCTGTGTGGTGCAGACCCCCTTCAGACGTCGTCCTCCTCGAAGCTCTAGGAACCGTGGGTCTGCGGGAAACCAACAGGAACAACTGCCAGGGCACCAGCTGCACCATTGGAATAAGGTACTGTGTTCTGCTTGAGGAAACAAGGTGAACCCCCTTTTCTTCATCTTCAAGGCTTGCCCTCGTCTTCCCTCCTCCTTATAACTTTTGCTTCCGAACATTGACAATATCGAAGTGTTCTTGGCTACGTTGAATCGTGAACTGACTGTGTGATCTTCGACAACAGGCCCCTGGTGTCACTTGACCCTGGCTCCGGCCCTTTGACTCTTGAACTCCTGTCTGAGTGTTTGTCGATTCTGTCTGCCTAACCAAAATATTTCCTGTGATTTTTGCCTCAACTCCCTCTGGGTATCTCAGGTGCTAAATGTGTTTTTGCCCCAGTAGTATTTCATGTCACGGATACGCGTTTATTTAGTAGACCGAACTGTCAAAAAGTGATCGCAATCATATGCGCGGTAACGTCTTTTGTTCGTAACACTGGTTCATTCAAACACAGGGTACTTACCTTGAGACATACTGTACAAAGTGAATTGGTTAGTTGTAGTATATATTACGTGTGGCTTTTGTTTGAATTTAATAGAAGTATTGTGTTTATAACAAATGGTTTAAAAAATAAATGTACTTATATTTTTCTACTTGAATCCTTGAGTCACTGTTTGCTTGAGTCACAGTAATTTTTAGTCCCTTTGTGTAATCCCTGCTACTGCTCATATACTCTTGAGATGAGCCTGACTGCTCCGCCACTGCTACCACTCTGACATAGTAGTACAGGCTTGTACCAAAGGTAAAACTTGTATTGCCACCTGTAGTCTTAATTGTGTGTAGTGGTCGCTAAGGGCACTGTACAGGATTCTGCCTAACAGCCTCCCGCTTCAGCTTCAGACGCGTACCGGGTTTCTTCAACATTCAGAAACTCAATGGGTAACGTGATGTGCTCGGGGCGGCTCGCCAGACTTCAATCCTGAGGACACGGTCTCACCACCTGCCCCTCAGATACCCCTGGGACTAGAACTCTGCCCAAGGGAACGAGCATCTGCCTGGCCACGGCTCACAGGGCTTAGCACACCCCAGTCCATCTCCTTTGAAACACAGCACCCTTGCAACACTGCAACCCAATCAACACCCAGTCAACGTCTTGGCGTCCCGCTGTCCTGCAGACTCTTTGTGTCTTCTTGCATCAGCTTCCTGGCCTTCAGCTTTCACGGCTTATGCAGCACCCACGGCTCGCTCTGCATCAATGGCAAAAACTGGCTTAGGAACAAGAAGGCATCTCGTTCTGGACTCAGCCACCCCGCCTCTCTTCTGCTCTCCTAGCTACTGCTCTCTGGAGTCCTCCACCTTTTATACACATGAACCCTGTCAAGGGTTTTGAGGTGCGAGCCCTTGGCCTCCCTTGCCCGACTCCATTACACCAATTAACGGGACATGTCGGACCCTTGGGTTTCCTTTTCTACTTTTCAGTACTGGAGTGGTGTTCAATAGAGTGCAGGTGTGTAGAATTACTATCAAGGGCCCGACTTTGCCTGATCTCATTAAAGGGACAGCCTGGTAGTGTGTTGTAGTTGGCATCTCCATTCATCTTCCTTCTCAGAGTACTATAGGGACTTTTACCATAGGTAATATTTCATACTCCCGGATGCCTCTTCATCGTCTCAGTATGTGCTAGAAATGGGGTCGGGGGGAAGAGGGACAGGTAATAGCGCATAAAGGCTGAGGTAGAGTGGGGTGATGGATGATCGGGAAGGGGGAATACTGCGTCTTACCCTCAGGCATCCTCTTCCCACTCCCCGAGGACCCCCTTGCTTGTCCGCCCTCAGGTTGAGGATCCAAAAACGATGGCCCGTTCCTGGTCACCTCAGCAAAGTATCCAAAGGGAGAAAATGTGAGGATGCCCTCAAGTTTCTCACAGGAGTCAAAGTGTAAATGGTACCGGGGCGAGTGGCGACAAGGCCCTTGGATAAAAAGTAGGGAGAGAAAATGGGTAAAGGATTGTCAAGACAGGCAGAACCCTCCACAAAGGACTTGCCAGCACACTACATGTTCACCTGGCATTTTCTGAAACAACAGCATTAGCCCACTCAGTTCCCTACACAGTGAACCTTTGCCTAGACAAAGTAGGAACACTTGGACAAGCCTTAGATTAACATATCGGAAAGGTAACCACAAAGCAGTGGGGGTAGCGGGTGCAATTTGGTTATAAGAATGGACAGCACAATGCAAAGACTGCATGAAATGTGGACTGAAAGATCTTAATGATAGACTGCAGGGGCAAATAAAGTATGTATGGCCTAGGGGGTGTCCGACAAGTGAACACATTTGTGCCCTCGATTAAAGAGGGGAAACAGATAACAAGGAGAATGATCAGGAAAGTGAGTCTGCCAAAAATATTAAAGAAATATTTACCAGCATGCGTGCAGCAGTGATGGCAGAGCAGGGGGGCAAGCAACTGAGATGTCCGGTCCCCTGCACCCCCACAGCCAGGGTCAAGTAATCACATACAGCACCTAGGGCTTTGTACAAGTCCCTCTTATCAGGAACACTGACTAGGTGAGACCGGAGTCCACCAGGCTCCTCTTAGGCAAGCAGGGAACAAAGAGCAGCATCAGCTCAATCTTCATATGGATGGGCACCTGGTATGAATGGAAGGGAAAACCAGAAAACGTTAGTCTGAGAAGCAACTGGCAGGTGCATATTGGCACAAGATCGTGTGATTGGGCTAAGGCAATGGTAACCAGAATAAAGAGGAGTCACCTGCGAATTATTTGAATTGGTTAAAAGTGATGTTCGCGCAGCATTCAGGCATCACTAAGCCGGACGAGACAGCACAGGAAGCCATTGCTAATTCTTTTGTCAACATATTGTTGCACTAAGTGCGGGCAAAACTTTAGGAATGTTCATTGGGTGGCAAACTAAACCCTAGTGGAATTAGTGGTTGTTACAAATCATTTGGTATCACACACAAAAAGACCTTTGAAAATAAATGAACGACCCTGCAAATTTAGAATCTACAAGGACAGCTGAAGTGGCAGATACAGAATGCAATGGCACATGGGCCAAATGGAGGGGGTTGGGGGTAGCGGGCGCAAGCCTCAGGCTAGGGGAAGAGGAGATCTAACCCCCCAGACAAGCAATACAAAGGGGACAGTTGAGTGGTTAGCCAAGGGCAGCTATTCAACAGGAGTCGTAGGTCTGCAGGTACAGCGAAGACAATGGGGTTTGCCTAATCAGCAGAGGCCATGTGGACCCCAGAAAAATCCCCTTGTTTGCAATTATTGTGAACAGATGGGAGACTGGATGAACAAATGTTCTCATCGACCATAGAGACACGATTTCCAGGGAAATGTGGGTCAGGATGGTATTCAAGTTACCTCTGCAGGAAACAGTCAATTTTCCAGATACAAACAAGAAAGTTGCAACTCCTTTCACCAAAGTGAATGCCTCTGCTTATATTCCCAGACTGTGAAACATTCTCAAGATCAATTCTGACTAGAGGGGGAGTGGATGACCTGGAGAGCCCCTCAACTCCAGTATAAATTATATAATTGGTTAATACCCAGTGGTTTCTAAGCACGGACCCGGTGATCGAACCTGTGTTTCTCAGCGTCACCTGGCTTCCAAGTTGAGAACGTTGCCCCTGAGCTAGCCTCCCGAGACCCCTGAGCTATCCTCCAGATCAAGACGTTCCATATGTGCAGCGTCACGTCATGTAGAGGGAATAGCTGTACCTTGTTTGGTGGAGACAGAGGCCAATAGGTCACTTTGCATTTCCATGATGTGCCTGTGTCCAAAGAAACCGTGAAGGAGTTCAGAACGTCTAATACTCCAGTTAGGCACCAAGTTACTAAACCCTTGCCCTTACTGTAGGGCACATCTCTGATGAACATGCTTTCATTTAAGCCCCTCTGTACCGGTAAAACTATTAGGCAGTGACTTCCTATGCAAACGCAGATGTACTATATATTGTCCCCAGATCGTGTATTCCTGAATGTCCCTTACACTAGCACAGAAACAGTTAGACACACCCTGCAAGTGGACACATTGTAGGAATCACTGATCGATGAGGTATGGGCCGAGGACTTAAAAGCATTAATTAATCTGACACCAGTTTCTTTATGATCAATTCATTATAATGTGGTTGGGTATACCAGAACACTTAAGCCCCAGTACCCGACAAAACCAGAAGCCACACCAGGTATCACTATTGTTACTGAATCTCTCCCGAGTCGAGGATTAATTGTCCTGACCATTAGTCCATATAACACTCAAATATTTCCTGTTAAGTAGCCTAGGAAGTCTACATACCGTTTTGTCCAAGACTTAAGACCTGTAAATGCGGTAGTGGTTCCCTCTTTCCCAGTTGTGCCAAATTCAGCTACTATTTCGTCATGCATTCCTCCAGATAACACCCATTTTACTGTATATCAGAGTTCTGCTTTTTACTCTGTCCCTATAGATCAGGATAGCCAATATCTATTTGTATTTTCACATTAGGCCTCATTACAAGTTAGCCGGTCTGTATTTAACGGTGCCGGTAAAACCGTACCAGCACCGTTTTACGGATCGGCTAACTACAAGTTTTGTGGCCTATGGTGTTACACCCGCCAGGCCTGCCCTGGTGGGCGTAAGGCCACTGGCCGCAGATGGACATGGAAACACCGGCACCATTACCACATGGTGCCGGTGTTTCCACTTCCCCATTCGGCAAAGGGGATTTACAGAATCCCAGCTCTGGAATTACCAGATCACTGGGGCTGTAATGCCCTGGTAATTCCGTCAAGTCTGTTGCCGGAAATCCCTATAGGTCCGGCGGCAGCATGCCGGTTTTACCACCAGACTGTAATTGAGTAATCTAATATACTTGGACATGGTTATCCCAGGGATACAGAGTCCCCCAACCCTCTTCTCACAACAAATGAAGAGGTATCTGGATGATATACAATTGCCCAGAATCTGCATTGGCTCAGCATGAAGATGATTTGTTTAGAATGTCACCTTCTTATGAGGCTTGGAAACAAGACTCTGGGCCTCATTATGACTTTGGAGGTAGCCATGGCTGCCTCCAAAATCGTGTCCGGGTCCGGTCTGGTGGAGTGGGGACTTACCAGGACATTCCGACCTAGGCGGTCCCGGTAAGTCCCCATTCCAAATGCCATTCCCCATTCCCATTTGAGCCCCCATAGGGCTCAATGGGAAGGCGCTAATAACGGGCCCGCTAATTGCAGGCCTGTTATTAGCTCCAAGGTCCCTTAACGGGTCCCGTAAAGAACGTGTGGTCAGACCACACGTCCTTTATGGTTCCCGCTAAGGGACCTTGGAATTGGGCGTAAAGGGATTACCGGCACCGGTCTCCTTAACGGTGCCCGGTATCCCTTACCGCCCACCTCGTAATGAGGCCCTCTGTTTCTACTGACTCCCTGGCTAGGTATAAGGCATTTAAGCAGAAACGACAGACATGTAAACACAGTCCACTATTTAGGCCCTGTATCACAAAAGGCTTGGATTGATAGATGGATGTCTTTATTTCTTCATCATTCATCTAATCACCATCCTGTCCAGAGTGGCTTTCCAGAAAGAAATCCTAACCTATCAGGGTGCCACCTTCATGTGCTGCCTTATGCAGTAAGCAGAGGAAATTTGACCCTTCTGACCTTCATATACCATGCATAAACAAAGGGCCAAGTGGAACACTTTTACCAAACTCTAAAGCATGGATTGAAGAAACTACTCAAAACAGACAGGACGAATCCAGACACAGAGATACCTTGGGCCCTTTTCACTGAAAGAAAAACACCCCAATCTTCATTGACTTATTCTCCTTTTGAGTGATTATATGGCAAGGAACCAAGGGATGTACCCGATATGCTGAAAGGGAGGGGAAGCTCCACTACCTATATCTGATATATAATATGATATTTATAACGCGCCTATTTTCGAGGCGCGTTGGCCGTGGCTTGAGATTTTTTTTATCTCAAGCCACGGTCCAACTTAATGACCCATATATCAAGGCAGTGAGAGAGATTAACAACTTCCTCTCCAATTCTCCGGAATACCAGAAAGAAAAGTATGCTCACGAAGCAGTGGGCAGATTATTTTTCAGTAGGGGGATCAGGCAGTAGTCCAACTGTCCACTACTAAGAAAAATATAATTTTGTATTATGAAGCATATAAAATATTTGAGCGCAAAGGTCCATTGAACTGTCTCCAAGCCCAATAGAAGGCAAAAGAACAAAGAAAAAAAAAGAAAAAGCTACCTAGCCCAAAGTGCTGTGAAATACCTAGTTTTTTTCCTGAGTAATGGTCCAATTCAACCCCAAAATAAGAACGTGAAGGCAGTGCCTGAACTCCCCGGCCAAAAACGAAGCAATAGTTTAGAGCCTTCCCTCCCTAGGGTGGGCCAGATATAACACACGAGTCATTCCGAATTTTTCATGCGCATCCCAACATACTTGTCTGTAGTCAGGGAGAAGCAACATATTTTGGATGCCCTCCAGGCCATTCCTGCGGAGCCTGTGCTCCTGTTTCGGTGTGACCTTTTGTGACGATATTGATGCTTTGCTTTCTGTTCTGCCATGTTCTACTCCACTTTTACTTCTAGGGGACTTCAATCTTCATCTCTCTTCTACTCATTTTCACTTCCATTCCTTACTATTCTTGACTCCTATCATCTTTCTGCTTTTGCTACTCTGCCTTCTCATGTTTCTGGTTCTAGTTTGGATCTTCATTTTGTTTCCTCATTATCCGTGTCATCCGTCTCTGCTCCCTGTTTATTCTTCAGTTCAACATCTCCTATTTCTATCTATTTTTCCTCCACCCCTCAATTAATCCAGCCTTTTCCAAAGGCACCTATTTATCTGTGTCATGATCTTTGTGCTTTTAATACTTCTCTCTTTGTTTCTTTGTGTATATCTGGTCGTTTGTCTCATTTTACATGTGCTGCTCTCTCTGTGTGGATGATGCAGCCTCTTTCTTCTCCTCCGTCCTTGTCTCTTAATATTTTCGAACCTGCGTCTTCGTTTTCTCCCTCTTGGAAACCACTTCATTCAATGCATCGGGTTCTTTGTCACTTTGAGCGCCGTCTGTCTCTTTCTCATCTTATCACTCACTATATGATGTTCTTCTATCGGCTAAACGTTCCTATTATTCAGATCTTTTGCATACTCAATCCGCTCATTCTAAGCATTCATTTCAATCACTTTCTCCTCCTTCTCCGGACTACTCAATTCTACACCAACTGCATCTGATCTTGCAACTTTTTTTTTTCTAAAGTGTGCCTCGCTTTGTGAAGCTGGTGTAGCGTCGTCTTATCCTTCTCCACTTTCCTCTTCTAATCCAGTTATTTCTTGTTTTTCTCCCATTACTAATTTAGATACATTCCTTTTGCTTGCTCCCCCTCGTCACACAGGTTCTCCTTCAGATCTTAGTCTTTCATTAACAATACTTAGTCTATCTTTCTCTGGTATATCAAACTACTCTATTTCTCTTCTTACTTCAACCTTCCCTTCTTCATTCAAGCATGCTTCCATTCTTCCTATTCTGAAGAAACCATCGTCACATCTTTCTCTTCCCTCTAATTTCTGTCCAATCTCTCTTCTTACCCGTCGATCTAAATTACTTGAAGGTCTAGTTTACTCTCAGGTTTCTGGTTTTGTTACAGATAACTCCATTCTTCCTTGTTTTCAGTCTGGTTTTCGTCCTCGTCATTGGCCTGAAACTGTTCTTCCAACTGTGCGTTACTTTGCTTTCTACCTGTTATTCTAAGATTTCATCCCTTATTTTATTGGATCTTTCCTCTGCGTCCGACACAGTGGATCACACTTACTTGCATCTTCTCTTTCCTCACTAGCTATCTGTAAACTTGGTTTCAGTTTTCCATTGTAGGTGAAAAGATCTTTTTTAAAAGATCTTTTCACCAAAAGACCGATTTAGAAAGACCTAAATCGAACTGTCACGCCCCTGCGGCACACGAATGTGCGCAGGGGCTGACAGGCACGTCGGGAGCCGGAAGTGCAGGGCGAGGACAACAGGTAAGTGTGAGTGCCTGCATGTTGGTGTGTGCGCGTTATGTGTATGTATGTGTTTTAGTTTGGGGGAGTAGGTGAGTGGGGGCTGGGGCTGAGAGATGGGGCTTCAGGCGTCAAAATGCCTGGAAGTGGGGGGCAAAATACCCCAAATTTTTTTTATTTTATTTGGTTTTATTGGTTTCAACACAAAAAGATTTTTCCATGATATGTTTATTGGAGGTTTCTGACTTCGCCTTAAATATGGCACTTTTGTATTTTTTAGAAATACAAAGAAAGTCTACTTGGTGGCATCACAGGGATTGGCCTGCCATGTTTTGAGGGCTTGGCGCTTGCATTGGCGTAGATTTAATAAGTCCTCCGTGAACCATGAGTTGGAGCGAAACAATTTTTTTTCTTTTTTGTTTTCAAGAGGAGCTGCGGCGTTGATGGCATGGCTGAGGGTGTCTTTGAAGATCTCTGCTAGAATGTTGGGGTCTGAGGAGAAAGGAGGTGCTAAGCAGGGGTTGTTGAGAAAGGGACGTATATTGTCTGCTGTACGTTTTTTTGCACTTCTGGCTAGCTTGGCCGGTGCGGGTATTAGTGGTTTGGAGTATAAGGATATGGGGATGCAGAATTGAAGGCAGTTGTGATCAGACCATGGGAGGGCTGTGTTAGAGTTGAGGGTGGAGCCACAGTTGTGATCTGCCACCCAATCTAAGGTACGGCCTTTATTAAGGGTCGGGGCAGTAACTATCTGTGTGAATCCTAGATCTGTGAGGTTTCTGGCGAGAGTGGTAGATGCTTTGTCAAGTTTATCATTGTATCCAAGGTTTAGGTCTCCTAGAAGCAGTATTTTGGAAGTTTGTTTGATGTTTTTTCCAAGGAGATGGTTGATTATGCCTGTGAAGTTATTGACCGGGCCTGGGGGTCTATATATATGACATGAATGTTTACTGTATCTTTAGGGGAGAGGGTGAGTTTGGCTGAGAGGATGTCAGTGGTGTCTTCCCTGGTGGTGGGAGTCTGTCTTAAGGCGAGGGTGTCTTTAAAAATTAGTGCGACCCAACCTCCCGTTTTAGCTAATCTGTCCTGTCTTAAGATCGATAACCTGGCGGTACAGCTAGGCTGATAGTAGGGCCAGAGGCAGAATGCAACCATGTTTCTGTTATGGCTAACATATCTAAGTCTTGGCTGGTAATAATATCATTGACTTCTAAAGCGTGGGCGTTGAGTGAGCGAGCAATAGAGCACATTTAAGGTGTTGGAGCTTTTTTGATTGTGGTAGCTTGAGGTCGGTAATTGGAATGAGCTTTTTGGTAGTGTGAGTAGGCTTATTGGTCATGTGATGTCTGGGAGGAGCGTGCGTCGGAGGCCTGTTTAGGCGCTTGTGGGTAATAGTGTATGGCGGGCGGCAGGTCTTAGCGTGAGTGCGTGACCCTAGGCGTGAGTTCCTAAGTGTTACCTGCATGGGTGTGGAGAGGAATGCTAAAGGGAATGTGCGTGTTCTGAGTCTGTGCTGCCTGAGTATGATCTCGGGCATTTTGGGGGGAGTAGCGTGTGGTGGTGGTGTGCCTTAGTTCCATGATATGGCTGTTGGGTTGCCCTGTGGGCACGAAGTAGGCAATACTACTAGTAAGTAAGATGTAGACTAAACCTATGAGGATGTACAGTGTGTGGGCGGTGTACATATTGAGATAGGACAGCGGGAGCTGGGATGCTATATGGGTTAGACAACACAATAGCACAGTGGTCTCTAAGCGACCATAAGGCACAATACAATAGCACAGTGGTCTCTAAGCGACCATGAGGCACAACACAGTTGCATAGTAGTCTCTGGCGACCAAAAGGCACAACACAATATCACAGTGGTCTCTAAGCGACCATAGGGCACAACACAATATCACAGTGGTCTCTAGGCGACCAAAAGGCACAACACAGTGGCACAGTGGTACACAGGAGGCAGATTCGATTTTAGCAGGGGATGCCTAAAACACAGTATGCAAGTACACAGGCGTTCTAGCATAGAACACAGAGGGCAGATTGGAATTATATTTGAGCGTCCGAGTAAGCACAGGGTACAAGATGCTTGGCAAGCCAAATGTCAGGGCAGCGAGCTAGTAATATGTAGTAGTGATCTTAGTAGGACGGTGTAAAGCAAAGGGAGATACATTATGTACATGGAGCTATTTAGGAATTATACAATGTGGCTACCAGCAGTTAGCACGAGTGACAGTTCAGATATCGCGTTTCTGATGCAGTTGGATGCATGGGAGCCTAGTGTTATACAGTGGGGGCTAAGCAGTACCATGCATGATAAGGTGGTCAATTGCATAGGGAGCCAGAAGGTAACAGTTCCAGATACACAAACAGAGCGCACCTAAGTTCGACATTTTCGGGAGGCCAGAGGGTAGCAGTTCAAGGTGCCCAGATAATGGAATACCTAAATTTGAATATTGCAAAGGGGCCAAAGAAGCAGCAGTTCAAAAATGCATACACTGTGGGACACCTAGATTTGAATATTGCAATGGGGCCAGAGAAGCAGCAGTTCAAAAATGCCTACACTGTGGGACACCTAGATTTGAATATTGCAATGGGGCCAGAGAAGCAGCAGTTCGAAAATACATGCGCAGTGGGACACCTGAATTTGAATGTGCAAACGGACCTGAGCGGCAACAGTTCAAAAATGCATTAACAGTGGAGTACCTAGATTTAAATATTGCAATGGGGCCCGAGAAGCAGCAGTTCAAAAATGCATACACAATGGGACATCCGAGTTAGAGTTTACAATGCACTGGGAGCAGGGTGTATACTTATATCTGAGAGATAGTAGTTATCACGTAGTAGGCACATACAGTAGATGCGATTGTTAGCATTGAGCTGTGAGGCACGGGTGTGCTCTTAAGTCAGTGGGTTTGTCTCCAGTCGGATGCGCATTAGTGGCGTGCCTGTCGTTGCAGACAATGTTGCAGGGAGATCCAGTGCCCCATTGGGCCATATAAGAAGGTAAGGGCGAGTCTTTTAGTTTTAGACTAAGCACAATTGAAGGGGTCAGCTGGGGTAATAGGTATCAGATCAGGCGTCAGTTAGCAAGCAATAATAGCGCTAGCATACTAACAAATGGGGACTTACAGCAACTACAACGTTAGGTGGTCAGCATTGTTTGAATTCCCCGGGTGTCTGAGCAGGGATTGTTATACAAAGGTCTTCTGGGCTCTATTAGAGGTGTAGAGCGGCAATGGGAGATTGACTAACTGCATAGGTAGCTGCAGAAGTGACGAATCATGTCACTGCAGGAGTTAGGGCAGTGCAAGATCGAGTATAGCTTGTGACCGCGCTACATGGATTTGGAATATTAGGTAGGTTGTGGGTATTTCATAAGCAGTACCTTTAAAGATGCAGGAACAGCGTTCCTGGCCGGCTTCGCCTTCCGGCGTAATCCGATTGGCTTATTGCCCGATGATGCGCCCAATCACTGTGTGGGGCGGGCTGAGGCGGATGGTGAGGCTTAGGTTGGAAGCCTCAGATGGCGGTGGCCATCTTGAAGAGTGTAAGACCCTCCTTAATGGCGGCGTTAACAGCAAATATTTTCATTATAAAACTGCCTCGACTTCTGCAGTTATAAAGCCTCTTTCCTTTCGTTGCTTTATATGCGGCTATTTCGGTATTCCTGCAATTGCGCACGAAGCGCGGATGTCGGCCGTAGATTGAGAGCCTAAATAATGTAGACACCCAAGGCCTTACCTGCACTGCCAAGCAGGGGTGAGGCTGGTGCTGCTCCAGCAGCGCGATGTGCAGAACTTCACCCTCCCCTCTGACCCCTCCCTTCCTTGTTCTACCACACATCCATTGTTCGTTATTGAAGCGTGGGAACATCGAAAGCACAGTAGTCATATCTCCGCTGTCTGGTCACGCGGTGACCACTCATTCCGAGAACTCTTCCATTGTTGCTGATTGGATTTTGCATTTTCATCAGGACCCTTCAGGCTCCTCCGATTGGGATTCGTGATCCATTGTTAAGTGTTTACTTTTAAAGCCCATCCATAGGGCCTCACATTGGGCAGCCTTGCCGTGTAGAGGCGCAGTTATGGTTTCCATTAAGTAGATATTTGTGGCTAAGGCGATCCATTCATTCTTTCCGGGCACCGCTGCGGATTTCCATTTGATCACCAATGGCGCCCTCGCCGCTAGTAGCAGGTGGGGGGTCAGGCCCTTCACTCTGGTCCAGTCATCTTCATCCCCTTCCAAGCCGAAAAGTACTAAGTAGGAGTCAGTGTCTCTTTGGATGCCTTCTATTTCCTTGATCCACCCCAGGACTTCGCTCCAGAATAATTTAATGCGCGGATAGACCCCCCACATGTGCCAGTAACTGGCTATTTGACCACATTTCCTCCAGCATGTTGGGTTCATTGTTTGGGACATTTTGGATAACCTGAGGGGATCATATTGCCACCTATGCAGGAGTTTGATGTCATGAAGCTTATATTGACAGGATATCAATGCTTTGGATGCCGCTCCACACGTTATATCCCATTGATCGGGGTGTATTCCCTCCCCAAAATCTTTCTCCCCATCTCGACCTCACGGGTTCCGTGGATGAGTCTCCCGACGCTATTAATTCCTGATACATTACTGATATAAGACCTTTCATCTCTGCTTTAGAGTAAGATTTTCTTGAATGGGGTCGAGTCTCTGTTCAATTTGTCTTTCCATTCTGCCTTAGTTAGGACCCCTTTCAACTGGATGTACTGGAATGTGGATAGGGTGCCTATACCCAATGCTTCAGTCAATTCTGGTAGAGTGATGAATGAGTCTTTCTTCTGCAGCTGTCCCACTCTCTCCAAGGACACTTCATACCATGATTGGTACCTACCCACGCCGGGTATATGGTTGTTTATGCCGGGCGACCATAAGTGACTGAGCGGGGATGGCCAGGTAGTGATTTTACGCATTTCTTTGCTACGCCATATACTCCATATGGTGCTCAGTATGGGGTGGCCTTTGATTTTCCTTAGCACCGAGTCCATAGCCATTCTGACACTGTGGCCGGGGACAGGTAGTGGTTGTCCATTTGGAACCATTGGAGGTTTTGATGACCTCTGACGTGTGGGATTAAGACGCGCAACTGGGCAGCTTTGTAATAAGTTCTCAGGTCGGGGAGCCCAACCCCTCCCTTATCCTTGGGGAGCGTCAGTGTAGTATATGGGATTCTTGGTTTCTTCCCCTGCCATATGAATCTCATCATGATATTTTTAGCTTCAATAAACAACCCTTTTGGTATCTCTACTGGCAGCTTCTGGAAGGGATACAGGAAGCGGGGTAGGCACACGATCTTTACTGCATTGATTCAGCCAAGCCAGGTGATCGTGAGTTTGCTCCATTTCTTGAGGTCAGTTGCAAATCGCTGGAGGAGTGGAGAGACGTTGGCTTCAAATAGGTCATTTAGGGTTTTGGCAATCTGTATGCCCAGATACTGGAGTGCGAGGAGTTCCAGCTTAAGGCCTAGTGGAAGAAACTTGGCGTCATTCTCTTCTGCAGTTCCTTGAAGGGGGAACAGAATGGACTTTGTCTTATTTACTTTGAAGCCGTAAAATTGGCCGTATTCGTCCATTAGTCTAAGGGCGTGGTGGATGGACTCTGAGGGGTTGGTTATGTGAAGGAGAATGTTGTCGCATAGAGTGCTATTTTGTATTCTTTCGGACCCAGCCAGATCCCCTCTATCGCAGGGTCGGCTCTCATCTTTTGTGCCAGAGGTTCTAACGAAAGTGCAAATAGGATTGCAGAGAGGGGGCATCCCTGTCTAGTCCCACGTTTCAATTCGAACCATCAGGAATATTGCCCGTTTACGGATATCATTGCCGTGGGGGATGTGTATATCGCTTGTATTCCCTTTCTAGCTTTGGGGCCTATTCCAACCTTCTGCAGGACTGCTCCCAGGAATTCCCACTCCACTCTATCAAAGGCCTTTTCTGCATCGATTGACAACAGGACAGGATCATTGGGGAGGTCGTGGGCCACGTGGATAAGGTGTAGTGTTTTGCACATGGAGTCAGCTCCCTGTCTCCCGAGTATAAACCCGACTTGATCTGGATGGACCAGGCGGGGCATTAGCGTCTCCAGTCTGGCTGCTAGTACCCTGGCATAAATTTTGGCGTCACGGTTAAGAAGGGAATTAGGACGGAATGATCCGCAATTTTTAGGGTCCTTCCCCTCTTTTGGAATCACTGTTATCAATGCTTTTTTAAAGGAGTCTTGGACCACGCCCATCTCTAATATTTTGTGAAATAACATCCGATAGGAAAGGCATTAATTGCTTAGTAAATGTTTTATAGAAACCGGCGGTGTAGCCATCCTCTCCTGGGGATTTGCCCAGTGTTAACCTTTTAATTGCGTCCTGGATCTCCTGTTCAGTGATTGGGGAGTCGAGGAGCTCAGTTTCTGCATTCGTTATTGTGGGCATAGTGATGATAGGTAAGAGGTTATGTCCAGTTGGCCAGGGGTTATTTCAGAGGTGTAAAGCTTCTCATAGAAATTAGCGAAGGATTCAGGAACGGTGCGGGGGATAAGGGGAGAGGGGGTGGAGTCCACAATGATTTCATTCACCTTGTGTTCTGCTCTTTGTTCCCTAAGTCTAGCAGCCAATAAGGCGTCAGCGTTATCTCCTTTTTCATAGAATTTGTTTTAGAAACTGCAATTTGCGTACCACTTGCTTGTGTTCTAGGAATCGTAGTTCTTTCCTTTTTTGCTGGGCTGTTTTCATTTTTTCCAGGGTCTACCTTAGGGTCTTTCCTCATCTCCCCCTCTAATTGCCCTATTTCAGCCCATAACCTTTGCTCTATGATCTTCCGCTCCCTCTTCTTGGAGGACCCTTCTCGTATTAAGACACCTCTCCATGTGGCCTTCCCTGCTTCCAAGACCGTTTGTTTGGAAACCTCCCCATCATTATTCATTTTAAAATATTCATCAATTTCGGTCTCCATGGTCATTTTGAAGACCGGGTCTTTCCAGAGGGTCTTGTTACACCTCCACTTCCCTCCCATGACAGGTAGATCGGCCCAGGAGATATCTACTAGTACCATGTTGTGATCCGACCAGGTTATCGGGATGATATCCGAGTGTTGACCAGTGGTTGTGAAGTCGCTTGTGAGGTATATGTAGTCAATACGCGTTAATGTGTGGTGAGGGTTTCAGTAGAAGGTATATCCAGTTGCGCCAGGATGCATAATTCTCCACACGTCCTTCATGTCATACATGTCCATTATCTCAGCCAGTTTGGTGCGCCCTCCTTTATTTTGGTTTCTTGTTTCGGGGTTACCTGGTTTCCAATCCATATACGGGTCAGCCCACTGGTTGAAGTCTCCCCCCAGGATGACATGCCCTGTGGCCTCTAACATTATTTTAGGGATCGTTTTCTGAAGGAATGCAGTCTGTCCTATGTTTGGTGCGTGTACAGTGGCAATAGTCACTTTCACTCTAGCTATTTTTCCCGTTATCAGGAAAGTATGGCCCGCCACGTCAGATCATGTCTTCTCCACTTCAAATTGGATCCCCTTCCTGAGTAGGATACCGACTCCTCCCTTCCTAAGCGGGCCCGAACCCCAGAACTCCAGGCCTCCCCGCTTCCCCAGGATGCTCCGTTCTTCCCCTTTGGCAAACTTGGTCTCCTGCAGGAGGAGTATGTCAATATTGGATCTGCGAAATTCCCTGAGGACCAATGACCTCTTGGTCGGGGAGTTCAGGCCTTTCACATTGATGAACCCAACTCTGAGCGAGTCTCTCACTTTGAGTTCATCAGGTGATGTCATTGTTGGGTTTCTTTGGAGTATCACTCACTTCCGCCGAGCAGACAATTGTGCGATCTCTCAGTCCCACACTAATGTTGATATTACGGATTAGTTCAGATGGTGCTGTTACTGTTCCCAGAGTTCTCTTCTCCCCCCCCCCATACTCCCCCTTCCCCCCCTTCCCGAGTCTCTGGCATTCAAATGAACCCAGGAGCTGAAGATGTGCTATTTTCAGCACTTTGACGGCGTCCGACTTGGACATGATGGAAGTGTTAAGTCCAGTATCGGACCACCAGTGGGAACTGTTGCCTCACGGTCGCATTCAAGTATACCATCATAACATAAATCGTTGAGCCCCCTTCACCCGTCCCCCAACCCCCGTCTCCCCTAACTTAATATATTTCAACAATAACATCAAAAAAGGAAAGTATAACGATACGTGCGTCCTCTGGCTTTTACTTCGGATATTCGTTTCCCCCCTTACTTCAGGGGGGGAGCCACTGCCAGACGCTGCCGTCTCTGCAGCGGTCGCGTCGGTCTGTGCCAATAAGTGCTTGGCTCCAAACAGTTCATTCGTGGAATTCAGTCCGTTGGTTCACCGAGTTAAGAGATCCATCCTCATTTCCCGTTTTCAGGCGTGTTATTCGGGCGTCTGTATTTTCTTGATCCTTTTACTCTTTCTTCTAGGGCCCTGGAGTTCCCATTGCGTTCCGGCCTGGTCAGTCTCACCTCTTTCGCCTCCTCTAGGGGCGGGTCCAAGAATGTCCGCAATACAATCCTTAATCTCTTCTTCGGACCGAAGGCCAATTTTCGTGCTACCGTGTTCAAATGTGAGGGAGAAGGGATATCCCCACCTATATCTCGTGCCCCTCTCTTTGAGCCATTTCGTCAAGGGGCTGCAGAGGCGCCTTAATGCCAGCGTGAGTGACAAGTCATGGAAGATGGTAAGGTGGGCACCGCCCATTGTGAGTGAGACTCCAGACCTGGCCTTCATCAGGGTCATATTTCTGTCCTGATATCAGTGGAATTTTGTGAGAACGGAACGCGGGCCACCGGGAGGTCCGCCAGCCCTGTGGATCTGTTCGGTTTTGGGCTCATCTCTCTCTTCATCTGCCATTAAGATTTTTATGATGCCATGTATTGTGGCCTTAAGTGAGTCTTCAGTTTCTCCCTCGGACTCCGGGATACCAAAAAAAAAAAAAAAAAAAAAAAAAAAAAAAAATCGGAGGTTATACCTTCTTTCCCCGTTTTCCAAATCATCAATTTTCAGGCGTATCTCCTCTTCCTTCTTTTCAATGTTGCGTAACCTCGTGTCCATTTGGGCTTCAAGCGTGTCAATGGACGCCTGATTGTTCTCGACACCTTCCAGTCTCTCCTCAAAGTTGTCCATTCTCTGGGTAATCCTGTCGATCTTACCGCCCAAGTTGGCTCCCAGGGTCTTTATCTCAGACAATAATGCCACGATGTCCCCCTTGGTGGCAGCAGCCTCCGCTCCAGTGACATCTGTTGCCATTGTTGTTTTCTGGTCAGGGGCCAGAGGGGGTGGGGTGTAGGCGTATTTGGCAAGCCTGCTTTGTGTGTGCATGGAATAGTTCTCGAGTTAGAGGAGGCACACGCCCCCGAGTCGGGGGCCCCATCATCTATGCGGCGGCATAGGTTTGTGGCAGCAAGGCGGCCCGAATACTCAGGTCTCCGTGGAGCTCTTGGAGGGGCTGAGGAGGTGCCTGGGTGATTCACCTGATAATCCATACTCCAGAGAGTGTTGCCGATTCAGATCCGGTGGTTGGGGGCCTCTCGGGTCTGGGGATGCACCCTTCACTGGTCCTACTGGTCTTTTGGTGGGCTTATTCACCCTTCTTCTCCCTCCTCCCCCTGCTGTTGTCGTTCAACTAAGTGCCCAGTTGTGTGTTGTGGCGTATGGATATCTTGGGGGCCCTCCAGGAGGGGGTGATAGCACATGCGCACGTGGGGAGACTTTTCCCCTTCCTTATGAAGCGATCATGGGCAACAGTGTCCGTGCCAAGGGAAGCAGCGTATACTCCGCACAAAGCACGCCGTGTGCAGGGGAGCCGGAGATGAGGGAAGGGTGAGGTTCTCAGGTGCCATTTATAAATCGCGGATGGCCGCTCTGCAATGCGTTTTAGGCGCGCTCCAAGTGCTGTCTTGTAGGCAGGGAGGGAGAGGGGAGCACCTACCCTTTCCGTGTTGTGAGGCCTGCCCAAGGTCTCCGCCGGTGCGGCCTCCAGCATGAGTGACGACCCCGGCCAGGAGGGTCCGGCGCTCTCGGGGGGTGGGGGGGTCCAGGCCTCCGTGTGGGTTTCTCCAGCAGGACTCGACAGCCAGCGAGGGTAGGCACCTCTGGCCGGAGCCGGGCCCGCGCAGAGGCCGCGAAGGGAGTGGCAGTCTTGTAGAATCCATGTGAGCCTCGCGGGGATTCACTTTGATCCGGCTGTTGGACGCGTCGCAGCGGGCCAATGTATCTGGTGCTTTCTCACGGAAGGCAGCTCCGATTTTCCCCAAGTTTTTCACAGGGTGGGGGGGGGGGGTGGTATTCACACAGCTCTCAATCAAGTTACGGCCCTGGGAGCGGGGGGGGGTCAAGGAAGTGGGGGCTCAGAACCACTTTTCAGACCTCAGGCGCGGGGCTCACACGATGAGCGAGCTCATCCGCACGCCCCCTGGTGGCCACCCACCCCCAATATTTTAACTCATTTTAAAGGTCTCCATAGAAAAATGCCTTTCCAATGCTGGTTTTCCATCAATAGAATATCGGTGAATGTAAATCGGTCTATTTCTCTTCAGACCTTTAAAATTAGGTATTTTCACATAGAACCCAGTTTTTCATCTCCAAAAGCACTACTTCTATTTCTTTGGCTCGCTCTTCTGCTGATACATTATCTCTTCATCATGTTGTTCCTCAAGATTCGGTTCTTGGTCCCTTTCTTTTCTCTCTCTTCACGTCTCCTCTTGCTGCAGCCATCTCATATCACATCATTTGAATGCGGCTGATACGCAACTCTTTCTGTCTTTTTCCTCTTTCTTATCTTCTATTCACAACAATCTAACTTCTGGTCGCTTAACAATCCAGTCCTTGCTGTCAGATCACCTTCTTTTGAATGCAACTAAAACCGAAGTCATTTCTTTCCCTGCTAATACTATCCCTCCTATTTTCTTTCCCCTCTCTTCATTACCTATTTCTAGTATTGCCCGTAATCTCGGTCTTTATCCTGACACTGATCTATCTTTTTTTTTCTTCTTTTTAATATTCGTAAACCTTGCCCTTCTCTTACTTTTAATGTTACTAGACTTCCGATTTCCTCTCGTTTCTTCTCTCGTCTTTTGTTTACCGTTCTACTATTCTCTTTGGTCTGCCTCCCTCTCGTTTAGCTCCACTCAAGTCGGTTTACAATGCCTCCATTCGCCTTTTATATTTATTGTCTCGTCATGACTATTTCTTTTTCCTTATCTTAACTGGGCTGGCAATCCTTACACTCCACTGTTCAAAATTAATGGGAGCCATTTAGCTCATGGTTCTAGCCAAGGGGAGCATGGTTATCTTTAAACCAACAGCTACCAGGAGCTACTTTTGACTATGCAATATTAACTGTGGAGGTTTGGGAATGTGCTCAAAAGGAGAATAAAGGACATGCCTAAAGGGACATTTAAAGCATATTATATAGCATTTACTGTACAAAAGGTTAGAGACTGCATTTTGCGATCACGTTAGATTTTCTGTACGCTGTGGACCCGCTCGCAGTTACCCAGAGCTAGCTCCTGCCTAACAGGTGAGGCCCGATACCTAGGAGCTGCTTCTTGATCCTGGTCAACAAATCTGAATTTCGACCCCAGCTCTCCAGTCTTAAAATTGTTCTCTGTACTGTCTTTAAATCTCTATGGCCTTGCACCTATCTAAATCATCTTCTTTATTCTTAGTTGAGACTTATACATTTTGTACAGTATCTAAAATTGTATTTTTTGTATAGTCGTTTTTATTCTGTACATCTTAAGTGAGCCTAGGGGCCGTCATGTCCCATTCATATGACGGCAAAAAACACCCAGTCTTACATACCAGCAGGAACTTGTTTTCCCGCTTACAAAATTACATAAGCGTGAGAAGTGGAGGCTCTGGTTATCAAGTTGGCCAATACTTTTTGAGGCACTAATAAGAAGGAAATTCCACTTCATCACCAATCATTCATCCTTGATGTGGATATATGGCCAAAAAGACCAATGCGAGGGTGATAAGGTGTTTTTGGATATACAGCCTGTTTCACGATGCAGCAATAGAACGTACACCCTTAGCTACCATCCCCTTGGCCAGATAAAGGAGGGCTTAAATCCAAGAATGCAGGTATGTAAAAAACCCAGAAATGACATCACCTCACCCCAATGTGGAGCGATCCCCTTTGGGACTAGGGAGGTGACCACGTTAAGCTTAACACCCTCTAGGAGACATGGCTAGACCCCCCTCCCCAATTAGAGGACAGGAGATTCCCGAGAAGGGATCACTTATCCTCCCTATTCAAGATCCCAATATCTTTGTTGGCTACAAGGGAGTTAAAATGTAGGAGGACTTAAATCTTCCTGTACGAAAGGTCACCTGTGAAAATATTTTCTCTCTCCCTCACTGCCTCCCTTTTTCTCAGTCACAATCTCCCTCCCACCCTGTCACAAGTGATGTGCCAGACTTTAGAACCTCCATTTGCAACAATGCACCTGAATCAGTCAACACCCAATGGCTCCAGGAGAAATCCGGCTCTCCCATAAATGGCCGTGCCTTACTCTCTGGTTAGGCCTTCCTCTCGTCCAACCTCTGCCTAGGGGGCAAAACGTTTGTCTTGGAACACAGAACACCACAGGTTCTAATACCAGTCCGGTGCTTCGGGACTAGTTTCCGGTTTCAAGCGTGTAATTAAAGATTATACCTCCCTTGTTCACTCTGCCTCACTATGTGACCTCACTATGCTGCCTTCTCCCTAGTCTGGCTCTCTCACCCACCCCCTCAGTCTCAAGTGATGTGCCCGACTTTATGCCTCTTCGTCTAGAAGAATGTTCCTGAATCAGTCGAGACGCAATTGCTCTAGAGCTATGTGGCAGAAATGCCCCCGCAGTAGACCCTAGGGTTGTAATGGTATACCGGTATAAACACCGTGAACAATTTAATTATATTTAAATAACCGTTACCTTGTTTGTAACGGTATACTGAATCCCGATATAAATGATGTTTTTGTAGTGCACTTTACAATGAATGCAAGCAGGGGTGTGAGTCGCTGGGCTGGCTGGCTTCTGTTCAGCGAGTCTGGGGCTGGAGGCGGAGTTTGCCCAGGCCCAGGCTTCACAATGAATGCAAGCAGGGGTGTGAGTCACTGGGCTGGGCTGGCTGGCTTCTGTTCTGAGCCTGGGACTGGAGGCGGAGTTTGCCCGGGCCCAGACTTTACAATGAATGCAAGCAGGGCTATGAGTCACTGGGCTGGGCTGGCAGGCTTCTGTTCAGTGAGCCTGGGACTGGAGGCAGAGTTTGCCCGGGCCCAGGCTGCTTGGAACATTCCTGACGCAGGTGTAAGACAGACACGGGCGGCCCATGCTATCTGCAGCAGAGAGGAGGTTACAAAAATAAGTTTCTGAAGTTTCTATCAACACAGCATGACTTCAGTCACCAAGAAGAACTCTGAAAAGCCAGGCAGCTATTAGACTGAGCAGGGAGCAGATTTACTTCAGACAGTGCCCTCCTGGATTCTGGAATGGAGGCCCACTGGACCTGCGCAGGGTTGTTCAGTGCCAGAGTTGTGGCCTGCTCCTTGACGATCGTGGGTGCAATGGCAGCACCTGCAGGAGCCTATATACCTACGTACGTGCAGCAGCAGGTAAGGTACCCCTACCTACCCTTCCTTTCCCAGCCCTGTTCGCCAACCCCAGTTACAAACCAGCCACAGGTGTAACTGTAATTCCTATCCTCAGCTCAAACAGGGCTAGGCGCGAGGAGGGTATTGGGAGGGGAAAGGGGGCATGAGACAGGCATAGGCAGCCTCAGGCAAGAGAAGAGAAAGTCAGGATGCAGCTTTCCCCTTGTAGTCTGCCGCATTAGACAGACAATAATGGGGATCAATTTCTGCACTCCGCCTGCAAAGCCCCGTGTGTGTGTGTGTGTGTGTGTGTAGTCTCTTCTGTCTTAGGGGGCATGGTGGGGGGTAAAATATGGGGCACTGCACTTCTCTCTGATGCCAGTTAGCATGAGAGGAACGGACATGGTGGCGGCACATTATGCGAATGCGCAGGGTTCTCACTCATGTACTGACTCAGTTTTAAAAACTAGCAAGCACGTATCTCTCAAAGAAAATGCATTTCGTAATGATCCTGCAAGGTTTTTATTATCCCCCTCGCCCCCCCTTTCAAAACTATTTGAAACCCCTCGCAAAACTAAGACAAACATATAGAGCGGCACAGCACACTTCACCCGAGTAAATCGAAAGTGGCCATTTACTCTGTGGCCTTAGAACTGTCTTTTAATTGTACAATTGCTCGGTTATTATGAATGCTATATGTGGCATAGTGCATTCTACCAGAAAACCAGTTAAGTCTTGGAATGTACTAGGGAATGGTGGTACAAAGCATGTTTTGGCCGTACCCTAGCAGTTTACTCTGTATGTTATGTTCTGCAGTGGCGCAAAACCATTGTTCTGATCGGACTCTACCCCAGACCCCCACCCTCCCCCCGGCCACCAAAATGTTGGGCTATTGATTCGACCTGGCTGACCTAAAGAGCCGTGGCCGGACCAACAGACAAAGGGGCTGCATTACTAACTTAGCTCATTTCACTGTTAGCACCTGTATTCGAATGCATGCATACATTTTTAGGCAATTGAAATCGTGATGTGGGGTTAGCACTGCGTGCCAGGGGAGTGATTGGAAGTGTAGATGCGCGCCAGGGGAGTGAGTGGAAGTGTAGAGGAAGCATAGGAGACTGCTCATTCTCACAGCAGTCCTTAAGTCCTCTAATGACTTGCCCTGTACTTGCCTTTAACCTCTCAGAGGTCCATCTCTTCTTGCTTGGCCTGTATTTATGCCATGCACAGATCGCCACCTCTGGTGGCTTGGCCTGCAGAGCTGTCTGAAGTTTTTTCCCCAGGCTAACACTCCCATGATAACACGTTTCTGTTGAGAAATTGTGAAACAAATAAAACAATGGGACTCATCGTGATTCGTGTCCCCTGCCAGCTGCGAACACGCCCATGTTACCCTGACGGAGGCAAGAGCCAATTTCAGCTCCTAGAATTTCACAACTGAGTGTTTAGCCCCGAATATAAGAGTGGGCCCCCCCAAGGGGGACGAGAGTAAAAGCAAATAATATACCCGAGAGTTTCTGACAAGCCTCTCTCCATGTCTTCTGACTGTCTCGGAAAGGATACGCCAGCCCATGTCCCTAGAGCAGGCCCCTGCACCCGCCGGCACTGTATAGGTATTGCTGTTGTGTGGCCATATGCAATGCATGACTGACCCTTGGAGACCCAATACGTTGCATGCTGGGACATGTAGTTTAATTGCTCCTACCATAATTACTGATGTTTAAGAAAAACAGGACTGGCTGAGGCTGTACGCAACTAACACAGGGCTAGGCAACTGGCAGTTCTAGAAATGGTATGCTGGGAAGAAAACTCTGTGGGGGTGATGCACCTGCTGCTGTCAGGATCTGATATCGCAGCCTTTTGTTATGTTGTGTTGTAAAGCTTTCATGTTGTGCCTTCATGTGTCCACTGTAGTAGTCTCTGAGCATCCAGGCAGGTTTGGAGGTTGGCATATTGTGCGCCCCTTGCCTGGGGTATCCAGACCGTACTCTGTGAAAGGAGAAGGAGTGGATAGGGGCCATTGGAATGGGGGGGATTAGGAGTGGTGAGGGCGGGAGGAATGTTTTGTGGCAGCAAGGCTGCATGTCCGTCCTGTGGATCTGAGAACTTGTTCTTCAGAAGGGGGATAAGAGACGCACGATTCAAATTAGGTTTCGGGGGAGACGTGGCCTGCGGGGTGTTAACAGCTGTAGAAACCACTCCTGGGCACCAAACGCTCTACTCCTGTTGCCCCAGGGCCAGAAGGCGCTCACTGCTTTGACATTCAATCTTTCGCCCACTCCCTATCAGTAGGGGACACTCGAACTGTTGACAAAGCCCCATGGGCACTTGGAGGAGAGCGCCTCCTTCCTGAGAGCAGGATGTTGGCCTGGGCCTCTTCTGTCATCGGCACTGGTGGCGTGAAAGGGCTCTTTATTCCGTGCCCGGCGCTGCTGCTGGCAGGGGCGAGTGGCAGCTCTCCAACTGGAAGGGAAACCAGGGTCGTGGGGGATCCGGTACCAGGCCGCCGATCTGACCCGAAGCCATGATGCAGCGAGGGGGTGGCATAGGAAGCGGGGAACCCCAATACTTGGGCAGGGCTAATGGGATCACTGGAAAATAATGCTAGGTGGTGTGTCAGAGACGTGTGGTTGCTCTCCTGCAGGTGAGCGCTCCTTAGGGCGCTTTTACCCAGGGGGAGGGTGGTCGCCTCTTTAAACAGGGGATGGCCTACACTGGCCATGCACAGGACTTCAGGGGTCTCGGTCCTTTCCTGCGGCCGGAGATCCCTCAGATCAGGTTCCAGAACTCAACCTCTTCATCCCGAGGTTCAAAAGCACTAGAGCAGGGGGGGGGCAGCTTTCCTGTTGCTGCACCAAAAATCTGGAACTGTCTCCCCATGCATATCAGAAACAAGCCATCCCACCAGCGGTGCAAGAGCCTAATCAAAACTTGGCTCTCCAACAAGTTAACAATCCATGACAATGAGATCCTCATTCTTTCACTTCACCCTTCAAGGATATTTCCCTCTGCCTGCATTGTTCTATAATTATGTTATGCCCCGAACTGCACTTCCAGTATTCCACTATAACCATGCCATGCCTTGACTCTGAGAGCCTCATTCTCCCACTTCACCCGGCTATCTTCCTCTGTCTATATTGACCTATATCTATGTTATAGCCCTGCACTGCCTGTATTGTATTATAACCATGCCATGCCTTGAACTGTGCCGCTGGTGGCTTAATCAACCACCCTAACCCTCACTGCACTGTACTTTCCCCTGTACCCAGTTAAGCCTGTTCATGTAACCTACGCCGTGATACCTCCGGGTTTGGGCGTGTAATAAATAAATAAGTGGGTGATTTCAGGGTATAGGGCAGAGTTAACAGCTTTTAGCCTTCAAGCTTGACCAGAATAGTCTTATTGGAATGTGTAAAGAAGTTAGATGCCCCCACACTAGTATGTTTGCCACTCCCCCACATTCTCTGAAGTTAACGCCTCCACCAACATTTAGCCCCCCCGTCCCCCACCCACCGAAATGTTACCCTAGGTGCACCACTGGAAGGAGCAGATATGCACACTTGCTGTTGGCAGAGAGGTGAGGAGGGAAGACTTTCCTGAAACCGGCAGCATTAAACCTTTACTCTGTTTGTGCACATGCAGAAAAATGTACTTGCACTAACACAGTAAAACTTGAAAGCTGCTATTTTCAAGACTTCCATGCCCGTCTGCCTCAACAAAATCAAATGCTCACATAAGCCCCCTCCCCACGGATGCGAGCCAACATATAATGACATTATGTGTACTTTTTCACACCCGAGGTTAGGGTCTGTGCAATTGCTTTTTCTTCGGCATATGTGTTATGTGAATGTCACTAGAATAGCATTTTGGTAGTCAGTCTAGTCATTTATTTCTGTGGCATGACCTTATAGGTACAAGTGTTATCGTGTACAATCTACTTTGTATGGCATGACAGTATTTTACATCATTTGAGATTTGTTTTTCTTCATATTGATGGTCTAATTACCATTAGTGCGACTGAGACATAAGTGACTTCTACTACAACACTTGCATGACTCCACATTTCTTGACCTCCTACCTCTCTAAACTTCTATAAAGGTTGTTTATTGTATGACCAAGTTAAGTCGGACCACCAGGATCCCCGTCTGCTGAGTTAAAGTAACATAAATTTATGTAAGAACAACTAAGGCAACTTCTTGGTGGAGACTCTTGTTTGTGTCTTGGTGAAAATGTGTGACTTTACCTGGCAAAATATTATCTAAGATAATGGTTAAACACGCGTGTGTGCTATACCGCGATAACCACGGTATACCGTCATTTCGCATGCAGGTTATCATACCGTCAAAAAATCAATACCGTGACATCCCTAGTAGACCCCCCATCACGCTGTCAGAAGGGATACAAATACTTATTTTTTTTTAAAACAGTGTACTTCTATCAATCCATCTTTTAATAAATAGCACTTTTATCTTTACATTTATATTTCCAACACTCTACATTTCTCAATATGACTCGCTCACCACGAATGTGTGTGGATCAGTTATTGGATTAAAAAAAAAAGAAAAAACAATGCAGACAATTTCCCAATAGGAAAGCGTTTGATGAACAAAGAGCAATGTCACTGTATCCAGAACAGGGAGCCACGGATGCAGATAAGCCTGCGTATTCAAATAGACATTTTTTAACTTTTCAAAATCAGACACAAAAGCTATTTTTCGATTTGAAAGTGGATTTGTCACACTGTTTTCACGTTGTTTTGGGACCCTGGTATTTTAGGGAGTATGCATTGAGATGATATATTTCACATGTAAAATGACCATAGAATGGTTGTGCGTCACTAAAATACCACAGACAAGTAGAATTATAATTTCACACTTGCTTGAGAAACGGAAACATTCCATTACAGTTGCACCATGAACGACATGAGTTTTATGTTAAGTACATTGTTCTATAAATAAATATATATTTTAAACTAATTTTGAGTGGGACGTGAAAGTTAAAACGATGAATAATAGTTTGATGGTGGGCATGTTTTAGTGTTGATGCACACAAATCGGTATTTGCGAGAATATTATATTTAAAAAGATTATAAATATTCAAAGAAAAAAATAATGAAAAAGAATCGCCAAGCACACACATGCGAGACATGTTGCACTTTTAACAGGATCCCTTTATAATCGTGCAATCCTATTGAAAAATGCTCTGTGAATCAGGTGAATGTTTATATGTTGAATCGATACAAAATAATCTATACTCTGGTTCGAAATTAAAATTCAAGGAGCAAAAGCCACCTCCTGGGTGCAGTTACAACTACTGCTGGGGAACCACAAGCGAGTACACAGTGCACTGCAAACGTAACTTCCACATGAGATGCACACTTTACACGTTTGCCCATTTTGTTTCATCCATATTATCATTTCATTTAAGCTACATACTTAAAATAAATCACAATTTACGTATAAAACCTAATTCTATCAATACTTTCAGAACTTCAATGTATAAAAAAACTTCATGTTCAGCTATCAATCTGTCCCAGAAATGCTCCCTCTTGGCTTATCAAATGAAGAGAACGATTTTGCTAATACCAATCTAAGCTATTGTTTATATCCAGTCCATTCTGGCCATAGCTTCCTTTACACCCACAGGGTTCATAATTAGATCTTTCTCTTCACAATCCCGCAAGATTTTGGTAACAGAACTCCTCAGCTTTACTAGGACTGGGCTGGACCCATTGCTTAACTGGAGCCAGATATCCTCATACAAAGAATTCCTTTGCAGAACTAATATCAGCCTGTATAGCGAGATGACCTTCAGATCGATACAGGCCTACATCGATTGCAATCCCAACTCGTACCTCAGACTTGCCATGGTAAAACACTGGTAGGGTCAAGACCTTCCTCCATAATTTCCCCTTTATTCTAGTCCAGTTCAACAGTCGAGATAAGGGACGTATATCCATATGTCATCAAGGGGATTACCTTACCTGTGTAGAACCTTATTTCATGCGTTATATTTAAAATGTCTTCTTTATTTACAGCCTCAAGCACTCAAAGTTAATGTCACATATTGTTAAGATGGATTTCTGAACTCGGACCTGGAGGGGCAGAGGTTCAGAAGGCCAGCCTAGTTTCTTGGAACAGGGTATCCTCTGGACAAGCCAGACCAATCAGGGTAGCGATGGCGGCGGTCAAGACTAAGTCTCAGGAGGGTTGAGGGTGACTGAAAGAACTCAATGAGCACACAAAGCAAGGACACTTACAAATTACTCCAGACAGGTGTTATATTAAGAAGATAGACACATTAATTACAAGGCCTTAGTAATATAGACCATAGCAAAGAATCACAATAATACTAAAGTAAACCAACACACCACAATCAACATGATATATATATACATATACATACACACAAGACCAGAGGGGTCTAATGGATTAAGAAGCACGAAATATGTAGACCACCTAGATGGGGAGGAAAACAGGCAGTGCAAGTAATCATTCGACCCAGTTCGACATCAGAAATACACCTAACTAGGAGAAGTCTGAGCCCTACGAAGAGAGGAGCCTTATGCTCAAAAGTACCTGCATGCGCTGGTGCCAATGCATAAAGTAGGGTCTCTTCAAGGATCTAGGGCAGTTCAGGAAGGTGAATGAAGCGATGCAAAACAAGTCCCCACTACTCAAGCAAGGTCTCCACTTGTGGGCAGAGGCAGGGTGAGAGTGCGGGATAGAGTCGCTATTTCGCAACAGCGGTAGAAAAGACACGGGCTCCTGCACGAGGGGCCACCGGTTGAGGTATGGACTACTCACCGGTCCCCGACGCAGGCAGACCCAGACTTCTCCAGTTCAGTTCACGTTGCTGGCAGGTTCAGCTGCGATGATCAGGACGTATCGACACCGTGTAGATTCTGTGTAGCAGGATGCAAGGTCGAGGGTGTCTCAAATGCAGCGAACGTGCACAGGTTGTTACCACAGCAGGGCAAGACGGCAACCGTGTTTACTCTGGTCCGGGCGCACTCGTCTCAATTCAGACCTGGGAATGCCAAGTGTACGAAATTCGGTGTGAGGGTGCCGTGGACGCAGAGCAAGCAGTAGACCAGGTTTCGAGGGCTTCCCCGAAACGGCGGCAGTGACAGAGCAAAACATCCTGCGTAAGCTGGTCAGCCCACTGGTTGGCCCAGGGACACTTCTGAAGAGGCTTACTTGCAGGGTTTGATGACGGTGCCGGGAATAGTTGATCCCACTATTCCAATGGGGCGAAGCGCCTTCGTAGACCTTCTAGGACGACCAGATGCAGAGGGGTCTCGCAGGACGACAGCGGCTCAGGGTGTCAAACCTTCAGTGGGTCACCAACGGTTCCTCGACTCAGCTTCTTCTTGCAGGATACTTGGCTCCTTATCCCTTGTTCGGTGTGAACTCAGGAGATCGACATGGTAGTGGTGTTTTCAGCCTCCTCTTATCCAAAGTTCCCTTCACGCCAAAACGGAGAGGACCCAATGGGAGATCTGCTCACAAACACTCACACCATACGTGGACCTATCACGGACCACGGTGGTCCCAGGCATTCAGGACACTCCAGACTCTCTGGCACCCAGGCACACACACACAAGGCATGCAGAAGCCCGCGAAAGCTTTGGGTTTCGTGGGAAAGTGCATGACCAAATACGGACTGACCCGGGGAAGGTGAAGGGGCAAGACGGTCAGAGGACAGGACAAAGAACCTCGTGGCATGGCCATTTTGGAGACAGGCCACAGCTGCCACCAGTCCTGTTCGTGACACACTTGCACAGTTCATAATAAGTCCAGCGAGAGTTTCTAGGGCCTTTGGAATGACTGGAGACCCAAGAGCGCGGTAAAGTAAGTTACAGTGCACTCTTGTTTCATGTTGCACAAAAGCTGCAACATGAGGAAAGGACTAAGGGAAACGAAGTCTCCCAGTACTGACTGTTTTAAGGGCATGTCAGTCTCCCCATAAGAATTGAGCGAAAGCCCAGAGGAGTGCGGCGGAAGGCTGAGCTTCTCTGGCAAAGTCTAGATCAGGGTGTAAAACAGCAGCAACAAGTTTGGGGGTTGACACATGGAGGGAAAATTACATACAATTATGAAATCTTTCCCAACACATATGCATGTGTATAAGGCACCAGTTGGCCTAGCAGCCAAAAGCAGCAGCTGAAAACTGTTAGTTGGAAGCTAACCAGGCTCACCTAGGGCAGAAGCAGGGGCTAAATAGCTCCCACCAATTTCAGACCATGTATACATTAAATGTATTAAATCTTACTATTCTCAGCGATAGTAAAATACTAACATCCTTTTGTCTTGATCCCTAGTTAATCACTGCAATGATCCTATAGTCCCTTGGATGGACCGTTAGGCAGAATCACATGCAGTGCCCTTTAGGAACACTTCACACAATTAAGACTACAAGTGTAAGTACAATTTCACCTTTGGTACAAGCCTGTACTTCACAGTAATGTGATACTAGTGGCTGAGCAGCCAGACTTATCTCAGGAGCAAAGTGAGCAGTAGAACAAGTTACATAAAGGACCAACAAATACAGTGATTCAAACAAACACTTACTCAAGGTTTCTTGGTAAAAGAATATACATTTATTTACACAGTCAGTTGGAAAACATTCCACTAGTAAGAGCAGCTCAATATCACCATCTAATAAACTACAATACACAACCAATCAGTTTCTGAACAAGTTCAGCTCCCCTGAAGTGGGAGCAAAATGGCACTTCAGTTACTTTAAAAAGTGGTAAAAAGACAAGGTTAAAAGAAATCAGGGTACAAATACTTTCAGAGGTGGGGCAAATAGTTTCAGTTCACTACAACCAGCAATTCAATTCAATAGGCCTGGGCCAAAGTCAATGGTTCAGAGTCTAAATAAATAGGATAGGGCAGTTCTGGTAGTAAACAGTTAAGTATTTGCCACGGTTTTTAGAATTAGTTGGTCAGACGAAAAGTTATATGGCGGTTTAGGGAAGGACAAGCCTTCAAAGTTGGGAAAGTTTCACAAACTTTCACTGCAGCAGAAAGGATTTCTTGACCGCACTTGCATAGTACCTTGTAAGTGAAGAAAAGCTGTAGCTGATGCAGTTGTTCCTCACAGTTCCTACAGATCTCGCTGTTCCTGAGCTTCAGTCGTGAGGACAAGAAGGAGGACGTTGGGAGGTTCCTGCACTGCCCAGGGAAGAGGCCATAAGCTTGGCAAAACGTCAGTTTAAGTTGCGAGTGCCTTAAAGACCACAAACTGGTATCCTTCTCACTGGCTACCTGGTTTTCAACAACACTCATTTGACCAGTACAGAGACTGTGTCAAGGTGACTTGCGAGTTGGTTGTTCCCATCAAACTCAAGGGAAGATGTTAACCTTGAAGGGCTTCTCTGTCGATGGAGTTTAAGGCAATTCGGACCCGCAGCAGGGCTTCACCGGTGGACCAGGAGTTGCAGCACTTCTTCCTTCAGCTCGTCTTCGGTTCTTTCGTTCCAGTGGTTGACTCTCCTTTCCAAGTCCCAGAGACCTGCTTTTAAACAGTTTTCCCATTCATTCCAGCCTAGCTGTCACTCACCAAGCAGGGTGGCTGTCCTTGCCGGACAGCCAGCCGGCCAATCACAGCAGAGTGCATTCAAGTCTCCAAGGAGACTAAGCACAGAGAGATTCAGGCACCTCCCTCACAAACAAAGGGACCAAACCTGGTTTGGCGCGCAGAGAAACACTAGGACCTTTCCTAAAAGAAACTGCGATAAAAGTTGACCGGAGTCTGTTTTTTACAGATAGGTCTTGGGCGCCATATTGAAAAACACGGCTGACCCGATTTTTAGCTATTGGTGTTCGCGGTCGGGAAAAATCATGGTAGTTTGTTCTAAACCACTGTCATCAGCCATTTCAAGAGGGAAAGGGTAACATTTGACTGTTCAGACTCAGTGGAAGCTACACAACACCTCCAGCACTCTATAGGAAGAAAGTGTGCTGGGTCTTTAAATGTAAAGAGACTATTTAACGTTACATGCTCTGGGAGACGGTAGTCAGTCCCAAAGAAGGTATTTAAACCTTAGTGAGTCTGAGAGACACCCCTGTGCCACTGCACTAAAAGAAAAGAAAAGGATGATGCCTATGGAGTTGGTCTGAAAACACCATATCCAAAGAACACAAAAGTAAAAACACATTGAAAATGAAAAGTTCAAAGTCCCAAAATATAGCAAAAGAGGTGGAGGGCTCTAAGGTAGAGGGAATTAAGCACTTGGGTGAGAATTCTCCCTAACTTGGACTATATTCACAGCACTGGAGCTTCACCATTTGCAATGGATTGTTTGGGATGACCGTGCCGTTCACGTTTGCCCATTTGTAGTACCCATTATAAGTATCAACATTTATGTCATACCAATGCAACAGGAAATGAAAAATACACATTTTGATCAGATGTTTTAAGAAGCAAGGAAATACCATGTGCTTCCTGCTAACAGGGATTCAAGTCGAATAAAAACAAAGGTGTCTCTCCCTTCAAACTGAAGAACTGAATTGAACAGAATAAATAGCACAAGAAACACCATTAGGAAATGATCGCAAATAAAAATTGGAATGTGTAACGATTGTTATTAAAAAACTGAAATTGATTATTATAAAATTATTTAAAAGGTTTGGTTTTAATAAAAAACATCCAGTGCTCCAGAGAAGATTTGGAAGTGAGAGTATGTTACTCCCTATTTATTGAAGTTGGGGGAGAATTATTTTTTAGGGAGTAAAAATGTAAGTTGAATTCCCAATTAGTTTTTATTGCAATTTATTTTTTGCAAAAACATCAAATGTTCAACCATACAATGATATGGTAAGCCCAAGAAAAAGAAAAGAAAGGTCCCAAGATTTGGTGAAAATTCCTCGAGATTAGACATAGAGTCTCTTTGAATTCTTGAAGTATTTTGTTCATAAATGCGACAACTGCTATCACGTGTGAGGTCTTGTTTCCATTCACAAGCATGGAGAATTGTGACATCAACTGGCCGAGATGGTTTGTTCTCGCTCTGGTTAGAGCTGGACAAAGTAGTAAGAGATGTTTCAACATTGGAGTCAACTCCACAGTAACGACAGCGATTCACAATTGATTTGTTTCGCGATTGTGATGCTGGAAATGCCTTGGAGGGACAGGGCCTCCCTGTCCTCCTTTTTCATTTGTGTTCTGTATTGTTTTCTGCCCAGGAGTCCATGTGGCACTCCTGGCAGTGCAGCTCTTCCTATTCTTGGTTTGGTGTACAGACCCATGGGATACCCTTATGGCACCCATGGGTCGGGGTACAATCCTGTAACCCTAGTGTATGTTTTTGGGCACCTGTGTGTGGCCCACAGAGCAGGGTATGGGCTGGTGGCAGCTCCATGCTGAATTTGACAGGTGCTCTGAGTATCCTCCATTTTGGGATACCCAGGCCCTGCCATTGAAATCAGTTGATTCCTGATGGAAAACAAGATGGCCCCTGTGGCCTTTTGCTTTCTATTGCCTGTTACCTTGTTTTCCCAAAATCCTGGGAAGCCCTGACTCTGTCCCTTCCCCCTGACTGGCTGTTGGGTGGAAGTTCCATATATGGAGTTGTTGTGAAGTCCAGTCCAGACTGGCTGGAGCCTTCCCAGTGACTATGTTTTGGGTACACCCTGTGGGTGGGACCCGGGTGAATGGAGTGTGTGACCAATATGCACTTCTTGTTGTGGCTGTCTGGTTTCTGGTATGAGAGAAAAAGACTGAGACAGCACCTGCCCAAAACTGGCCTGAATGCAGTGTGCAGTGTTGAATGGCTGGGTACTTGTCCCAATACACATTCCTTGCTGTGAGTGTGTGAGAGGGAGGAGTATGGCCTGAATGCACTGTGTGCCCGATTATCTGACTGACTGCCCTTCTGTATGACTGGCTGCAGAGTGTGACCCAGCAGTGTAGATGAGAGACAGAATAGTGTATCTGGGGACCTCTCACCACTGGAAATTGTTCAGAAGCTGTGTCTACACTTGAAGAGTAACTGGAACTGCTGATCCTCGACGCCCATTTGGAAGAAGAAATGCTGCTGCATTTGCTTCGACCCAATCCGAAAGCTGTCGAGTTTGTCGAGGACTGATCCGAGAGAGGACCTGGTAAGGCGCCCTCTTCCCGTGCTCTGAGGAACCATCGAGCACCGTTAACCTTTGCCGAAGCTACCTGGAAGTCAGTCCCTCGAAAGGCTGCCGACCGGAGACGGGGACCACCGAGGAAAACAAAGTGAAGCACCCGGACATCGCCGCCGAAGTCAATTGCCGTCGCCCAGGGTTCGGAGTATCGCCGTAACCGCTGGAGGCCCGTCAAAGCAGTGTTGCCTCAGAAGACGGGACCGCTTGACGCCGACAACCGCAGCCGCCCGCTCCTTTGCCTACGACTGTTGAATCGAAGGACTCCGTTGTCCCCACCGACGACCGCTTTTATCCTGCCGGAGAAAGTCGAGGATGCCGACGCACCGAGAACGCCGAGGTGCCCCGCACACCTCACCCTCGCAAGACGTCGCCAACAAGCACCGCCTGGATTGACGCCCTCAAACTTCTCATCGACGCCAAGTTCGCCTTCTTCGACACCTCTCAACGATCCGTGACTCCTGCTTTAAAGGGAGTCACTCAAGAAGGATCCACTGACGCTTCTTCGAAGAACTCTGCTCCACCAGGTACATTGGGGGGGGGGAGGGGGTAAAAAGGAGAGAATAAGACTATTGATCAATATATGGACTGGGCTTGTGCTATATCTTAATTTTACAGGTTGCCCAGGTTGCGTTTGGGGGGGGGGGATCTCCACACAGAACGGTGTCTATCGGTAGGGGCCAGTAATCTGCCAATTGCTCAACCATCTTGCTTTCCTTCCTCTCTCTACTGTTGGTTTCCTCTTTATTGATCTGTGTGACATTTTGACAGTATAGTTGATGCACTTTAATGAGATCTAATACTACTTGTGGTACCACTGTAGAACTGTATACATTTACCATTGTTGATTTTCTGAGTACAAAGTGAGTTATTGTGATAGTGTACATAACCTTGAATATTAATTATATAAATACTGTATTTTCAGTAACACAGTGTGTGGACATTCCTTTGTCGGGGCTTGGGGACTACACTGTACTTAAGAACCAGCCTGCATCACCTCCTGAGAAGCCAGGCCTTGATTGGTCAACCACGTACCAATAATAGAGAATCTTGGCTGGGGTCCTCTGTGCCTCTCCTCTACCATATAGAGAGGAGAAGTACAGACACCCCCTCCAGTCTTTACAGTGATGCCAGAACTGGGTTCTAAGAAATTCCTGATAACCTCTGTTAGGGAACTGTGTTAGATAGCCCGGGAGAACGCTTAGATTCTGTGTCTCCATCGTCAGATGCGCACCTAAACGGTAGCAAGCAGCAGATGCAAGAGTGGATATCCAGTCTGTCTCTTTCAGTTTTTTTTTGTTTTTTTTTAACTCTTGTCAGATGTGATATCAAGTCATCGATTGTACAGTCAAGTTTGTTCAGTTTCTCTGTGTTGTTTCTTGCCCAGTTATTTAAGGTTAAGCTTGTCTTTAATTTAAGTTCCTTGTTTATAATATCCAAAATCGGTGGTCGAGACGGTACAAGACATTTTCTGTACAAGGTCAGACTGTTCTACTGTGGCTTTTAAGGATACCAGACCAAGCTCTGGGCGAATAATCGGAATAGATGTGGACATTGGAAGGCCCAGAACCTTTTTTTAAAAAAATCTAGACGGGGCCATAATGCATTCAGAATGTTTACCAACGCCTCTGCTCCATAAGTGAAGGACGGGACCACCTTTGTTTTATAGAAATTCACCACTGGCAGTATGGTTAAATGGACGAATTTCTTGTTTATTGTCCGTGCTTGGCTTGCCAAAGTTTAGTTTTTTCTTTGAGGTGGTACACTATCGGGGTTTCAATTGTGCTGGTATTAAGCCATACTCCTAGGTATTTGAACGATGTAACTTGTTCAATTGGTGTGTGCCCAAGAAACCATTTCTGTTAATTGTTCTGCCTATTAGTTTTCCCGAACCACAGAATCTTTGTCTTTCCCTTGTTTATCTCTAATGCATTCGTCTCAATGTAATCTTGAAGGTTATCGAGCTGTTGCTGAAGGCCAACTGGGATTTGGTCGATCAGGACAATACAGTAAACAATTTACCAGCACTCCACCTACTATTGGTGGAAAACATCCAAGTGAGACCTGAGAGTATGCAATGTTTGCCAAGCCGAAGTTAAATAAAGCCAGGGCCATTGGACCTCCTTGTTTCCCTCCTCTTGCTGTTGGGATTTCTGCTGATAAGAGTCCCGATCGATTCAGCCGAACTCTCATGGATGTTTCAGAGTGTAGAGCTATTAGCGGTTCTAGTATGGATTTGAGGCAGTTCCGGGTAGCCAATTTATCCAACAAGTGTTGTAGCTTCACTTGCTCAAACGCTTGGACCAGGTCTTCGAAAGCCACAAAGATGTTAGGTTTACCTTCTAGTAATCTTCCTTTCAGGATGGTAAGGAGTAGTATATTTACAGCTGTGCCAATGCCTTTAATGAAACCGGTTTGAAATGGGTCGTTACAGCCGGTCAAGGAAGACCATTCTTGGAGCTGCTGTAGAAGTAGTGTTCCAAAGATCTTTCCAATTACATCCAGGAGGGAGATCGATTGGTAGTTATTTGGATTCTCCCTCCCCCTCTTTTGAAAACAGGGACCACTATAGCCTTTTAACAAGAGCTTGGTATTTGATGCCTTTTAATAATCCGAGTAAAAGGTTTGTGGATACATTTGGCCCATTCCTCTGGATATTTCTTTTAACATGGAATTTGGTAAGCCATCTGGGCCAGGAGCTCGTGAACTATATTATTTCTGGATTATCCCCAAGATATCCTGTACCTCGTGTGGGAGACCCCAAGCTCCAGGCGTACTTGTTATATCTTGCATAATAGTAGAGATGTCTTTTGCACTAGAGTTTTGAGAAATGATTTATACATGCTTGTGTACTGACGCTGTTCAGCCGTAGGTCGATAGTGTTGCTTCCAACATACTTGACTAAGGTCCAGAAGTCTTTAGCTTTTCGTCCACAAATCACTTTCAACATTGTCTCGGCATCATGTTGGTACATTGTTGCTCTATACATAAGTAACCATTGTTTTTGGGTCTTCGCTGCAGTGTTTCCTTCAGCTTGGTCGTCCTGGTGGTTTGATTTCTTTGCTACTCGTATAGATTTCATCAGTACTTTTCTTTTTTCTACAAGCAAAGCATCAAATACATGGGCTCCATTTATGGACAGGATGTTTGAACTCTGTTTTTTTGTACGATAGCATTCTAGGAGTGGGGGTGTACTCCACCTTGGAACCCTCTTTTAGAAAATCCGTTCCAAGTTTGTTAATGCTGGTTTTGACCAATTTTAGTCCTGACCCTCTATTACAGTCAGACACTTCAGCCGACATTCTTTGTCTAACCGCAGCCGACGCAGTGGACCATTCCACATATAGCAAATTATGGTCACTGTTGGCCGTGCCCACCTTGAAGGTATTGAGGAAAGATTATGTATGTGGTATGTTGGTTTATTTATTAACATTTATATAGCGCACAGCAGCCCTTAGGCATCGTGGCGCTGTTACAGTAAACAAATCTGGTTGCATGGAGCATAACAGTTTACAGAGACATGCAGTAACCAATCTTGATTGCAGTCTGGCAAAACAGTCTACTGTGTTATGCATACTTAGTTACAGTCGGACAACTGGGTGCAGAGTAAGGCAGGTGAAGTTGGGAGTAGTTGAAAAGTGTGGTTTTGAGGCTTTTGCGAAAAGGAGTGAGGGATGTTTCTGCTCCAAGGACGTTGGGCAGGGCGTTCCAAAGTTTGGGAGCCAAGTAGGGGAAGCCTAAACCTCCTGCTTTAGCTCTTTTGATGGGCGGGATGAGTAGTTGGTTAGCGTGGTGTGATCTTCTGGGCCGTGTGGATGTGTCTCTACTGATGGTTTCGGATAGGTAGGAGGGGGCAGAGAGGCTGAGGCATTTGTGCACTAGGGTAAGAGTCTTAAATGTAATTCTTTCCTTAATCGGGAGCCAGAGGGCATCTCGTCTGGCTTGTGTGATGTGATCTCTTTTGGGTTGTTGAGTGCTGCTCAGAACACATTGTTCTGCACCGTTTGGAGCCGGATTATGTTTTTAGCTGAAGTGCTGCGAGTAGAACATTAGAGTAATCTAGCTTGGCACCGATAGTGGCTCGAGCAATTGATAGGCTGTTTTGTTTAGAGAGGAATGGTTTGCTGACGTTTATAAGTTTGGTGGTGTGGGCAGAGGCACTGACCTGTCTATTCATGGATAATGTGGAGTCAAGATAGACCTCAAGGGTCTTTACTGCGGAGTAGGGATGTAACGGTATAACGGTATACCGTTAAAGATACCGTGAACCACTTAATTGAACAATAATAACCGTCACATTGTTTATACCGGTATACCGTTTATACCGTTAACTGTGCTTTTCTATCTGATTTGGAAAAGCTGCAGTAAGCAATTGCTGCGCAGTCTTGGTCTTGCACTGTTGGATGTGCCATCTTCCAAGTAGTTTCAGTTGGAGCAGTTTTTAATGCCATTCCATAAACCACACGTGTCTGACCAGACACAAAATCAGTATGTTAGCAATAGGAAGAATAAATACAGTGCCAAGAAGGAAAAAGGGTTTACTTTGGGTTGGCGGCTTTGGGGTTTATATATTTATAATGGATACTGTTTGCTAAACATATGACAATGGGGGATTTCCCTGGATCTATCATTGAATTTACATATAATAAGTCACACTGCAAAATTCACTCATCTCTGTGGTTATTCCGTGCTGCCATACCAAAAGGTAAGATGTCTGTGATTACTGAACACCTTTTGGCTCGCAAGTAAACTAAAGGCTGTAATGTAAAGAGAGCCTGCGTGTGTATGCACACAAGCATATACTACCATCAGACCCCATTGATCTGTGGCATGCAGGTTATAAAGATGGCAACATGTTCATCTTCAGCAGTAGCCAGTGGGGAGCTAAAAGCCTAAATGACCACTTAAGAAAAGCTATTCAGTTTGCTTTGCCAGTCGCAGCAGGCCCCCCCCTGTTAGGGAGAATTCTCAATTTATGGCTAATTTCCCTCACCTAGTGAGCCCCCAGCAGCTTTGTTGGACTTTTGGAGTTAATTTTCTTTCACTTGGTAAGAGTGTGAGCTTTTCCCCCACTCTTACCCATGTTTTGCCATGTGTATTTCATCTGTTTTTGTGATTGTGTACACCACTTCAGTAGCCCCCTTCTTTTGTGTGTTACACAGCACCTTCAGTGCAGTGACACAGGGTTGTCTTTTAGACTTCCACCGACTCCATTTCTGAGGCTGACTACTGTCCCCCAGAAAAGGGTAAAGTTGCCATTAACTTTACTTAGTCATTTAACCACAGATCCAGTACAGCCCATCTTACATGTAGTACTGGAAAGGGTTAATCCCCAGCCCTTTTTATCTGCACCTCCTAGAGCATTGTTTCGCTCTTTTAACATTTAGACTTGCCTGGTGGCAGTGGTATCTCCCCTAACTTTTCTACCGCGATTATATTATATAAACGTGGTATTGTTTTAGGCTATTATATTAGCCTCGAACTTAAACCCACTGGACCAAATACTTTTTCTTTTGGCTCCGGTCAAGTTTAGTCACCATTTCTTTTTGTTAAAGTCCTTCTTGTGTTTTACTTTGCGCGGCAAACCAGGTTTGCTTCCTTTGTTCACTGTCTTTTGGCGGGATTCTGCCAAGAAGCCCTCCTCTAGGCGCCTGGGTGTTTAGGTGGGCGGAATGTGAGGGAGGGGTGTAGTCACCCCCTGCACAGGGTATCCTAGGAAACCCAAGTCGCACTTTGCCATGATTGGCTGAGGTGGTTGTCCGGGCTGGACAACCCCCCTGCTGCGTGATTGACAGCCAGGCTGCGTGAATGGGGGATTTTCGCATAAAAGGCAGGTCTCTTGGGCCAGAAGTCAGAGTCGCCACTGGAACTACAAGGAACCGAAGAGAAGCAGAGAAGACTGCTGCTGCAACTACCCCGTCTCGGTGAAGCCCTGCTGCAGTCCTGAGCTATCTACCCTTCGACGACCAGAGAAGATCCAGTCCGGAGTCTTCTTCCCTTGAGCCTGGTGGGGATAACCAGCTCATCTTCCACAGCCAGAGGATCCTCTTCTTGGTCGAAATCGCTGCACACTCCTGTAGTGGTCCAGATAGCCATCTGAAGAGCCTCTCCTGTTTTTAAGGAGAGCACCTTTTACTCACCGTCGCTGCTGCCGCCCTCATCCCTGTGTGGTGCCCGCCCCTCCAGACGTCCTCCTTCACACCGAAGCTACAGGAACCATGGGTCTGCAGGAAACTACCAGGAACAACTGCCGTGGCACCAGCTTCTTCATTGAATAAGGTACTGTGTTCTGCTTGAAGAAGTAGGGTGAACCCCTTTTCTTCATCTCCAAGGCTTGCCCTTGTTTTCCATCCTTCTTATAACTTTTGCTTCCTCTGTTGACAATATCTAAGTACTCCTGGCAACGTTGAATCTCGAACTATCCGACTGTGTGATCCTCGACAACAGGAATCCAGTTCAACTTGACACTGGTACCGGGCTATTGACTCTCGAATTTCTGTCTGAGTGTTCTCTGATTCTGTCTGCCTTGACAAAGGTATTGCCTATGATTTCTGCCCCAACTCTCTCTGGTTAACTCAGGTGCTAAGTGTGTTTTTGTCTCGGTAACATTTCTTGCCGTGGATACGCGTTTCTTTAGTAAGACTGAACTGTCATTACTGTCAAAAAGTGATCGCAAGTGTCTTCCAGGTAACGTCTTTTGTTTCACAACACCGGTCCGTTAAAACATAGGGTACTTACCTGGAGTTAGAGTGTACCAAAGTGAATTGGTTGGTTGTTGTGTATTTTACGTGTGATTTTGAATTAATACAAGTGTTGTGTTTATAACGAATGGTTTAAAAATAAATGTACTTATATTTTCTACCTGAGACCTTGAATCAGTGTTTGCTTGAGTCACAGTAATTGTGGTCCCTTTGTGTAATCTCTGCTACTGCTCATATACTCTTGAGATAAGCCTGGCTGCTCCGCTACTGCTACCACTTTGACATAGTAGTACAGGCTTGTACCAAAGGTAAAACTTGTATTGCCATCTGTGGTCTTAATTGTGTGTAGTGGTCCCTAAGGGCACTGCACAGGATTCTGCCTAACACCCACCCCTCCACCCCCTCCTCCTCTCCACACGTGTGTTTGTGTTTGTTGGAAGCAAGAGGTGTCATTTCAGTGGAAAGTATGTTGAAAAGCCCACTTCTGGCCCTGGGTACCCGGTTTTGTTTGTGATGATAAATCTGACAATGTATGACCTTTTAGAAAATATTTGTTAAGATTGGTTAACTCCACCTGCTATACCGCGATAACCATGATATACCGTCATTTGGCAAGAAGGTTATCGTACCGCCATGAAACTAATACCGGGACACCCCTACTGCGGAGGAGACTGGGATGCAAAGTCAATGATGAAGTTGCAGTACTTTTCGTTCAGTTTGTCCAGTATTTCTTTTGGGCCTACGAGAATGATCTGTGTTGTGTCTCCGTTGAGGCATAGTCCATTGACTGCCATCCATGCTTGGATGATGGTGTATATTTGGAGAAGGGCTGCAGAGTCATACAAGCCGGTAAGGGGAAGGAGAACTTGTGCGTCATCGGCATAGTTTGTGTAGGCTATGCCGAAGGAGTCCAGTTTGTCAAAAAGGAGCTTGGTAAACAGGTTGTAGAGGGTGGGCGCAGTGCATGATCCCTGGGGAACACCGCAATGGATGGTGGTGGGAGCAGCGTTGGCAGAATCTGAGAAGACTTTCATGCCTCTGCCTTCTAGGAAGGAGGTTAGCCATGAAGTAGCCTGTTTAGAGAAATGGGCTGCATTAGTCCGGTGGGAAGTGAGTGTTTTGTGATTGACGAGGTTGAACGCGGCTGATAGGCCTAACAGCAGGAGGAGGGCTGGTTTACAGTTGGTCCATTATCTTAGTTATTTGGGGGTTTTTTTAGGCCCAAGAGGGCAGTTTCGGTACCATGGCCTTAGCGGACTCCAGATTGTCTTATGCATCGGATAGAGTTGGTTTCAAGGAAGTGCGGGACCTGATTGTGGGCAGCTTTATCAAGGATTTTAAATGCAAAGAGCAGGGGGGGGGGGCTTTAGCGTGGTGGGTGTGGCAGGATGGTCAGCATCAGATTTAGGTAAAGCATTATGTTGTGTTTGTATTTTTATCTTGGATAAGAGATTTTGTTTAGGAGTCCTGCCTGTATACTGGTGCACCATGCTTCGACTTTGACTATTTCGTCGGGGCAGGTGGGCAGGGTGGTGAGGTCTTTGAAGATGGAGAACAGCTCCTTGGAGTTGGCTTTGGCGATTTGGAGGTTGATGGCATTGGATTTGGCAAGGACAGTAGCTCTTTTGTGTGGTTTTGAGATCCTTTTGAATTCTTCATCGTTAGATTCACAGGGTTTGCACTGCCAGTTGGTTCGGGCTGTGCGTTTGGTAGAGTGGAGAAGTAGATTTATTTCCTTTTTTGGGCTATGGTGGTGTTGGCTCTAGTGAGAGTGTGAGAGTAGACGTCAGCAAGGATGTTGGGGACATCTAGGAGGGGCGCAGGTTGTTTGCAGTGAGTTTTTTTAAGCTTCGGACTATAGCTGGGGGGACATAGGAGAGTGGTTTGGTGGTAGCTTTGGTGGGGATAGAGAATTGGATGGAATTGTGATCCGTCCAGGTCTCTGGGTTCCCCGTCAAGGGCTGAGGCTGCTTTGTCCTTGGGGTCGGCGAAGCCAAGATTGAGGTTTCCCAGTAAGATGGATTTGGTTGAGTTTTTTTAATTTGTTGCTTAGGACGTGGAGAAGCCGTCCTTGGAAATCGGGGATTGTGCCAGGGGGCCTATATAGAACGTGTATATTTATAGAGCAGTTTGCTGATAGGGCTAGTTTGGCTGAAAGGAGGTTGGAGTTACTTTCCCCAGGTGTGGTTGCAGAGTCTGACGGGGAGTTTGTCCTTTGTTATGAAAGCAACTCCTCCACCTTTGGAGAGTTGTCTGTCCTGGCGGACGATGGAGTAGCAGTGCGGGAGAGCGAGCGTGATGGCTGGGCCGGAGGCCTCATTGAGCCACATTTCCGTGATGGCGAGTGGGTCAAGGTCAAGAGTTATTATGAGGTCATTAATCTCGAGGGCGTGCGCTAGGAGGGATCGAGCGTTGATGAGGGCGCATTTAAGGGCGTGAGTAGGAGTGGCCTTTTTAGGGTTATGGGAATGGTGGGGGAAATGAGGATGTAGTGGGGTGGGTATAGCTGGTGGGGGAGGGTCCTGATGTGTTGGAAAGTTGTGTGCACAGGCGTTGAGGAGTGGTCCGGTGTGCTGGTGCTAGTTTGTGTGGGATGGGTTTGGCCGTGGAGTAATGGGAGGGTGCGTTAGAAGCTTTGGTGCGGGAGCCTAACTTAAGGTTTCTCCTTGTCGTCGAGTTAGGAAGGCTCGCGTGGGGCAGGGGCTTGGTGCGAGCTCTGAGCCTCGAGTTCCTTTTTTTGTCTTGTGATTAGAGGCCTGAGTGGGTGGAGAGGTTACTCATGTCGAAGAGATTGATCAGCCTCGTGAGCTTATGTAGGGAGAGAGGGGAAAGGTGTGTGTAGGACGTATTCAATGTGCTTGTGTGTAGGAGGGCTTCAATAGTGAGTGCTATTGCAGTGTGTTTGGAGTGATGATGGTGTTGTGTGAGGGGTGTCTTGATGTGAAGATATGAAGGCAGGCCCGGGGAGGTGTAGTTGGATACTATGGGCCCTGAGTGGGTGGAGTGCGACATGGGGCACAGTGGTAGCGGGCAGATGTTCTGAGCGCAGAAGCTAAAATGCAGTAATCAGTATTCCGAGGACACAGTACGCTAGGTGCAGCATTCAATGTTAGAAGCACAAAGGGATGAGATGTAGTATTCAATATTGAATGGCACAGTGGGCTGCGAGCGCTCTATAATTGGGAGCACAGTGTGCTAGATGCAGCTTCCTGTGTTAAAGGTACAGTGGGCTAATGTAACATACACTGCTCATGGCACAGTGACAAAATGCAACATTCCATGTTAAGGGCACAACGGGCCAAGTACGATTTTCATTAATCAAGGCACAGTTGGCTAGATGCGACATTCAGTGAAGAGAGCACAGTGGGCTAATGCAACTTACTATTCTAGTGTCAGTGGCAAAATGCAACATTCCATGTTAAGGGCACAACGGGCCAAGTACGATTTTCATTAATCAAGGCACAGTTGGCTAGATGCGACATTCAGTGAAGAGAGCACAGTGGGCTAATGCAACTTACTATTCTAGTGTCAGTGGCAAAATGCAACATTCCATGTTAAGGGCACAACGGGCCAAGTACGATTTGTATTAATCAAGGCACAGTTGGCTAGATGTGATATTTAATGGGGCACTGAAACTGTTAAGGAGTTGCGAGATAAAAATGAATTTCAAAATCGTACTGGCAAGCTATTTGGGAATACGACGTATGCATCGTCAATCAGGTTGGCTGTCAGGTCTAAGAAGGCTTCATTGGCGATCACTTGAGGGTTCCAATAGAGGTTGATTATTACCATTGTTGATGAGCTGTTTTGGACTTGGAGTCTCAGGTGGCTGCCACCTTCCTAGCAGTTCTTGGGCCAAGGTGCTTTATTAAAGTAGTTTTAAAGAGGTTGAGATCGCTCCCAGATTTTAGCGCCGTTAGTAGGCCTGATGTGGGTCTCCCTTTATTTCCTTTTATTGCAGGGCTCAAGAAGTTCATAGCCATCGATTGCCGGTTTTTCACATAGCCAGGTTTGCGGACTCCACTATCAAGTATTTCTCTGTGTTATTCTCGTTCGACATTTGAGAGAAGATGGAGAAATCAGAATTGGTTTTCCCTGATGGTTGTGGGTCATCTGCCTGAATTGTATCCACCTCGTTCTCCAATAACACACAGTCTTTAAATGCTTTAGCAGGGCCAGAAGAAACGTCTTTCATTGTTAGTTCAACGTGGGTAAAGTTGACGATAGCCATTTCTTCATCTGTTAAATCGACTTGTGGATTAACCTGTGGAGTCTATGTGGCTTGAAGCATCACTGGTGAAATGATAGGATTTATTGAATTGGAATTACAAGGTTGAGGATGTAGATTTCCAGAAGTAGTGTTTCTCGACTCATTGGCCGTGATGTAGCCTTCCATGAACATTAGTTTGGAGTGCATCATCACGATCAGTGTGTTCTGATCCATTGGTGTGTCATTCATAGACTCGTATAGCTTGGTGAAAGGTGCTAAAGCAATGGTTAGTGTGGACATCATTGCTAACAAATCTGGCTTATTTTTCCTTACTTTTATCTGCCCGTTTCACATTTTCAATAGATGGGCAGTAGAAAGATCCAGGCTCCAGGTTGACATTGTCACTGAATTATGAAAATCCTCAGAGGGGCCTCTTTGACGGGTTTGCCAATCGCGGTCAGGAGTGGAGAAGTTGTTTCCCGCGATGGATAACCGCTTCTCGTTATTTGATGACACCGTCATAGACCCGACATCTCTTCTTTTGATCCGTGGGTCGTGGGACTCTGTTTGCTTGTTGTTTCCACATGAGGCGGGTTCTACATGCACCATCATTAGTTCCCTGGTAGAGTCTGGGCAAATTTCTCTCAAAGTTAGGAATGGAAAGAGTATTGACTTGCAAGGTTTTACAAGTTCTCTGTAACCACACCCTTTCTCCCATTCATGAGTGAGAGGGTGGGGAGGCGACAACTTGATGTATGACTTCTTGTAGTTGATTCTTGCTTTATTCATTCGCCTTACTTTGGTCTAGGTCAGGAGGGGTTAGGGGGCTAACGTTCGCTGCATCCGTCGCTTTAGTCCCGGGTTTGGGGGCAGCAACAGTATCGGCCATGGTGATTTCCTCTGTACCCTCAAGTATTTCAGCATCCGACAATTCACCAGGGATTACGATATCTGTATTTTTCAGTATTTTGGGGTGAAAAAAGGCAGACATTTTTGTCCCAAGTCTGCTGCCTTTTGAAATTGTCTTTCGATACGTTCTTAATGGGCGTGTTGTTTTCGCCCCTTTCCCTAGGCAGGAGAGACATCTTATGTGTGATCGCCAGGTCTCTTTGCTTTTGACTGGTAGTGTTCGCCACAATAGTGGGTTTTTCCCCAATGTTCGTTCCCGTCGACACTTGTACATAAGCCTGGAAGTGTTTTTGTGTTGGGGAGTGGCATGCGAGTGACATGGATGGATGACAAGTGTGACAAGACAGGCAATACAGAAATGACAGTTGCAAGAGTGAGGAGACTGACGACCAGGATGTGAGGTGGAAAAAACTTTGGCCACAAGCTTTATTTTTGTACCAGCCATGGTGCGAAAGAAAAACCAGCCATAACATCACATAAGGAATAACAATAAAAATATTTTGGGGACAGAGGGAACAGGTGAGCAGGGGGCCCTAATCCCAATTAGGGGCCGCTCGAGGCTGTTCCCCGCCGCCATTCATATGAATGCTTGTGACAATTGTTTGGCCACAGCGTGTGAGCTGTGACATGTTCGTAATTGTTTGTCTTTGGAGCAGGTTCCTCCTGCTTTCTCTTGTCCTTTCCCTGTGAGGTGGGGAGGTGTGCGCTTGTGTGCCTTTATTGATGTCCAACCCGACCGGGTTTAGCACTTGCACCCTCTCTCGCTCACAGGGTGATTTCCGCTGAAGTTATGGCTCTTGATCCGTATTTCTAGATAGAACAGGAACCCCGCGTTGTGAAGCCTTTCACTTGATCATCCGCGGGATGTGTTCTTAGAGCCATTTTTATTTTTGGGTTGTGTGTTCTGTACTTTTCCATGGATGGAGGCGTTTTAGCCTCTTGGTCCACTCTTCGGAGATGAATTTGGCATTTATTACACACATGATCCACTTGAGTTTTTGAAGCCCCCACGCTCCGTTTGCGGGCTAGTTGTTTCATCAGGGGTGGGTTCTTGGAGCCTTACTAGGGTCTTCCCTGCTCCTGATCCCCTTGTGCCACGGGACCCCTTCCGCGCATTAAGCTGCTTGTTTTTACAGCCGGGGTGGGTTCCAAGAGCCTTACTGGGTTTTTACCCCGCTCCCGATCCACTTGCCTTGTGAAACCCCTTCAGCGCTTAAAGCTGCTTGTTTTTACAGCCGGGGTGGGTTCAAAGAGCCTTACTAGGTTTCTTCCCCTGCTCCCGATCCACTTACGTTATGAGACCCCCTCGGCGAGCTGGAAAAAAGGGGGGGGGGGTTCAAAAAGAGAGCCTTACTAGAATTTTTTCTGCTCTCAAACCACTTGTGTGAAAACCCCTTCCGTGCTTGTGTTATACTATTCCGCCACTGGGGTGGGTTCTAAGGGCATAGCTGGGAATTTCCCCTGCCCACGATCCACTTGCGTACCCCAGTGTGCTTATCCTACATAGAAAAATGTGAGGGGGGGTGGGTTCCGGAGCCTTACTAGGTACTTACCCTGCTCCTGATCCACTTGTGGTGAGACCCCCCCTTCTGCAAGCATGGGGGTGGATACTTGAGGCATACTAGTACAAGCTTATGCTCAGGTTCCTCTCTCCTTTTCAGTTTTGTAAAACCCTTAGCGCTCCCACCTGTATTGATGTTCTCTGGTGGATCTGAGCGCCTGGGTCTTCTATAACTGTCTTTTCCTAGAATATTAACTAATAGATACAAGACCCCCCGGTATTTTAGAAGGAGGCCCTTCTTGGAGTTGAATGTTTATGTTTAATTTATAAAGTGAGGCGTTTTAGCCTACCCTAATAATATGATTGTGTTCCATCTTCTATCTGGCCCTCGATATTCCTTTCCCTACAGTTTTTGCAGGGTGGGAGGGATGGTTTTTTAGACCTGCAGCCGTCCTGCTGCTGTTCGTGGCTGACGGGGAGGAAGAATGAGAAGGGCCACCTTGCCCCAGCCAGATAAAGGCAAAATTCGGCCTGGGGCAAGGCGGCCCCTTCTTTGAACTTCAAAAGGCCCCCGCCCAGCATCCGCAGGCTGGGAAGGGGGGCCTTTGAAGTATGGAGGGCAAGGTGACAAGGGGCAGTGACTACCGGTTGTCACCTGCCCCTCTCACCTCACCCTCCTGTCGTGGAGACGCGCTGTCTGGGTTCCCATTGTTACGGGACCCAGCAGCCCGACCCCACCATGTGCATGCTAAGTGGGGCAGCGCCAAACAGGCGCTGCCCCACGGGACTTCACACAAATCCCCCACCTCCCAGCTTACGTCCCCGGGCCTCCCATCCGGGTGGGCCCGGGTGTATAAGCCTGGAAGTGTTTTTGTGTTGGGGAGTGGCATGCGAGTGACATGGATGGATGACAAGTGTGACAAGACAGGCAATACAGAAATGACAGTTGCAAGAGTGAGGAGACTGACGACCAGGATGTGAGGTGGAAAAAACTTTGGCCACAAGCTTTATTTTTGTACCAGCCATGGTGCGAAAGAAAAACCAGCCATAACATCACATAAGGAATAACAATAAAAATATTTTGGGGACAGAGGGAACAGGTGAGCAGGGGGCCCTAATCCCAATTAGGGGCCGCTCGAGGCTGTTCCCCGCCGCCACCCTGAGGGGATGCTGACCGGCGTCTCCCAGGTCCCCCCAAAATAAGGGATTATAGATTAAGTACAGCCTCTGGCTGCAAGGGTCCAGAAAATATTCCTGGTGAAGATGTCCATGCCTTCAATGGACAGGTGAACCCCGTCACTGCAGAACATGGCCTGGTTGTGTACCGAGATCCCATGCTTAATAAATTTGAGGCCTGAGAAAAGGCAGAAATTGGCCACAGCTTTGTTCAGTTTGCGCCTAGAAATCTCCATGGCTTTGTTGCACTCCGCCCCATGCCAATGTTGGCGAGGGATGATTTCTGACATCATCACTTCTGTTCGAAGTCTTAGCATGTGTGCCAGGGATCTGAGGGAGGTGCAGATTTCGGCCAGGAGAAGCTTCCTGCCCAGCTGAGGCAAGTCATTGCCCCCGAGGTGGATGATGAGAAAATCGGGAGGAGGTGAGCAGGCCCCCAGTAGGCCGGCGAGTTTGTCGTGTAGGTCTCCCCAGCGCATGCCCGGCTTACCCCACCAGTAGGTGATGGTGTCTTGGAAATGCATGCCGTCCTGGGTTTCCTCCAGCCATCTGCTGGCCCTGGTAATGAAAGAGTGACCCACAATCCAAGCCGTCTGGGATGGGGGGTAGCCTGTGTTATGGGGAAAATAGAGAGGGGGGGGGGGGGAGATGGAGGATACTATTAGATCAAGTCTTTCCTGATGTATCTTTTGTAAGCCCCCGATCTCCAACCCCCAATCCCTTTTATGGCTTTCTCTTGCATCCCCCCCATCCAGGCTGAGGTGGCTGCTCCTATCCTGAAGGAGTGGGATCCAAATTCAGTAGGATTCCATCCTATAGCTATTATAGTCTTCTTGAGGACAGACCTCAACTGGAATCTACTGAGGGCAGACCCATTTTTGTGTGTGAATAATTGCCCCCCCCGACTGGTGCGCTTGCTCATGAATGCCTTGGTGGTGCAAATGGGGCAATATTCTGTTTCCTCAATGCAGTACAGGTTGATGATCCTCCCTTTTCCTAACTGGTCAGTTTTGGACCTGCACAGTTTCACAGCCATGGAATCCTTCCCCATGTGGATGTCGCCTATATCCAGCCCTTCCTCTGATCCTGTGTTTTTGGAGGCTATCTCGCTGATCCTGAACGCCCCAAAGTAGTTTAGTGTGAAGGCGGCTCTAAATAGTGAGGTCTCATAGGCATTGTTGCATACTGCAGGGAGGGTGTCTAGCAGAATTTTTAGTTTAGCAAAATTGAGGGGGCGCCTGGTGTCTGTCTTGACCCCTTCCATTTTGGACCAACCCTTGAGAGCATATCTGGTTAGTGCGCCGTGTGTGGGGTCGGGTGCCCCCGCTAATCTAGTGTAGTATGACACTGCTGCCAGATGGGATGAAGCCCATGCCTTCTTTTTGCTTTGTTTGAAAGCCCATTCCATGAAGTCATTGACATGGCACTCCTGTATATCCCTGATGTTGGTGACTTTTGTGATCCTTCCAAAATCAGTCAAGCACTTATTGTACATTTTGGCAGTTTTCTGTGCCAGCGCCTTTTTGGCCAGTTCCCCTAAAACGCCTTTAGGCTCACCTGTAGGAGTGTGGTGCCGGGAAAGGCAACCCCTTTTGTCCAGGCCCGGGGGTGAGGGTAGAGCTGGGGGCGGGCATCTCAGGGAAGAGCTGTTACCGGCTGGCTGGCGGGTGGTGCCTTGGGTGTGTCCATGATGGCCCAAACCTCTTCCGGAACCGCTGTCCTCTTGGCTTCTGCCTGTGGGTTTAGTGCCTTGAAAGTGGAGAACTGAAAACGGGACAGAGCGTCAGCGGCCTTATTATCTTTGCCTGCAATGTGCCGTCCAATTATAACGATGTTATTTTTCAGGGTGACTTTCGTCATTTCTCTCAACACTTTTAGCACCAGAGGGCAGGAGGCAGCACCCTTGTTTAAAATGTGTACAACCGCCATGTTGTCTGACCATGTGACCAGCTCTGTGTTGGCCAACAGGTCCCCCCATAGGTAGAGTGCCAGCCATATGGGGAATATCTCTAGCAATGTGATGTTCCTGGTCCAGCCCCTCTGCTGCCAGCAGGGCGGCCAGTGGCCGGCGCACCACTTGTTACCAAAGCATACCCCAAAGCCTCTGCTGCCAGCCGCATCCGTGAACAGGGACCTTTTGTCTGCCCCATTCATGGGTTTGCGCCATATCACTTGGCCATTGAAGTTGTTAAGAAATGCTTCCCACATGACCAGGTCTTGTGTTATTTCCTTGCCCAGTCTGATGTGGTGGTGTGGCTTTGTAACCCCCCTCATTTTTAGTTCCAGGCTCCTGTGAAAAACCCGGCCTTGGGGCATGATTCTGGTGGCAAAGTTCAGCTTCCCAGCAAGGGACTGTATTTCACGCAGCGTAGCCTTGTCCCTGCCTGCTATCTGCCTTATTGTCTGAAGAAGGTCCTCTATTTTGTCCCTGGGCAGGCGGCACTCGCCCATGGAAGAGTCAATCTCTATTCCTAGAAATGACAGGGTGGTGGTGGGTCCTACAGTTTTTTCGGGTGCCAGCGGAACCCCTAACACCTGCATGGTTTCGCTGAATGTTTTTAGGGATGAGCTGCATAGGAGGGACCCAGCTGGGCCGGTGAAAAAGAAATCATCCAAATAGTGTACTGTTCTGGCTCTGGGCATGGCCTGTTGGAACGCCCACTGTAGGAAAGAACTGAACTGTTCAAAATAGGCACACGCAATGGCGCAGCCCATGGGAAGGCATTTGTCAAAATAGAATTTATTGTCAAAATGGAAACACAGCCACTGGTAGGTGCTCTCGTGCACAGGCAGCAGCCTGAAGGCTGACTTAATGTCTGCTTTAGCCATGAGTGCGTGTCTACCTGACAGTTTTACTAGGTCGACCGCATCTTGCACGCAGCTGTAAGAGACAGCGGCCTCCGTGGCGGGGATGCCGTCATTGAAAGAGCTACCGGGTGGGTGTGATAAATGATGGATCATCCTGAACTCCCCCGGCTCTTTTTTGGGCACGATGCCCAGGGGGGAGCATAAAAACTCAGTGAAGGGGGGATGTTGGAAGGGGCCCTCAATCCTCCCTAGTTGCAACTCTTTATCAATTTTTTGGCTTATTATGGTAGCTAGGGATGAGGCCGATTTTAGGTTCTTGGGTATGGTGGGAGATCCCCGGCCCTTGAATGGGATCCGGAAGCCATCTCTGAAACCCTGAGCCAGGGATGCTCTAGCTGCTTGGTCAGGGTAGTTATCTAACATTTTTTGCAATTGGTCGATTTTTATTGGTGAGGCGCCTAATCTATAGCTAGTGCATGTTTTTGCCATCAGTGACTTTTGGGCTGGGCCTGGAAGGAGAGGCTTTTGTGCAATTGTTGCTGCTGTGGCCACCACTGCATGTGCTGCATTGGTGCTTGTATCTGCACTCTGTGCCCTTGTTACATGACCCTCTGTTGAAGTACCAGCAGGACCCCGGAGTGCTTCCTTTGGCCCCCCCGTTGCTGCAATTGCCAGATTGCCTCTGATTATGCCCTGTTTTTTGCCCCCCTGGGGGCGTTCTTCGAAAGGGAGGTTTGTTTTTGTTAGTATTTATACTGTCCTGTTGAGCCCTGCGCTGGTTATGTTGCCTGTTTCTACCCCTTCTATTATACTGATGCTCATAATCCTTGCTGCTTTGGGCGCTCTTAGCTGAGTTTTCTTTTAGGACATGAAAAAGATACAATTTAGGGTCTTCCTCCTCCCAGCCCAGGTCAGGGAATCTCTGCATCTCCTTCCTAAACTCTCTATCATAGTGCAGCCAAGACTCCCCCCCAAAGGTATTGTGAATCTCCAAAATTCTGTGGTGGTAGGCAATCAGTGCTGTGCCCTCTTCAGGGAATTTTTCTAGAATTATTGTGGAAAGTATTTGGAAAGAGGCCTCCCAGTTCTGAATATTCTTCTCCAGTGTGGGCCTCTTTGCTCTCTCTTTTTCTTCCTCTTTCTTATCCCTTTTTGAAATGCCAAAACCTAAATCTTCATATTCCAATAGGCAGAAAATGTCAATAAATTGCTTTTTCCATATCTTTCTCTTAATTTTCCGCTCAATGTGCCATGCAATGGTCTTCTTTAGGCTTCTATTTACACTTTTGCCGGCAGTGCGCCTCCCATATTTAGTCATATGAGGGGTTGGAGACGGTACATCTTGGCTAGGCCTAACCCATGCTTTAAGGTGGCCCTGGTCCTCCTCGCCCCCCGATTCCGACTCTGTGTCTGTGCTGTCACTCTCGCTGCTGGAGCTGCTCGAGTCATCCCTGTGCCTCCTCTTTTTCCCAGCACCCGCACCCTTATGCCATTTTAAAAATTGTTCAAGCATAGGCCCCAAATCATTGCTTTTCACAGTACCTGATTTTGCTTTTCTTTTGGTGCCTGGGTGGGTGTCTGAAGAGGCGGGCATGCTGCGGACATCAAGGCGCTGCTTCTTCCTAGCTGGCTGCTCCCTTTCTGCCGGCTCCTCCTCGCCGTCGACCTCCTCTTCCAAGGCGTCTGCGTCATCTTCATTGAGACTGGTGGATGCGAGCTCTGCCATTCTTTCCTGCACCACATCCATGCCATGAACGGCTTCCGCTGCTTTGGCCCATTCCAGGAGTAATGTGTCTTTCAGGGATAAGGCGTTGGCCATCTCTTGCCTGTTTGGGTCTCTGTGTGCTGGTTCGTAATGGGTTGTCCTAGTGTTTCCCAACTTGCTGTGTGGGTCAGGGTCCTCTTCCCCTTTATTGTAGTTCCCAGGCGAGGTAAAATGCTGTGGCTCTCACTCAGTCTCCTTCTAGTGCAGGTCTGTCGATATGTGCGTCTGGGAATTCCAGCTGACCTCTGTCCTCTGCAGCGAGAAATTAAAAAATTGTTTAGCCCAAGTATAATTTCTGTGCCCTCTCTGGGGCTCGAACCAATGTCCTTGTAAGCTTGAAACTGACGCTCCCTTTGCAGTGCTATGGAGACTCTGCTGCTGCAGGCCTGCTCACTCCTTGTGTTGTGCTCGAGGACCCGCCTTCTTTGGGCTCTGCTCGCTCCGTGTGCGGCCGTTCACTGCCGTGCAAACCTCCTCGAGCACTTTGGAGCCTGCCTTACTTGATTCCAGTGTCCTCCCAGAGCCGGAGAGAAATTTAAAAATTGTTTGGCAAAATATAAATTCTAGCACCCTCTCCGGGGCTTGAACCAATGTCCTTATACGCCTGAGACTGATGCTCTCCTTGCCGTGCTATGGAGACTCTGCTGCTGCAGGCCTGCTCACTCCTTGTGTTGTGCTCGAGGACCCGTCTTCTTTGGGCTCTGCTCGCTCCGTGTGCGGCCGTTCACCGCCGTGCAGACCTCCTCGAGCACTTCGGAGCGTGCCTTACTTGATTCCAGTGTCCTCCCAGAGCCGGAGAGAAATTTAAAAATTGTTTGGCAAAATATAAATTCTAGCACCCTCTCCGGGGCTTGAACCAATGTCCTTGTACGCCTGAGACTGATGCTCTCCTTGCCGTGCTATGGAGACTCTGCTGCTGCAGGCCTGCTCACTCCTTGTGTTGTGCTCGAGGACCCGTCTTCTTTGGGCTCTGCTCGCTCCGTGTGCGGCCGTTCACCGCCGTGCAGACCTCCTCGAGCACTTCGGAGCGTGCCTTACTTGATTCCAGTGTCCTCCCAGAGCCGGAGAGAAATTTAAAATTGTTTGGCCAAAAATAATTTCTTGCACTCTCCCTGGGGCTTGAACCGAAGTCCTTGTATGCCCGAGGCTGACGCTCTGCTTGCGGTGCTACGGAGGCTCTGCTGCTGGGGTTCTGCTCACTTCTTGTGATGTGCTCGATCTCCGTCTGTAGCTGCTCACTGCTGTGCAGACCTGCAGCCGTCCTGCTGCTGTTCGTGGCTGACGGGGAGGAAGAATGAGAAGGGCCACCTTGCCCCAGCCAGATAAAGGCAAAATTCGGCCTGGGGCAAGGCGGCCCCTTCTTTGAACTTCAAAAGGCCCCCGCCCAGCATCCGCAGGCTGGGAAGGGGGGCCTTTGAAGTATGGAGGGCAAGGTGACAAGGGGCAGTGACTACCGGTTGTCACCTGCCCCTCTCACCTCACCCTCCTGTCGTGGAGACGCGCTGTCTGGGTTCCCATTGTTACGGGACCCAGCAGCCCGACCCCACCATGTGCATGCTAAGTGGGGCAGCGCCAAACAGGCGCTGCCCCACGGGACTTCACACAAATCCCCCACCTCCCAGCTTACGTCCCCGGGCCTCCCATCCGGGTGGGCCCGGGTGTAGATGACCGGGTTTCGGAGCTCGGGGCTCGGAGGATTCACCCGGGGAAGATGTATGCAGCAGTCCTCCCTCCCGTCTGTTTCAGATGTAATGACAGTAGGGCTGGTTTGTTCTGTGGGATATGCTATCGCAGGGGAGCCCGTGTTAGGCAAGTGATTGTTGAATTGGGGGGGGGGGGGGCATCCTGCGGTATGTCTGGCTCTGAAGGGAAGGGGCTGTGCATTGGAGGTTGAAGCAGCCGCCAAGTGTCCCTGTCCGGGACCATGTCTGAATCCATATCTGGATCAAAAAGAACTTCCTTCCCCGTGATCGGAAGCCCCTCCACCACCCGCCTCATAGTTCTCAGTGCACCTGGGGTTAGCAGTGCTGCGACTGCCGCGAGTTCCCCTTCGGTAAGGTGGCGAAAAACCATGTGAAGAGCAAAGTGCTGCCCACCACTCCTCCAGCGGCCATGTCGAGCATGCACCCAGTCCTGCACTGTTCCCCCAGGCGTGCATGAATGCCAGTGTGTGGAGCTCAGTCTCGCTCAATGAAACGGGGGCTCACACCCCTTTGTCCGAATCATGCCAGGTTACGCAGAAAGGTAAATGCGTGGTGCGTGTTGAAAGTGATGAACGTGCTTGCTGAAAAGGAGTATTTGGCGGCTTGGGGTATAAAGTTAGGGAAATAGGTAGACTCGGTTACCCACTGGTGCAGAATCCTCGGCTTTGGGAGGAGGCAAAAACGATGACAATACTGTGGATAAGTGAAGTGGGGGGTGGGGGGAAATCAACTTTGTTCCGTAGACTGGAACTCCAAAGGTTCCGAACCTCCTCCATCCCGCCTTCTTGCACGTACTGCGAATAAACTCGCCGTCAACTCTGCGGCCTCTCTGCGGAGCGAGTGAGGTTTTATGGGCAGCTCCTCCTCCACTCTCCAGCAAAACGACAGCCAAGAAAAAAAGACTGGGTTGATTGTGCAGATAAGTATTTTATAAGTGAGCAAAAATGTGTAATGTTTCATGGATAATTCTTTCTTTGCACCCAATTATTCAAGCACTTTCAAATATACTGGTTTACTTCTTCCTATCAAGCAGTTATAATTGTTTCTTCTAGGGGTACTCTTGGCCCTCTTCCTGCTCCCACCTGCAAGGCTAAAAACATCGGGGTCATCTTTGACTCCACACACTCCTCCTTTCCTCACATCTCTGACGTCTCTAGGAAGTCACACTACCAGCTGCACCTCCTCAGAGGTATTCTTCCTTTCCTCTCCTTCCCCCAGAAGCTCACTGTCTCCAGAGCTCTGGTTCTCTCTAAGCTGGACTACTGCAACAGCCTCTATCTAAATCTGCCTACCTCTACTCTCTGCAACTTATCCAAAACAGGACTGCAAGACTTGTCCTTTGCCTCAAGCCCAGGGACCGTATCTCTCCAGGACTGAAATCTCTGCACTGGCTCCCAGTGGCTGCAAGGATTAAGTTCAAAACCCTCTGCATTGTCCACAAGGCCTTCTGGGGCCTGGGGCCAAAATACCTTCAACTCTCTCTTCCCAAATACCTTCCTTCTCGGGCTCTTCGCTCAACTGCCTCTAACTCCCTCAGGGTCAGTCGTTTCTCCTAGCAACGAGTTGGTGGTAGATTTCGCTCTTCGGCTGGAGCCTCCCTCTGGAACAGCCTTCCTGAAACTTGAGAACCATCTCCAGTTCCAGAAACACCTCAAAACCTTCCTCTTTGCTTCTGCTTTCTCTGCCTCTCTCCCGTTGAAATTCCTGGCTAAAAATGCACTGGTTACCTGGCCATGCTTTCTGATCTTGGGGCCAGGCCCTGCCTTTTGCACACCTGCCCTGCCTCCCTGGCAACCCCCGCACCTAGGGACTGTTTTCTGTATCCCTACAGTCCCCCCTACCAGCACTTATGTCTGCTATTACCTTGCACTTGCCACCTTCTGGCCGCTTTTATTTATCTTATTTATTCTTCTTTCCCATGTACTGCACTTTTCCCTCTCCCTTCCCACAGGCACTTTTCCCTTTCTCCCTACCCTTGCACTAGCGTGATCTGAATGCCACCTGGCCTAGTAGGATTGTTGTCTGTCTTCCCACCGTTTCCCCTCCTTTGCCTCGCCGCGCCTTTAAACACTTGTGTATAGGCACGTTATAAATGCCATATCATATCATACTACCTGCACTACTGGTCCAAAAATAACCATGAAGATGTGTGGGTGAAAGCAGGGGCACAGAGTTCTACATGTCTGTTTGTTAATTTTTTGTTGGGGGTATTTTTACTCCCCATTTTCATTTTTTGGGAGATGTGCCTATTTTTAGGGAGTCAAAGAGGCTGATACAGCCCTTATCTGTAGGGCTGAAAACATTGATATTCTAAATTCTCTCCTCCTCGCTGTTATTGAAAAGAAAACATGTTAAACTTATTTGGGAAAAGAGGCTAAGCAAACTAAGAGTGTGTTATGACAAGGCCAGAGATCAGGCCTCGTCATGGGAGGGAGCCTGTAGCCCAACTCCTTTTCAAGGTGCGTTAGTGCTGCACCCACTCCCAAAGCCTCCTTCTCTTAGTTGCCGGCTCTGCTTTTCGCCGGGGAAAAAAAGACTGCTAGTGGCACAACTAGAGGTGGAGGCTGCCGAGCCGCAGCAGGACACAGGAACCATAGGGAGAGTGAAGGCCAGCGTCTCTGGCGACGTGGGGAACTGGTAACACTGGAGCCCAAGCAGGGAATCAAGTCCCTTTAAATTACCTCTTTGAGTAAAGGTCCCCCATACGGGCCCCCCCATTCATATTGGGCCAGCACATCTCCTACCTTTTAGGTTCCCATTTAGGTATTCCAGCCTTCCACTCCTCGTGCTCCCTTCTCTTACTCACTGTTCCATTCTGACTACCATGGAACAGACCTTCAGCTTCTCTGAAACTGAGATCAATGACATCATACAAGGCCCATCCATGTTCAACATGGAGGGGGCACAACAACACCTAGCCTCCACGGCCAGACCTAATATAAGGTCAGATTTCAGCCGGGCAGAAGAGACCAAGACGTATTGTTTCTTTTACTCACACTTTCTTAGTGTGCCCTTCTTTTCCTATGACATGGGACATTGTATTTTCTAGATAGTGTTCACGCGCACAAATTACTAACCCACATCCCACGTCACAAATATTACTCTCCAGTGAATATCTAACTATGTACATGATTTTATGATACTATGGTTTGTAATGCAAAGTAATTATGAAAAGTAACCTTTGAACTACTGCATAAAAAAAGAAAATAAACAGCTTACAATAACAAGCTAAATGAAAAATTAAAAATTCGTTCCATATACTGTTTGAGTTATGTGTTTAGTACCAGCTATCATGTTAGTTTGCTTAATGGTTGCCCAGAATGACATGTGCTCCCATTAGGGTCAAAATAAATCAGTGTACTCCTAACTAGTTGCGTACACCCCTTAGACTCACAGAGGGGAGGACAACCCCCTTGTTACAGGGAATCAATACCATGCAAGCCGGCCAAGCGCTTCAAGGGTACATAGGACGCTGGCAGCGGCATGCCCAATGAACAGGAATGCACAGCAGGCTCACATAGAGAAGGGGCAGGGTTTACAAGCCCTTATGAAGCTTCCCCAGCCCTTTCCGTCACAACTTTTTATTTTGCATTTATTTATAGCACACATAACCCATAGGTACCTAGGCGCTAGTTTCATTTATAACACACTCTGTTATTTTTCTTTCAAGCGTGAGTGAGGGTTTCGAAACCTGTTTGCTCAGCGTGGTCTTGCTTCGGAGAACCCTGCGTTGCCACAGAGCTATCCTCCCCTTCTACATCACCTGGAAGACAGGTAAGTGATTGGCCAGGGTAAGATGGCCAATATTTGGAGGAGGTGGGTTATTTGAGGAGCTTGGGAAGTGTGCGGTGGGGGTAAGTTGGGTGAGGAGAGTAGGTGGTGGGGGCCATCCAGAGACCAGAGGAGGTGAGTGCAGAGGATATTGGGGGGGTGGGTGTCTTTCGAGTGAAGGCATTACTGATGGAATAGAAGCACAGGTGGTAGTAGTTAGTAGAGGTAGTGGGAGTAGCAGTTACAGAGAGAGGTAGTAGTATTGATGGTAGCGACCATGAAAAGATGATAGAGAGATGGGCTAGAGAAGTGGTAGTGTCAGTAGTGGTACTAACAATAGGGTGGGAGCAGAAGTAGTAGTAGGACATGGAGTGGTGGTAAAATCAGAGAGGTGGTATGAGGCAAGAAAATAGCATAGGAGGAAGGAAAAGATAAGATCGGAGGTAGAAGGCACAGACAGTACGAAGTGGAGAAATAAGGAAGCATGAGGAGCAGTAAAATCAAAGAGTGGAGGTAGGAAAGCGGGGTGAAACATGGGAGGGAAAGTAGTGCAGTGGGAGAACATCTTGGGATCCAGTGCAGTAAAGGGCCAGGTGAAACTGTGCAGGCCTGAAGAGAGATTAACACAAGGTGGAAGTAGGCACTGTCCCCAGAACACTACACGGGGAAAGTTAGACCCCTAGGGAGAATCAGACAGTGACTTAGGGATACCACCAATAGACCAAGGAAAAATAGACAGATAGGGGTCACCTGGCAAGATCAACTAGGATCCCACTGAGGATGCCTGGGCTAGGGAGAGGGGTTGTATTCTCATGCAGAGAGGGTGTAGTTTAGTGTATCACATTTTACTGGAGAACTCCTAATGGGACAACTGTGGTTTGGAAGGTTACCCAGAGCACAGTCACTAGTTAATAGTTATTCAAAATCTATAATTTTTTTTGACATGGAGACAACCAGACCACCCCAAAACAGATTTACCCATAGTTCTGTCCCTCACTGTAGTCTTGCTTGGTAGTGCCGAGTACACAGCTCACAACCTACTGCATAACTCCAAACCTTCTCTGTGCCCAGTATGGGTGAAAATATGCATTTTGGTGTGTGTCAGCCCATTAAATTATATGGACAGGTTGGGGGTTTGCAATCCGATGGCGGTTGGCACCCAACAAAAGCATGTTAGTTGAGAGGTCTGTCCATCAGCTCTTCAAGGCAGCTGAAATCAGTTGGTGGGTGACTGCATTTAAGTCAATTGGAACTAATTTTGAATGTTGGTTAAAGCTTCCATTGTAGACTATAGAAGTCAGTGGTGTGCTGAAAGGGTAAACATGTGGCCAAGGCAGCTGATCCAATTGAAAGGTTTCTAATGTATTTATGAATGTTGTTCAAAGCTTTCTCTGGTGGGTAAGCCCACTGAAGTCTATGGAGGGCAGAAGTGTGCATGGGGTAAACACATGTCAAAAGTGGGTGAGCCATTAAAGTCAACGTTGTCCCGTTTATTTTGTAATGTTCAGAGCTTGCTCAGGTGGGTGAGCTCAATGAAGTCTATGGAGGCAGTGGTGTGCTAGGGTCAAACATATGCCCAAGGTGGATGAATCCCATTATACTCAATGGGATCCAGTTTATTTTATAATGTTGAACGCTTGCTTGTGTGGGTGAGCCCGCTGAAGTCTATGGAGGGCACTGGTGTGCTGGAGGGTACACTGTCCAGTGTGGGTGATCAATGGTTTCTAATTTTTTTATGATGTTTGAAGCTTGCTCAGGTGGGTAAGCTCAATGAAGTCTATGGAGGCAGTGGTGTGCTGAGGGCGATGTCCAAGGTGGGGGATCCCAAAAAAGTCAATGGTATCCAGGGTATGTTGAAAGCTTGCTCATCTGGTGAGTCCACTATGGAGGCAGTGGTGTGCTGGGGGTACACATGTCCAGGGTGGATGATCCCATTGAAGTCTATGGATGCAGCGGTGTGCTGGGGTACATGTGGCCAGGGTGAGTTGTACCATTGAAGTCGATGGAAGCAGTGGTGTGCTGAGGTACACATGGCCAGGGTGGGTGATCCCACTTAAGTCAAAGGTCCTCAGTTTATGTTGGGTGCGCCCACTGAAGTCTATAAAGGCAGGGGTGTGCTGGGAGTACACATGTCCAGGGTGGGTGATCCCATTGAAATCAATGGTGCACAGGTTGTGTGGGTGATCCCACTGAAGTCTATGGAGGCAGTGGTGCATGTGTCCAGGGTGGGTGATCCCATTGAAGTATATGAGGCAGTGATGTGCTGGGGGTACGTGTGTCCAGGGCAGGTCATCCATTGAAGTCTATGGGGAAGTGGTGGCCTGGGGTCCAGTGTGGGTGATCCCACTGAAGTCTATGGGGCAGTGGCACCCCTGGGTCCACATGCCCAGTGTGGTGATCCAATTGAAGTCTATTGGGGCAGTGGCACCCTGGGTCCACATGTCTAGCGTGGGAAATCCCTTTGAAGTATATGGTGCCCAGGTTATGTGTGGGTGATCCCACTGAAGTCTATGGAGGCAGTGGTGCATGTGTCCAGGGTGGGTGATCCCATTGAAGTATATGGAGGCAGTGATGTGCTGGGGGTACACGTGCCCAGGGTGGGTGATCCATTGAAGTATATGGGGCAGTTGTGCCCTGGGGTCCAGTGTGGGTGATTCCACTGAAGTCTATGAGGCAGTGACGCCCTGGGGTCCAGTGTGGGTGATCCCATCGAAGTATATAATACCCCATTGTGCCACACTGTAGTCTATGTAGGCAGTGGTGTGCTGGGGGTACATGTGTCCAGGGTGGGGGATCCCACTGAAGTCTATGGGGTAGTGGTACCCTGGGGTCTAGTGTGGGTGATCCCATTGAAGTCTATGGGGCAGTGGCGCCCCGTGGTCCACATGCCCAGTGTGGGTGATCCCACTGAAGTCAATGGTACCCAGTTTGTTGGGCAATCCCACTGAAGTCTATGGGACAGTGGCATCCTGGGGTCCAGTGTGGGTGATCCCACTGAAGTCTATGAAGGCAGTGGTGTGCTGGGGTACACATGTCCAGGGTGTGTGATCCCATTGAAGTCTATGGGGTAGTGGTACCCTGGGGTCTAGTGTGGATGATCCCATTGAAGTCTATGGGGCAGTGGTGCCCCATGGTCCACACGCCCAGTGTGGGTGATCCCACTGGTCTATGGGGGCAGTGGCTCCCCATGGTCCACACGCCCAGGGTGGGTGATCCCATTTAAGTCCATAGAGGCAGTGGTGCCCTGGGATCCAGTGTAGGTGATCCTACTGAACTCTATAGAGGCAGTGGTGCACTGGGGTCCAGGGCGGGTGATCCCACTGAAGTCTATGGAGGCAGTGGTGTGCTGGGGTACACATGCCCAGGGTGAGTGCTCCCATTGAAGTCTATGGAGGCATTGGTGTGGGGGGTACACGTGTCCAGGGGTGGGTGATCCCACTGAAGTCTATGGGACTACTGTAACAGCCTATCTAAATCTGCCTGCCTTTACTCTACACCCTCTGCAACTTATCCACAACAGGACTACCAGAATAAAGTATATGGTGACAGTGGGGTGCACATGTACAAGTCAATGGTGCCTAGGTTATGTTGGGCGAGCCCAATGGGGTCTATGGAGGCAGTGGTGCCCATGGACAGGGGGGGGTGATCCCATTGAAGTCAACGGTGCCCAGGTCATGCTGGGCGAGTCCATTGAAGTCACTGGTGCCCAGGTCATGCTGGGCGAGCCCATTGAAGTCAATGGTGCCTAGGTTATGTTGGGCAAGCCCAATGGGGTCTATGGAGGCAGTGGTGCACATGGACAGGGGGGGGTGATCCCATTGAAGTCACTGGTGCCCATGTCATGCTGGGCGAGCCCATTTAAGTCAATGGTACCCAGGTTATGTTGGGCGAGCCCAATGGGGTCTATGGAGGCAGTGGTGCACTGGGGGTACACATGTCCAGGGGGTGGGTGATCCCATTGAAGTCACTGGTGCCCAGGTCATGATGGGCGAGCCCATTGAAGTCAATGGTGCCTAGGTTATGTTGGGCAAGCCCAATGGGGTCTATGGAGGCAGTGGTGCACATGGACAGGGGGGGGGGTGGGTGATCCCATTGAAGTCACTGGTGCCCATGTCATGCTGGGCGAGCCCATTTAAGTCAGTGGTGCCTATGTTGTGTTGGGCGAGCCCAATGGGGTCTATGGAGGCAGTGGTGCACATGTCCAGGGGTGGGTGATCCCATTGAAGTCAATGGTGCACATGGCCAGGGGGTGGGTGATCCCATTGAAGTCAATGGTGCCTCGGTCATGCTGGGCGAGCCCATTGAAGTCACTGGTGCCCCGGTCATGCTGGGGAGCCCATTGAAGTCACTGGTGCCCCGGTCATGCTGGGTGCTCCCATTGAAGTCAATGGTGCACATGGCCAGGGGCTGGGCGAGCCCATTGAAGTCAGTGGTGCACATGGCCAGGGGCTGGGTGAGCCCATTGAAGTCAATGGTACCCAGGACATGCTGTGCGAGCCCATTGAAGTCAGTGGTGCCTATGTTATGTTGGGCGAGCCCAATGGGGTCTATGGAGGCAGTGGTGCACATGTCCAGGGGGTGGGTGATCCCATTGAAGTCACTGGTGCCCAGGTCATGCTGTGCGAGCCCACTGAAGTCAGTGGTGCACATGGCCAGGGGTGGGTGATCCCATTGAAGTCAATGGTGCCCCGGTCATGCTGTGCGAGCCCATTGAAGTCAGTGGTGCACATGGCCAGGGGCTGGGCGAGCCCATTGAAGTCAGTGGTGCCTATGTTATGTTGGGCGAGCCCAATGGGGTCTATGGAGGCAGTGGTGCACATGTCCAGGGGGTGGGTGATCCCATTGAAGTCACTGGTGCCCAGGTCATGCTGGGCGAGCCCATTGAAGTCACTGGTGCCCAGGTCATGCCGGGTGATCCCATTGAAGTCAATGGTGCCCCAGTCATGCTGTGCGAGCCCATTGAAGTCAGTGGTGCACATGGCCAGGGGCTGGGCGAGCCCATTGAAGTCACTGGTGCCCCGGTCATGCTGGGCGAGCCCATTGAAGTCACTGGTGCCCAGGTCATGCTGGGTGATCCCATTGAAGTCAATGGTGCACATGGCCAGGAGCTGGGCGAGCCCATTGAAGTCAGTGGTGCCTATGTTATGTTGGGCGAGCCCAATGGGGTCTATGGAGGCAGTGGTGCACATGTCCAGGGGGTGGGTGATCCCATTGAAGTCAATGGTGCCCCAGTCATGCTGTGCGAGCCCATTGAAGTCAGTGGTGCACATGGCCAGGGGCTGGGCGAGCCCATTGAAGTCAGTGGTGCCCGTCATGCTGGGCGAGCCCACTGAAGTCTACGGGGGGCGTGCTGCCCCGGGAAGGAAGGGGAGCCGCCGGGAGAGGCGCCCTTACCATGTACAGCATGTCCGCCGCCGTGGGGCTGACCTCCGCGCGGTACTTGTTATGCTCGTCCAGTATCTGCTTTATAAACGCGGGGTCGGTGTTCAACGGTTGGCTCGTGGAAAAGGCGGGAAAGCTCAGAAGGAGCGCCCACAGCAAATGCCCCCTCGGGTCTATCCCCGCGGGGCAGAAGGGCCGCTGCAGCTGCAGCGGAGCGCGAAGAACGGTCACCGGCGCCGAGAGCATCGCGACGGCCGCCGACACTAATCAGCCCTCAACTGCGCACTCGGGGCGGCACGGGTTCAACAAGCCTTCCTATTGGCTCACCGGGAGCCGCCATGGAAGGACACCTCCTCCCATTGGTCGAGCGAGCCTGCCTATTGGCTCTCTCTCACCGGGAGCCGCCGTGGAAGTGACAGGACAACGCCTACCATAGGTAAAGCGAGCCTTCCTATTGGCTCTGCTCTGGTACGCGGCATGGAAGTCGCAAGACACCGCCTCCCATTGGTTAAGCGAGCCATCCTATTGGCTCTTGCACAAGGAGCCCGAATAAAAACAGAAATTAGTAAGCGAGCCTTCCTATTGGCTCTCTCTCACCGGGAGACGCCATGGAAGTGACAGGACAACGCCTCCCATAGGTAAAGCGAGCCTTCCTATTGGCTCTTTCTCGCCGGGAGCCGCCATGGAAGTGCAGGACAACGCCTACCATAGGTAAAGCGTGCCTTCCTATTGGCTCTCTCTCACCGGGAGCCGCCATGGAAGTGACAGGACAACGTCTACCATAGGTAAAGCGAGCCTTCCTATTGGCTCTCTCTCACCGGGAGCCGCCGTGGAAGTGACAGGGCACCGCCTCCCATTGGTTGAGCGAGCCTTCCTATTGGCTCTCGCCTGGGACCGGCATGGAAGAGAACCATGTGCGGGTGCCTCGGCGCCTGCGCATTACGCATACCTTGCTGATACATGTCTGAACTTAGCGCATGCGCAGGTGCACTTCCGGTGCGAGGGCAGGTGGTCACGGGAGGAGGAGCCGAGGAGGAGGAAGGAGCACTTCGAGGAAGAAGGGTATGATATGATATGATATGATATGATATGGTATTTGTAACGCGCCTATACACAGGTGTTTCAAGGCGCGACGAGGCAGGGAGGGGAGGAACAAGGGGAGACAAAACAAACGATCCTACTAGGCCAGGTGTCATTCAGATCACGCAAGTGCAGGGGTGGGGGAGGGGGAAAAGTGCAAGGGGAAGGGGAGGGGGGGAAGTGCAGTACAAGTAAGTGGCGTAAGTAATAAATAAAAAAGGGCCAGCTAGTGGCAAGTGCAAGGTAAGTGCAGAGCAAGTGCTGGGGAAGGGGGGGGCTGTAGGGATACAGAGACAGTCCCGCAGTGCAGAGGGGTTCCAGGGCATCAGTGCAAGTGGAGAGTGGCTGGGCCCAGGGCCGAGGCCGTTTAGAGAGGTCCAGTTGCAGGATCAGTGCAGTTTCAGTGAAGGGTGAGGCGCATGTGGGATGCAGAGGGTTGCACGGGAGTGACCAACGTTTTTTTGTTGCTGTGTGTGTTCAGCAGTGCTTTAAGTGGGGTAAGAAATTGAGGTGGGGTCCTCATTTGTGGGCGTGGTCTAACACTCGAAGGCGTGGCCTAAAGAAGAGCATGTCAAAATGAACAGGGGTGGTCCACTGCTTTTTCGGACTCCAAATATGCTAAATGTTACAGAAGATGTGCAATTTGAAAGCAGGCGAGCAACCCTGCCTCCCTGCAGCGCCAGCACTGTGTGATCTTGGGAACATCCTCTTATCTCTCTCTGTGCCACTGCCTGCTTTATTACCTGGTGCGTTCCAGGCTTATACGCAGCTACTGGATGTGCCAGAGGTCCGGCCCTGAGCAGAAGGAAGGGCGGGTTCTTCTGGCTGCACTGGGAGCCCACGTGTAGACCCGGGACTGTCCGGATTCCTGTGCTCACTTCCCGGAACTTGAGGCTGCTCGAGGAGGCGTGCCGCCTCGCAGGCGCACATACGTGTGACACAAGCTCCCTTAATGCGTTTTCTCTAAAATTAGAGCCAGACCTATTATCCTCGGCTTCTCGAATAGACAAAATGCTGTGGTTCTGGCATCACTCATCTTTTCAATTCGCTGCCGAAAACTGGGAATGATTTGAAACGAGCAAACGCATGTTAAATGTATATACAAATTGGACATTGTCATTGGTATTCATTCTTTCTCTTTTTTTCTTCGTTCCTGCTTGCAATATGCAGCTGAATTTGGTGGCAAAGCCAGAGAATTGGTGAGAATGCGGCAGCAGGGGGTGGTAATTCTTTCACTTGGAGGACAGGTTGAGTTTCTGCATAGCTCTTGTGAAGCACGAGTTAATGGGTCAAACATGAACACCCTTTTGTCTCCACTCCTGTTGTGCATGTTACCCCCAGCCCTACGCTGTAAAAGACACAACAGGGAGTAGACACAAAAGGGTGTTAATGATGGAACACTGTACGTTTCATGGGCTGTGACTAACACAAGTGCCAGGCACAGGTTCGCGCAAACTAGTTTTGAGTGCACAGTTCAGGGAACTTGGCAGTGAGGCTAGGTATGGGTGTGGTTGAGGAGGAGATGCGGGAGTTGTTGGCGGATGTTGGGCCTTGGGGAGAGCAGTATGAGGTTCCGTTTTCTATGGTGGAGTTGGATGGGGAGATTCGGAAGGGGAAGTGGTCTAGTCCAGGGGTGGATGGGATCATGTATGTATTTTTGGAAAAGTTGCCAGTGGAATGTAAGTTGGAGGTGTTGGCTCTGTTCAATGAGATCTGGAAGAGTGGAGTTTTGCCGAGGTTGTGGAAAAGAGCGATTGTGGTGGCGATTTTGAACGGTGGCAATGTCCCTACGGAGTGTAAGTCATATAGGCCGATTGCGCTGACTGTTGTGCTGTGTGAGGTTATGGAACGGATGGTGGTTGAGCGATTGGGGTTTTACTTGGAGTCGAATGGGTGTTTGAGTGATTTTCAGAGTCGGTTCAGGAGGAATCGGTCGGTGGCAGATCCGTTAGTGAGGTTGGTGACTGGTGTGGAGGAGGCGTTGTGTGATGGGGAGCTGGTGGTGGCATTCTTTTTGGATTTGGAGAAGGCGTATGATATGGAGTGGAGGAGTGGGTTGTTGGTGAGACTTTTGGAGATGGGTGTGAAGGGGAGGATGTTTCGGTGGATTAGGGCGTTTTTGGCAGATAGGACCTTTCAGGTGAGAGTGAGGGGGGTGCTGTCTGAAGTTTGGAAGATGGAGAATGGGACGACGCAGGGAAGTTGATTAGTGCGATGTTGTTTAATGTGATGGTGGATGGGTTGATTCGGGCAATGGCGGGTATCGGGTGTCAGGTGGATTTCTTCGCAGATGATGGTGTGCTATGGGTAAGAGGGCGGAGTTTGTTGTTGGTGCAGAGTCGGCTGCAAGCTGCGATAGTGCGTATGGAGGAGTGGTGTGGGAAATGGGGCTTTTCGGTGTCTGTGGATAAAAGTGTGAGTATGGTTTTCTCGAGGAGAAGAGTGCAGCAGGATTTTGACTTGGTTTTGAAAGGTGTGAGGGTGAAGATCGTAGAAGAGTTTCGGTACTTGGGGGTGATTTTGGATAGGAAGTTGAACTGGAATTTGCAGGTGGATGGTATGGTGGATAAGTGTAAACGTAGGTTGAATTTGTTGCGGGGGGTGACTGGGAAAGAGTGGGGTGCACAGCAGAAGTGTTTACGAATGTTGTATAAGGGGTTGATTTTGAGTGTGATGGATTTTGGATGTCAGGTGGCAGTGGGTTTCATGGCGAGTCAGAAGCTGCGGTTGGATACGGTGCAGGCGAGGGCATTGAGGGGGTGTTCGGGTGTGATGAGGTCCTCTCCAGTGAATGCGGTGCAGGTACTTGTGGGGGAGATGCCATTGGGGTTGAGGAGGGATGCATTGAATATGAGGTGGTGGGTGAAGTGCAGTGCGAAGAGAGAGGCTCACCCGGTGCGTGAATGTTTGCTGTATAATTGGAAGTTTGACTATTATAGGGACCGGTGGAGGAGGAAGGGGGGCAATTTGGGGTTTCACATGTGGGAGAATGGGGTGCAGTGGGGTGTGGGCGAGTTGTTGGCTGTGACGGGTACGGATTTGGTGAGATGGCCGATGTGGATGATGGGGTCTCCAAAGGTGTGTTTGGAGTTGGCGAGTGTGGTGTCAAAGAAGCAGGATTTGCAGGGTGAGATCAAGGCTTTGGGTCAGGCGTATGTGGCAGGGAAGGAAGGATGCAAGGTGTTCACGGATGGTTTCGAAGGATCCTGTGTCTGGGAGAGTGGGTATGGCGTATTATCTGGAAAGCATTGGGAGTATAAAGTGGGGCGACTGACGAATGACGTGTCGATTTTTACGGCTGAGTTGGTGGCGATTGCACTGGCGATTGATGGGGTGTGCGAGTTGGGGTTTGAGAAGGTGGTGGTGTTTTCGGATTCATTGAGTGGGTTGCAGGCGATTGTGGCAGGGGATGGTGATAGGAAGGATGTGATTTTGGATATCAGTAGGAAGATTGATCGGTGTGCGCGTGGGGGGATGGATCTGGAGTTGGCGTGATTTCCCAGTCACAGTGGCATTTTGGGTAATGAGTTGGTGGATTTGGCGGCGGGTGCGGGTATGAGGAAAGGAACGGTTGATGTGAGGATACCTTTGAGTGTGGATGAGGTGAAGGCTGTGGTGGTGGAGCGGGTTATGGATGAGTGGCAGGAGAGTTGGGAGAGTGGGGTGAAGGGCAGGTGGATGTTTGGTGTTCGTGAGAAAGTGTCTGCGAAGGTGGATGCAGGGAAACTGGAATGGAGGAGGAGGGAGGAGGTGATGCTGAACCGGTTGAGGATAGGGCATGTGGGGCTGAATGTTTCGAGTGGGGAAGCGTGAGTCGAGGGACTGTGTGGTGTGTGGGGTGCCTGAGACTGTGGGACATTTTCTGCTTGCGTGTGAGAGGCATGTCGAGGAGAGAGAGTTGATGAGTGTTCGGATGTCTGCGCTGGGAGTGGCTGAACTGAGTGGGAAGGCTTTGCGGGGTGAGAGGCAGAGAGAAGAGCAGTGTGCTGCTAGAGCCTTCCTATTGGCTCTCGCCCAGGGGCCGCCATGGAAGAGACAGGGCACTGCCTCCCATTGGTTGAGCGAGACTTCCTATTGGCTCTCGCCTGGGGGCCGCCATGGAAGAGACAGGGCACTGCCTCCCATTGGTTGAGCGAGCCTTCCTATTAGCTCTCGCACTAGCTGCTAGAACTGACAGGTTGCCAGGCGGGAAATGGAAACATGTCCAACCAGAGGCAGCAGTCTCCCGTTGCTGGGTTCCCACATGGGGAGCAGGGAGAGAAGAACCTGCTCAAATAGTATCATTATATATGAGCAGTTTCTCCTCTCCCCGATAGCTGCCTTCAGGGCTTTAAGTGGCCAGGGTCGGGCCCCTGCAGTCTTCAAAACATGGGGCTCAACCGGGGCCACCCTTAGGAGGGGCCAGGGGAGGAAGGTGCAGCCCCAGGTAGCCAGGCCAGCCCTGATAAAGGAATGTGCTGTTTTGGTCTGGTCTGCCATACCTCTTCAACTCAACACGCTTTTGGTGGGTGTCACCCACCCTGAAGCAGCTCTCTCACCTGCCAAGCTCCTTAACCGTCAATATAAATGAATAGGCTTTCACCAGCCAAAAGGAAATTGGGTGTTTTCATCCGCCATGGGGTGACAAAACGTTCAGAGCTATGGGTCTGCCTTACCTGCTGCAGTCAGTGCCACTGACTTCGATCAACATCAAGAAGACACAACGAGAAGCCACAACAAGGTAAGTAACTTTGCTGTTGCAGTTAATACGATTTGGAAAATTAGCAAATGCCTTTTTTGCATCTGAGCTTGCTGCCAGCATGATTGATTCGGGACGTTTGGGCCTTTATCACTTTCGGAATGAATCAGTTGGTATAAAGCTGCAGGAGACCTATGCTTTGTGACCTGGTGCAATATAATAATCCTTTTACTGATTCAGTGTTTGTGTGCATTAATGTCTACCTCACTGGCATGATCCCGGTTCAAGGCCCTCAGGCCATTCTCCTTCTCTTTGACCGGATTCGGCCATCTCTCACCAACTTCCTTCCCCTGCCTCTCCCCCTTGTACACCTCCTGTTCCCCCACTTCTGACTGATGCCCCACGCCCCTACATTCCCCCTCAAACCTTCAAAGACAGAGATAGTCTCCACCTGGCATCCCTCTACGCACGCTCGGCCATCAAACACTCTGCTGACATCTGCCTTCTCCTTGAAGACACTGACCAGGACATATTCGCGCTCACTAAAACTTGGTTCAATGCCAGCTCAGTTATTTCCTTTTACTCACTATTACCTGATAGCTTTAAGATCACCTCAAAGCCTCGACCCCACCGTGCTGGCATTGGGGATGCCTTATCTTCCCCGAGTGGATTCCTTCTTCCATCCTACCCACTCAGCCCAATTCTGCCTTTGAGAGCCTAATATGCAATTGGTCATCTCTCCTTTGTCCACCCTGACCATTGCTTCCGATCTATGAAAGCCTTGTCAAAACAGGTTCATACCCGTTCCTGTAAAACCACCATAGACCACATTGACGCCCTCGCTCCAGCCCTTGCTGATCTTTGCAACCACTCCTTTGCCTCAGGATCCTTCCCCTCCCCTCTGAAGCACTCCTTTGTGCATCCTCTTCTCAAGAAACCCACAGCTGATCCTTCTTTTCCAGCTAACTATCGCCCAATGCCCATTACTCCCTTTCTTGGCAAACTCCTGGAAAAGTTGGCCATCTCTCAGTTTAACCTTCATTCCAATTCTGTTGGCTGTCTCCTTGACCACCAGTCTGGCCTCAGAGCTGCCAGAAGCACGGAAACTGCTCTCCTGAACATCCGTGAAGATCTGCTCTCTAATCTTCACTCTAACATTCCCTCTGTCCTCATCCTCCTCGATCTCTTTTCTGCCTTCGACACGGTCAACCATACCATCCTGCTCAACTGTCTCCGTGAAAACCTGGGTATCACTGATTAGGACTCTGCCCTGGCTGACCTCTTTCCTCTCAGATCGACTCTCTCAGGTCCAGCTTGGGTCCTTCATTTCATCTATCTTCCTCTCTACCTGTGGTGTTCCCCAGGGGTCTAACCTCTCGCCCTGGTTTTTCAACCAATACCTGGCAACTCTCGCCCACTGCATTGCCACTTTCTGCTCAAAATTCCAGTGCTGCGCTGATGACACTCAAATCATTTTTGGGCTGCCCTCTGCCACCTCCTCTCCCTCTCTCATCTCTGATTGCCTAACTGCCATTCAGGATTGGTGTGCCACCAATGATCTTTGTCTGAATGCCAGCAAGACGGAGATCCTCCTCATCGGCAAACCTTCACCATCCTTTCCCCTCACTCTCTGGCCGGCCTCCCTTGGCCCTCCTTCTACCCCCACCTGCGAGGCTAAGAACCTCAGGGTCATCTTTGACTCCACCCTTTCCTTCTCCGCCCAAATCTCTGGGGTCTCTAAAAGTCAAATTTCCGACTGGACATCCTCAGAGGTACTCTGCCTTTCCTCTCCTTCCCCCAGAAGCTCATGGTATCCCAAGCTCTGGTTCTCTCTAGCTTGGACTATTGTAACAGCCTCTTTCTAAATCTACCTGCCTCTACTCTCCCCCCTTTGCAACTAATCCAGGACAGGACTGCAAGACTTGTCCTTGGCCTCAAGTCCTGGGATCATATCTCTCCAGCTCTGAAATCTCTCCATTGGCTCCCAGTGGATGCAAGGATTAAATTCAAAACCCTCTGCATTGTCCACAAGGCTTTCTGGGGCCTGGGTCCAAAATACCTTCAGCTATCCCTCCGCAAATACCTCCCCAATCAAGCTCTTTGCTCCTCTACCTCCAACTCCCTCAGGGTCAGTCATTTTTCAAAGAAACAAGCTAGGGGTAGATCTGTCTTTCGGCTGGGGCCTCCCTCTGGAACAGCCTCCCTGCCACTCTAAAACTTGAGGAGAACCATTTCCGGTTCCGGAAGCACCTCAAGACCTTCCTCATTTCTTCTGCCTTTGCTCCCCCACTCCCCTGCTGATCTGTTCTCTATTGGCACTGTGCACCTGGCCACCCTCTGTCCTCTGGGCCCAGTTACCTGCTCACCCTGCAACCCCCCCACACTGCCTCCAGGCCACCCCTTGCACTGGGGTCTGTATCTGTACACTTACAGCCCCCCCTTTTTCTTCCTGCACTTAGCAGACCTACCCTGCCTGCTGCCTTAAACCTAACACTTGCAAATTGCTGGCTGCACTACCACTGTTTGTTGCCTTTATTATTTATTTATTGTTATATATCTGTTTCTCCTCTGCTTCGCACTTTCCACTTCTCCCCCCTTCCATGGACTTTTCCCCTCACCCTCTCCGATGCACTTGCGCATTCTCAATGTCACTGGGCCTAGTCAGATCGCTGTTTTGTTCTCCCCTGTTCCCCTCCCTTGCCTTGTCGCGCTCTGAAACACTTGTGTACAAGCGCGATAGAATAAAATATCAATATTTACCGCACCCAGTCGATTCCTCTGTGAGTAGGCAGACTTCTGTTCTTCCCTACTCTACCTCCTCCAACCTGCTACTACTAGGTTACTTCAACATCCACTTAGACTCCCCATGCACAGCATCCACCCTCTTCATTGACCTCTGCTCCTCCCTATCCCTCTCTATTCTTCCCTCTGGACTAACCCATTCTGCTGGACACACGCTAGACGCCATCATCCATTCCAACTTCCCACTCTCTACTTCCCTGGTCACCCCTCTCTCCTGGTATGACCACTCTCTCCTCACCTCCCACCTGGGACCCTATGGCCCTGTGACAACTCCTCGGAAAGCTCTGCCAACCTTGTTCACGAACATCCGTCCGATGAAATGAGTGTCAGCTGCTGCCTCACTTCATTCACCCTTGCCCACCCAACAGAGGTTCTACCACTGATTCTGCCCTCAGCAACATCTATCTGTCCATTACCAACACCCTTGACATCCTTGCCCCAGTCACGAGGATCTGCCTGAAACCTGCCTCCAAGCGTAACACCTGGTACGACTCCAAACGTGCAGACCAAAAATGTAAGTGCAGGGCTGCAGAATGAGTGGCCAACTTCAGGTTCACCCCCCGACAAACTGGCCTGCTGCAAAGGCACTACATACTCTCTAGCCGTGCAGAAAAGAGTACACATTCAGGCACGAGTATCTGGCACTTCCAACAACACGGCTGAACTCTTAAAAAATCTGTAGGGAACTTGCCAATCCGTCAGCCCCTACTCCATCACATGTCCTTTGCAAAGCACTTCCAACAACACGGCTGAACTCTTAAAAATCTGTAGGGAACTTGCCAATCCGTCAGCCCCTACTCCATCACATGTCCTTTGCAATGCACTTGCCGCTCACTTAACTTCCAAAACCCAGGACATACTGATCAGCCTTACTCTCCCAACCCATGCCTCCCCTATAAAGAACTGCTTGCATCCCTTGACTCCAACTCGCCGGCTGTCCTCATCCTCCTTGATCCCTCTTCTGCATTTGAAAAAGTGAACCGCTCCATCCTCATAAAGAGGCTCCATGACACCCTTGGTATCTCGGAGCGAGGACTGGACTGGCTGACCTCCATTGGATAAAGCCCCCATTACAAACTACACCTTCTTGTACATATTCTTTTATGTCATATTTGTTTTCACAGCATTTCGACATTCCTTTCTATTTTCAATATTAGACCCTTCATAATAATGGAACAAGGTGTGATATAACACAATTCCTCCTATACAGACAAACACAAAGACACCACAGGAACATAAACAACATAAATAAATGTATTGTTTGATCAAAGTCCAACTAAACATGGACTCAACTATTAGCCTATTATATACATTATAAACACTATTCCTAACTATACTCCCAGAGAATTGCACCTCATATCTTTGTACTATTTTCCCTCTGATTACCTACAGTGAGATTAGCTATATATCAGATACCAACATAAAACCCCAATATAATTCAATCCATAGGCTATTCTGGAAACCTCAGAGTATTCCAAAAGTCGTTCTACATCTGGAATCTGTATATCAACAAACCTCTCATAATAATCATGGCACACACACACTGGGCCTCATTCTGAGATTGGAGGTAGCCATGGTACTAATAGCGCCATGGCTGCCTCCAATAACGGTACAGAGTCCGCCCTCATTCAATGGGGACTTACCGGTCTAGTCGGACCTTTGCGGGACCGGTAAGTCCCCATTGAAAATACCATTCCCCATTCCCATTTGAGCCCCCATAGGGCTCAATGGGGAAGGTGCAAATAACGCTCCGGGACCCACAAAGGGACCTCGGAATAGGGCGCAAAGGGATTACCGGCACCGGTGTCCTTACCGGTAATCCCTTTGCGCCAGCCTCGGAATGAGGCCCACTGTCTCCTTTCCACATTCTCCCTACTATGACCTAAACATATGCTTCCTCATCTTGTACATTGAGCTTAAGCAGTTCAGCACTATCTACCACCAACTTTAATTGGTAATACCCCATGACCCATGCCACAACTTATTAACCTCTTCTTTTTTTTTTTTTTTTTTATAAACAAATTTTGTTTCATAGATCGTAGAGCTCAACAATCCAATGTGCCATCAGATTAACTGACAAATACACATGTAGTCACACAAATTTATCAGGTTAGATCAACATACATCCATCCTAAACAAAATCCTTCACTTAACAATCACTGTTCATGTATATTTTCATCATAGAGTCTGGATTGTATGCCAGACTGTTCAGTTGTGTCACTGCCCATATCCTATGTTGCCACCACACATGTTTGATACAGATCCTTCATTTCAACTCGCAGTGCTACCAAAGATAGCTTACATTTCACTTAAGTTGCTACATCCAATATTCCTTCACTTCTCCAAATGAGCCATCTACCTAGTCCTTTACTTTGCTAGCCAATGTCTTTCACTTCAATCTCAGTATTCTTTCCTTTATTCCTGGATAATCCTCATTCCCCCCAGCCTTTAGTATTCACAAAGGGGCTTTCAGCATGGTACAAAGTTCCTTTTAGCGGAGGCGTAGCTGGTATATGAAAGACTAATTTCACCTTCAATGTATAAAACCTCCAGTGGTTCACACTTCTGTAACATGTTCATCTCTTGGCAGTTGCAGATAACAAAACGCTCCATTTATAGATGCGAAGCCTACATCATCAAACCAATACACATTCTCTGATACTTTGAGTTTCTGGGCCTGCATCCTTGCGTTGAAACAAGTGAAATTCTGAGGACACTTATGTTTAATTTTTCCATCTGCAGACTTTTAACGGACCATCCACCGTCAAATACAATATCAATGCTAATGGATGACAACTGCACTTCAAAATATTAGGAGTAGGTAGCTCGTTAAATCAATATTAATGGTTGGTAACGTGCAGGCAGCAGCAGTCCGAAACATTAGGAGAAGGCAGGCCGTGATATCAATGTCCATGGCTGACACCATGCAGGCAGTAGTAGTACAGAGTGTTTGGAGAAGGCAGTTTGCAGTAATAAAGTTTTGCTACATGCAGGCTGCAACAGTATGGAACGTTAGGAAACGGCAATCTGTAATATAAAAGCTCATGGTTGGCAATGTGCAGGCAGCAGCAGGACAGAGCGTTAGTAGAAGGCAGAGCGTCTGTAATATCAAAATTAATGGTTGGCAACGTGCAGGCATTAGCATTAGGGCAGAAGGTTTGGAAAATGCAGACCATAACAGACCGTTCAGATATATATACGCTGACTGATGTGCTACTAGTAGACTTTCTCCATCTTCTGCCTCCGTACCATACAGGGTGATCGTGCCTGTCTTATTAACTTTATATCATACCCTGCACTTTCAAATCACTGCAATATATCAGCTGTTGCGGGGCTGCTTTATTTTGCAAGTTGTACAGTGATATAAGACCCCCTAGTTCCTTCAGAGAGGGTATCGTTCAGTCTGAATCACCATCACTTGTTTCCAGTGCAGAAGGGATCCCCCAACTGAAACGATCATTAGGAAGCCACCAAGCATAACAGAACAGAGGCAATCATATCTCACCTTATGATCGGCACCGTACATTGTTCCGTAGGGGAACATCAAATGGCAGAAAGCGGATCCATGAAAGGTGTGTTTAGATGGAGAAGGCAGCACTGAGCAGCATTGAATAGCTACTCACGGCCAGCCGCCATTACTGCCTTTCCCAGCCCAAAGGATCGATAACGTGGGCTAAGACACGTGAGCATGTACGCATAGCTATCTGAATCACGTATTTGAGGGTCCTTTCCTCAAAAACTCTCAGATTGCTGAGCACAACAAAGTCTCGAAAAATGCCTGAACCGTTAAATTAACGGACTCTGGATTGAAAAATCAACAAAACCGAACGGATTGAAAGTTATTTCCATATTAAACACACACAAAAATAAAGATAAAAGAAAATGAAAAGTCCTAAAAACTCAACTTTTCTTCTTTGTCTGTGCAGACCTTTGCGAGGAAGTCAAGGTTGTTTCCATGGGCTCCAGGTCCAAATCTGTTAAAAAGGCTTCTGCATTTTTAAAATCAGTAAATGAATGAATTTGGCCTTCCACCACAATCCGTAGTATTGCAGGGTACACCATGTAATACTTAAGTTTCTTCATCCTTCCCTTCTCTTTTGCAGTGGTGAAGCATTTCCTTTTTTCCATAACCTCTCTGCTTAAGTCTGCAAATATCATAATTTTGTTCCCACCCGAGGACAGATATCCAATTTCACGTGTTTTCTTGAGAATTAATTCTCTGATGGGGAACCTTAGAAATGTAATGATGAAATGTCTGGGTCTCTGGCCAATGTCTGTTTTTTGGCCCAAAGATCTATGCGCTCTTTCTATTTCCAATGATGTCTTTGAATCCAAGTTAAGCATGGTGGTCAGAGCCTTTTCTAAAAACACAATAGGGTTGCCCCTCTCCACATTTTCTGGAAATCCAGCTATACTGACATTATTCCTACGAGAACATTTTCCTGCTCTGACAGTTTGAGAGACATCTTCTCGTTTTGAATCTCCAGCAATCTCACCTGATCAGAAAGCCGCAATGTTTTATCATCAACTGTTGTAAGGTGGTCCTCAACAGCTGCAACTTAAGTCTGTAGATCTAGGTACCTTTCCTCAGATTTTTGCCTTGATATTAGCAATTACTTGGGTGAGCAACTCGAGCAGTTTGTCATCTCTCCTGCCACTGCCAGTGTCATCTCTTCCCCTTTGCCTCTTGTTGGATGGTTGGCTTCAGTGGAACAGGGGGTCTCAGCCATCATTAGGGAGTTATATCTCCACAGGTGCAGGAGTTCAGCACTTAAGCTGCCATCCCTGGCGCTGACAGTTCTGGAATCGCGACACCCCATTCCTAAATCTGTAGGTTGTCCACAAGAGCAAAACCTGCTCTGCCAAAAGTGTTGGGGTTACCAGTGGTTTAGCCTTTTCCCTTTGCGGCCAGGTAGGTGCACCCACGTATGAGGTACCGTTTTCGTCGGGACACCTGTGGGAATGCAGGAAAGGTGGAGATTTGTTGTGTTCACTTAGTTTTCATAATGTTTTCATACATTTGCTGCTGCACTGTCACACAACCCTTTCATTTCCCAAATGTGACCTACATTTAGTCGCTGTTTTAGGCACTATACGCTTTTGTAACCTGCACAAGTCACCTACCCTTCAAAAGGTCCACCAGTTCCCTTTCAAAAAATGTATGCTTGCCATTCCTCAACACATTTGTTTTCCTTTTTCACACATGCTTAGTACGTCTCTTTAGGCCGTAAGCATAGAAATCCTGTGAACCATGGCTCGGTTTTTGGCCTGTGGTATTGCTTGTTTTGTGAAACATTATGAAAAATGCGTATTTTCCTAACTGGAAGAGTCCAGCAAATGTCGCAGGGCATTGCTTATCTCCAAATTCACAGAAGCCAATGCCTTACAGGGCCAACCATGTCCAACACGTACCTATTTTATCTGTCATTTTTCCAATTTTTCCCCAACTATGGGAATTTTCCCTACATAGTTGTTGCCTGACTTGCGCAAATCACCCCTTCCTTAACTGGTCTACTTTTCAGAAATGTATTCCTTTCTGTCTTCCCATTCAGCTTTCCTACCCTCCTCTTCCATTCCATCCACGCATGTCCTATTGGGGAAAAAAGTCAACATTTTTCGAAGAGATGGAGTACATCTGACTGATGTGGGCACTCTGTTTCTTCTTAACTTTCAAAATGCATTGAATCAGTTTTTGTGAACACATAAAATAAGGATTCAAGTATTTTTTTGTAGTTGAAGTGAACAAAAAGGAAAAACAGAAAAAAGTAGAACTGTTTGTGAAAGTTAGAAAAACTAATTTAGTTCAGTAGAACATTTGTTAGTTCAGTACATAAAACTAAATAATCAAACAAGCGAGAAACTGAAAAAGGTTTTTTTTAAGAGCCACCATTGTTGAATGAAAAACAATTTAAATGAGTTTAATTCTTCCACCCCATGCCTGGTATTTTCCAGGTGTCTGCAGACTACTGTACTGTATCCAGACAATGCAGCCTGCAAAGGGTCTTGTAATTTTTTTCAGTTCTATTTATTAACTGTGAAAGGTGGCTCCTAAAGGAACCTTTTTTTGTGTTTTCTGATTTAGTATTTCTTTCATTTGTTTTCGGGAGAGGCAAGACAAGGTGCTAGAGGGAAGGGGCACCAACCACAGAGAGGAGGGGGAAGGGGGGCAGGGGAAGATGTTAGGAGAGCCTTACATTTTAAGGTTGGGACAGTGTTTCTCATGCTCCTTAAATCCTTAACTGCGGCCTGGAAAGCACTACAAAACTGCTACCCCCTGCAGATGGGTGCATCACAGTACAAACATAGTACTGTGGCCCTCGAAAGGTAAGGGTTAACCGCATTCGGTAAGGCCTGCAAGGCGGCTGCCGGGATCCTTTGCCCCACAGGAGTGGCCTCTGTGGTGTCAGGAGCGGTTGAGAAAGGTGGGGATCAACCTGCTTCTCCCTGAGAAAAGAACAGCCTTTCTCAGAGCACCAGAGTGGTTGGATCTGGTGTGTCGGCACATGGAGGTGGTCCTGTATGAGTACAGACCAGGCTTTCTGTGACTATGTACGACCCTGCACTCAGTCAGTCTCACCTAACGGTGGTAAATAAATGCCACACTGAGGACTCACTTCGGGTGCTGGAGGTAGGCACTTCCTCTACCTCATCTTGCTCTTGCTCTTCATCCTCATCTGCATCTCCATGTCTGTTCCCCTGTCCAGGCCCTCCAGGTGGTGGTGGTGGTGGTGGTGGTGGTGGTGGTGGTGGTGACTGGGGAGGAGGAATGGCTATAACAGGTGCCATTACTGCAAATGTAGCTGTTCTGCAAAGCAGATGCTGTCAGCTGTTCTGTCTACCAAAATGAGAATGAGGAAAAGTAATGGATGGGTCCCTTCAGAGGAACGGACCTTGGACCGCGCGACTGTCCGCGGTCTACCAAGTCGAAAATAGGCTTTGGAAAATTGTAAAAAGTTGCCAGATCAAATAATATTGGGCCGAGGAGCGCTGGAAGGGGTAAACTTTGAACTTGAAACACCCTAGATTGGCCGAAAATGCACGCTTTCGGAGGACACCCCCATTTTAGAAACAGACACCCCTGACAGTCGTGTAGTCTATGGACGATTCAATGGGATTTAAAAAAAAAGAATGATAATTATGACAGAACAATATATGAGATTTCTAGTATACAAAATACATTTATGTATGAAAGGGATGGGGTATCGGAATGGAAAATATAAATGGGAGAATTTGGAATTTCTATACATTGTTCATCGAGGAAGGGAGTGAAGTTTCATCAAAGCCTTTTTCATTTATAGTTTGGTAATTTGATGGGGGTGATTGCTAGGGGCGATGGGGACAAGTACAAGAAGCACGGTGATGATGAACCTTTCTAGTAACATGATTTTTAACATAATTCAAAAGTTCCTTAAAGTCATTATTAAGTTCTCCTTCCACACGCTACCACGTTCTCTTGAACACAGAAACAAACGTCTAGCATCCCATTGAATCCCAAACCCACCATTAAACCACTTCACGCCCGCCAGTAGACACGTCCCAAGCACTTCCAAAACGAAGTCCCCCATTGTCTTGAAGCCATCACTCACCTATGCAAAAGTGCTCATCCCCGAACAGCGTAACCCACACCAACCCACATGCGACTACTATCACTAACCCACATTCGAGAAAAAGAAACCTACAAAACCTAACTCCCTGACAACCAACTCCCAACGATAAGAGGCAAACAGATACTACAACCCACATTAAGGGGGCCCTCATCAATGCCAGATCCCTCTTAACACCTGCCCTGGACATCGCTGACCTTTTCACTACCAATGACCTAGACCTCCTCGCAATCACTGAAACATAGTTGCATCCAGCAGCGGGTCCTGTCCGCTCTATGGCCATCCCTGAGGGGTACACTATCCTTAGGAAAGGCAGAATAGCCTCCAAAGGATGATGAGTGACGCTTATCGCTAAAAATAACCTCAGACGGAGAGAAACACCAATCAAGCCTTCCCCTCTGGGTAACTGATTTCGATTAAAATCTCCCTCTCTGCCACATCTACCCTCACTCTACACCTTATCTACAGACCCCTAGGCCCTGTGGCTTCCTTTTGAAAAAGATATAGGTTCACTAAACCTTGGTCAAAAATCCTCATCTTGGGAGACTTTCATTTAGGGCTAAATGACCCCTTAGACACTCAGGCTACCGGTCTGGCTAACACCATTGAAACAGAAGGCTTCACCCACCGAATCACCAACCCTACGCACGACAAAGGAGGTATATTAGACTGGCTAGCAGATGTCAAATGCCTTACTAACATTCTAGCCAACAACGCATGCATGTGGTCAGACCATAAAGTCATTCTAATTTCGATCAGCATGGCTACCTAGCCTAATGCTCCACCACAACTCACCCATGCAGCTCCCTCTAGAAACCATAGGAACATCACTTCAGACAACATGCGCCCCTTGCTACGACCGCTAACTACTCACAATAATACCATTTCCGAACCCACCGCTATGGTGACTACTCTACAACCAAACTCTCCAGGTTGCCATCAATAAAGTTGCTTCCTTGGGCAACTGCAAAGCAAAACCCGTAGCACATACAAATTCATGGTACCCTGCTAGTCTCAAAGACTTACATACTGCTAAAAGAATTGCCGAGAGCGCTTGGAAAAAAGCACCCATTGTTGCAACCAAACTGCACTTCAACACCTTAGCCTCTGAATACAAGGAAGCCACCATCCAATCGAGGGCAACTCGTACAATATGAGAATTGAAAATGCCAACTCGGGCACAAAAGAGCTCTTCTCTATACTACAGGAGCCTGAATCACCAGCCCCTTCAGCAGACCATTACAACAAAAATCTTCCCTGGTGTACAAATATCCAAAATGCCCTCCATGACAAAATCACACTAATCCATAACAAAATGAAAGCCAAAACAAACACACCTGCCACAGTCACCCAGCCCTTCGATCCACTCCCCACATCCACAACCTCCCATCCTAGATTCAAATTCACCCCCATTACCATGGCTGAAACATCGAAAATCATCAAGGGACTGAAGCCGCCAAGAAGTCAGGAAGACCTCTGCCTAGCATCTCTCCTCGATGAATGTGCTGATAAGCTTGCCCCATTCATCACCACCCTGATCAACTGCTCCTTCTCCTCCAGCAATGTACCAGAAAACATGAAAGAAGCCTGGGTACTCCTGCTGCTCAAAAAACCTACCTTTCACCCAAATGTCCCTACTGACTACCATCCCAGCACAATGTTACCCTCGTCCTCTTGAAAAGACACAACAGAGTCTCATACTTACAGATTAAAAAATATTTGGAAACCTATAACCTCGTAGGCCTCCGCCAAGCAGGCTTCCGCCCTGGACACGGAACGGAAACAGCCCTCCTAGACCTCAAAATTCAAATGGACCAAATCAAGGACAAGGGGCACTTGGCAATCCTCCTTCACTCGACCTCTCGGCAGCTTTCGACAACCATAATATATGTCAGCACCTTGCCTTAGCGGCCCATTTCTAACCCAATGCCATAAAATGGATGAATCCTTCCTGTCCAACTGCACAACTAGAGTCCACCGCCGATGCATCCCCCCCTCGCCCCAGTCACCTGTGGAGTCCCCCAACGATCTTGGGACTCTCCAACACTAAACAACTTGTTCACAAAGCCACTATTCAACATGCTAGACAAATTGGGAGTCATGTATACCAACAATGCGGATGATACCCAAATACACCTACCGATCACCGGAAACCATGACACTGACTCCAAAGTATTACCATCCAAGCCTGAACGGCCCAACACAAGCTTTGTCTTAATGACGAAAAATTGAACTACTCATCATTGGCAATCACCCCAGGCTAAACAATCTACCCCAGTCCTACAAATCCTTCACTATTGATGGCAACATCATCACAGTTGCTAATGAGGTAAAAATCTTAGTTTATCTGGACTCGTCACTTTTCCTAACAAAGCAAGTCAACACTGTTGCCTCAGCAGCAGCCTACACCGCCAAACTGATCATTGCCAGTAGACCATTTTTAAACATTGACAGCTGCGTCGGCCTCGCTAGAGCCCTCATCTTATCGAGAATTGACTACTGCAATTCCCTCTTTGCAGGATCCAATGCCTGTAACATCAACAAGTTACAAATAGTTCAGAACAATGTGATCAGAACCGCCCTGAACATCCCAAAGAAGGAACATATCTCCCCTGCCAGACGTCATATCCACTGGCTGCCGGTTCGGTACCGCATCAAATTCAAAGCCCTTTCATTAACTTACAAATACCTCTCCACCAGCGCCCCTCTCTGCCAATCCAGACAAATATCCAACAGACCAGTTGCACAGCCTATTCCTGCCTCCTTACCATACCTAGATTCAGGCGGCAAAACGGTGGAGGTTGTAGCTTCCCTGTAATCACGGCTAAACTATGGAACTCCTTGTCATTGACCCTGAGATCAGACCCCTCCCTCTGGTCCTGCCGCAAAGGACTAAAAACCTGGCTCTTTAACCAAGACTCCTAGAAGCTCTATGCACATTTATCCAGCTAAACATGACAACTCAACACACCTGTATTTAGACATTAGCCTTATCTATGCTGTAATCAATGCAACCATTGTCGATAACTTATGCCACTGCGACCCTTGTAAACATTGTCTGTAACCTAACCAATGTCTGTAACCTGTTGCGAGTAAATAATGTAACCTCTGTAACCGTTCACCAATGCTAGCAACTACAGTAGCCAACTTTCCTAAGAAAAAGCGCCCAGATGCCATTGGGCTTTGTGCGCTATACAAATGCTAAAAAGAACATGTGTATCCAATTTTGCAGACAAGATCATTAGTTAATTATGTACAGTGGAGGGTAGTCTTTGGGATTGTGATTCTTCATAAATCATTGGTGGTGTACTTTCTCCAAGTAAAGTATGTACTATGAGAAAGGAACAAATTATTATTCCACCGAGCTCTGTATGGATTACATTGATATTGATATTTTATTTCTATTGCGCTCGTACACAAGTGTTAGAGCGCAACAAGGCAAGGGAGGGGAACAGGGGAGAACAAAACAACCATCTTACTAGGCCCAGTGACACCGAGAACGTGCAAGTGCATGGGAGAGGAGGAAGGGAAAAGTGCAGGGAGGGGGAGAAGTGGAAAGTGCGGAGCAAAGGAGATGCAGATAAATAATAATAATAAATGGTAAAGGCAACAAACAATGGTAGTAAGCAATTGGGAAGTGCTGGGTTTAAGGCAGCAGACAGGGTAGGTCTGATAAGTGCAGGAAGAAAAAGGGGGGAAGACTGTATGGGTACAGATACAGACCCCAGTGCAATGGGTGGCCCGGAGGCAGTGCGGGAGGGTGGCAGGGTGAGCAGGTACTTGGGCCGGGAGGACAGAGGGTGGGCAGGTGCACGGTGCCACGAGAGAACAGATCAGCAGGGGGGAGGGGGAGCGAAGGCAGAAGCAAAGAGGAAGGTCTTGAGGTGCTTCCGGAACCGGAGATGGTTCTACTCAGGTTTTAGATTGGCAGGGAGGCTGTTCCAGAGGGAGGCCCCAGCCGAAGACGGAGATCTACCCCCAGCTCGTTTCTTTGAAAAACAACTGACCCTGAGGGAGTTAGAGGTAGAGGAGCGAAGAGCTCGAGACAGGAGGTATTTGGGGAGGGATAGCTGAATGTATTTTGGACCCAGGCCCCAAAAAGCCTTATGGACAATGCAGAGGGTTTTGAATTTAATCCTTGCATCCACTGGGAGCCAATGGAGAGATTTCAGAGCTGGAGAGATACGATCCCAGGGCTTGAGGCCAAGGACAAGTCTCGCAGTCCTGTTATGGATTTGTTGCAGAGAGTAGAGGCAGGTAGATTTAGTAAGAGGCTGTTACAATAGTCCAACCTAGAGAGAACCAGAGCTTGGGAGACCATGAGCTCCAGGGGGAAGGAGAGGAAAGGCAGAGTAGCGCTGAGGAGGTGCAGTAGGAAGTTTGACTTTTTAGAGATATCAGAGATGTGGGCGGAGAAGGAAAGTGTGGAGTCAAAGATGACCCCAAGGTTCTTAGCTTAGCAGGTGGGGGTAGGAGGAGGGCCAAGGGAGGCTGGCCAGAGACTGAGGGGAAAGGATGGTGAAGGAGGATCGCCATCTTGCTGGCATTCAAAGATCATTGGCAGCACACCAATCTTGAATGGCAGTTGGGCAATCAGAGATGATGGAGGGGAGAGGAGGTGGCCGAGGGCAGCCTGAAAATGAGTTGAGTGTTGTCAGCGTAGCACTGGAAATTTGAGCAGAAAATGGCAATGCACTGGGTGAGAGTTGCCAGGTATTGGTTGAAAAGCGAGGGCGAGAGGTTAGACCCCTGGGGAACACCATAGGTAGAGAGGAAGATAGATGATAGGAAGGACCCAAGTTGGACCTGGGAGGGTCGATCAGAGAGGAAAGAGCTCAGCCAGGCCAGAGCCTGATCAGTGATACCCAGGTTATCTCGGAGACGGTTGAACAGGATGGTATGCTTGACTGTGTCGAAGGCAGAAGAGAGATCGAGGAGGATGAGGACAGAAGGAATTTTAGAGTCCAGTTTGGAGAGCAGATTCTCACAGATATTCAGGAGAGCAGTTTGTATGCTTCTGAAGCCAGACTGGTGGTCATGGAGACAGACAACAGAATTGGAATGAAGGTTAAGCTGAGAGATGGCCAACTTTTCCAGGAGTTTGCTCAGAAAGGGAGTAATGGAAATTGGGCGATAGTTAGCCGGACAAGAAGGATCAGCTGTGGGATTCTTGAGAAGAGGATGCACAGGGAGTGCTTCAGAGGGGAGGGGAAGGATCCTGACAAAAATCAGCAAGTGCCAGAATGAGGGTGTCATGTGGTCCTTGATGGTTTTAGAGGAACAGGGATTAACCTGTTTTGACTAGACTTTATTTGTTTATATTCAAAGATGTATTGTTTACCATTAGAAATGTTATCACTCATTTCTTCATTTGGGAAGTTTTATTCTAACCACTCTAGTGTCTTTGCCATTTCTGTGAAAGTAAAAAATAGTGCCTTTTGCTTATAAGAAATATTTACATAATGAATGGTAATAATGGAGAACTATACACAGAGTACTTACTATTTGGTGAGAGGTTCTTTAGGAATGAGCATCTGGCGTATGTGAGTCTGTATGAAGAGTTGTACTGAAGTGATAATATGAGGTGTACAGTTATAATTTGTGCTTGGTACATTCCATTATATTCTATGCTACATGACAAAACTATTTGTACATTTTCAAATTATGTTTTTGTACAAAAAGGTATATTTGGGTGTAGTAAATATAAGTAATGTTGTTTTATGTATATATGTTTGTTGGTTGAAATGTACAACATTTTCTGTTGTCCCCTGTGCTTCTGTGCTTTGTGAATGCTACCTGCTTTCTGCGATCTCTAGAGCTCCTACACTTGGGGTGAGTATAATATAAGGAACCTGTAGCAAATTAAGGGTACACTGGTAAAAACCTATGAAATTCAGTGAAAAAAAATGTTGTTAAAGGGACATTATGGTATAAGTTGCCATCATAACTTGCACCACCAATGTGCATTGCTAAGATTAACAACCAGGACTTCATAGATGACATCACAAATGTCACTACTGATAACATTACATATCTGGCACACTTGTTTTTATTAATTGACATATCTAGGACAAGTGCTTTTGTTCACCGACAGTCAGAATATGAACATCGAAAAGGTGCTATATATCTAGACATTAACCATATCTAGACATTAACCTTCTATCTTCGTAAACTACTTTCCTTGGGGTTTGCTCTCAGCTCATGGTGCACATACATGGGGCAATAAGCAGGCCTCAAACACACAATTCATTTGTATACATGAAGAAAAACTTTAATGTTGTTAACATTTTCTAGTGTTGTTTTTTTTGTTCCTTTAGTTTCTGTGTATGTGGCTCTGATTTGTATGCATTGTGGGCATTCATATGTATTGTTTGTACTAACACAAGTCTTCAATTATTAGCTATTTATTCAATTTTTAAAGGCATTCATTCTTTTACTAGTCACAATTACCAGATAAAAAAATATTGTACTTCTATGGTGCATGCTACAGCCTTTGCCTATGTGTATGTACGATTAGGTTCCTGTATTAACAACACTTCAATATAATATTCTGTTTAGATGAGTAAATCCTTTAATACATTAAGTACTTCACCCTTCTAAGAACATTTAATCACAATTCATTTAATATGTGATGTCATCAGTGATGTCATCTTTGTCCTGGGTGTTAATCTTAGCAGTGCAAGGTGGTGGCACGAGTTATGTTTCCTTAGCTTACCATAACTGGGGAATTTCTGGGGGTTTTCGGTTTTACTTGTATCTGTAACATCCCTTTTTAACAAAGTTTTTTTTTTTTTTTTTTTTTTTTTTTTTTCTCACAAAATCTCATAAGTTTTCACTGGTGCAACTTAACCATAAAGTCCCTTTTTAACCAAGTTTTTTAAATGAATATATATATGACACTTGTTTGCTTCATATCACCACTGAGGCATGTTGCTTACTAGCAAGAAGATAGAGGGACTTGAACGGAAAATCTTGCAACTCTTGATGTCTTCTTTTACAATGGTAATTTTTTGAAAACTCACAGATGAAGCATTTTTTTTTCAGATTTGTGTTGAATTTTGTTTAACTCCTTAAGTGCTAAGGATGATGTACTCAGCACTACGTTTGCAGTGCGGAGGATGAGATGCCTCATCCTTTTTAGCACAAACTCTAAATCCAACCCCAACCCCCAGGCTATGTGGTTCCTCCTCACGGCCCTGGGGTTGGATTTCCTTCAGTTTCATGTCAGCGTGCGTAATGAGCACTTCAATGAGACTGAATGTAAATTTCAGTGCTGCCTCCGTTTCCGGCTGTGGCTGTACGCACCTCCCTTGATCTCAGTAATTTCTATGCCCTTTTGATCGAGGGGGATGTCATTGCAAAGGGGAGACTATCCCGTTTCCCAACACCTTCCTTTAAGCAATGCTGGGCTCAGATTGCTCGATCCGTGCCAAGCAATCCGCACTAGACCACCAGGGATCCTTTTTTTGAAGTTGGGGGTTGGGAGGGGGTGATGGGGCTGCTTAGTATAAAAGAGGCCCCCTCCGGTCCCTAAAGCATGGGGAAGTATGTTTAGCCCACCCTGGGGGCAGATGTGCACAGTAATGTGGCAATCTGCCCCTTGGAAGGGGTACATTTGTGTTTACTGGGGTGGGGGTTCACTAGAACACCCAGGATGGGTTTTATGAAAGGGGAGGAGTGGCCCTCTCCCCCTCCTGCCCCAAATGGATGGTGCATTTTATTTAGCCCTCCCTAGGGGCAGGTTTCTAGTGTAATCTTGCAATCTCCCTCTAAGGAAGGGGCAAATGTGTATTGACTGGGGCTTGGGGGTCACTAGACCACCATGGTTGGCTTTTGTTACATGTTACATTTCTGATTCCGCACTTTCTTTTGGTTTCTTGAGATACATCTGATGCAGGAAGGCTGGCCTACTGATTTGGCATACAGGGTGGCCTGACAACTGAACAGCCATGGAAGCGATGTCGCAGAGCACAGCCCAGCCGAGCCGTGGAATGCCGTAGACCTCGGAGATGAGCATGAATGGCCCTCCCTTCAGAATGTACACAGTGATGAAGCTGCTGGCTCAAGTCCCAAGTCTGCTAAGAGGCTGCCATGCAAAGACAATCTGCTGTTACGAAATGTGCTTTCTTTCTCCCTGTTCGGGAAATGTTTCATACGTACGGTTAATGGGAGGAGAATTATATGTAGCTTCTGCATTGTACATAAGTATGAGCCAGGCTTGGGGGGGGGGGGGAGCAGAGCCGAATGCAGCCCTCCCAAGCCCTGGTTTGTGTGTTAACATTACATCACTTTTTTATCATGTTTCTGGCCTTGTGTATTTTTTTGTGTCCGGTTGCCGAGTGCCTTGAATGCCTGAGACAGTGTGAGGGAGCTAGATGAGCACTGGTATCGTGGGGAGAAGGACGAGCCTGTGACAGCTTGTATGAAAGGGGTGGGGGTGGCACCCTCCACCTCCTGCCCCACATGGATGGGGCGGGTAATTTAGCCCTCCCTAGTGGAAGATTACTAGTGTAATCTTGCAGTCTGCCGGGGCGTGGCTTGGAGCGCCATCGATGTAGTCGCTCCTCTGAAGCCGCCCGTGGGATGCCCGCCGCCGCCGTCAAAATCATGCGGTTCCCTTGAGGGTACCGAGCCACTAATGCCATCCAAGGTGACCGGAACCATCACAGCACAACCCGGCCCAAAATGATCATTTAACACGGGAGCGTTCTATCCGAAATTGGCCGCCAAACTCAGCGCCCGTCACCATCCGAGGAAAGCAAGATGGCGGCCACGCCGGAGCCCAGCAACAAACTACGAACCTCGCAGTGACGGGCGTGTGGAGTGCTGGGGAGCTGGAGAGGAGGAGCGGACGGGTGCCTGACATCTTGCGGAGGTCCGCAGACCCGCCGACAAAGAGCCACCCAGATCGAGTCGGAGGCAGCCTGGGCCCGAGACGAGAGATCCAGCCGTAGCCTGTACCTGGGGCACGTGGCGCTCGCGTGCTCGGCTGCGGGCAATATGCTGAAGTTGGCTCCCTCCCTTCTCTCCTCCCGAGCTGACTCGGAGCCTTGACGCGCACACCGGAGGAACGTTGGGCGTTGCAGGTGGGTCCTCCCCACCCCCGCCCTAAGGATTGACGTCCACCCTTCTCCCAGCACCAGCCGACAACCTCGCCAGCCACACACGAGAAACGCGCAGAGGCGACCGGGGTCTCCCCGTTGATTGATCTGCTCCGGGGGCGTGGGGCACTGAGCGGATGCCCCAGGGCTGCTCCTGTCGCCCCGATAAGCTCTAACCTCGAAACAAAGCCCCCTCTCCATGCAACGACTGGACAACCTGAGCCGGATCTAACCTGCTAGATCAGCAGGGGACCCCAACAATGGCCCAGGGTCCCTCCCAGACCAACGCTCCACACGGCTGTCCCACCAGCTGAAGCCCTACCTGCTACAAACTTCCCCCCCCTTACAAGCTTCCTGGGGCGCCCCAGCCCATATACCCACCCAGTGAACTGGTTTGCCTCGGGGCAACGGTTCTTCCCGCCAGCTCTTCTTTCCATGCTCGAATGCCCCTCGATAGCTAACTGTGGAAACGCACGACCAGCCGCCCCAACAACTCTCAGGAACCTGCAAGACCTGACCAAGCAGGGAGCTGGGAGCAATATTCACCCCTGGAGGCTTCCCCCCACAATCCTATTGCTTTCCGGAGAACTCTGTGACCTCTTCAGCTGAGAACGCTCCACACAACCACCGTGTCCAAGCAAACAAAGGCCAACAAGGGCGCGGATATAACCACCATGTTCGCCACATCGGTCAAGCAAGACCCTCCTAAGCTCACCCCACAGAAACTTCAAGAGGAAAGGGGTGCCCTCGCTACCAAAGGGGACCTAGTGGCCTTCATGGCTGACATTAAGTCTGAGTTCCGCTCTTGCCTCTCAGAACTCACCACCAAAGTAGAGCAGACAGACCAGAGGGTAACGGAGGTCGAGCAGAGGCTCGGAGAAATCAAAGACCATTCACGGGATCACACAACCACTCTAGGGGAAATCCAGAGATCCATCAATACCCTGCAACACAAATGCGAGATCCTGGAATTTAAACAGGAGGACCTGGAAAACTGGGCACGTCGCAACAACCTCCGCATCCGGGGCGTCCCAGCCTCCGTCCCCGACAACGAGCTGGCGGAGTACGTGGGGAGCTTCTTCGAGGCTTTACTCCCAGACCTAGACAAATCCCAGCTCTTGCTAGACCGAACCCACAGGCTACGCCCATGCCGGGGAGTGGATTCCGATTTCCCCCCCCCTGATGTTATTTACCAGGGTCCACTTCTTCACAACCAAAGAGGCAGTCTCAGCGATCAGCCGTCAAGGAGATGATATCACCTTCCAGGGCACCCCACTTCAGATTTATCAAGACCTCTCATTACTCACCCTTCAGAAAAGGAGAGCTCTCCAACCCCTGGCACTTTTCCTCCAGGACCAACAGGTCCGATACAGATGGTTATTTCCGACAGCTCTGCAGTTCTCATATAAAGGCACCCTGCGCCGAATTAGCCACCTGGAAGACAGATAAAATCATGCACCCGACCTCGCCCCAAGAGCCCTCCACGCCGAACCCAGAGGGGGCTGGGGACCCTGTACCACCACCCTCCCCGAAGCCCAGACGGTCATCATGGTCGAAAATACAGCAGAACAACAGGAGGAGATGATCAAAGGCGGTTCCGCGTCCCTGGGAACCAACACTATTCCAGCCTCGGCTCACCTGGCCTCACCTAATAGGGATCCACCACCTCACTTCTAAACTAATAGATCTCAACGACGGTGGTGGCGGGCCATACCCATGGCTCATACCCACTCCAAGGAAACGTTCCAACTCTAGTTCCTTGGAAACCCACAGTACACAATACTCGATTGGATAGTTGGCCCTGTTGGCCAAGAGTGCGTCCGTACTCACAATGTCGGCCCACCCACTAGTTAAAGTTGCGGTCCCACGTTAAAACCTCAACTGCAGGATGATACTCTTATGGCTCACACAGGAAATGGCGGTTGAATCACCCTCTTACGACTTCCTCCCGCCCCCCAACCCAAGCGACGGGGAGAGAAGTAATATCAGACCATCAGACCTTGAGACTTCTCTCCCTAAACGTCAATGGACTGAACTCTCCTAGCAAGCGAACGGCAACTCTACTAAAACTCCAGGACGAGGAAGCTGCGGTAGCCATGCTTCAGGAGACCCACCTGCTACCGGCGGATGTTAACCGACTTCGCTCCCGGCTATTCCCACTTCAATTTTTCGCCTCTGGAGCAACCAAAAAGGGAGGCACTGCGATCCTCTTTAGAAAGGACTTAAACCCACAGGTACTGGAAACGAAAACGTGCCCAGAAGGCCGATTCATAGCGGTCAAATGCCTTTTGCTAGGAGACCTATACACCTTCATCTCGGTGAACGCCCCCAATGCTGGACAATCAAACTTCCATAACTCACTGGGTTCCTCCCTTGCATGTTTCGTAGAGGGCCAAACGATAATCGGAGGGGATTTCAATGGGGTTCCTGACCCCACCAAAGACAGATCACACCCCCCGACTCCAAGCGACTTTACCCATGCGCTGAGCCTCCTCCAGCTGTTCAGATCCCTAGAGATAGTGGATGCGTGGCGGGTGCTTCACCCCACCGAAATAGACTACTCTTTTTACTCATACGCCTACCGAACCTTCTTGAGGATCGACCTCCTCCTAACCTCCCCTCAAACCCTGGCCTTCGTCAAGGAGGTGTCCATCGGCACAAGAGCCATATCCTATCACACTCCAGTGATCTTAGAACTCCGGGCCCAGAACCCCAAAGTCAACAACCCACGTAAATGGTCATTATATGACCCGATCCTCAACAATATGGCAACAAGAGACAAGATCGCAAAGGGGATTAAAAACTTCTTCGATGAAAACCCGGCCTCAGACACCTCTGTGGTGAATAACTGGGACGCCATGAAGGCAGTGATTAGAGGCACCCTGATCGCCCAGGGAGCGAGCGGCCTACCACCGGAATGGGCAACAGGCCCGGATAGCCTTGGAAGAAGTGCTGAGGGAGGCAGAGGAAGTCCACAAGAAAAAAGATTGGTTCCCCCAGGACGCAGCGAACCATATGCACAGCCAGGAAAAAGGTAGAAGCCCACAATGCGGAACAAACCGCACTACTCATGGCGAAGGCCAAACAATCATGCTACGCGAAGAACAACAAGGCGAATAAATTCCTGGTGGCCAAATTGGCCAAACGCAGACAAACTAACGTGATCGCTGGCCTGCGCGACTCCAATGGAGTCATACAATACTCAGAACTTAACAACAACTAGCGGTGGACCATCTGACCCAGATCATGACAGCAACCCCACGGAACCAATCGCAACAAACGGAATACCTGCAAAAGGCAGCACTCCCCCCGACTCCCCGACGTGGCAAGAGGTGAACTGGAGGAGCCCATTACGGAGGAAGAGATCGAGGAGGCCATTAAGGCGCTCAAAACACGAGCCCCGGGCCCAGATGGATTTTCGACCAGGTTCTATAAATAATTCAGACCCCAGCTGATTTCCCCCCCTGGTAACACTCTTCAACTCCTTCAGGGAAACGGAATTGGTAACCCATCGATGCAGGAATCAACTACCATCCTCCTGCCCAAACCAGAAAAAGATCAGAGAAACCTGACCTCCTACAGACCGATTGCACTTCTTAACATAGACGCGAATATATACTCAAATTCGGCAAACCGCCTGAGTCGCGTCCTACCGGAGATCATCCACCCAGACCAGGCAGGCTTCATCTTACTCCGGGCGGCAGGAGATAACATCCGGAGAACCCTAAACCTGGTGGACCTTGCCTCCCGGAATTCCCAGAAACTGGTCTTAATGGCCCTGGACGCGGCCAAGGCATTTGATAGGGTGGATTGGACATTCATGAAACACACCCTAGGGGCCTTTGGCTTTGGGACAGCATTCCAAACAATGGTCCTGGCCAACTATAACGGACCAAGAACTTTCTTGAGAATCAATGGACACAGCTCGGCTCCAATCCCCCCTGTCCTGTGGAACCAGACAGGGCTGCCCGCTGTCGCTTCTGCTCTTCGCACTTACTATGGAGCCCTTTGCCCAGAGAATTAGGGGAAACGACCGGATTAGGGGCCGGCAGGTTGGCCCCACACAACACAAAATCGCCCTATATGCGGACGACGTACTGCTCACGATCTCGGAGGCCCACTCATCCCTGAAACATGCACTAAGAGAAATAGCCAGCTATGGAGAAGTTTCAGGTTTTGGAGTAAACTTCGCCAAATCAACGGCCCTAAGCATCGGCCTCACCGCGAAAGAGCGAGAACCACTGGCCAAGATGTGCCCGATTACGTGGGGGAAAAAAGGGATATCCCTTACCTGGGGGTCCACATTCCAGCAGACCCAAAAGAGACATATAAAGCTAACTTTCCCCAGTTGTTCAAAGAACTGGAAGGAGACCTGAAACGTTAGGCGACCCAGGAGAGCTCACTGCTGGGACGCATTACAGCCTGTAAAATGAACCTCCTCCCGAGGTTCCTGTACGCCTGCGCCTCCCTTCCAGTGGCGATCCCCGCACCAACTCTTCGTGATATACAGAGAAAGATGCTGAAATTTATCTGGAAAGGTAAGGGGGCGAGAATCCCCCTCAAAACGCTACTGGGGGCTCCAGATTGGGAGGGTTGGGGGTCCCAGACTTGCAGGCCTACAGAGTGGCGGCCCAATTGGCACGTATCCAGGAGTGGCAAACTATCACAAACCGCCCTAGATGGGTAGAACTGGAACAATCACAAGTGCCCTTACCCCTACGATTTCTGCCACAAATCCCACCCCCCCTCAGAGCGCACTGGGGAGACCTCCTCCTATCAACTAAACATACTCTAAGCTCCTGGGACTGGGCACTGAAATGAAAGGGAGTGCGAAGAGGTCTGAGCCCACGATCCCCGATCTTTCATAACCCGGCATTCTCACCTGGAGCGCACCCCCACAACTTCCAAAACTGGATAAAGGGTGGCCTGGAGACCATAGATCAGCTATATGCGGGGGAGGCACCCCTCAAATTTGAGCAATGTAAGGAAAAGTTCCAACTCCATGTAAGGGACAGATTCACTTATATCCAACTGCGCCACTGGTGCTCGAACCCTAAACTCTGCAGGCAGCAACGCGCCCACTCACCGCCCTGGAACTCACACTAGGGGACCTCCCGGCTCGTTGGAGGGTATCCACCCTATATAGGCGCTTTCTGGGCGACTTCCTGATCACGAGAACTCACTGCATGGCCCAATGGGAGGCAGACCTGGGACACCCAATAGAAGACCAAACCTGGTTAGACATTTGGACCCGAACACATGCATCATCTACCTGCATCACCAACAGGGAATGCGCGTATAAAATCATACTACGGTGGTATTACCCGCCTTTTAGACTCCACCATATGAACCCTCAACTAGACTATTCCTGCTGGAGAGGGTGCGGCCACCCAGGCTCCTTTTTCCATATGTGGTGGACATGCCCAAAGATCCAGCAATTCTTGATATCATGCTTGGGAACCATCCCACAAATCACCAGAACAGCGATCCCGCTAGAACCAGAGCCAGTCCTGTTGGGAGCGCCAATCCCCGCGATCTACCCACGCTCCGGAAACAGAGCAAAACTACTGACCCACTGTCTGCTAGCAGGGAAAACGGTGCTGGCCCGCTCTTGGAAATCCCCAGAAGGCCCCCTCATGGCCCAGTGGTGGACAAAGCTCTGGGACATATTGATTGCGGAAAAGGTGACAGCAGCGAAGGCAGGAACTCTCCACCGATTCCAGAATATCTGGGCCCCAATACTATAATATGACCAGCGATTTCCCCGCCCTGACCGACAAACCCACCAAGGCCCGGTGGACCAAGAGAACCCTGAAGGAGACACATAGATGATGAGGTGCAAAACGGGCAACCTAAGAAGGAGGAATCCAGTCTCGAGGACGGGGGGGGGGGGGGAGATCTGCAGAAAAGGACTGGGGATCGACATGCCTAAATTGTTGCTCATAATGTTTTGTAATTGTCAACCTGCCTTGATTTAAAAATAAACAAATTAAAAAAAATAATCTTGCAGTCTGCCCCTAGGAAGGGCCAAATGTGTTTTTAGTGGGGGTTGAGGGTCACTAGACCACCAAGGATGGTGGGCTGACCACAGATAATTAATGGTTTTTGTTTTGTTTACAGGTTTTTTTAATGCTAGAAGCATGTACTTCATTTTTTATTTATATATATATATATATATATATATATATATATATGTTTTATTCTATGGTTAGGGCCCATTGTCAGTGGGGTGGGTGGGACTGGGGCTGGATTGTTCATTGTGTTGGCGGGAGTGGGTGTTCTGGGGAGGATTTAAGGGGCTGGGACACAATTGCAGGGTCAAGTGTGAGAAACCAGAGGGTGTCTCAAGTACTGATCCCCAGGGATTTATCATCCAGGTGGCTAGGACACGGCTATCGCTCTTGGATCCACTTCTGGGGGTGGACCAGTGCAGGAGGATCACCTGGGTGAGGGGTCCTTGTGAAGTAGGGTAGGGGCACCCGATGGCGAGATGCGGTATCCCCTTTCCTTTCAAACCTCTTCCCCATCCTACTGTGCAAAGTTTACTGACTTTCCAACTCCCTCACCCCCTTTTCATTTAAACACTAAGACGAAGAAGAGAGTGATCGGAAGGATAAAGATTACTGACAGAAAATCTAGTCAGACACAGAAAACAGACTCCTTCCAGAAAACCGCTGAAACTCTGTCCCTGTAACCTGAGAGGAGACTGCAGTCTGGAGAGGGAACTGTTCCTCCAGAAGGCAAGACCAGGGGCAGCTGGGGTTGCCTGGTGATACCCACAGCAGAACTCCTCCCCTGGCCAGGCAGGCAAATCCAGGTCTCTAAGGGGCAGGCTTTGAGACCCTGACCTCAGTTCAACATCCCCTTTTAGCTCCTGCAGCTCCATAGCCATAGGATGCTGGTTTGGGGAGCTGTGAATTGGAAGCAAAATCCTTACAGTGCATTCTAGGACTGGGGTCCAAAGAAAATTATTTAAAGAATTGACTTTTGAGAGGAGGCTCGAACCCGACTGAGAGAAGCTTTTGATGTGTACTGTGCTGCAGGAGAGAAGGCTTGAGCCCGATGAAGAGAAGCCTTCATTGTGAACTTAAAGAGCTTTTGGTGAGCGAGGCAAAACACACAAAGGAGCAGGTCTTCCTAAGCGACCGCTGAACCCAGGACAAGAGACGAAGGAGCAGAGATTGGGTGTAAGGAGGGAGAAGCTCTTGACTCTTGCCACAGAAAGTTGTGAAACCTGTGGAAACTGGAAAATAGCAAGCAACCAGCCCAGTTAGGAGAATGAGACACTGCCCCATGTGTTTGAAGTATCATGGGCCCCCTGCACGACTGAGCGACAGAGGGAGGAGCTACAGCTGCCGGAGAACCGTCCTTGGCTCCAGGGACAAAACCGCCAAGCAAAACCCCATACAGTCAGTGAGTGAAGGAAACTAAGATACCGGTCTGTTATGAAAGGAAGGTTGTGAGCAGCAACAGTATGGCAAGAAGAAATGAGAAATAGCGTATTCAGGAAAAGACACGAGTGAAGGCCAGACGGTGAGAGTGGTGAAACAAAGTAACCCCTTTGAACTGCGTAAAGAGAGACATAATCACAGAGTGGTGCAGCATCCATGAATGCCCAATCGAAAGTCTCTGACAAGATTATCTCCAATGTAAAAGTGGAAGGAAGGATATCGAAGTGGTCCTGCGAGGGTATGAGACAAAGTTCCTGGCACATTCTAAAGTCTTGGTGAAATAAAGAAGGGAACTTTGATACAGTGGCAATTTGGCTTTGGAGAGAAGGGGCTCCGTACCCGAAGGACTCTGCCATGAGAAGTTCCTGACTCTCTGACAAGACTGTTCCTGTGTGCACAGAGCAGTCTAAGTGTGCTGTGCTTGAGTGACCCGCCTTGTCCCATGAACTACACCCCACACTATTTGTTGTTTAGTAGTAGGGAGTGTCAATAGTTTTTTTTTAGTGTAGGGTATCTTTCTTTGACACAACACCACAAGGACTGCGTTTTCTTTATTTTTATGTTAGAAGCTTGCTCCCATCTTAGATTTAGGCGTTTTCCTCACCCTTACAAAAGCTCAATAAACATCCTTGAACTGTGAACACCTGTTTCTGTCTTACTGCTGCCAACATGGTTTCCTTGCACAGGCCACAAATTGCCCCTATGCCAGCAGAACATTGCTGTTTCCCTGGAAGCGGCTGTCTCCCATGTGGATAGACCATCCCCAAGAGCAGCGGCAGTCCCAGGGAGCCACAGCAGTGTCCCCATCCTTCGCCGGAGGGAAAAGCTCTAACGCAGCCCAGCCAGAGCTCCAGGTTGGGTTTGGGGACGGTCGAACCACATGGAAGACAGGCGCAAAGGCCAGGGATATCGCCCTCAACCATCCTGGAACTCTGGCTGTCCTGCGCTACAGCTTCTCACTCCAGAAAGGATGGGGACCCTACCAAGGCCTCCCTACAACCTCTGCTGGGCTTGGGGACGTTTAACCCACAAGGGAGACAGCTGCCCAAGGCCAGGTACATCACCCTGACCATCCTGGAGTTCTGGCTGGGTTGCATTACAGAATTTCCCTCTTGGAAGGGATGGGGAAGGTAGGACATGTGTTGTTGCCAGATTGTTTTGTTGGTTTTCTGGTGGCAAATGTCTAAAAATGTTTGGGGGTTTCCCTACATTTTTTACTTCCCGGGCATTGTGGGTAATATCCTAGGTTGATTTGCACAAGTAAGACCTCTGGATTCCCATGGGTGTCTTCTTTTCAGAAATGCATAGGGTTCCCTATTTTCCTTGGGGCTGTGACACCCCAGGGCCAAATCTGTAGGTTGTCCACAAGACCAACATCCTAAAAATGTCCTCTCCCTTTGGGATATCAGTCGTTTAGCCTTTTCCATTTGCAGCCAAGTAGGTGCACCCACACATGTGAGGTACCGTTTTCGTGGGGACACCTGTGGGAATGGGGGAAGGTAGGACATTTGTTGTTTTCTCTTGGTTTTGATAACGTTTTCATACATTGGCTAATGCTTATTACACAATGCTTTCATTTCCCAAATGTGACCTACATTTAGTCGCTGCTTTAGGCACTGTATGTATTTGTAACCTGCACAAGTCCCCTATCCTTCAAAAGGGTCGGCCTGTGCTCTTTCAAAAAATTTATGCTTGCCATTCCTCACATGCCATGTACGTCAGTTTAGGCAGTCAGCATAACTATCCTGTGTACCATGGCTCCGTTTTTGGCTCGTGGTATTGCTTGTTTTGTGAAATATTACGAACATTTTGTGATTTCCTAACTAGAAGAGTCGGGGGGGGGGGGGGATTGTATCGGTTCATTTCTTTTCTCAATATTCACAGAAGCCATTACAAGTGCAAATAATCCAGCACATACTTTTATTTCTGTCACTATTCCAATTTTTTGAAATTGTAGGTACATAGTTGTTGCCTGACCTGTGCAAATGACCCCTTCCTGAACTTGGAATTGTGTTTACCTTTCAGAAATGTATGCCTTTCTGTGTTCCCATTGAGCTTTCCTACCCTCATCTTCCATTCCATTCAAGCAGTTCCTGTTAAAAAAAGGGGAACAATTGGCTCTCACAAAACTGATGGTAACCATATACAAATGTTTTTTTTGTTTCCACTCAACCTATTATTGAAACCTTGGAAAATGGCAAATTCAGCACTGCAAACCATTTGTTCCTAGTTCTTACGAGAATAAAACACAGGCTTCCTTGTACATCATTTTATTGGCATCTTCTGAAAAAACACATTTGGTAATTTTTTTGTTATTCCCCCCTCCCCTGTACCCCCACAGCAAACAACTAATTATTAGTGGCGTTATGACTGCCTACATGTGGGAAGAAAAGTGTGCCTATTTGCCTGGGACATCACTTGTAACTAAAAATGTACAAGGGATTGAACGCGACATACTGAATGTCCAAAAAAGGGCTCAGCACTGGGAGCGAAAACCCTCAGCAGCTAAGGGGTTAAAAGAGTATATAATGTGCGGGTGTGCTTTTTGATACATGCTTGTGTGACACATTTCTTTTGAAAATGCACGATTCAGAGAAGTTTGTTTTAGCAAAGATTAGTGAGTGGTGTGTGAATGAGTGTTGGCGGGTGGTGAGTGGTTTGATATTCGCTGTACATGTGGTGTATTTGGGTTCATGGTGCATGCATGTGATTTTGATGAGGTGAGAAACATAGGAGATCATTTTGTAAAATATGCGAATTGCATCCAGGTGAGCAAGTGCTTTTGGGCCCCTGCTCGCAATTTTCATCACTCATGAAGTAGAATGTAATCTAGAAGAATACATCAAAAATGGCTTTTACAGGGCGCTGCTGAGCAGCAAGAAAGTTGGTGGCCCGAGTCGGAGTTCCGGTCCCAATAAAATCCTGTTGCAATATAGATCCTGCTGAGCACCAGAGATCCGTGTGCCGTTGGTGCCTGAGTGCAGCTAACGGATCGGAGTATCTGTGGTCTGAGATTCGCTCAGATCTGTTTTGTGAGAACTGAGCTGGGAGCCGCTGAGAAATGAGGCGGAGCAAGAGGGAGAAGCAGCCGACCGGCACTTCCAGGCTGGCGTGCCCGCTGCGCAGCGTCATTCGTGTGAGGAGGAGGCTTTGCCAGCATCACCCATCGCTGGAAATGGTGAGCTGGGCATAGGGCTTTGACCCATCCTGCTGACAGTGAGCCGGCATCTCTGTGCGTTGTCGCACACTTGGGTAACCTCTGCAAGCCCGTGATTGTATACCCGTAACTGCTAGACTTGTACAACTGGGCTGCTGACCTTACGAAAGCGGTCGATACTCTGCCATCATATTTAGTAGGGACTCGCATGGAGCGAGGGCTGGAGCCGCATTACATGGAGTGTATCCCTAGACATAACAATATACTGCATTAACAACTGTGGGTGATGGTTAGATCTGTTCTGCTCTCTCTGACTTATAGTAGTTTCCCAGCCTCCGACGGCCATTGCAGACAGGCTGACTTCTTCCAAGTAGTGCAACATAAGCACTGCTGACTCATTGCTGCAAGGTCACCCTGTGGTTTAACTGACTGCTTAGTGGAGAGGACTGGCCTACATGCCGATACTTACTGTGCCAAACTGGGAAGAGAAGTGCATTAAAAACCATTTATTCTTACAACCCAGCACTTTGATGCCACATACATATGGACCCACTGAACAGTGCTATCATCACTCTTGCCCCTGGCCCTCACTGGCAAGTCAGCCTTCCAGTTAGGGCCAGGTCAAAGGCCTTAAAACCTCATCGAAGACTCTCTTGGAGTCAGTCCTGGCACCTTTGGCGCCAGGCTCATAAGCATTATGAAGACCAACTTTAGAATGGGACTATTTACTACGGACTATTTAACTTGGGGGGGTTCAGCCAACATGGAGGCACACACATAGCTCAGTTACAAGGAACTGAGCTATGCAGTCTAGTCTTTTGGGTGTGGCAGGCCTGGGACTACTTTACCTGGACTACTTTGGGTGTGGCAGGCCTGGGACTATTTTACCTGGACTACTTTACCTGAGACAATTTAAACCGCACCCAAACAGCAGAACCTGCTTTGCGTTATTCTGCTGTGGGCAGCGTAACGCTCACTGTGTCCAGTTCTTTGATGCCAGCTTACCTGAAACCAAGGACCTGCAGAGAGAGAAAGAACACCACGAAACTTACCTGGAACAGTATCCTGTCTTCAATCCATCGCTGACTTCAGTTCCACTCACCTGAAGGTACAAACTCCATCATCCAGCACCACATGCATCCTGGAATACCATAACCTGGAAAGAGGAGAAAGAAAGACAGCATTAGTAAGCGTTTACTCATGTTTCCTCCCGAATGAAGAAAGCCACACAATTCCTACCTGGGTAGTCATGTCCTGGTCAGTATCATTGCTGGAACATTACGGCGCTCGGCTAGGAACATCGCAACCTGCAAGGAGAGAAAAGACACAGGTTAGCAATATAAAAGGCAAAACAGCACCGCGCATCGCGCTTTACTCACTGGACAGCATTGGGCACACCGCGCTTTCGCCTACCTGCCCATGCTCATCTTCAAACTGCATGACAACACCAAAATACCTTTCCATACCTAAAAGGAAAGAAGCAAGACATTATTATTCGAACTAAGAGGAACATAAGAACTGCACGGCGTCGCAGCAGGCCTGGATTCCCACAGGGGGCTTGCACTAGTGAAGTAACTTGGTCACTGCTCACCCCCCACATCTACGAGCCCCTGCCACGAGGAGGAGGACGGAGAATCAACCTTTTACAATATTAAGATGAGGAGAAGGCCCAAGGGGGGACAAAGGAGTGAAGGCCAAGGGAGGTGGGAAAACATAAAGACAATCTGGTATTGAATCCAGCTCTCCTATTGTTAGGCAGAATCCTGTGTAGTTCCCTTAGGGAACACTGGAAAACGATTGACTACAGGAGTAAGCAGTAAACACAATTGGTAGCAGTCTGCACCACCCAGATTTACCTGGTAGCTGTGGCTGAGCAGTCAGACTTCCCTCAAGAAGAGTCGGGCAGTATATAGAGTATACACAATAGGGCTAAACACACAGTAGAGCAAACAAACACTGACCAGAGCTTTGTATCAAAAGTATATAATTATTTATTTAAAACACACTTTAGGCAATACTCTAGCACTCTAAATCAAAAGCAAGTTAAAACACAGTCAGGTAAAGTATACAACCCTCCCTTGGTAACTATTAGACAAGTCAGAGTTAAAATGCCACGATTTGTTAAAACAGATGTGAGCGCGTAACCTAGATGGCACTCCAATAGTTAAGTGAAAAGGGAGAGAAAAGGCAGAGCATAGAAATAAAACCGGTCCCAACACTTTTAAGAGCTCTCGGCAAGGGAATAAAGGCAGTATAGACTGTAGAGCCAAAGTTCATAGGCCAGGCCCACTTTAAATGGAGCCAAGCGAAATGTGCCCAGGATCACACCGTTTAAAATGCACTAAAAGTCTCTGCAGAATGTTCAAAAGAGGTTGGGGTGATTCAAGAAGTTAAAGTTAGGTCTGGGGCCAACCCAGTTGGAAAGCCAAGGATTTAAGGGTCACCTTGGGCAAACCGACAGTTAGGAAGCTCCAGCGGTGGCAGTTGTTCCTGGCAGTGGTTGCAGTTCGTTGTTTCGACCAGGGGAAGAGGATCTCGTCGAGGAGGAAACGTGGAGTCAATGCACTGCACAGGGATGAAACCAGCCGCGGAGTTCGTTGGTAAAAGGTACGTTCCTTTCATTCGCGGTCAAAGTGGTGAAGCTTGGCTATCCGGCCGCCGGGGTGCTTGGCACGGGCGATTTGACCAAGAGACGTCTTTGGAAGGTGAAAGGGGTGAACTGGTTGGTCCCACCAGCTCAGAGAAAGAAGACTCGTCCAGCAGAAGATCTTCTCTTGTCGTTGGGAAAGTGGTGAGTTTGTTGCAGCAGGGCTTCACCGGTGGTGTCGTCGTTGCAGATGGCTCAGCTTCTTCCCTCTTCGGATTCTTAGGTCCTGTGGCGACTTCTGAAGTTCCAGTCCCAAAGGTCCTGCTTTTATGCAGAAAAACCCCCATTCAATAGCCTAGCTGTCACTTACACATGCTAAGTGGTGAGCCGGGCGGCTCACCACTGGGCCAATCAGAATAGAGTGCGACTTGGATTGCTAAGGCAATGCAGTCCAGGGTGCCAATTCCCCTCCCCACCCATCCTGTGGAACCCAGACAGAGTGGCACCATTTGGAGGGCTTCTGTGGAGAATCCCGCCAAAAAGTGGAACAAAGGACTCGACCTTGGTTAGAGTTACAGAGACGGACACAAACGCCCTTTTTGAGTTTTGGCAAAAAGACCCAACCCTTGATTTAATATTAAATAAATAAACCGGCGGTATCTTTAACATTGCACCAAAAAGTGGTGTGTTTAAAATCAATGGGAAAATCCCATAGAAAATATTCTGGTGGAATATTTCGCGTGGTAACCACTGCCACCAGCCAGAAACTCGACAAGGGGGGACTGGACAGTGCCCCCTTGAAAACAGACCCAGGGGCAATCAAATTAACCCCTTCCAGTACTTCCACAATATGATGGTTTGCACTGGTTCTGTTCACAATTTGGGACTAGTAAAGTCAATGGTGACTTTACATGCCCTGGGAGACAGTCAGTCCCAGGGCAAGGAGTCAATGTTTGATGGTCACTATGACACCCCTGTGTTACTGCACTGAGGGTGCTGTGTAACACACATGAAAAACAGATGATACCCTATGGAGTAAAAGACCCCATAGCCCATAAGCACACAGAAGTCAAAGACATACCTCAAATCATCAAATCATGCCTAAGAGTGGGAGGAAAAGAGTCTCACTCTTAGCAGGAGAAAAAAAACAAACCCCAAAAATCCAGCAAAGCTACTGGGGGACTCACTAGGTTTGGGAAATTAGCCTTATAAGAGAATTCTCCCTAACACTCGCCCTCTTCACCCCCCGCCCCCCAGACTAAGGGACATGAAGATTGAATCCACTCCTGGATGAATCTCATACCTCTAGTCGGTCACAAACATCCTAGACCCATACAAACACCCATAACTTGGGTGGAGCTAGCTTCCCTGTACAAGCTTCTAAACTATGGAACACACTCCCAGCGCTCCTTAGGTCAGAACCTTCATTTAATCTATTCAAACGCAACATGAAGCGTTGGCTTAACAACATGGACTCTATAACAGCCTAACCTTCCAGATCCCAGATCGACTGACTGCTGACGGCACATCTTGTAATTAATGTATTTATCTTAGACTATGTATGTATGTATCTGTAATACTAAGTATGTACCTATCTGTAACTGTAACGTAACCCTTGTTTACTGCACTCAAATGTAACTGTAACCAGATCTAACTTACGCGCCCGTATGCCCCGGGCCCGGCTGCGCTTTATAAATAAAATAAATACAAATACAAATAGAGAGACCATCAGCATTTTGGTGGTGACACCTTGACCTGTGTTCAATGGAAAAATCAAAGGTTTTCCTTTGTAAGCTATATGACCTACAAACCCTTTGAGGAACATCTTCCTTTTTAAATCTATAGGGGATCTGGTTGACCAGTCCCTCAGAAGTTGGTACAACTCCTGAACCTGTGTTAGGCTTTGTCAAGGGGTCCTTATAAAGGATTCCCTTGGATCTAGAGGGGCCTCCAGGGTTCCTCGCCACCTCTCTGTTGGGAGCAGGTTGGGTCCCAGGCCTCTTGGCTAGAGGGGTTGGGGTTAGACAATGTACCTGCTTCCCATTCCTCTTAGATCTTACCTCACCTACTTTAGGAGTTTCACTCCCAATACTAGGATTTGAGTTGGATTCTTCAGTAGAAGGTCCAACAGTCTGAAGGTTTTTGGCCTTAGACTTTTCTTTTCTGGTTTTCCACCAGCACTGCGAATGACCAGTTCTTTTAGGCCTAGGTAGGGGTCCAGTTGGTCTATCCACCTCTTCCTCAGAAGCAGGGGGAGTCAAAGACTCTAAAACTGGGGGAACAATGGTGGAGCTTGGTTCGGGCTCCCATTTCCCTAACATACTAGCCTGAAATTTGCTTGGGTCAGAGGTCAACTTACCAACACCAGGGCTTGTCGTGGGGTTCTCAGTAGAGGTTCCCACAGGCTTAGAGTGGTCCCTTAAGGTGGTCTCTCTAGCCAATTTGGTTAGGTTCTGTCTCTCCATACTGGGAGGCCTGGGGGTACTGGATACTACTCCTAGAGTTTTTAGATCATTCCCCAACTGGACTCTTGCAGGCACCTCAGTCTGAACACTGACAGGGATCCTCACTATCACGTTATTACACTAAATGAGGGCTGGTAGAATAGGAACCATCTGGACAGGGCATCCACAATCTTTAGTGGACCTTTGGGTGCCTTAGCCACATCCTCAGGTTTGAAAAAGCTTTCATCCACTACTGTTCTGCTAGCCCCAGTGTCTCCCCTGGCAGGAGTATCCTGGCCATTGATGAGAACACTGTCCATGTAATATATTTTAGAGTTTGCTGGTAGGGAATCATAGATTTCCCTATTCTGGCTGCTTACCAGACCTATAGGCTCTAAGGATACACTTGCTTGAAGACTCAAAGGGTCTTCAGCAAAGACTTCAAAGTGAGCACTAGCCACTTGTACTTCCTCCTCAGGAGTGAAGGCTAAGGAGACTGTGCTGATCCCTGCAGGATTACCCTTACATCTAGGATCTCCTTTGATGTGGTCAGTTGCCCCACAGAGATAGCATGTTCCAAATGCTCTCTGCAATGGTGGCTTGTTCTGACCTCCTCCTGGTTTGGGCCCAGAAGGTACACTACCCTGATGGGGTTTCCCTGGTGGCTTACCCTGGTTATTTTGTTGTTTGTGGCCCTCTTTGGTATGGGAGGTATTAGAAATCTCTTGGTTCCCTTTTTGTGGCTGCTTTCCCTCATCCTTTTTCTGAGTGACCCCTGAATCTTTGTGAGTAGCCCTGTTGGCCATCCACAAGTCAGCAGCCTTAGCTAGCTTTCTAGGATCTATTTCCTTTGAATCAGCTAAGTGTTGTCTGAGCTCAGGAGAGCAGGCATCATAAATTGACTCCAACATAACACGATTTCTCATTCCCTCTTAAGTGTTCACTCTGTAACCCTTAATCCATCCCTCTACGTTCTTCAAACTTTCATTCACCCAGGTAGCCCAAGGGGTACCATCATGCTTTTTGAGGTTCCTAAACCTCTTAAGGTACTGGGAAGGGGTGTTCCCAAATCTAGCTATTAAAGCTAGCTTCACACATTCATAGTTCATCCTATCCACCTCCCCCAACTCCATTACCACATCAGATGCAACAGAGGGGAACCTAGAGAACCACCAAGGAAGCAACTGATTCCCTGTGATGTCCTGGAGCCCATGATTATACTCAAACATAGCCAACCAATCTAACACATCCAACTTAGTTTCATACATACCCACAATCTCTTTAGGCATCGGGGTCTTTTGGGACTGGAACTCCTAGATGATCCGGGGAGAGAAGTATTTTCAACAGACAATTTCTTCATCTCTAGCTCATGCTTGAGCTCCATTTCTCTGGGCCTTAGTTCTTGGTGCTTTTGTTCAGATTGGGCACTAATTCTTTTGAATTCTAATTCAAGTCTCATCTTTTCCAGTTCAATGAATGCAGGACTTAATGTGGGACCTGACAAAGGTTCAGTAGACACAGGCTGAGGTGCTAGAGCAGGCAGAGGGCCAGTGGGAACAGTTACATTAGTTTCCTCTTCCTCTTCTAACTCTACAACAATACTATCATTACTTTGATTCATATCATCCTCATGACTGTGGTTTCCATTTGCTGGGGAGGTAGGCTCCTCTGAACCATTACCCAGACTTTGATTCTCTAACAATCTTTCTATCAGTTCCATTTTCTTGCATTTTACAGGAAGATCCTTATGTCTACAAAGAACTCTTAAAGGAATGGTTCGGTCAACATTTTTTATTGTCCCTTCGGGTTGGCCATGTGTTTTTAAGCCTAAGTCACTCGATTTTAGAAACATTTCCTATGGAGCTTACCCGAGTTTTCGTCCATTAAACGCACCCGAAAACAGGCATCAGGGCGCTGCCATTATGTGATACTCCTATCACTTGCCCCATCGCCCTTGCTGACCTGCTTTTGTGGCACTAAATCCTATGCCCCGCCCCTGAGCTGTCATCAGCAGACGCGTACCGCCCATTTCACAACGCCAAAGCACGTCTCGTGTTAACATTCGCTGCGCTTCAGCTAATGACGTGTCGCCATGGAAATGGCAGGACGCCTCTTTCCTCAATAAGTATAAACAGACCATTTCACAACACACAGCAGCAGATTTTCAATTCCATTCTTCTCTCTGTGTTACTTTGAGTCTTCTGTGACTCGTTTCTGTGCTCTGGTCAGCTACCTTCGTTGCTTGTAGCCCGTGTGAACAGATACCAGTACCACCGCTATAAACTATTTTAGTTTGTTTAACACGCAATGGCTACAATAATGCCCTACATGTACGAGCCCGAGTATACCGAGGAGGAACTACTGGAAAGGAAAACGCGCGAAAACGATGGGTCTTCGGACGGCAGTTGGGAGGACGATTCAACAGCTGAAGAGCCTGGACCTAGTAGCATGGACGGTGTTTCCACCTGGTGCACATGCAATCGGTGCGAGCTAATGCCAACCGAGGACGAGAACTGCTGCTGCTGTGAAAACTCGGGATGCGTGGCCTACATTTCGGAAGGTGAGCCACGACCGCAATGCATCACCGAGCTGCCAGGCTTCAGGGCTGCCTGCCTAACACGGTCCGTGTTGAGGATAATGATGGTGCTTATGCACGAACTTCACGCAACTGTTCGTCCTCGTAATCCGAGTAACGAGTAAGTATACTCTGCTTGTCATGCCACTCCTATTTCATGGTCTTCTACTCTATCCAAAATTACATATGCATATCATTGTAACGCATGAAAGTCGTTCAATAGTGTGCAGTGTCTAGATGGCATTTGTCCGAGCAGAATGCCATTAGTTACAAGAATTTTCATTGACAACAAACGTTTATTAAACTTATCTTGATCATTTAAAAACAGTTTGTATCTTTCTTTTTCACAGGTGGTACCGGCTGGTGGCCTATCGTTCCTTTACATGGTGGCTTCACGGGAGGCTTGGACACCGCGTTCGAAGAGTAATACCCGTCTGTGCCGTTCGTGCCATAAGACAAACTTTCCCAAGTGACAATGGTCAGTACAGGGGATTTTCTCTCACTGTGCTGCAACCTGACCTGTACAATATGTAAAGTCTTGTATTTTTGTGTCATCAAAATAAGATACAAAATAAAACACCACATATATTTTAACAACTGTTGTTTCGGTTTTTTAAATGAATCAAGTGTATCTCCATTCAAGGATGGACGTCAGACATCTGTGCTCTGAATGGGTGAAGGTCAGGTCGCTGTGAAGCAGGGTGGTCACTATCTTAGCTAACATAATATATTTTCAATAATGCATGCACTAAATAAGACTTGTTCAAAGTCTTTCAGTCGGTTATGTCTCTATAAAAGTCACACATATATCTATACTATCAATCAACATTGGATTATACAGGCCTTAGGTTAAGGGTCTTGACAATACACTGTTTGAAGTGTGGGTCTGTGCTCACAAGAATCTCCGGTATGTGGCATTTGTTATTGATAGACAACGATATACTGCAGTAGGGGTCTAATGTTAGTTGGGGATCTGCTAGGTGGGCATCATGGCGTGGTCAGTGGTCTGGCACATGAAGAGAATACCTTGCAGGGACACAGGGTCAGAATGGCAGTAAGTTTCCACTGGCGAGGGTGCGTGGGCAAGGACACGTTTGTGGAGATGAACGAGCTATGTGCTTAGTTCAGGCTGGTTCACATGCAGGACAGTGATCTCAGAGGAAGAGTGATGTGTTACATTCATTAGCTGTTGCAAATACCTCTGGAGTTTTCCAGTCAGAGTGGGAATGCGGGTGGGGGCCATGTGCTCTGCGCAGTGAGGCCTCGTCACCAAGATGGAGTGGAAAGGGGGTACAAAAATGGATGCCCCGTGTCCTGCTCAGTGGTCCCATCTACGCAAATGTCAACCAAAGTTAACATCACATAAGGGCAAGGGGCGAACCCACTACTGGAGGCACTTGGTCTGAGTTTCTACTGAGAAGTAAAGGATGAGAGGGGCCTGATGGCCCCTCGCTCCCACACACTTGCCTGCATGCCCACCGGCCCATCCATCGCACCCCCCTAAAAAGGTATCCCACGCCCAGGGGCCATCGCTCACATGGCCTCCGCAGACCCCATGTCTCCAGGCAGGCCTCCCCTGAGGCAGCCCCCCCCTGCAATCCACATAAGTGTCTCCATTCAGCAATCTTCCTGTGCCTTATCTGCACGCCCCAGGCCCATCCATCCCACCCCCCTCTATCAAAGGCGGTTCGCACCCGGGGATGAGCGCTGGCATGGGGGTCTGTCACGGGCGCAAACGGCCAAGGTGCCAAACAGCATGTACACTTCAAAAGGTATCCCACGCCCAGGGGCCATCGCTCACATGGCCTCCTCAGACCCCGTGTCTCCAGGCAGGCCTCCCCTGAAGCAGTCCGCCCCCCTGAAAACCACATAATACCACGACATATACACGTCATTCATTCACAAAACACCCCTGTTTCTAATACTTTATAAACCACTTGATATGTCTCATGAGAACATCTTTGTGCTTTGCAAGTCAACTCCTGAACCTTCTACCTGAGAAGCACTGAGATCTATGCTAATCTGCTCGTCGTCGTGCTATCTGTGACCGCTTCGAGCAAATTCGTCAGTGTGCTACCTGTGGCCATCTACCTGTTCTCCTGCAACATACTGCTCGGCCTGCTGAATCCAACTGTTTGTTGGTCAAGGTAAGGCCATGTATCGTAGTCATATTTCGGTCATTTTTACATTTCTATCTATTTGCGATTACAGTACCCAATAGTGCTATGGTCATTGGTCTCATTGCTATTGACTTGAGTTTCAATTGTTATGCTATCAATGGATCTATTTATTTTCATCTGTGTCATTTGTCATCGAATTGCATCCTTCGGGGGTCCAGTCTATAATGTAAGCATGTTTCCTTTTCGTGCAAGACAGAACATCCAAGGGACGAGTCACATGTTCAGAGTTTAGTCACATAATTTAAAAAATGTCTGTAACTGTGCAAATACTAAGCCGCACATGATGAACTGGTATAGTTCCGGGAACCAAAACAAACCTTGCATTGAACATGGTATGGCTCATTTACTTTTTTATGACATTTTTATTCATCAAGGCTTTATAATAATCTTGATATTTACTTTTCAGAATTTTCAACAATGCCTGCCTGTTCGATTAGCGGTTGCCCTTCGAAGACCCATGCTAAATCTGAAGGCACTACAATGCATGTATTCCCTAAAACTGTTGATCGAATAAGAGAATGGGTCCGACATTGCGGATATCCACCGGAAGAGCTTGAAAGTAGAGTCCAGCAAGTCTTTGAGGACACGAGGGGTGGTCGATACCGCATCTGCAGCCGGCACTTTTCCTCGAACATGTACGCCACATCTTGGGTAACAAAGAAGAATAAACGGCGAACGACACGAAAATTGCTCGCAAACGATATTCCAACTCTATTCCTCCACATTCCGCTACTGGTGAGTCAAGTGTCCGGATTTAGCTTTAGGCCTTGCGGTAGTGTGTAGGTAGCTGAATGGATTAATTGGTATTTTAGGTTTTGTGTCCCTTGTAATACTTTCGATATTGATATGAGTGTATAGCTTTTTGAATAATGACATTTATCAATAAATTATTTTTCGACTTTATAACCCCCAAAGGAAATCTATTTATGGGTACAGGGAACTGTGCTATATTGCGCATTTTCAATAGCATTATTCCCAAGTATTCTGTCGGTTTACATGGCAATTTTTTAATATTTGCATTTCATTATCAAACAATTTACCTTTACAACTGCTTGCCTATCCACTGAATCTGAAGCAAGAACATTCTACATCCGTGACGTGCCTGCAGTTATCAACCACTTCTAGCGCGTATCAGGTAATCATACTTGGCTATTCCGCTACAGACTTGTTTTATGCATGTCAAGTAATAGTTTTATGTATCGTGTGATTATTTTACCAATTGTTTGGTTAGTGCTTTCCAATTGATATACACCTTAGTTGTCGTCCCCTGGTGTTTGTTTTCAGTTATAATTAGTGTTATCCATACTAATGCAAGTACTGTCTTTCAGGGAGATGCTGAAGTGTCCACCACATTGACAACAGCCCTAGATGTTCTTCAGGAGCACGAGGTATGGATACTGACAGCTCCATCGACCGTGATCATCAGGACTGGAACACTTGTCGTTTGATTGTTCTACATCATGTTTCATTTGTGGTTAGCCATTGATATGTACCTGTGTCGTCGACCCCAAGTGTGTGTTGTGTTTTCAGTATTGTAATCCTTACTAATGCAAATACTATGTTTCAGGCAGTTGTTGAAGCGTCAACCCACGCACTTGATGCGGAGCCTGACATTCAAGTAATTCCAGGGAAAGTGGAAGCGGGACCATGCGGATACGAATCAGCGCAACAGCTTTCGGAAGTGCGCACCACATTTACAACATCCATAGATAATTCTTCAGCAGCACGAGGTATGGATACTGACGGCTCCATCGAGCGTGATCATATAACATGATTCCATTTGCTATACTTTCTTCCCTATTAACGCAAGTACTGTGTTTCAGGGAGACGATGGAGCTTCCACTACAATCACAAGATCCCATTTAGATGATGCAGATGTAAAGAAATCGGAGAAATAAGTCGATTAAATCTGATCATATTTAAATATTCCTTGATTCTTTTAGACAATGCATCATTTGTGGTTATCTCTTTATATGTGCCTGTGCCGTCGACCCCAAGTGTGTGTTACGTTTACAATATTGAAAACCATACTAACGCAAGTACTGTGTTTCAGGGAGTTGCTGATGCCTCCTCTCCAATATAATCATTCATGGCAGTCCATGCAGAGCCAGAGGTATGGATACTGACAGTTCCATGGAACTAGGTCATCAGAGCTCGAATACTTGTCGTTTGATTGTTCTACACAATGTTTAATTCGTGTTGAGCTATTCCTGTGTCTTTGTCCTCACGTGTGTTTTATGTTATCAATATTGTGATAAATAGTAATGAAAGTACTACGTTTCAGGGAGTCGATGGAGCCTCATTCCGTGCTGTCTATGCGGATACAGAAAATATAGTCGTTGCAGCGCAAGAGGAAGGGAAGAGATGCGGAAACGAATCGGAGCTACAGCGTGCAGATGTTGAAGGTCGAGTCAAGAAAGTTGCAAAGAAAAGAAACAAAAATAAGGTTAGTTACAAACGGTTCATAACTTTAGAATTTCTTTGTGTTGGGGACTATTTTATGTTTTTTCCAGTCAATTGTACTATACTTTATCTTGTGTTTGAAGTGAACATCCCTTTACCAATCTGTCCTGTATTTACCCGTGGGTCTACGAACTATACATACACAGACAGTGAAGCGAATGAGAGATGTTGCTTGCCAGACCATTTACACTATGGAGGAACTATTAATTCAGATGCCGCGTGTTGAGACTAGAGATGCTCATATCCAATGGCCAGAAAATTAAATGAATGTGTCCGGAAGAATCCAGTAAAGTTGTAATGGACCATTGCTACAGTGCGACTGCACCACCACAAGAAGATGATACTGAATGTATTGAGGATAGCTCGGAAGTAGTCACAGATCAATTCACACAATCTACACCTGCCAAAAAATTGCCACCAAAAAAGTTGTCGACAATGTTGTGTTCTCCCATCAATGTTGAAGTAACAGATGTTGAAATGACAGAGAATGAACCAGCAGCAGCATTCACCGAGGCATCAGAACCTGATATCAGCGATATTTCTTTCAGTTGTGGTGAAATGTCCTCAACGATGCAGTCCGAAACAAGTGTGACACGGATGACAGTCTAATGAAAGAGGGCAAATACATAGTATTCGACAGTTGTTTGATGGATATTATAAGTATGCTGAAATGTGGGCATTCCGTCAGAGGGAAAGTATGTCGGAGGCCATTGATTCATGTGACTCGTCAAAAACAAGGCAGTAACGTTAAAATACATGCCGCCTGTAGATTCAATCATGCGTTCTCATAGTCTGCACAACCGATGCTGGGGAAGCTGCCAGCAGGCAATCTACTGTGTGCAGCTGCATCACTTTTTAGTGGGTCTAGTTTTAGAAAGTTAGAGTCTTTCTTTCAGTTTGTGGGACTTCATTTCATTTCTAAAACGCAGTACTACAAATACCAACATGATTGTCTGTTTCCGGCCATTAGTGATGCTTGGAAAATTGAACAATTTTCTCTAGCAAGTACATTCAAAGGGAAACGATTCAGGCTAGCCGGCGATGGACAGTGCGACAGCCCTGGATTTTCTGCCAAGTACTGCACCTACCACTTTCAGGACATGGATAGTAAGAAAATTGTGAGTTCGGTGATCGTGCAGGTAACACAATGTACATCCTCAGTGGCCATGGAGAAACTAGGATTTATAAAATCAGTGGAATATCTACAATGAAGGGCAATGCAGATCGACCTCATAGCCACAGACAGACACGTTTCAATTGCCAAGACAATGAGAGAGCAGTTCCCACATATTAAACATCAATTTGATGTATGGCATCTTGCTAAATCAATCAATAAGAAAATCTCGGCTGCAGGGACAAAAAAAGATTTTGAAAGTATTTCACAGTGGTCCCAGTCTATCAGCAACCATCTTTGGTGGAGCTCCAAAACTTGTGAAGGGTCTGTGGAAATACTACTTGAAAAACAGCGGTCACTGAGGCACCACTGTGCCAACTTTCACCGCTGGTCAGAAAACCTACATTTCCACCAATGTGAACATGGCCCTTTGTCCCCAGAAGAGGCACGGAAGAAGAAGTGGTTGATTCCATCTTCACCGACGCACAAAGCCATTGAGAAGATTGTTTTCGATAAAATTTGAGTGGACTGACAGAATTCTGTCACACAGGAGGTTTGGAGGTGTTCCACAATATGTGCCTAAAGTACAGGCCAAAGCGCTTGCATTTCAGCATACAGGGCATGAAACATAGGACTCTACTTGCGGTCTTGGCCCATAACGAGAATCTCAGCCATGAACAATCTAGGACTACGGGTAATGTAAGGATGCCTCGCTACACTAAGGTGTTTTCTAAAAGAAGTAAGCAATGGGTCATCAAACCAGTCTATGAGGAAATGGAGTTCGACTTTGGAAAAAGCCTTATTGTTGCTGTACTCGAGAAGCACAGATATGGAATTTTGAACGTTTCTGTGCAGAGCACTGATGCACTGCCACCGAACATTGCCACTGTGCCATGTCCACCCAAAGCAGAGCTGGTTGTGAAGTACAAATCCCGGTTTAAATAATTGTGATATGATTGTCTTTTTGTAAATAAATGTTATTGTACAGTGTACATACAAAGTATGCTAACCCTAACCCCTCCCTTCACCTACCTGGGTGTCATGATGCCTACCCCCGGGCATCCGGATCAAGCCCATCAGCCTTGGGAGCAGGCATCCAGACATTTACAAAAACCCCAGCAACCCCAGCTAGGGGCTGTCTGGGTTCAGTCCTGGCGCCGTAGGCACCAGGCTCATAATAAAAATCAGTCCTGGCGCCATAGGCGCCAGGCTCATAGACATTACTTGCCTCATGCAGACCATGCTGCAAATAAATCCAAGCCAACGTGAGGCCTGGATGGGAATATTTTACTACAGGGACTATTTTTTACTCGGGTGTGGTCCTTGGGAACTTTTTTCCTGGAACTACTTTGGAGGCTATTTAAACCACGCCCGAACAGCAGCACATGCTTCGTGTTATTCTGTATCCAGCAGCGTGACTCGCCACGCCCGCGTGCCTGCAGCCAGCATCCAGTCTTCTACCACGCCCGCCTCGAATCCGGAGCTCCTAGAATAAAGAGGAAGAAAAGGATAAGGTTAGAAAACGAACTTATTTCAAATTCCTCACCTGATTCCGGATCCATTTCATCTCCCGACCTGGAAAGTACATCAGTCCTGCACGCGTTGCTTCGCCAGCTCCAGCACGGCGCCATACTCACCAGTTCTCACAGCATCTTTCGATCCGGCACTGTCTCCATCATTTCTTCGCCGTACTCCGGCACCTAGGGGCACAAGAATAACAAGGTGACCCAAGGGAATCAACAAATACCTCTTACCACCGGCGGTATTATTCTCCATATCTTCATATGCCGCATCTGTAAAGAGGGAGAAAAACAACACGTTAACGCGTGAAATAGTTACCGGACAGCGTTGGGTAACACAGACTCTTACCTGAACGCCAGCAGCAGCTACGAGACCTTCTTCTCACGAACTCAGTTGCAACTTAAGCAAGGAAGAGGACAAGAGTGAACATCGGGCACATTGAACTCTTTGAACTTGATACTTACCAATCCCACCTGGGACTTCAGAGTCAATGCTTACCGGAACTCTCCCAACGCATTCAAACCAGTGAAGTAACTGGTATCTACGCGCCCCTGCAAGACACGCAGGATGGAGAGCTCATCTTTTACAAACATAAGGTGAGGTTACTAAGGGGATATCGAAAGTGATTAGTGGGGGAGAGCGAGAACAGTTGGGAGGCCATCACTAAAACCCACAATGGCTAATCCCTGTCTCCACTTGCAGGAAAATACTTCTTCGGGTCCAGCAGACCAGACTAGGTGGGCCAGTCCAGACAGTCATCTCTGCACTATGCATCATGTTGACGGAGACCGCAGCTGTCCGGGTCCGATCGACACCCCTGTGGGGTCCAGGTGAGCGTAACACTGGGTGTCATGTTTGACTTCTCTCCCTATTCACCTCATATCGCTGACCTTGTCAATATGTGTATGTATATATTTTTGTTGCTGTAACTACTTTCGCAAGGCTTGCGTATTGCAAATAATAAAACAAACAATAAATCTCACTCTCAACTCCTCGGGTACGTTATACTTTCCCTGACCTTCCCCCAAAAAGTCAATGTCTCCATAGTTATGGTTCTCTAGGGCTGCAAAGCTCGCAGACAACGAGGACAAAATTGGGGCCTCAGAACGCGCCAAGCCAGCCGTTGCAGATGGGAGAGAAGCCAGTTCACATTTGCACATTGAGGCCTAGTACATAGATGGATTCGAAAATTCAAGTTCTCACAGATGGCTTTACTAGGGGATGTTGCAAAGTAAGAATGTATGCTCCTTTAGAGTGAAGGTCAGCAGCTTTGATTTTCAGCTGGCGGCCTGAAGAGGCCCACAACTCACACTGGCAGTATAAGGTTCTATTGTTTTTTTGACCTTGAGAGACAGGGACCATGGCAAAAGGACTTCATTTGAAGGAGGGGTGCAATAACGTAAAAGACGATAAGGCAAAAAATTCTGAAACTAGACAGAGTTTCATGTTAGTTCAGTATATACGAAAAATCGTTGTCAAGAGCACAGTGGGATTTGCGGACTGCATTCCGCAGAGACACAATGTAAATTGCAAATATAGTGTAAGTAACTCTTTAGACGCTTTTATACCGGAATGAAGAATTAATGAATGGATGAATGAATGAATGAAGAGCAAGTAAACCGTTTGTGAGATCGTCTTTGTACCGGGCACATGGGCATGCATGTCCACATTCTACACGCATGTAGACAAACAGTCGTTTCTCATTGTGTGTTAACCTCAGATTTATTTTGTTAGTTTTCCCATTGATTTTAGAGCCGAACATACTCCATTGCACTATCCTTGAAAGCAAATAGTTTCATATCGGCCGTAATAAATAAAACAAATGATCTTAATAAAGATCGGCAGGCGAGACTAATTATAATTTTTATGTTTTCAAAACAGGTATATCCTACCCTACTGCTACTGCCACCAGTTTCAGACCCCGGCAGATGGTTTCTTCAACCGCCTGCTGCAGCTTATCATAAACAACTGCACCACTTTGACTATCTTATGGGACGATCGCCAAGGGCCCATATGCCCTTACGCGGTACTAGCGGCTAGAAGCAACATATCAACATTTACGCTGGCCTAGTGCCTAGTTGATGGAACAGCCTTGCGGTTCACCGTGCGACCAAAGTGCTTCTTTTAATGAAAACCAACACCCTGTGTACCATAAAGTAACAGCGCGTGACTCACGATAAAATGGAACAGGATTTGCGGATAGAGAGAAAAGAATAAAATTGACATTCCGATTTAATATGCCAATTGCTGAATATTCTATAAACATTTAATGTTAAATAAATGTACTTTACCAAATGTACCGTGTTGCTGTTTGATTTGAAAGTACAGTTTCATATTCCGAATTGTGGCGCGCTGTGTTGTGAGTTGATCTGTGTTGGTTTCCGGGTTCTGTGTGAAGTCGCGTAGAAGATGACTGGGCGCGTTTGCCTACGCAGCACAGTAACGTCACGGAGAGAGGTGGGGAATATGAATGTTTTGATAATGTCAGGCTCAGGGGCGGGGGATATAATTGAGTGCCGCAAAAGCAGGTCAGCCAGGGCGATGGGACAAGTGATAGGATTATCACAAAATGGCAGCACCCTGATGCCTATTTCGCGTGCGTTTAATGGATGAAAACTCGGGTAAGGTCCATAGGAAAATTTTCTAAAATCGAGCGACTTAGGCTTAAAAACACATGGCCGACCCGTAGGGACAATAAACATTTTTGACCGAACCATTCCTTTAAACAATCAGCAGTTTTTGCAGAAAGGGACTCCTGGCTGTAACTTTCCATAGTTGACTTGTTAAAAAATAGCTTTTACAGTGCTAAGCTTTGTGGTTATTTGCACTAAAGTATCTAAATGTATACTCAATACAAATCCCACCGCTGTACACCAGTGTTAGGCAGAATCCTGTGCAGTTCCCTTAGGGAACACTGCAAAAAGATTAAGACTACAGGAGTAAGCAGTAAACACAATTGGTAGCCGTCTGCACAACCCAGATTTACCTGGTAGCTGTGGCTGAGCAGTCAGACTTCCCTCAAGAAGAGTAGGGCAGTATATAGAGTATACACAATAGGGCTAAAAACACAGTAGCGCAAACAAACACTGACCAGAGCTTTGTATCAAAAGTATATAATTATTTATTTAAAACACACTTTAGGCAATACTCTAGCACTCTAAATCAAAAGCAAGTTAAAACACAGTCAGGTGAAGTATACACACCTCCCTTGGTAACTATTAGACAAGTCAGAGTTAAAACACCACGATTTGTTAAAACAGATGTGAGCGCGTAACCTAGATGGCACTCCAATAGTTAAGTTAAAAGGGAGAGAAAAGGCCGAGCATAGAAATAAAACAGGTCCCAACACTTTTAGGAGCTCTCAGCAAGGGAATAAAGGCAGTATAGACGGTAGAGCCAAAGTTCATAGGCCAGGCCCACTTTAAATGGAGCCAAGTGAAATGTGCCCAGGATCACACGGTTTAAAATGCACTAAAAGTCTCTGCAGAATGTTCAAAAGAGGTTGGGGTGATTCAAGAAGTTAAAGTTAGAAGGTCTGGGGCCAACCCAGTTGGAAAGCCAAGGATTTAAGGGTCACCTTGGGCAAACCGAAGAAAGGGAGGCCAGGCAGAACACAGTACCTTAAAGAGAGAGGAAGCTCCAGCGGTGGCAATTGTTCCTGGCAGTGGTTGCAGTTCGTTGTTTCGACCAGGGGAAGAGAGGATCTCGTCGAGGAAGACACATGGAGACTATGCACTGCACAGGAATGAAACCAGCCGCGGAGTTTGTCGGTAAAAGGTGCGTTCCTTTTATTCGCGGTCAAAGTGGTGAAGCTTGGCTATCCGGCCGCCGGGGTGCTTGGCACGGGCGATTCGACTAAGTGATGTCTTTGGAGGGCAAAAGGGGTGAACTGGTTGGTCCCACCAGCTCAGAGGAAGAAGACTCGTCCAGCAGAAGATCTTCTCTTGTTGTTGGGAAAGTGGTGAGTTTGTTGCAGCAGGGCTTCACCGGTGGTGTCGTCATTGCAGATGGCTCAGCTTCTTCCCTCTTCGGATTCTTAGGTCCTGTGGCAATTCTGAAGTTCCAGTCCCAAAGGCCCTGCTTTTATGGAGAAAAACCCCCATTCAACAGCCTAGTGTTACTCACCAAGTTGGAAGATATTCGTGATCCCAAACCCGGAGGTAAAGAATGGCGTAGTGTCCAGCAACCAGGTCCCCTGATAGCAATATCAGGCTTCCTCTTAGTGAGGGGCTCTTCTTCACGATGTACCCCTCTGCTGATTCAGTAAGAATAGGCAGAGCTGTCTATCGCGCAGAAGAGCGGGAATTGAGTGCACCGCTAGACCCAGTGCTGCAAGAAAATGCAGAAAAGGTTAAGAAAGGTGTCTTAAGGGTTTAAAAGGTGTGGAAAGGAAGGAACAAGGAACAAGTGGTACCTGAAGTGGTTGATGTATTAAGGATGAGACAGTGGAAACTCGAAGAAGAAGATCCACAGGTAATGAAAACAACGACAGGAGAAAATAATAAAATGGGAAGGTTCGAATAGGAATATCAACCCGATCAGCACGAGGGTCGCACTAGGGCCGGGTTGGTGCATAGGCTGGAAAGCATTTGAATAATGCACTTATCAATCAACAGCAAAGAAAGCCCATAGTTCTCAGATTAATGGCACAGTTCCCAGAATGATGCAATGGTACAGTTCCCAGAATGATGCAGTGGGTATCGGGTGGTGTATAGGCAATAGCACCAAATTATGCAGGACTGAAAAGGAGAGAATGGTGCCTATTACAGTACATACAGGATAAAGACGTGAAGAGGAGACAACTCACGCTAGGAAGGGAAGAGGTCCCGTGATGTAGCACCGCTCCTAGAATGTTTGTTGTCTCTGCTTGAAGCAGTTCCGTCTGTAGAATTCCTACGAGCGAAAGGCAGAGGTGCCCGTAGGGGTCCAGGCGGAGAACGAGCACCGGGAGAACCTCTGGGTTGAGCGGAGGAGCTCTTAACCGGCATGCAACAGCCAGATGACGGCTCGTATGCGAAGGAAAAACACATGTAACACAAACCGTAGGGAAATCCGATTGCAATCCGGAAACGGAGCCAGGTTCCGGGAACGAAGATTCAAAGCAAAAGGTGGAAGTCCACGGAGGATAATCCGAGGGAAAAAAGCCAGAGGCGGGCCACGAGAAATGAAGTCGTAACTTCAATTAGCAGCAGCGAGGTGTCTGCAGCTGCAAAGTTTAACGGGGGCGTGGCTTTGCTGTAAGTGAAGCACGTCCGCGTCCGATCAGCTGAGAGGAACGTGGGCGTAGCTTCAGCAGTTTCCAAGGCAACTTGTAGCGTTGCCAGACCGAAGTCCACGATCTTAATGTTTTTGGCAAGAGCACCCCTCGTTGCCGTATCGTAACACCTAGCTGTCACTCACACATGCTAAGTGGTGAGCCGGGCGGCTCACCACTGGGCCAATCAGAATAGAGTGCGACTTGGGTTGATAAGGCAACGCAGTCCAGGGTGCCAATTCCCCTCCCCACACATCCTGTGGAACCCAGACAGAGTGGCACCATTTGGAGGGCTTCTGTGGAGAAGCACGCCAAAAAGTGGAACAAAGGACTCGACCTTGGTTAGAGTTACAGAGACGGACACAAATGCCATTTTAGAAAAGAGTTCTGGCAAAAAGACCCAACCGTTGATTTAATATTAAATAAATAAACCGGCGGTATCTTTAACATTGCACCAAAAAGTGGTGTGTTTAAAATCAATGGGAAAATCCCATAGAAAATATTCTGGTGGAATATTTCGCGTGGTAACCACTGCCACCAGCCAGAAACTCGATAAGGGGGGACTGGACAGTGCCCCCTTGAAAACAGACCTGGGGCAATCAAATTAACCCCTTCCAGTACTTCCACAATATGATGGTTTGCACTGGTTCTGTTCACAATTTGGGACTAGTAAAGTCAATGGTGACTTTACATGCCCTGGGAGACAATAGTCAGTCCCAGGGTATGGAGTCTATGTTTGGGGGTCACTATGACACCCCTGTGTTAACTGCACTGAGGGTGCTGTGTAACACACATGAAAAACAGAAGATACCATATGGAGTAAAAGACCCCATAGCCCATAAGCACACAAAAGTCAAAGACTTACCTCAAATCATGCCTAAGAGTGGGAGGAAAAGAGTCTCGCTCTTAGCAGGAGAAAAAAACAAACCCCAAAAATTCAGCAAAGCTGCTGGGGGACTCACTAGGTTTGGGAAATTAGCCTTATAAAAGAATTCTCCCTAACGCCTATATTGCAGACCCATCTTTTTTTTTTTTATCAAAGACTTTATTTGATTTTTAAACATGAATAAACATTACAAATAGCTGTACGTTATAGGGAGAGGAAAAGGAAAAGGAGGATAAAACAACTTCAGGGAAAGGAAGGGGAAGGGAAATATGGGGCCTTAGCCCTCGGGACCATCAAGTCTTCGATGAGGGAGCACATGAAACAGCTTGTGCGTGCCGGGCTCGCCAACCCGGCGTCGCCCCGCCCAATCAGTTCAACCTGTTCGTTACATCTCGTCGGAAGCTTAGCCATCCTCTTCCCATTTCTGCCATATTTTGTCTGCTTTTTGCGGGCATCCCCTCGCTGCATACACCCTGCGTTCCATTATCACACAGATGTCCACGTCTGTGACCCATTGGTCGTTTCAGGGTGTTCTCTCTGATCCCCATAGCTGCGCAATGATCCTTCTGAGGACTGCTGTTGCGGTCGACCAGAGTAGTTTCTCATAGCGGGTCAGATCACTTTCGTTGGAAATTCCTAACAGGAGCTGAGTCGGTCCCCTTTATACTGGCTTTCCTATGACTCTGGAAAGTTTGTCACAGTATTTCCTCCATAGTTGCTGTATTTTGTTGCATTCCCATATGATGTGAAAGAAAGTTCCTTCCTCCCGTTTACAGCGTAGGCATCGCGCGTCCGGGATTCTGCCCCATCGGAAGAGTGCCACTCTAGGATAGTAGATGCGGTGTAGAATTTTGAGTTGGACGAGTCGAAGTCTCGATGAAATGGCCACTTCCCGGGGATACATGAAGGTCTCCGTCCTGTCCTCAGGTTGAGGTGAGCCCACGTCGCGCTCCCACCTGGCTTTTAGGCTGGTCAATTCGGGCGTGGCAAAGGATGTGATAACTTGGTACATGGTTGAGGTGACTTTCCACTGTATTTGATCCTGGACAATGTTGCGTACCAGAGGCCTTACCAAGGGACCGGGAGGATTCGACAGTGCAAATCATCCAACCTGGGCTGGGTGGTGTTCCTGTGGATACCAGGTGAGCGTAACAGAACACAAAGCCTCAATAATATTATCCACCTGGGCGTCATGGAGACTTCAGAGACTGACCAGTAAGTTCAGTTATTGGGACAATTACGCGCTGAAGTACATTCAGCCAGGCGAGAAACCAATGCTCTTAGGAGGGATTTGATTGTTACTAAAGATCGTACCAACAAAATAAGTAGACAATTGCTCCAATCACAGGCAGGACAGACCCCATTGTCTGGTAACATTCCACCAGCACCTGTACCAACCTCTTCCACCAATCCAGTACAAATAACCCTTCCTGGGGCAGTTCCTTTAGCTCAACCTGAACGATTTACAGGGGACCCCAAGAAGTACGCAACGTTCATGAGCCAGTGTCATCTTCATTTTCTTTGCAGACCTGGGGCTTTTCCTAATGACCAAGCGCGGGTTGCTTTTGTCTTGTCATATCTGAGTGGCAGTGCTGCGGATTGGTCGGTACCATTGGTAAGTCAGGATATCCCGTTGTTTTATTTATTTTAGTTTTTGTAACACGCCACATTCCCGTGGGCCTCAGGGCACACATCAAGAACAAAAGACAAACAAAAGACAGGGCAGAAGAAACGTTGGACCAGGAGCAAGTTATTCCAGGTTAAAAAAGTGAGTTTTTATGGCCTGTTTGAACACAGTGTAGCTTTGGATCTGCCGTATCTGAGCTGGTAGTGTGTTCCAAAGAAGGGGTCCCTGTACATCAAGGGTGGTACCCCCAAACTTAGCTGTCCTAAATCTGGGGTGTTTGAGAACGACGGCTGTGGATGAGCGGAGGTTACTCTCATTAGACTTAATGCTAATGTGATCAGACAAATATGTGGGGTTGCTGAGGCATTTGTGCGTTGTGGTGATACAATGTTTTACTGGTAGCCAGTGAAGTTTCTTCCTAAAGGTGGTGATGTGGGTGCGGCGAGATTGGTTGAATATAGTGCGCACAGCATTGTTCTGCACCACCTGTAAGGATTGGACGTTCGTAGCTGTGGTACCAGATAGAAGACTATTGCAATAGTCTAATCGAGAATTTATCAGTGCTGAAGATAGAAGAGCACAGTTTTTTTACATGACTTTGGGGGTTTCCAGATGGAAATGGAAAAACTCTTTGCTCGTCATACCCAAGGCCAAGCATTAGACAACAAACTTTTGTCACTCCGTCAAGGAAGTCAAGACTTGCTTACATATATAGCAACATTTAACAGACTAGTCGTTGAAGCTGGGTGGCCTGAGGGAAAAAGGACCACACTCTTTCATCGGGGTCTATGAGGGGAACTAAAGGATGTCCTTGCTCAAGTGGTTAGCCCACCTAAAGACTGTGGAGAATTCATCAACCTTGTGGTGCAATTAGATCACAGATTACAAGACCGAAAAGCGGACCGGATAAGGTTAGACACTCGAGCTGTGTATGTCCGGTCAAAGGATAATGTTCCACGTACATTGGAAAACCCAGTAGAACCCATGCATATCGGAGGTGTACGGCCCCCTTTAACTAAAACTAAAAGAGACAAGAGAAGGCAACAGCAATTATGCTTATGTTGTGGAAAATCAGGCCACTTCCTCAAAGAATGTCCAGTGAAACCACCAAGGAGAACTGTTGGAGCCACAGAGAAGGAAGACAATAACAAGGAGTCGGAAAAATACCAAGCCCGGCAAGCGTAGAGGTCCGCTTGTCGAGCGAGAAGGATGAGCCACAGACCTCACACTTTGCATTACCAATAATTTTGATCAATCACCAATAACCACCTTGGATGCATGCTGTCGAAGCATACAGACAGCAGAGCAGTTGGGAATTATGTAGACCAAGATCTGGCAGCAGAGATGGGGCTTCCCTTATGCTCCTAAGTCGACTACTGAAAAACTTACTACTGTTGATGGGACAGAAATAGCTTCCGGACCAGTAACCCAATGTACAGCAGGACTAACCCTACTTTGCCAGGATGGACACCGAGAATCTATTGCATTCGATCTCATCAAAGCTCCTCAGTTTCGACTAATCTTAGGGATGCCATGGTTGGTAGCTCACAACCCTCTAATAGATTGGCGTGCCAAGAAGGTGGCCCTTTCCGATGATTGTGCTCGCACCTGTTATTACCAAGAAAAGGGGAAAACAGACTTATGTACATCTGCTACTCCCAGTACAGCGGTGATTGTACTAGGTGTGACTAGTACTCTACCAAATGAATACCCAGATTTTCAAGACGTGTTCCAGAAAGAACAAGCCAATACTCTACCACCGCACAGGCCCTACGATTGTCGGATCAACCTCATACCTGATCTTTTTTGGAGTACAATGAGAGTTGTTTGCTCCTACAGGACCAGATGGTGTTTGTTACTTATTTAATAGCTTTATCATAACAGGAGCAAGAGGTAGTTGGTGGTTCATGTGTTTTGCTATCTCTTCGTATACAGGGTTTGTCACAATGTAACATGTCTGCTAATGTGTTAAATAAAGGTTTCATTTTTTTTTAATTGCCCATTACTCTTCACTTTTACTGTCCGCCTTGTGAGAAATAAGCTGCTTGCAAATTATGCATTGCAGGTGCCGTTTTATAATAAGGTTGCGCTTTGAAACACTTTTGTATAGGCGCGTTAGAAATGCCATATAATATCATATCAATAGATACTTATGGCATCCACCTGCTATTTCCAGGTACAAATGGGAGGCATATTCTATAGGAATTCTTTGGTTTTACGCATGCAAGAAATCTCATGCAGGTATAAAATTAGTGATATTCCATGACGGAGGAGGAAAGCTAAGCAGAGATAACAACTTCACTTTGCTCCCCTCCCACACTATGGAAAGGCACAAAAATGGGTCATTGCATTAAATCATTATGCTCCCTTTTATGTCTCCATTTGCCACAGCAAAAGCAAGAAACTGGTACCACGTCAGAGGAGGTGGGTATCGCCTGGTTTAAACACTTTAATTAAAGGTGGAGTACCCAAAAAGGTCCTGACACCCACTAGAATATACACTAAAAAACAATGGAGTCTGAAAATTCAAAAACAATGTATTTATTTTATTTGCACTAATGTTCACATGAGCACAATTTAATAGAACAAGAAAAAGTGCATATGTGCTCAACTGTCCTGATCTCCATCTGATAGTTCCCCCGAGCTGATGGTTGGAGTCTTCTTCCATCGGAAATCCGTCTTCTTGTGTAGGTATGGTCTACCACGCGAGGCCGCCACTGTGCTTACTTAATGAACAAGTAGCACAGTGGACCAGCTCCCGGGGTAGCCTAGTAGGGGAAAAGCCGGAACGGCACAAAAAAAACCCTGGATGGAATCTTGTAGTTTCCCAGGATAATCGTGTAGTTAACTTGAAACTGAACAAGCAACCTCGAATGCAGGCAGGATCAGCAAGAGGAGGCAGTCCCAAAGGAATGCAGCGCAGGCAAGTAAATCCAAGAAAAAGGGGAAAGGAGTAATGAAAGGCGAAGGAATGAGAGGGAGAAGGAGAGCGGCCCTTGTGCACCCGGAGACAGGAACCGCAGGAGTGGAACACCGTACCAGGAAGACAGCGAACTGAAAGGAGTGGCAGGTGGGAGGCAGCAAGGCTAACACAGCCACGAAAGGCAGCCGAGCAGGGGGAAGGCAAGAGGAAGATCTCTGACTTTGAATAATAGTGAAACCGGAGTGGGTGCCGATGCGGGTAATATCTCTCAATAAGGGGTCAAGATGGGTTGTGGGATCTCTGATGTACAGTAGAACATCGTCCGCATATAAGGATACAATTTCGGGGTTGTCTTTCAGTCTTATTCCCCTGCGGGAGTGATATGCACGGGCATAGTCTGCCATCGGCTCTATTGCTAGAGCAAATAGAATTGGAGAGAAGGGGCATCCCTGTCGGGTACCCCTGAAGAGTGTGAAAAGGTGAGACGTCAGTGTATTAGCTCTCACCCGCGCCACAGGAGAAGTGTATAACAATTTGATGAACCCGATCATGTTTGGGCCGACGCCCATAGTCTCCAGCACCAGCCACATGTATCTCCCCGGAAGTCCTTCAAGGATGGCCACCTTCTCGACATTGCCTGTCGCTCTGCTGTCAAACACTCCTCTGATATCTGCCGCCTTCTTTTAATACAACATTTTTTATTGTTTTTTACACATAAAGAAAACATACGTCTCGCGCAGCGAGATAAAGGTTATGTCCCTACCCCACCCACCAGCAAATGCATTCCACGTCCCATTACAGCAAAGCTTCTTAGCACTGTCAATTGCCTTTGTTCTGCCAGTAGTGTGTGATTTTTACAATTTCTGTGCATGTCCTTGGATGGCAGTCCAATTCCTGACGGAGGCTACCTCTCAGTGTGCGTCTTCCCACCTTTGCCAAATTTTTGTACCTTTCTCAGGACAGCCCCTGGCCGTGTAGACTCTCTTCTCCATTGCGACACAAATGTTCACGTCCGTGGTCCATTGTTCATAGTTTGGTGCTGTTTCAGAGCCCCAGAGTTGCGCTATATTTCTCTTGATTAACGCAGTGGTTGTGAACAAGAGCAGTTTTTCGTAGCGTGACAGTTCGACCTCATCATCTATCCCCAGCAGTAACAGTTTTGCATTTCTATGGATCGTTCTACCCAGTACTCTTGAGAGATCATTGCAGCACTGCTGCCAGTAATGTCGGATTATGGTACAGTCCCACAGTATGTGATAGTATGAGCCCTCTTCTCGTTTGCATCTCAGACAGGCTGAAGAGGAGATCTTTCCCCATTTGAATAGTGCCACCCTCAGGTAGTATATTCTATGCAGTACTTTAAGTTGGATCAATCTTAGCCTGGAGGAGATCGCTGTTTCTCTGGGGAACATCAGGGCAGTTACCCATTCCTCTGGGAGTATGTCACCTACGTCCCCCCTCCCATTTGGCTTTCAGGCTCGCTAGCTCTCCGGTGGCAAAGGATGTTATGGCACTGTACATGGTGGATGTGACTTTGTTTTTAATCATATCCGGGAATAGGTTACGTTCTAAAGGGGTGTAATCAGGCATGTCAATCATCTCAGGGAGATGGGTCTGTAGTGCGTGTTTGAGTTGTGTGTAGCGATACTGCTCATTTATCGTCAGAGCGGAGGTGGTGATTAGGTCCGCAAATGGTATATTTCGTTCCCTTTTATTATGTCGCCAATTTTAGTGATGCCCGCTTGGGTCCAAGAGTGCCATTTTGGAAGTTTATTCACTTCCGGGAGCAGTTTGTTGTTCCACAACGGTTGAGCTGGGGTCAGCTTATTGTCCCAGCCTAAGTATTTGTGGGTGTCTGTCCATGTTAGGGATATGTGTGACAGCATGGATGGGGCAGCAGATCGGTCTTTTTTCCGGTAGAGGTATCTTAATACGGATCTTTCATTTCGGTTAGGATCTATTTCTCTGTTGTGTGGTAATGTTATGTCCGCATGGAGTCTGTCGTTCACTATTGCCATCTGACTAGCCCAGTAATAGGTTTGCAATCGGGGCAGTCCGATTCCGCCTTCCCATACAGATCTTTGTAGTGTGGTTAATGCTAAGCGAGGGTGACCTCTATTCCATAGCAGTTTTCTGAGCGTCTGGTCTATTTTACGGAATTCGTTGGGCGCTATAGATAGTGGCGCGTTTTGAAGTATATAAAGGAAGCGGGGGAGCGCCAACATCTTAAAGAGTGCGGCTCTGCCTAGTAGTGTTAGTGGTAGGGACATCCAGTGCCGGACGTCTTCTTTAAATCTCGTCATTATTGGGTACAGGTTATTGGGCACATAGTCTGTTAGGTTGTTCGTGATTTGGATGCCTAGGTATCTGAATTTCTCCTTTTCCACATAGTATGGACACTCATCTGGCACCGCGCTGTCTATTTGTTTCAGTGGGAATAGTATGGATTTAGTCCAGTTGATGCGAAGGCCGCTGAACGCACCATATTTTATCAATAATCGCGTCACTATGGGGCAGGATTTACGTGGGTCTTTCAGATATACTAACAAGTCGTCTGCGTATAGGGATACTCTGTCCTCCCAGCCGTCTGACCATCTGAAGCCGCTCCATGTTTGTGTAGATCTTAATAGAATCGCTAGTGGCTCAATTGCTATTGCAAAGATTAGGGAGGACAGGGGGCAACCCTGTCTCGTGCCCTTGCCTAGTTGAAAGGGATTGGAGACGTGTCCATTTACCTTTGTGACTGCTTCGGGGCGGTTGTAAAGTAGTTTGACCCAACAATTGCTATTGCAAAGATTAGGGAGGACAGGGGGCAACCCTGTCTCGTGCCCTTGCCTAGTTGAAAGGGATTGGAGACGTGTCCATTTACCTTTGTGACTGCTTCGGGGCGGTTGTAAAGTAGTTTGACCCAACTCATGAAGTGTGGTCCTATGCCCATACGTTGCATAATAGCCCATATTGCCTCCCAGTAGATAGAGTCGAACGCCTTCTTGAAGTCTATGGCGAGTAAAGCCAGGGGGTCCTGTATCTCAGATTATTTCTCCAGTGATGTGTGTAGCCTATATATGTTTTGTCTAGTGGATCTCTGTGGCATGAATCCACACTGGTCGGGATGTATTAGTGTGTGTATGACTTGTTGGAGGCGGTTGGCTAGTACCTTTGCCAATATTTTGGCCTCGCAGTTTATGAGAGAAATGGGCCTGTAGGAGCTGCATTTGTCAGGTGGCTTATCTGCTTTGGGCAGGACTATAATTGTGGCTTTCCTTAGGTCAGGGGGGAGACAGCCCTGTGAGTGTGAGTGTTGTAGTAAACAAAGTAAGTGTGGGGAGATTTCATTTGCTCCTATTTTTTTCCATGTTTCAATGGGGAAGCCGTTCGGGCCTGGGGTCTTGCCCGATTGGAGTTCTGACATGGCTTGGATTAGTTCTTCCTCAGTGATTACCTGTTCTAGTAGAGTAGACTGCTCTGTGTTTAGGGTGGGGAGAGTAATCTCCTCTAGGATGTCCATTACGGGTGGTGAGGTTGGTGCGTTGTATAGCTCAGTGTAGTATTTTGCAAAACCCTCCGCTATGTCTACGTCTGTCACTAATAGTTCTGATTCTCCTGTTGTCAGTTGCCTGACCTGGCTGAAGCCCAGGTCTCTACGTTCCAGCCATGCCAGCATTTTCCCAGCTTTATCCCCCGTTTCGTATATCTTTGCGCGCATCGCAGTATGCGCCTGTTTTGCATTGTCTAGGGCTATGTGTTGAAGTTGTGTCTGCGCTAGTTGTAGTGCGCGGTGCGTTTCCGAGTTGTCATGGGTTAGGTGATCGGTCTCTGCTTTTTGCTCTTTCGCTTGGGCATGGCGTATTGCTTCTGATTGTTTTTTTTGTATGGGTTGTGGTCCAGGCTATTATTTCCCCTCTGAGTACTGTCTTGAATGCTTCCCATAGTGTTACCGGGTTATCCACTGAGTCAGTGTTCCTCTCAAAATATTCTTCAGTGGTCTTTTGGATATGTTCAACTAGCTCTGGGAAGCCCAGGTAGTAGCTGTTCAATCGCCAGCTGGGTGGGGGGAATCGACCTGTTGGTGTTAAGTGTTCTTACAAGTGGGGAATGATCTGATATACCTCTGGGGAGAAATTGTGCCTCACGTGCTTCGTGCATGTTATTTAGTGGCAGTAGGAGATAGTCCAGCCTAGACAGCGAGGCGTGTGCACCAGAATGGTATGAATATTCCCTTGTGGCAGGGTACAGCGTTCTCCATACGTCTTACAGCCCCAATCCGCTAGTGAATGTGGCAAGTTTTGTACGTGTGTTCGGATTTCTGGATCTTCTATGCGTTCTGTCAAGGTCCACGTCCATTACCTCATTAAAGTCTCCCCCAATCAACGTAAGGTCTGCAAGATTATTCATAATTAGAGGCGTAATGTCATTAGTCAGGGGGGTCAGTAGGTTAGGAGGTGCATACACCGCCATCATGGTCACCGAGCGTTCCCCAATTGTACCTGTCATGAGTACAAACCTCCCTCCCGTGTCTTGCGTAATGGAGGCGGGCACAAAGGGGAGTCTTTTGTGTACTAGGATCAGTACCCCTCGTGACCCCATGGTAAAACCGGCATGGAATGCTAGTCTGTAGTTTGTGCGTCTAAAGAATGAGCAGTTGGTACCGGCTAGATGTGTCTCCGTCAGGAATACCACATCCGGGGAGTGTCTATTCAGTGTTTGCAGTACTAGACGTCTTTTGATACAATTGCTGAGCCCATTTACATTCCATGTCATCACTCGGATTGTCCTGTTTTTGTTCACGTTAGTGACTCCCGCCATTTGACACGTGTGTGGATGACAACTGTGTGCGTCGGGCCCTCGATAGCATTGTGGTGTTTCATGCTATAGTGATATCTGCCAAGGCTAAGGGCAGGCTGGTTTCCTGTCAGGACATGTGTTTCCATTTGTGTTGTGTGGACTGCTGGCAAGAGTGGAGTGACAATTGGTGTGCTAGGGATGGTGTGCTTTTTGACATTATAGATGGTGTGGTGTCCTGGAACATAACTAACATGAAACAAATTCCCATCCCCCCTCCCTATACTCCTCCCCAACATGAAGTATCTGTCGTCCTAACTCTACTGGTGCCAAACAACTATACCGCCAGATTAACTTAGTGTGAGCTGTTTACACCTTCCTCTCGACTTACTGTTCTTTGGCAAGTCTGGAGTTCTGAGTCTCAAGTCTTGAGTTGAGGGCGTGGCTTTGGCCGATGCAGTGAGTACTCCCGTGCCTCTCGGGCCGCGTGCCTTATTTACATCAGTGTGGCATGATAGTCCATTAAATGGGCCGCAATGGAGTAGTATTTCTTGTTAGTGTCACTGTTTCAGCCCATTTCCTCTTGTTGTGGTAGTTCCTGCATCAGAGGTTGTGGAGCTGGGCGCCTTCTGTCTAGTGGCTCACGTCGGTTCCTGTTTCTGGTTCTGTTGCTTGCAAGTCTCCAGTCGCCTTCAATGTGTTTCTCTGCCCAGTTCCACGCTTCTTTTGGGTCAGTGAAGCCCATCTTCTTCCCAGAGATCCGCTGTTCCGCTTCTCCTGTGCGGGAGGACAGTTTCTGAAGATCATGGCGGAGGAGCGAAACGTCTGTGTTGATGCTATCCATCTTTTGTTCCATGGAGGTTCTGGAGTTTATCGCAGCCATGATATCCTTCAGGGATATGTTTTGCTCTGTTTCTAACATGGTGTCTGATTGTTCGTGGTCCAATTGTGCGCTTGCTGTGGCCGTAGTGAATTGGTCCATTTTGCTTTGACTTGTCAATTATTTTGCTTTATCTTTCCCCATAGCAGCTGGCATGGTCTGTAACGTTAATCGGTGGGCAGATTTTGCCTATTTAACCGAGGCGATTGTTCCGTTATAGAACTTCTTCCCCCCCCCCCCGGTCTGGGTGCAATCTGCCGGATACTGTGTTAGGGTTTGATGTGCAGCTAGTTTTAGCCTTGGGATTACACAACGTTCAACACCGCACCTTCCAGCACTTCTTTGGCGTAACTGTATCGGCGTTCCCATACAGGCAGGTGCGTCGTGAGACAATTTCACCGTGTACTACCGTGTTCTGATCACCTTGCCCAGTGTTGCTTATTTCGTCGAAATTTGTTCGGTCCTGTTATGCTCGGCGGGAGGGTGGTGGTAGATCCAGTAAGTGTGCTTCTGCCGGGGCCACAACAACAATTTCTGCCGGGCAGCGGGGGGGAGGGGGTGAAGATGTGGGTCGCCCGGGGTCCGTTGATCTCAGCTCGCGCTCGCTCTTGTTGAGGATGAAGGGTATCTGTGTGCCTCAATATGGCAAATCCGTTAGGGGCAGCTGGAAGGGTCTCTGTAGCGGGCCTACCGGTGGCTAGAGGGAAGCACGCAAGTTCCTGCTTTCCCGTCCCCCCTTTTCCTTACCGCAAGATTGAGGCAGTAGCTGTCCGACAGCGAGCGGGGGCCACCTCAGGAGTCTGGTAGGCGCGCAGCGCTAAGTGAAACACTCGAGGAGCCCCGGCGGCTCCGGACGTTCCGATGGCGCCAGCAGGCAGAAGTAGTGTACGGGCGCATACGTCGCTACGTTGGTGCGGATTTGACTGCCTGTGAACGACAACCGTTGATGCCGCTTCCAAGGGTGTATCCCCTCTGCCCCACGACTTGCCGTTGGAGGGTAACCTTCACGGTTCCGCGGGTTTCACCGGCGGGAGACGGGGAGGCACCCAGCGGGGTCCCGCTCCCCGCAGTCCGGGAGGGGCACCGGGAGTCGCTTGGTTCTATTTTAGGGTCCTTTGCCCGTCGTGTAGCCCAACACAGCACCCCACACTGCACTTGCCAGCCGCCGGTATTCGGGCAGGGTTCAGTGGTGACACACGGTGTCCTCCGTTCATCCGCAGTCTGCAGCGGCCATTTTGTGTGCTCTGTGGCGCGCAAGCTTGCTTTCTTGAAAGTCTCGCCAAGTGGGTTTTCCGACACCGATTTTCACCAGGATCAGGTAGGGACGTGCAGAAGAAGTTCCCACATCGAGTAGGCACTTTTGGGTACTTGTAGTCTTGCAGGAAAAACAGGATTGTTTCAGGATTTGGCTGGCGGCCCGGGAGCGAAGCGAGCTCACGTCCTCATCGCTCGGATGCTGGCCACGCCCCCCCCCCCATCTGCCGCCTTCTTGAAGAACTTGACCTCGATGTCCTCGGTCTCACTGAGACATGGTTCACGGCCAGCTCCGTCACCAGCTTTGACACGCTCCTACCTGATGGCTACAAGATCCTCTCCGCGCCCAGACCCAACCGCTCTGGTGGGGGTGTAGCCCTTATCTTCCCTGAGTGGATTCCTGCCTCTGTCACTCCAACGCAGACCTACTCCTCTTTTGAATGCCTAGTCTGCAGGCTCTCTCTCTCTCCCCTAGCCATTCCCTTACTGTGGCTACTATCTATTGGCCACCTGGTCAGATTTCTTCCTTCCTCTCTGAATGGGCGGACCTCTCCTCCTCACTCCTGGCCTCAACCACTCCACTCCTCCTTCTTGGAGACTTCAACATCCACCTGGATGACTCCTGTCCCCCCTCTGGATTCTTTCGCGACCTCTGCGACACTCTCTCACTCACCATTCTCCCCTCTGGCCTGACTAATTCTGCATGGCGCACACTCGGTGTTCTGATCTCCTCAGACCTTCCCCTCTCTGTCCCTCTCTCCACTCCTCTCTCCTGGAGTGATCACTTTCGCCTATCCTCCCACCTCACCTTCCATACCCCTCAGGCCAAGCCACCTCCATCACTGCCACCCACCTTCTAGGTCATCCGACCCAAGGAGCGCGTGTCAGTTGAGGCTTTCGCCGCCACCTTCTCACCCCCTCCTCCCCCTTTGGCTGACTCACCCTGACACAGCCCTCTCCACGCTCCACTCTTCTATATTCGATACGCTTGATATTCTTGCCCCTATCATGAGAATCCGCCAGAAGCCCAAAGCCAAGTGTAACTCCTGGTATGACTCAGACCCCGTCACCCTAAAACGCAAGTGCAGGGTGGCCGAAATGAAATGGCGTGCTTCATTGTCATGATTCCTGCCCCTCATGTCCCCAGCCCTCCAAGATGCCAGGCTGGAGCCAGGCCACGATCACCTACATGGCCCTCAAGGGCCTCTCCTGTTACATCTTGCTATAAACGTTGGTCTTTTTGGCATCACGGCCGAGTTTGCCGTTCCGTGTTTGTGAGTCCTTCCAAGATGGTGGCTGATCTTTCATGTCATTCTTTGAGCACCGGTCTAGATGTTTCACGTGCTTCCCCGACGTTGCCTGCCGGTCATGTGACCGAATATAAGGGATCGAGTGCATTGCTTCAGTGTGTCGTTACTCCTATCCTAGACGCTTCGTAAGTGATCGCCATCTAGGGATCTTTACTTTCTGGCTCTTACCTGAATTCTAACCTCTTACCTCTTGCTTGCTTCAGATTTGACTATTCCAGATATCGGGGGAATCTTTGACTCCACCATCCGAGACTCCTTCCTGTCTTTCTCCGGACTTCTGCCTGGAACTCGTCATAGCCTTCCGCAATTGACTTCGTTCAGTGGTACATACTTTCCCGACATTGCACTTCCTCCCAACTGCATTTACCATCTCTCAGATTATGCCATTCAAATATCTGTTACTATAACTGAACCTTTCACCCTTCTATTTAGGATCGTTCATCCCTTTCTTGCAGCCTTCCGAGTTACTAAACGCAGCAAGTATAATTGATCTGCATTTGAATATCCAAAGCGGATTTTAGGTGGGTGGCTGTTTTCCGTGGGACTCCCTTTTTGCTCCCTATTCTACAAACCTTCATACCTGTCCTTTCTCATTCGCAGAATAACTCCCCTACGGAAATCGTATATCTGAATCAAAGACGAACTCCTGCAAGATTCCTGCTCTTGAAGACCAGACGACATCGAACTGCTGTCGCAGCTACACAGGGTTTTTTCCCCATAGAGGGGTTCCCTGGGGGCGCGGTTCTCTCTTCTCCTGGTTGTTTTACCCGGGTAGGGAGTGACTGGGCTTGTAGGGGAACTCTCATATTCGTCTGTTCCATTGCCTTCCCGGTCACTGCTGAATGTTCAGGTTAGTACTATCATCCTATATATCATAGTTGTAGATATTCAGCAAAGCTCATAACTGTAACAGTTAACAATCTAACATCTCCATCCCTCCAAAGACCCACTTGGAGTCAGACTTGGCGCTTGTGGCACCAGACTCACTCACTCCCATAGGATAACATTGGGGATTGGACTTGTAGTGCTTTGATGGGGACAAGATGGATGCCCCCACATATTTCGGTTCCCAAAACTGCATGTGCAGTCTAGTCTTTTGGGTGTGGTTCAGCCCAGAGACACCTGGGATACCCAGAGACTATTTAAGCCACACACAGACTGAGAAACATGCTTTGTGTTTTCTGCACCTGCAGCATGACACTCGCTGTGTTCGGATTGGTCTCCAGTAGGCCTGCATCTTTCTTCTGCGCTCAGCTCCTGCAAGAACAAGAACACTGTTAGGAACAGCCTTATCTTGCGTGCTTCTGCCCATCATTCATCGCTTCTTCTGTTCTGCGGGCATCTTCGGCGGTGTCATTCCCATCCCGGCACGCCGCTTCCTAAGGGAAAAGAACAGAAAAAAGGCATTAGTAAGCATTCAGCAAATCTTCGCTTATTTTTAATGACTGTACGAGCTTCAAACGCTTACCTGAATCCCAGCCGCTCTGGGGGAACTCTGTCTCCGGAACTTCTCATCCATCTGCAAGAGGGAAAAGACACTCCAGGTTAGCGAGGAAACATCTAGAGGCACCGCATACAGCGCTTACTCACCGCATTTCTTCTTCATAACCGGCATCCACGCTGAAAACGTTGCGGCACCTAAAAGAAACAAAAAGAACTCAGTTCAATACAAATACGAAAGGGTCGCATCGCGCACTCACTCACCTTCAGCGCTACTCATCTCAGCAGCACGTCGCCATCCCCGGATGCCGGCCATCATCTAAGGAAGGAAAAGAACAAAGTTAGAGAACTGTTCAAAAGACTCATTATACTTACCTGTCGGACTCTTGCCAGTTAAAGTAACTAGGCAGCAACGAGCCTGCATCAATCAACGCGCCCCTGTGCTGAAATCAGGACGGAGAGCACACTTTCCAAGAAAACAGTGAGCTGTGGATCAAAGAGAAGGGTTGGACCCCGGGGAAGAAGGGGTTCAAGCACACAGAGACAATAGGGAGTTAAACTCTACCAATCCTGTGTTTCAGGCCCAGTCTCCAGTCGAGTAGACTCCAGGGAAGGGTTCAAGGTCGTAAGAGGTCAGAACAGGCTGAGTGACGTCCACGTGGATACCAGGTGAGTGTTACATTCATGTTCATCCTCTGACAAACTGGCCTGCCGCCTGCTGCAAAGGCAATATCTGCTCTCCGCCCTCACCAAGAAGAGAGCTCATATCCAAGACCGCATCTTTGCGGCATCTAACAACTTGGCTGAACTCTTTAAAATCTGCAAGGAACTGGCCAATCCTGCCGCAGTCTCTACCTCTCCCATCCCCTCCCAGGCCCTCTGCACGGCACTGGCTTCTCACTTCATTTCAAAAACTCAGGACATCCTGTGCTTACTCTCCTCCTATCGCCTCCCCCGCTATTCCCTGCTCTTCCTCTAGCCCTTCTGCAGTCACTCCCCTCCCTCCTTCTCTGCCTTTCCCCTTTTCTCTGCAGACGAGGTTTCTAGACAAGTCCGATCTATGAAAGTCTTGTCGAAACAGGTTCACCCCTGTTCCTCCAAAACTATTAAGGACCACATCGACTCCCTGGCTCCTGCCCAGGCTGATTTCTGCAATCACTCCTTCACCACTGGAGTCTTCCCATCCCCCCTAAAGCACTCCCTTGTGCACCCTCTTCTTAAGAAACACTCTGCTGACCCCTCCTGCCTGGATAACTATCGCCCAATCTCCATCACTCCCTTCCTCGGCAAGTTCTTGGAGAAACTGGCCATCTCCCAGCTCAATCTCCACACTGAATCTGTTGGTTGTCTTCATGACCATCAGTCTAGCTTCAGAGCTGCCAGAAGCACGGAAACTGCTCTCCTGAACGTCTGTGAAGACCTGCTCTCCAAACTCGACTCTAACACCCTGTGCGTCCTGATCTTGCTTGATCTCTCTTCTGCCTTTGACACTGTCAACCATGCCATCCTGCTCAACCGTCTCTGTGATAACCTGGGTATCACTGGTCAAGCTCTGGCGTGGCTGACTTCTTTCCTCTCCGACCGACACTCCCAGCTCCAACTTGGGTCCTTCCTCTCCGATATCTTTTTCTCTACCTGTGGTGTCCCCCAGGGATCTAACCTCTCTCCCTGGCTGTTCAACCAATACCTGGCACTCTTTGGCCAACGCATCGCTGCTCTCTGCCCCAATTTTCAGTGCTATGCGGATGATACCCAGCTCATTTTCAGGCTACCCTCGGCCTCCTCCTCTCCTTCCCTCATCTCTGACTGTCTTTCTGCTATCCAGGAGTGGTGTGCCGCCAATGACCGCTGCCTAAATGCCAGTAAGACTGATTTTCTACTCATCGGCACACCCACTCCCTCCTTCCCTGCAGCTCTCTTGGCCCTCTTCCTGCTCCCACCTGCAAGGCTAAAAACCTCATGGTTGACTCCACACTCTTTCTTGCCTCACATCTCTGATGTCTCTAAGAAGTCACACTACCAGCTGCACCTCCTCAGAGGTATTCTTCCTTTCCTCTCCTTCCCCCAGAAGCTCACTGTCTCCAGAGCCCTGGTTCTCTCTAGGCTGGACTATTGTAACAGCCTCTATCTAAATCTGCCTGCCTATACTCTCTGCCCTCTGCAACTTATCCAGAACAGGACTGCAAGACTTGTCCTTGGCCTCAAGCCCAGGGATCGTATCTCTCCAGGACTGAAACCTCTGCGCTGGCTCCCAGTGGCTGCGAGGATTACGTTCAAAACCCTCTGCATTGTCCACAAGGCCTTCTGGTGCCTGGGGCCGCAATACCTTCAACTCTCTCTTCCTAAATATCTTCCTTCTTGAGCTCTTCGCTAATCCGCCTCCAACTCCCTCAGGGTCAGTCGCTTCTCCAAGCAAGGAGTTGGTGGTAGATCTCTCTCTTCGGCAGGGGCCTCCCTCTGGAACAGCTTTCCTGCCTCCCTGAAACTTGAGGAGAACCATCTCTGGTTGCTGAGGCACCTCAAAACCTTCCTCTTTGCTACTGCTTTCTCCCCCCCTCTCCTCTGCTGAATTCATGGCTGAAACTGCACTGGTTACCTGGCCACCCTTTCTGATCTCGGGCCCAGGCCCTGCCAGTTGCACACCTGCACTGCCTCCCTGACAACCCCTGCACTGCCTCCCTGACAACCCCTGCACCTGGGGACTGTTTTCTGTATCCCAACAGTCCCCCCACCAGCACTTATGTCTGCACTTTCCTTGCACTTGCCACCAGCTGGCCATCTTATTTATCTTATTTATCCTACTCTCCCATGTATTGCACTTTCCTCTCTCCTTTGCCCCTCGCATGTTTCCCTTTCCCCTTCCCATGCACTTGCGCGATATGAATGACACCTGGCCTAGTAAGATCGTTGCCTGTCTTCCCTTTGTTCCCCCCTTCCTTGCCTCATCGTGCCTTGAAACACTTGTGTATAGGTGCGTTATAAATGCCATATCATATCATATAAGTTGTTTGAGTATAGGACTGAATCTAAAATAAATTATGGCACGTTGTGAGATCATTTATTTAGATGTTTATTAAAGAGTCTCTGTGTATGATTCACTGTTTGTTTGATGACCTATATGACGAAAAGTGGATATCATCGGCTGTGTGGGTACAATTGCAGAACAGTCATAATAAACTGATGATCGGATAAGCTGTCACTAAGGCTTTTGGCTGAATTATTGTAAATGGGTGTTCTTGTTGGTGGTTACATTATATAGTGTACCACGCAAGTGTTCTGTGGAATATTTGATATTATTGAAAATGGAATTTCATTATGGCTGTAGTGCGTCGTTCACTGGAAATAGGTTGGGAATGTCGTAAGAAGGGCATTGGTTCAATTAAAGCACTGCTACTTCTAGAGTTTGGTCCTAGGGAATGTTGCTATACAATGCAGCGATAGCTAGAGTGACTGATATTGGACTGATTTGATCCAAGGGATGGTATTGCATGAGCCAATGGCTTTCACAGGTATCTTTTAAGGCTTTTGTAGAAAATGTGAGATGCTGTAGTAAGAAATCAAAATATTTAAAATGGGTCTGCTGAGAGGGTTGTTAATGGGTGCCATTATAGGTTTGCTGGTATTCTGCCGGTAATTCCAAAGGGATAACGGCACACTGACACTACCGTTTCCAACACCTGAAATTCCGGTACTACCGGGATATTCCATGTGGTGGTATCGCTGGTAAATCCCCATTTCATAGAGTCCGATAGGACTCCATGTAGAGGATTGCTGGATTTACCGGCACCAGTAATACCAGTGCTGGTAACTCCAGCATTTATTTGCCAGTAGGGACCTGATTTACTTCCAGCTCTTGGCTGGAGGTAAATCCCTGGCCCCGTTCGGCAAACTCGTGTTTTGCCGGTCCAGGAAAATTGCTGGTGCCAGAATTACCAGCAATCTTCCCAGACCAGCAAATTCCTAATGAGGCCCAATTTCCTTCTTTATGGATTTATGGGACCATTGTCGGATTTGGGACTGCAGACATCTCTGGCTGCAAGGAAAATATTGACTTTTTGATTCAATAAGCCTTGTTGAATGCCTTCTGTGAGAAACCAGAGGGTGTTGTCATGATGCCTACACCCGGGGACCCAGACCAAGTCCAGCAACCCCGGAAGCAGGCATCAAGTTACCCCAAGCAAGCCCAACAACCCCCGCTAGGGGCTATTTGGGTGCAGTTCTGGCGCCTATGGCACCAGGCTCATAGATTAAAACTTACCTGATGCGGACCATGCTGCAAGAGCTCCAAGCCAAATGAGGCTTGGAAGGGACTATTTTACCTAGGGACTATTTTTTTTACTCGGGTGGGGCTGGGGAGGAATACTTACCTGGGATACTTTGGGGCTATTTAAACCACGCCCGAAGAGCAGCACACACTTCGCGTTATTCTGCATCCAGCAGCGTAACGCTCACCGTGCCTGCAAGTCTGTATCCAGTCTTCTGCCATGCCCGCCTCAAGTTTGGAGCTCCTAGAAAAAGGGAGAAAGAAGGAGAAAAGGTTAGAACAAGAGCAATACCTTTGATCCTTACCTGAATTCCCGATCCATCGCACCTTCGAGCTGGAATAAAGAAGTTATTTTATGCGCGTCGCCTCGCCTGCTGCAGCGCCGCGCTGATCTCACCGGCCTTCGCAGCATAGTCACATTTCACTGCATCCCCTTGCATGTTTCCCTTTCCCCTTCCCATGCACTTGCGCGTTATGAATGACACCTGGCCTAGTAAGATCGTTGCCTGTCTTCCCTTTGTTCCCCCCTTCCTTGCCTCATCGTGCCTTGAAACACTTGTGTATAGGTGCGTTATAAATGCCATATCATATCTTATAAGTTGTTTGAGTATAGGACTGAATCTAAAATAAATTATGGCACGTTGTGAGATCATTTATTTAGATGTTTATTAAAGAGTCTCTGTGTATGATTCACTGTTTGTTTGATGACCTATATGACGAAAAGTGGATATCATCGGCTGTGTGGGTACAATTGCAGAACAGTCATAATAAACTGATGATCGGATAAGCTGTCACTAAGGCTTTTGGCTGAATTATTGTAAATGGGTGTTCTTGTTGGTGGTTACATTATATAGTGTACCACGCAAGTGTTCTGTGGAATATTTGATATTATTGAAAATGGAATTTCATTATGGCTGTAGTGCGTCGTTCACTGGAAATAGGTTGGGAATGTCGTAAGAAGGGCATTGGTTCAATTAAAGCACTGCTACTTCTAGAGTTTGGTCCTAGGGAATGTTGCTATACAATGCAGCAATAGCTAGAGTGACTGATATTGGACTGATTTGATCCAAGGGATGGTATTGCATGAGCCAATGGCTTTCACAGGTATCTTTTAAGGCTTTTGTAGAAAATGTGAGATGCTGTAGTAAGAAATCAAAATATTTAAAATGGGTCTGCTGAGAGGGTTGTTAATGGGTGCCATTATAGGTTTGCTGGTATTCTGCCGGTAATTCCAAAGGGATAACGGCACACTGACACTACCGTTTCCAACACCTGAAATTCCGGTATTACCGGGATATTCCATGTGGTGGTATCGCTGGTAAATCCCCATTCCATAGAGTCCGATAGGACTCCATGTAGAGGATTGCTGGATTTACCGGCACCAGTAATACCAGTGCTGGTAACTCCAGCATTTATTTGCCAATAGGGCCCCGTTCGGCAAACTCGTGTTTTGCCGGTCCAGGAAAATTGCTGGTGCCAGAATTACCAGCAATCTTCCCAGACCAGCAAATTCCTAATGAGGCCCAATTTCCTTCTTTATGGATTTATGGGACCATTGTCGGATTTGGGACTGCAGACATCTCTGGCTGCAAGGAAAATATTGACTTTTTGATTCAATAAGCCTTGTTGAATGCCTTCTGTGAGAAACCAGAGGGTGTTGTCATGATGCCTACACCCGGGGACCCAGACCAAGTCCAGCAACCCCGGAAGCAGGCATCAAGTTACCCCAAGCAAGCCCAACAACCCCCGCTAGGGGCTATTTGGGTGCAGTTCTGGCGCCTATGGCACCAGGCTCATAGATTAAAACTTACCTGATGCGGACCATGCTGCAAGAGCTCCAAGCCAAATGAGGCTTGGAAGGGACTATTTTACCTAGGGACTATTTTTTTTTACTCGGGTGGGGCTGGGGAGGAATACTTACCTGGGATACTTTGGGGCTATTTAAACCACGCCCGAAGAGCAGCACACACTTCGCGTTATTCTGCATCCAGCAGCGTAACGCTCACCGTGCCTGCAAGTCTGTATCCAGTCTTCTGCCATGCCCGCCTCAAGTTTGGAGCTCCTAGAAAAAGGGAGAAAGAAGGAGAAAAGGTTAGAACAAGAGCAATACCTTTGATCCTTACCTGAATTCCCGATCCATCGCACCTTCGAGCTGGAATAAAGAAGTTATTTTATGCGCGTCGCCTCGCCTGCTGCAGCGCCGCGCTGATATCACCGGCCTTCGCAGCATAGTCACATTTCACTGCATCCTCCTGCATGTTCCCGCCGCACTCCGGCACCTAAGAAGAAGACAAGAACAGCAAGGTGAGCCAAGGGAATACACAGAGGAATACCTCCCATAGACTTACCTGATTTCACCACCGGGGTACTATTCTTCTTCACGGGTCGGCGCAGCTTCCACTGCATCCTAGCCGAACCTCGGCCCCTAAGGGGAAACAAAAGGACAGCAAGGTGAAACAAGGGACTAACAAGGGGAACCCTCCTCACCACAAAAGACTTACCTGATTTTACCGCCAGAGGCATTATTCCCCGAGACTTCATACTTTCTCTCAGCGCCTGAATAAGGGAGAAAGCAACAGGTTACATATGGACATTATTTTATCGAACTGTGTGGGATAATACAAATCCTTACCAGAACATTACCGGTTGCCACGAGGAACTTTTCAGTAGAGTCAAGCTGCAACCTGCCAGGAATTGGACAAGAGTGAAAGTCAGGCATTTGAACTCTTACGAACTACATACTTGCGGCATCTTGCCGGGAATATCGGAGTCAATATTGTCCTGGAACTCACCAATTCCTTCGAGCCAGTGAAGCAACTGGTTATCTACGCACCCCTGCGCTCAATGCAGGATGGAGAGCTCATCTTTTCAAATCATCAAGTGAGACTATAAGAGGGGACATCCAAGGTGATCAGTGGGGAGAACAGTGGGGTGGGGCGATTTACAGGTGCTTAATTCCCTTTCCCCATTTGCAGAAGAATATTCATACGGGCCAAGGAAACGAAGCTAGGTGGGCCAGTCCAGTCCGTCATCTCGGCCCTACGCGCCACATTGGTGGAGACCGCAGCAGTCCAGTCCAGATCGACGCCTCTGTGGGAGCCAGGTGAGCGTAACAGGTGTTTCACTGCCCAGACCCCGGGAGTCCTTGCTCAGGTGGCCAGGGCACGGCCATCGCCTTTGGATCCAGACCCTGGGGGTAGACAAGTGCGGGAGGATCACCTGGTTGAGGGGTCATCAGGAGTAGGGGAGGAGCATTAAATATCAAACCCAGGGTGGAGACCTTGAGTGCGGAAAGTGCGGTATCAATGAAGCCCTGAATGTGTGGGTCAGCCTGACTGTATTTTATCCTCCCTTCCCCCGGCACCATTTCCTCTGCCGCCCAGGTGTATGCCACAGTGATGGAATAGGGAGATTAGCGTGTTAGTTTAGAAGAAACTTTGTAGTATACGAGTAGCCTGACCTTCACCCAAGACAGAGATGAGCCCAGCTGACCCACGCAGAGACTGATCGACGGCAACAGAACCAGTTGTAGCCTGGCATCACCTATGGAGCAGGTCCATGTGGACAATATTTGCCAATCAGAAACGTTGATTTGCACTGTATGTAATGACGACATATCGCATTTTTAAGCTTCTGCTTGTCTTTGAATTAACCAGAGCGCTCTCGAGCAGCAGAGACATTTGCTGATATTTTGGATTCTGTACAATTAAACCATGTTATTCTTGCAACGCTATCTCCTATTTCCCTAGAGGGTTGTTTTCATCCTGGAGTGTGCATACAAAGGGACTTGCCTTCATTTGGTGACCCTTGTGACATGATTCCATCGTCCCTGTAGTGCACAGGTATCCAGGTGGCCTCTCTGGAAGGGCCGTGCCCACCTGCAGTGACCAGCCCAAACGTGTACACTGAGTAGCCATGCGGGTGCCGTCTTTGCAGAATTCCCACCTGCTCGTTGAAGTGGGGTACGGGACCAGGGAGAGGCACAGGACTGTTGTGGATCAACCGCCATGAACAGTGGCTTTCGGAAGAACGTGAACACGTGATTATAGCCTGCAAGGGATAACAAAGTCGGGTTGGGTGTGTAGAGCAGTGTGAAGAGGGTAAACACACAGTGAATAAAAGTGAGAGTGTATTTTGGTTTGTAGAACATGCAGGTTTTTTTAATGGGCACTTTTCATTAATTTTTTTTAAATAATATTAAGGATAAGGAAAAAGGAATATGGGAGCCTCCCAGAGTGAGGAAAGAGAGTGGTGCCACATATGCACTGTCCCGACCAGTGCGGAAGAAAAATATAAGGAGAAATATAGGAGCTCCGTATAATTAGAGCACTTGGGAGAAGTAGTGATTGTTATTTTAGCTTGTTATTTTAAGTTTGTTTTGTTGCTGTATTTTAACTTGTACGGAGGAGGCCCAGGAGGGACGTGTACGACGTGTGAGTGCATCAGGGGAGTGTGTAGGGAGTGGATGAAGAAGCTCTTGCGGGCAGGGGGGGTAGGGGATTAAACTGATGGTTTATTTGTGAAGTTATGGATTGCGTTGACTGGTGTTAAGGACACAATTAAGGTACCTGGGTGGAGGAGAATTGGGGTGTGTGGGTGAGACACACCTAGATGAGATGTGGTATTCTCCATTTCCCTTTCATAGGGAGACAAAAATCCCACAGGCCTTTATAGGGTGTTACCAATCTTGTCCCTATTTTTCCATTGACACGAATTCAAACACACATAATTTTGGTACTGGGATGAAGAAGAGCACCAAACACCACTTTGGTACTGAGATGAGGAAGAGGACAACACGAAGAACAACATGGAGAAGGGACTTCCACAAAGTGTGAGCGGTCTAGTTGTCAGAAGACCAATCAGTCTGGCAGGGACTTTAAATTCCCCAGCACCTGTGGAGAAGGATTCGTAGTGGCTGAAGCCAGCTGGGAGAGCTGGAGCCACAATTGGTGGCGTGCGCGAAGGCGAGAGGTTTGCTAGAATGCCGGGAAGTGCAGAGCTAAGGCAGCAGAAGAAGGATATGCACAAGGCGGAGATTCAGGCTGGACTGCTGGAGTGAATCAGACGAGAGCCGGAAGACCTGCGAGGAAGTGTCTGTCCCGCTGACAGCCTGCCAGCTGAAGAAGCAAAGCCGCTGAATGGCAGCCTACCACAGATATGAGATGCTGCACAGAGAAAATGAACTATAGCAGGGGAGAAACTCAGAGCCGGCGTATGCAGAAGCCAGTGAGTCCGCCTAGAGAAGGGGCCCAGGTACAGTGAGGGGGCGTTGAGCCCATATACAAACCTGAAAGATTGAAAACTCAACAAGAAAGAACATTGATGTAAGGAATGTGTTTGAAAGACATTGAACTTTAAGAATAAATGTTGTCCAAAACTGCAAATTCTCCAGCATGGGGTCTGGCATGGATTCACATGCTCATGAATATTCCCCGTTGTCAGGCTGGGAATACTTGGTAAAGAAAAAATCATTTTCAGTTTCGCTTCTGAACTGTCTTTCTACTAGTAACCAATCACTGGTCTCTGGGTCATACTTCCCCCAGTCAATGACTGCCCTCTACCTAAGCCCCTCCTCTGGCAGCCATTCTCAGATTTTTACCACACGCTCAAGTGTTGGAAGTCCTTGTGCTTTAGCTCTCGAGTTTTTATTGCGTTTTGTGTTTTTTCGAAGAGGTTACTCTTATATTTTCGGTCAACCGAGCCTCAAGCTCCACCGATTCCACTTCTGACCAACGGGGACCCATTTTCGGAACTTTCTACACCCCTTAAGGGCATCTTTTCGTCGAGTTTCCACTTCTCGGAGGATTCCAGAAGATCTTAGACGCCTACACCGCGTGGTCATGGCCCAGGACAAAGGATTCATGACGCCTGTTGGACCCAAGCTGTTCAGGAGCTGCCCTGGATGCGGACTACAGAACGTCTTTAAGGAGGATGAGCACTCTCGGTGCCTCTACTGCCTTCACGACAACAAATTGCACGTGGAGAAGGACTGTGTGTTTTGTAAGAACATGTCCGAACGGACAATGAGGAATCGTCATACTTGACTTGCCAACTGACTGTAGGGGAAGAGCCCAGCAGCAGGTGAGAAGAGGAAGAAGTCCGAGCGGTCTTCTAAGACCTTTGAGGGCGCTCTGGCGATGGGCCCAACAAAAGGCAAAGCACCGCAAGTCCGTGTGCACCGGGAGCGCCGATCGGTCAGGCTCCTCGGCTGCCATGCAAGACACATCATCACTGACGCCATCAACCACGAGCCAACGCTCTGGCTGGGGGAAGAGGAAATCGGAGAACCCAGGTAAGCTTCGGGAGATGTCCCAGTCGATCCCGACGGAGACAACCGAGGGGGAGCAAGGCGGTGACCTTCCCCCCCAAGGTGAAGGCCTCGGGTGCGCCCAAAGTCGCGAAGGCCCTGATTCACCTGGCTAAGGCCTCAATCGAGGGAGTCGTGGCGACCCTGGCAAAGCCTGCGGAGGCTATCCCAGTGGAGACGACCTCTGGCCCTAGAGTTTCCCTGCCACCGCGGAGGGAATCCTCTTTTCAGCCTATCGATAAGACCCCTGTGAAACCCTGGGCGGAGAAAGAGGGGGGGCCGGTAGCCATTATGGACACAGATACTACCTCTGAAGATGAGCTGGCTGGCGTCGCAATGATCCTGGACCAGAAGTTCGAGGAGGTCTGGTCCTACGGGTGGGATCCCCGATGAGACGGACAAAGAAAGCGATGGCGGTGCTGACGAGGAACCGTGGGCCGTGGAGGGGACGGAGGATCCTACTCCTCAACCGTTGCTCCTGTCCCAACCGGTGCCTATGCCACAAGACAACTCAGGAGCGATCTTGATGGCTATTCAGGCCTTGTCTACGGAGATAAGGAAAAGGTTGCCCTTACCCCCAGCAGACGATCCAGCAGAGCCTGGACCGTCGGGAAGCCCACCGAGCAAGCGGAGGAGAACTCATCCTCCTCCTCCTTTCCAGCGTTTACAGCCTTCCCCTCCTCTGAGGGATGAGATGGGAATGGAGACGGCGACGACAGGGACGGATGAAGATGGTGGTGACAACGGAATGGGCCTTCCATCACCACCCGCTCGTGCCTCCCCTCCTGACGAAATTGGCTCCTTCCACGCCATGATCGCCAGGGCATCTGAGCTCTTCCAGCTCAGCCCCGAAGAGCAGAAGACGGAAGGTTTCCTCTACCAACGGCGGGAGGGCAAGAGGAAGACTGTCCTCTCAGTCCCGTTACTGGATGACATCTGGGACAAGGGGCTGGTGTTCCTGAATAACCCGTCCATGGCTCCTGCTAAGAGAGACCGGTACGAGAAGAAGTACCGGGTCCCGGACTCCGCCCCCATGTGTCTCAGGGCACAGCTGTCCCCGGATTCAGTCGTCTCTGCGGCGGCCAAGAAGAAGGCGGCGGGGGCGACGGCTTTAACTTCCCCGCGGACGGCGAAGGGAAGAAACTGGACGCCATGGGACGGCGGGTCATCTCGTCGGCGGCAATGACTATTAAAGCGGCCAACGCCCTCGTGATTGTGGCACGCTACGAAAGGGAGCTGTGGTTTAAGATCGCTCCCCTGATGGACTTGCTCCCGGACGACAAGAGGGCTGAGGCCCTGGAAATCCTACAGGAAGGTGAGGTGGCTTCGGACCACGCCATTACGGTGGCCAGGGCCATCGCTGACACCGGCTTTCGCCAGATGGGCAACAGCGTTTGCCTTCGCCGGCGCGGCTGGCTCAAAGCCACCGACTTCCGCCAGGACGTGCAGCCCAGGGTTCTGGACATGCCCTTCGATGGGAACAGCCTGATCGGCAAGACAGTGGACGAGTCACTGCAGGCCATCAAGGCGGACACCGAGACGGCTCGGGCCTTGGGTGTTCTTCAACAGCGACGGCCGTCCTTTCGGAACTCCGGAGGCAAGCAAGGTGCCTCCAAAGGATTCAGCGGCGGTTCCTCGTCATACCGCCAAGCAGCCCGCTTCTCATCGCAGGAAGCCTACAGAGGATGCGGCAAGACAGGAAGATCTCGTCATCGTTGCCAAGGAGGCCAAGGCGGCAAGACCGCGGCGAAGCAGGACTGAACCGGCCTTGACTTCGGGCCCCCACCCAAGCACCCTGGTGGGAGGCCGCCTGGCGAAATTCGTCAGCGTGTGGAAGTCCATCTCCACCGACCGTTGGGTGCTAGATGCCCTGGCCGTGGGCACACCCTGGAATTTCAGAGGTGTCCCCGTATACCACCCGTGGCCAGGAAGGAAAAAGGAAAACCACGTCCCACAACTACTTCTGGAGGTACAAGCGATGCTAAGGAAGGTAGCCATAGAACGCGTCCCAAAAAGTCTCCGGAGTGTACTCGCTGTACTTCCTCATCTGGAAGAAGACCGGCGGTTGGCGACCCATCCTGGACCTTCGTCATCTAAACAAGTACATCAAGTCTCAGAAATTCCGGATGGTCACCCTCCAGCATGTGCTGGGACAGCTGGAGGGATGTGATTTCCTATCATCGATGGACTTTTAGGATGCCTACTTCCACATCCCCATTCTAAAGGGACATCGCAAATTCCTACGATTCATGGTCCGGGGGGGCACTACCAGTTCAAAGCCTTCCCTTTGGATTGAAGTCAGCGACCAGGGTATCCACCAAGTGCCTGGCACCAGAGGCGTTCAGGCTGGGCCTGCAGGGGATCCACGTCTACCCCTACCTGGACGACTGGCTCATCCGAGCAAAGTCCAGAGAACTCGCCGTCGACCACACAGCAAAGACCGTCCAATTGCTCACGGATCTGGGATTCTCGATCAACTTTGCTAAATCCCACTTGGTACTGTTGCAAGTCGCCCTGTTCCTGGGAGCCAGACTCGACACAGTGGCACGATTGGCCTCCCCGTCGGAGGAAAGGACGAAGGCCATCCTGGGCAAGGTGCGACGGCTGTTGACCATGGTGGTGGCCAGGGTGAGGTCCATCAAGTCCCTACTCGGCATGATGTCATCGTGCATCTACCTCGTGCGCTTATGAAGGCTGCGGATGCGACCACTGCAGGAGTTCCTCGACGCCCGTTGGATACAAGCGGCGGGCAGTTTTGAGGACAGGATCTCACTCAACGAGACTTTTCGCCAGGCGATCCGGTGGTGGGGCACCCGCGCACATCTAGCGATGGGCATGGACTTGCAGATCCCGGCACATCAGGAAACGGTGACGACGGATGCCTCCCTTTGTGGGATGGGGAGTTCACACCGGAGATCTCCACGCAAGAGGCCTTTGGCTCCCGGGAGGAGAGGTCTCTGCACATCAATGTCCTGGAGCTCCGAGCCATGTTCTGGGCCCTCAGGTCGTTCCTTCCGTCCTTCAAGGACAAGGTGATAAGGATCTTCACCGACAACACCACCACGATGTTCTACATCCGGAAGCAGGGGGGCACCAGATCCCCAGCCCTATCCAAGGAAGCGCAGGATCTGTGGCACTGGGCCGTCGGCCAAGGGATGTTTCTGGTACCCTTGCATCTGGCAGTAATAAAGAACACCATCGCCGACTCACTCAGCAGGGAGCTGCGCTCGTGCCACGAGTGGGAGCTGCGGCAGGATAAAGTGGATCTCCTATTCGACGATGGGGCAATCCCCAGATCAACCTATTCGCAACGGCGACGAACACCAAGTGCCGGAGGTTCACCAGCAGGCTTCCCCACCGGGGAGCATGGGCGATGCCTTCTCATTCCCCTGGGATGGCATATTCCTGTATGCGTTCCCGTTGTTGCCGTTGCTGCTGAAACTCATCAGCCAACTCAGGCGGTCCCGGTGCAGGATGATCCCCGTCGCACCAGCGTGGCCATGGCAGATTGGGTTCCCGGGCTTTCTGGACATGTCAGCGTCCCCCCCCCAGTCAAACTGCCGACGGACGCGGATCTTCTCGCCAGAGAAGGAGGTGCCATCCTCCACCATGGCCCGGGGTCGCTGAACCTGCAGGCCTGGCTCCTGCAGCACTAGAGTTCAGAGGTTACGATATCCCAGCGGACTGCAAGGAGGTGCTTTCAAAGGCCAGGGCGTCCTCGACTCTCAAGTGCTATGGACACAAACGGAAGAGGTTCTCTCTGGTGCCATGCACACAAGATTAACCCTCTGCGGATTACGGCCCCTCAAGTGCTGCCGTACTTACTATCGCTGGCCAAGGCGGGGCTGGCGCATGTCTCCATCAAGATCCACCTGGCGGCTATTTCCCGCTACACCAGAACACCGGGATGCACGTCGCTAAGGTCCCATCGCCTGGTGAAGGAGTTCATGAAGGGACTGTTCCGATCATTCCCACCGGTGAAGGCCCAGGCATGGGAGCTTAACGTGGTGCTGACCAGGCTCATGGGGCCACCATTCGAGCCGTTGCATTCTGCACCATTGAAGTTCATGTCGTGGAAGACAGCCTTTCTTGTGGCCATCACCTCTGCATGACGAGTGGGAGAGATCCAGGCCCTCTTCTGTAAACCTCCTTACCTGACATTCCACGAGACGAGGGTGGTGCTGAGGACGCACCCCTCCTTCATGCCTAAGGTGCCGTCATACTTCCATCTCAACAAGCCCTTGGTGTTACCTGTTTTCTTCCCGTCGCCTTTGTCGCCGGCTGAGAGGACTTTGCACTCGCTGGATGAAGCTAGAGCGCTGAAGTTCTACGTGGACCACACAAAGAGCCTTCGGAAGACATCACAACTGTTTGTGAACTTTGGACCTGTGAACCAAGGGAAGGCCCCCTCGAAAGCTTCCATTTCCAGATGGCTCTCCGGCTGCATCATGCACTGTCACCGGTTGGCAAACCGACCGTTGTCCGGCCATCCGAGAGCCCATTCGACCAGAGCGATCCCTGCCACCATGGCGTTCTTGTCTGGTGTGCCCCTGCTGCTGGACATCTGCAGGGCTGCTACATGGAAGTCGACGCACACCTTCACTAGATTCTACTGCATCGACTGGGATTTCAGGGAGGAGTCCAGGGTCGGCCAGGCAGTGCTGCACAACTTGTTTGCCTGAAGGTGGGCCTGGTGAGGAGGTAAGAGTTGCTTAATGTTGAGTTGATGAAATGCTTAATGTTGAGCATTGCCACCTCCCGTGGTTGTGCATGTGTGTACTGCTATGTATGCTTGTATTCATGAGCTTGTGAATCCATACCAGACCCCATGCTGAAGAAGGGACAAGTTACTTACCTGTAACTGTTGTTCTCCAGCATTGGTCTTGCATGGATTCACATGTGAACCCTCCCTCCTACCCCTCTGCGGCTCTTCTCTTGGTCCTACTGCCACTTTACGGGCTACCAAATCTGAGGATGGCTGCCAGAGGAGGGGCATAGGTAGAGGGCAGTCATTGGCTGGGGGCAGTATGACCCAGAGACCAGTGATTGGTTACTAGTACAAAGACAGTTCAGAAACAAAACTGAAACTGATTTTTTTTCTTTACTGAGGATTCCCAGTCTGACGACGGGGAATATTCATGAGCATGTGAATCCATGCCAGACCCATGCTGGAGAACAACAGTTACAGGTAAGTAACTTGTTCCTTAATCATAAAAGCAAACATTGGTCAGTTTAAGAGAACATTGAAAACTAAGATTGATACAAATCGTGTGGGTGAAGGAAAACATTAACAAATGAAAGGTGGCCAACCACCTATGGAGAAACTCATGCAAAATTGGGATAAGGGCAATCCTTAAGCCGAGCAGGTGAATGAACCAGGCTCCACTGTAGGATGGAAGCAGTGGCATCCTGTGCATAGAGGAACTTATGAGAAGCACCATATATTGTGTATCGGTTGTGTGACTTGTAATGGCTAGACCGTGTGGTCTTACAACTGTGCCTAGACCGAGGACATATTTATTTATTTATTACATTTATATAGCGCACCTAACCCTCAGGCATCTGGGCACTTGAAGTAAGAATATGGTTACATGTGAGATACTTGATTATACAGTACAGTTATAAGTGAACATCAGGCATCAGGGTGCTTGAGATTGAAAATACAGTTACATTTGACAAACTTGGTTAGACAGTACAGTTACACATGCAATTGTGGTGTTACTCAGAGGAGATGCACAATTTTGTTAGGCAGTGTAAGTCTGGTTTGCAGTCCGTCAGAAGGCTGGGGGAGGCTTAGTACTCCTTAAAGGAGCTAAGCAGATTCATAGTATCTTAGTTAGTTAGAGACGGCTCTGTTCTAAGGTCTGTCCTAAGTTCTGTAGGCATGGCATTCCAATAGTTTGTTGCTAGAACAGGGAAACAACTCCACGTGCTTTCTGTCTTTTATATATTAGTGTGTTCAGTTGCCTTATGTAGGCTGATCGAGTTGGTCTGGTTTTGGAGATCAGGTTGGACAAATAGCCACTGGTTACCAGTTAAGAGACTGCATCAAATTCAAAGTACTTTCTCTCGCACACAAATGCCTATCTAATACTGCTCCTTGCTCCCTGCCAATTAAATTATAAAGGATGTTTTGTGTTACAAGAAACCGGCAATCAAGAATGTTGGAAGTTATGTGTTTCAAGTGATAGAAACTTTTAGAACCAGAGTCCCAGGCGTATCCCAGGTAATTGAATATTGAGGAGACTGAAAGGTCTTGAAGTTTGGGGAAGGAAACTCTGTTGCACACCAGGATCTCGACGAAGCTCTAAACTCGGAGGTGGGCACTTTTCATGTTTATGCTGACATCCCTACACTTTATATAGATGTGAGAGCAAGTATAGGTTTTGGACACAGACAGATATTTACTTTGGACTTCCTGACACAGACTATCCTTTGTTTGAGTTCGGTAGTGTGAAGGCATCATGAAGCAAGACACAGACAACAGATTCAAAGTTCAAACACAAATAACATATTAACTCAAATGTCAGGATGGTAGAATGCCTAATTTGCCCTGTTCTAAGATGGGATTTCCATCACAGGTCGTGCAACCATGTTCGCTAGGCTCTTCAGCCCACACAGGTTCCTCTGTACCTGCCCCTGTGTACAAATTCACATGTATTTAGTTCCTCTTTCTTGGCCTCTTGGCTTTTCCACAACGTATCACACACCTCTTGCCAGTCTTTGCCCTTGCCACACTGCATCTGTTCATGAAGTTCACTTTCAGGTGGTCTTATTCATGTCCCATCTTCCTATGGCAATATTTCACACTCGTGCTCTCTTCCGTGTGCTACTGTCACATGGGCACTTTCCTTTTGGCTGTCATCTGCTATTTGCTTTGCCCATAAAGTTGTATTGAATTTAGTATTCAATATGCTTCAATTCAAGTTTTCATTCAGTTCGATATTCAATATGTATAATGTGGCTTGGTTACAAGTTTTCATCTCATTCAATACTTACCTATCTGCAGCCCGCTAGTAACGTCCCGGTCTTGTGTGACTCTTCCCAACACTTGCTGGTCCTTTGGCATCCTCCCCGGCAGCTTCTGCTGCTTCCTTCAGCTTCTCTGCTCGACAGACCGGCTGTCATGATCTCTGCTTCCAAAAGGTCAGGGATTTCCCAAATCCCTTGGAAGCAGATCCATAACCCAGATTCCGAGGGCCAACCAGTCCCAATTGGGACTTTTTGGACCCAGTCCTGGCGCCAGTGGCACCAGGCTCATAAATATGCCCAGTCCCAGCGCTGGAAGCGCCGGGCTCATAATGCTTGGGTGGACTTACCTGCAGCAGACCATGCTGCTTACTTGCCTGCCAGTTGAGCCTCTGATCCTCTTCTGTTTGGAACTACTTTTCCTGTTGGGTGGGGCAGGAGCCACTCCCTAGGTTCAGAACACTGGAACTCTTCTGGAAAGCAGGAACTCTTTTCTTACCTAGGCGTGGCTGTGGAAGGAGACACCTAAGCACTACAGGAGGCTATTTAAACCACACCCGATGGATGAATCTTGCTTTGCGTTATTCTGCATCCTCTGCAGCAGAACGCTCATCGTGTCTTCTGCATCTGATCCTGGGCCTAAGGAAAAAGGCTTACCATCCTGAATCCAGTCTTCAGCAACACCTATAAAGACAAGAAAGAACAGGTTAGCATTACGGTCTTCAGTGACAGCGCTTCACTTACCTGGTCCATCGGCTGTCATCAACGCCTCGCACTGCATTCCGGCATCTGAAAGACAAAAGCTCACCAACTCTTCGCACGCTCCGGAGGCCTTCGGCGCTGCATCCCGCATCTGAAAGACAAAACAAGGTGCGTTTAAAGACATTGGGGAACTTTAATACTCACGTGCCATTACTCCTTTCCACATCTAACCCAGTGGGTATTCCGGCACCCTGCAGCCGCTCCGAACTTGTACCTGCAAAATAAAAAGACAGTTAGAGCGCATCGTGAAGCAGGCAACAAGCGCTTACTTACGTGCTTCCAGGCGCTTCTATTCATCACACGGGCTCCATCTTCAACTCACTTCAGCCCGTCATCCGCCATCGCCGGAACCCTGCAAAACAAGAGACATCATTACTAAAGACTTTTAAAGACATTAGAATTACTCGAAACTTACCGTTCGTGCAGTAAACGACGGACAGCAGTCCTCTGAAGTCAAGAGGCCTGCTCCCCTTATCCAGTGAAGAAGCTGGTTACAGCACCCTGCCCCGAGGCAGATGGAGAGCACGGCGTTCACTTACCTAAGGTGAGAGCGTTGACCTTTGGGGTTCTACAGGAGAAGAGAAAGGGAAGAAGAGAGAGACATTCAATAACCCAGTTCATTAATCCCATATTTTTTATCTGCAGACATCTTACCCTTCGAGTTAGACATACAGTGCACAGAGGTCCAGCCCAAAGAGCCAGCCGTGTGTTACACATCACCTTTGAAGATACCGCATACGCCCAGTCAAGACCGGCGCCTCTACGGGAATCAGGTGAGCGTTACACCGGCTCATAAAAGCCTCACTCACACACGTGCGGCAGCTCTGCACACGCAAGCTACTCTGCGGTCTCTACAGGGATGCGGATAGCGTCCTCTCCTCTGTCCTGCTCGCTTGCAGCACCATCTGCTTCTTTTTGTATAAGGAGGCTCCCACACCTGTAACAGCCTCTCTTGCCTTGGGTTCCACAGGTTCTGCAGGATCTTGGCCGGCGTCCTGGCTCCTTCTCCGGTCCCACCACATCTGCCTCCTCTCAGAAAGGGTCCCCTGCTGGACTCTCCCACGCAAGTCTCCAGGTTGATTTGAAGAGGTTTATAAGCGCGGACCCGGGGATCGAACCGGTGTTGCTCCGTGTCGTCTTGCTTTCAAGACGGGAACGTAGCCGCTGAGCTATCCTCCCCCCTACTGTTCTCTGGTTCCCCATTTATACACCTGCAACCACTTGACAGGTTGCAGGTATGCATTCTAAATCAGGCTTGCCGGATTATAATTAAAGGGACATGCCTGACCCTCGCAGTACTTTGGAGGCATCTTCTTCATCCCAGTACTAGAGTGGTAAAATGTGTTTTAGTGCTTGATTGATATTTTATTTGTATCGCGCTCGTACACAAGTGTTTCAGAGCGCGACGAGAAAAGGGAGGGGAATAAGAGAGAAACAAAAACAACAATCTTACCAGGCCCAGTGACATGGAGAACCCGCAAGTGCATGGGAGAGGGAAAAGGGAAAGTGCATGGGAGGGGGGAGTGGAAAGTGCTGAGCAAAAGAATACAAATAAATAGACGTACAAATAGATAATAAATGATAAAAAGCAACAAACGATGGCAGTGCAACCACCAAGTGGCAAGTGCTAGGTTTAAGGCAACAGACAGGGTGTGTCTGTAAAGTGCAGAAAAAAAGGGATGGGCTGTAGGGTTACAGATACAGACTCCAGTGCAAGGGATTGCCAGGAGGCAGTGCGGGCGGATGGCAAGGTGAGCAGGTACCTGGGCCCGAAAGCCAGAGGGTGACCAGGTGCGCCATGCTGAGACAGGACAGATCAGCAGGGGAGTGGAGGAGCAAAGGCAGAAGCAAAGAGGTAGATCTTGAGGTGCTTTCAGAACCAGAGATGGTTCTCCTCAAGTTTAAGAGTGGCAGGGAGGCTGTTCCAGAGGGAGGCTTCAGCCGAGGACAGCAGTCTATCCCCAGCTTGTTTCTTAGAAATACAACTGACCCTGAGGGAGTTAGATGTGGAGGAGCGAAGAGGTCAGGAGGGAAGGTATTTACGGTGGGAAAGCTGAAGGTATTTTGGACCCAGGCCCCAGAAAGCCTTGTGAACAATGCAAAGGGTCTTGAATTTTATCCTTGCAGCCACTGGGATCCAATGGAGAGATTTCAGGGCTGGAGAGATATGATCCCAGGGCTTGAGGACAAGGACAAGCCTCACAGTCCTGTTCTAGATAAGTTGCAAAGGGCAGAGAGTAGAAGTAGGTATATTTAGAAAGAGGCTGTTGCAATAATCCAACCTAGAGAGAACAAGGGCTTGAGTGACAGTGAGCTTCCAGGGGAAGGAGAGGAAAGCCAGAATACCTCTGAGGAGGTCCAGTAGGAAGTTTGACTTTTTAGAGACATCAGAGATGTGCGCAGAGAAGGAAAGCGTGGAGTCAAAGATGATCCTGCAGTTCTTAGCCTCGCAGGTGGGGGTAGGAGGAGGGCCAAGGGAGGCCGACCAGCGACAGACAGGAAAGGAGGGTGAAAGTGTGCCAATGAGGAGGATCTCTGTCTTTCTGGCATTCAGGCAGAGATTGCTGGAGTGTTCATTACTCTATCGCCTCTTTCTCGTCTCAGTACTAGAGTGGTGAACTAGGCTACTAGTGTTCATTACTCCTAGTCGCTTCTTCCTCGTACTATCGGAGGGAAAATGAGGGGAGCTGGCATACGATAGCCCATAAAGGCTGGGGGAGGGTTAGGTTAGTCTTCAATAGGGAAAGGGGAATACCATGTCTCTCCTGCGGGCATCCCACTCCCAAAGGACCCTCCACCCAGGTGATCCTCTTGCTTCTCCACTCCCAGGCTCAGGATCCAAGAGCTATGGCAACCCGAGAAGAGGATCCAGGGGGAGTAGAAGTGAGGATACCCTCAGGTTTCTCACAGTAGGGAAGTCCCACCATTGCATATGACAAGAAAGGCCTTTTCCAACCATTTTTCCTTTGAATACAAGTTTGTATCCCAAACTACACTTTCTGTTGTCTGTGTCTACTTCATGATGCCTTTACAGGTGGTATCAGGTTTTTTTTTTGGTCAGGTATACTTGGACAGCCACCAGTGTAGAACTGCAAGCTGGAGAATGCACTTCAGTCAGAACCGCGGGACCCCTCCTCAGATCCCGTCCTTTGATCCCCTCTAAGCACAGGAACTGGCATTTCCCTGACACCGAGCTGGGGCCGTTGGGCAATTTTTCAGTAAATGACCTTTCATGCCACAATACACACAAAGCCTGAACGATCTCCAATGTTGCTTTCTGCAGCCGATAATGGTCTTCTAGTGGAACCAATCTGCATTGGTTCTGGTTCCAAAGGACCAGAAGAAGGAAGAACGGAGCATTCCAGAGCTGGTCGTACAGGATGGTGCTTTCTTCATTCACCTTTCCTTTCCTGAAGCCGGGAGTCCAACTATAAGACCAACATAACTAGGTCAACAAATGTTCCTGGGTAAGCCACTTGCGCCAGTTCATCCTTTCATTCATCCACAAAAACCCTGATGAAACAAGGTGGCTCGAGTTTCTTCTTGCCAACCAGTTTCATCTGCCAACTGTTTGAATCGGTAATGTAAGACATAAGGCCTGCGAGTAGTCTAAGAGGCTTGCTTGAGCAGTGAAAACGGTCTCTGGTCTCTTAAACTTTCCTCCTAATAGAACCAAAAAGGCATCAAAGTTATCCAGGGCAGGATTTCGGGAGGTCACCAGTGGCGTAACCCAAGACAGTGCACTGTCAAGCATATTGGCAACCATGTACCCGATTTTAGCATGATCTAACAGGAATTGATGGGGTCTAAAGGTGTACTGAATGGTACAACGATCCACACATTCTTTAATCTCCATGGTGAACCATCAAACTTAAAGGACCTCATGCAAGCAGCTGGTGTTTTCATTGGTACTGCCTCCCTGTGCTATGGCTTGTCGTAGCATCTGGCTCTCCAAATGTAGGCGTTGTACTTCTGCGGTCAACCCTTGTACTGCATTCATCAAATCTTGAATGTGAGCCATGTAAAGGATTTTAGGCAGGCATTGCAAACTGTCACGTTCACATGCCTTGGATTACCTTACCTCTGACTTGTGGCGACTCCAGGTATCGTGGCGATAGACTCCACCTCTAGGGGAGTCTAGTCTGCTTCTACTACTATAGCACGTCCTCCTAAACACATCCATATCAGGGGGGAATCCCTCCAGGGGGGAAAAAACTCACTGGCAGAAAGATGAATGTTGCAGCAACTCAGTAGAACAGAAGCCCAATGCAGTTAAGCCACCTAGGGATGAATGGCAGAAATTGAGGAAATGGGCCCTCGGTTGCAGCAAGATGGATGTTGCAGCAACACAATAGCAGCAGCAGTCCAATGCAGGTAAGCCACGCAGAAACAGGATCTCTAGCGAATTCAAGAAAAAGTTTTCGGGGGAACAGGAAGAATGCAAGGCAAGAGAAGGAAGCGGAATCAGGGAAACGAGCACCAGTGCAACAGAAGATGTTGCAACGCACTGAGCCTCCGGCAACCAGGAAGAGGAAATTCAAAAGCGAAAGTGACATCTATTACCAAGGAAGCCCCGTGACAAAACAACTAGTCCACTACCCACGTGTAACAAAGACGCCATGGCGGAACCACAGTGTATGCCGGAAGCGCGGGACTCAGGGATGCATGACATATAGGGCCTTCTGTAGGTTTTCCGGCACTAGATGTATTTTGCTTTCCTTTATCGGCAAGGGAAGGGCCTTTCATCATTTGGTCGGTAGGAGGAAGCACAGAGAGCTTCAGGATGACTCTCAGTGTAAGAAGGTTTATCGTCAGTCTTGAGGCCAGTGTAATGCCCCAAATGCACTGCACAGCAAGAAATCTGAAGATGCCCTCCGGAGACGTTGATGCTCAGAGAACCTGTCACCTGGACAGACTTCCTATGAAAATAAGGTTCCCTTACCCTTTCTTTCGCAAAGTGTCTGATGTGTTGCGGAGGAACCAAATGGAAAACATCCTAACACATTCTCAACCTGCATTGCAGTGACCACACAGAAAGTGTGCCACAGTAAAAACATAGGGCCTAGTTGGTTATCAGGCTGCAGCCAGGGGTTAACTATATCAGAAGGTTACAGCCTGTACCTCAGGTCTAGCTTCTTATCTGTTGGAATGGCAGAATGAGGATTACTCCACGCCTTGACAGGCTATTGACAAAGAATCTGTGGAGGTCAAAGTAGCATCAGACTTCATGACACGTTGCCATTTTGTAAAACAAGATCTTTGGCAAAGAAGAAGACTTTGAGGCCTTTTTAGGCTTCCCTGTGTCCTTTGCTTAAAGATCGGCCAAAGACTCTGACCAACATCCGGCTGACCTCCTAGCAAGCTCTTTTAGAAGGCCACAGTCCCTTAAAGCAGGCAACATTGATAGGAGTCTGAATAAGAGACTCTAATGAGTGCGCTGTCAGCTGGATGGAGGAAGTCCCATAGAGGCCATCAGTGGGGACAACAGTGCCGGACCCCTTGTGTACCTCTGCAGGCATGCCAGTCAGAGTCCTGGAGGCATCGAGAATCCACGCGGTGGAATGGCTAGTAGTTGTGAGTACCTGATGGATCCTCCTGGGCACCTCTCCAAGGAAGCCCACATCTAGGCAGATTTCTGGTGTGGCAACAACTGAGTGGAAAGCCTGCAGCTTAAGGTGCTTTACCCCAGAGAGTTCCAACTGAAGCCCTACTGCATTATTGTTTCTGACTTTTTTCACCCCAATTATAAGGGATCTTTTATGTTGTGTTTTTCTGCTAAACATAGATGAACAAGTTACTTTCCCATGGTAACGATCTTTCGATTGGATGTTCCTCTCACGTATTCCTCATCTTATGATAATTATCTCTCCAGCTACAGCAGCTTCAGAATTCTTTTTCGACAGGGGGCGCTGTGTGCCGTCTTGTCGAGCCGATGTCCCTCGAGGTGCTCCGGTTGACTGTCAATGTCATCATCCGTATAAGCAGCGCATGCAGTCCCCGTCGGCTTCAGTTCTGTCCCCCCAACTGAAGAGGAATTACCAGGCATACTATAGACCGTAGGCTCCAAGAAAGCGTAAAGTGAAAGAACACGTAAATTGTACAGCGGGGTAGGCTGGGAGGGGCGATGAGGAATATGTGGGATGAACATCCAATCTCAAGAACGTTACCAGGTGTAAGTAACTTGTTCTTCAAATGACTTTTGTCCATAATGTATTCCTCATTTTATGATAGACTCCAAAAGCAGTAATAATTTGGAGTACTAATTATATTTTGTTCTAATCATGGACCTAATGAAGGACCGCTTTTGCAAATTGTCCTCCCTAGCTGGAAGATGAATCCAGGCAGTAATGTCTCACAAAAGTGTGAACAGACGACCAAGTGGCCGCTAACAAATGTCTTTGATTGGGACACCTCTTTGAAGAGCAGCAGAGGTTGCCATGCCCCTTGTGAAATGTGCATTTAGGCCTTCCGGTGGGTCTTTTGCTGCTAATCTGTAACATTCACCAATAGCCAGGATGATCGATCTGGATATGGTTTGTTTTGTAACAGCTAGACTCAATTTGGGGCCAGTATAATCAATGAATAATTGGTCTTTTTGGAGAAATGTAGCCATTCTAGATATGTAAAAACTGAGAGCCCTTTTTGGGTGCAGTTTATGTAAGAAAGTTGGTAAACTGATTTTTTGCGACATTTGGAAGTCGGAGACACTTAGGTAAGAAAGAAGGTTTCACCTTGAGAATAACCTTGTCTTTATGGAAAACTGTATGTGGAGGTTTACAGGAAAGTGCCTGCAACTCGCTTATTCTGCTGGCTGACGTTATTGCAATAAGCAAAACAGTTTTGAATGTTAAAAGTCTTAATGGCCATGAGCGTAAAGATCCCAAAAAAATGCATGTTAGAAATCTTAACACCAGATTAGATCCCATGCAGAGACATTGAATTAGACTGATGGAAATACATTAATAAGACCTTTTAGGAATTGAACAATCAGAGGGATCTTAAAATATGAATCCTACTCTGAAGAGTGCTTGAAAATAGATAGCACCGCCAAGTACCCTTTAATTGCTCCAATCTGGAGCCCCCAGATTTGCCAAATGTAACAAAAAAGAAAGCACCATAGGTTGTCACATAGAAAGGGATCCACATTCTTATTCCTGCACCAGCTGCTGAACTTGTTCCAATGACAGCGGTACAAAGATTTTGTTGCTGGCCTTCTGGCCAAAAGCAAGATCTCCATTACATCATCTGGGCAGTCCCAATCCTTATATCTCAGCCTCTCAGAAACCATGCGTGAAGGCCTAGAGTATTGACCTCTGGATGGAGAACCCAACCTTGCTCTCGCGAGACAAGCTCCTCTCTTTGTGGAAGATGCATTGGAGGGCAGATGGACATGTCCAGAAGGTCCGGGTACCACGTCCTTCTGGCCCAATTCAGAGCAATTAGGATCATGGATTTAACTTTCTCAACCTCCTGATCACATGAGGAATGACGGGGACTGGAGGAAACGTGTACAGAAATGGAAACTCCCAGTCCACTACGAATGCATCTCCTAGAGCTCCTTTTCAGGGAAATTCCCTCGAGCAGAACAGTTCGCACTTCCTGTTGACACTGGTCGTGAACAGATACACTTGAGGGGTTCCCCAAAGGGTGAAGATCTCTTGAAGGACTTCCTGAGCTAGTTCCCACTCATGGAAGATTATGTTCTGCTTGCTCAGAGCGTCCGCTGCTGTGTTCTTCTCTCCGGCTAGGTGAACTCCCTATAGAGAGATTCCTTCTTGAATTTCCCAGAACCAGAGCTGCATTGCCTCTCTGCACATTGGTAGTGACCCTAAACCTCCTCTCTTGTTGAGGTAGTACATGGCCAAAGTGTTGTCCGTCATTATCAGGACATTCTTTCCCCATACAGAGGGCAGGAAGGCCTTAAGCGCTAGTCTGATTGCCCTAAGCTCCAAAATGTTGATGTGCACTTTGAACTCCAATGGAGACCAAAGACAGCTGATTATCAGATCGTGGGCTTCCCACCCTGTAAGTGAGCCCTCCATCACTACCGTTATCTCCGCCCATGGCTGCCAAAAAGATTCTCCCTTAAGAATGTTGTCCTTGCAAGCCCACCACAGAAGGTCCTGAAAGACTCTGCTCTGAACTTTCAGGTGGTCTGACATTCTGCCTGAAAAATGGCCCCATTTTAGTCCTGAGAGCCTATTGAAGGGATCTCATTCTCGGGGAGCCTCTGGCACCAGGAAAATGTGGGATGCCATCAGACCGAGCAACCTCACAAAATTGAAGGCCGGAAGATGCTGGGCACTCTGGAATTTGGTAACCATCTGCAGAAGGTGTTGAGGTCTTACCTAGGGGTGGCGAGGAATTCCTTGAGGAAGCATCCAGGACAGTTTAAAAAAATTGGAGTCTTTAAGATGGTATCATGTGGGACTTATTGTGATTGAGGTAGAAGCCCAGTCTGTGGAGAGACTGGTAGGTTAAGCTGAGATGTTCCTGGGCTTGTTCGGGTGAACGAGCCCTGATCAACCAATTGTCTAGGTAGGGGTAGACGTGAATCCCCACCCTCCTGAGACTCGCCGTTACCACCGCCATCAACTTGGTGAAAACCCTCGGGCCGAGGTCAGCCCGAATGGCAGAACTCGAAACTGATAATGAGAACCGCCAACCTCTGGTACTTTCTGTGCTTGGGATGGATAGGAACATGAAAGTAAGCATCCTGAAGGTCCAATGATCCCATCCAGTCTCGGAGTTGGGGAGCCTGAAGGATTTGGGAAAGGGTAGCCACCTTGAACTTGTCCTTCCTGAGGAATTTGTTCAGGTTTCTTAAATCCCAGATGGGTCTCAATCCTATGTCCTTTTCAGGAATCAGAAATTATGGGGAATACCAACCCTTGTTCCTTTCCGCTACAGGTACATGTTCTATTGCACCTTTCTCTAGCAGGGTCAAAATTTCATGCACAAGGAGCTGCTCCAGAATTTTGAAGGAGTGGTTCCCTGGTGGATAATCCTGAGGCCTTTTTTGGAAAGGAAGGCAGTAACCTTGGGCTACAGTTTCCAGTGCCCAAGAAGTAGTTCAGATGCTGAGTAAGTCTGCCTCCCACCGAGGTCTTGTGAGTCAAGGCCTCAGAGTGGTTTTGAGGCAGCTGAAGTGGCAGGTGATGGTAAAACTGCCACTGCTTGGGTTGGCTTAGCACCTCTCCCTCGTCCACCACGAGGGAATATTCTCTGACCGGCTTGTCCTCTATCACTTCAAATTGAGTTCTGGAATCAAAAGGACTTACCCCTCCAGGAAGATGAGCCAAAGTAGGGGTGTTGAGGCTGTCTAATGGCAGTGCTAAGGGATTTAGCCGCTGCCTTTGAGGTCTGCATCTTTTCCAAACTCTCATCCGCCTTGCTGCCAAACAGCCCCAAGCCGTCAAAGGGCATGTTGAATAGTTTAGCTTGCACATCTGGTGCAAACCCAGATATCCTCAACCAAGCAACCACGTAACACTGTGCTAGCTGCCATGGATATGCTGATGCTGTCTGCAGTATCCAGACCTGACTGGAGACTGTTAGGCAGAATTATATGCAGCACCCTTTGGGAACACCACACACAATTAAAACTACAAGTGACAGTACATTTTCACCTTTGGTACAAGCCTGTACTACACAGTTAAAGTGGTAGCAGTGGCTGAGCAGCCAGACTTATCTATCTCAAAAGTGAGCAGTATCAAATAGTTACACAAAGGACAGCAATTACTGTGATTCAGGCAAACACTGACTCAAGGTTTTCAAGTAAAAGAATATACATTTATTTTACTCTTCAGTTGTATAACATTACACTATTATAAGCAGTTTAAAAATCACACTCTTAATACACCACACCACTTCCCTTAAATTCCAGACAAGTTAAGCTCACAAAAATGAAGTAGGAGCAAAATGGCACTCCATGTCACGACCCGTGACCCAGAACCCCACTGGCATGGTCACATGCCAGGTAGGGTTAGGACTCGGGGTTCATTTGGGGCCCCAAGGGCCCTACATTATCACCAGGGACTCTTCTGAGTCAGTCCTGGCGCCATTGGCGCCAGGCTCATATTTGGAATGGGACTTGAAGGGACTACTTTTTATGTGGAAGCCTGCAGCCAACATGGAGGCACCCACACAGTCTAGTCCCTAAGAACCAGACTGTGCGGTGCAGTGTTTTAGGGTGTGGTAGCCCAGACTACTTTACCTGGTCTACTTTACAAGGGTAGGCTATATAAACCACACCCAAGCTAAAGAACGTGCTTCGCGTTATTCTGCAGCCAGCAGCGTGACGCTCATCGTGTTCAGAGACCAGCACCCTGCGTTCCTGTAATAGCGGACCTGCAGAGGAGACAAAAGAACATCATTAGCAGTCCCAGCTTACCTGCAGCTGCCGATCCTTCGATCCGATCGCTCGCGGTCTTCCATCCCGTTGGCAGCATCTTCAGGACATCACGCATGCACCATAACAAAGCACCTGGAGGGGAGAAAGAAAAAGGTACAACGTTAAACAGGTTACTCATGGCAATCACAGCAGTAACCATAACCTCCTCACCTGGCTGGGCATATCTTGGCCGGTTCCGCTCCGGAAATCACTGCACGCCCAGGAAGGCCATTGCGACCTGAAAAGGAATAAAGAATACAGGTTATCCCAAAAGACATTAGCAAGCCGCACTTCGCACTGAACCTACCTTTCTTCATACGCTCTGCGTCCATAAATCCCGGCAGGAGCCTGACCCAAGCAGCGCACCCAGCGAACCTTTGCACACCTAAGGGGGAAACAATCAGGGAAAGACATTAATAGCACGAAAGAAAAGCAAAGGCCTTAAGGGACTGCTATATTCTGACTTACCTCCTTAAAAACACTTGAATGGGTTGGCACCAGTGAAGTTAACTTGGTCGCTTCAACGCGCAGAAAACTATGCGCCCCTGCACAGAAAGCAGGACGGAGAGCACGCCAGACATCATAACAAGGTGAGGAGGGGGCGGGGGGGGGCCATCAGGTCGAGTCCAAGTGGCTGGTGGAAGGAAACGAAATCTGTGCCTAAGTCCACGCCTCCTGTGTTTTCAGGCCCACCTGCCATAGAAGACATCATCCCGAATTGAGCACATCCGGGGGGAATCCGGCAACCAGGGCATACGGGCGTCCCCGTGGATACCAGGTGAGCGTAACACTCCAGCAATTTAAAAGGGAGAAAAGGTAAAGTTAACAGAAATTGAATCACACCAACAGGTAAGTACTCAGGGCAATTGAAGAAGAGAGACTACAATGATAAAATCAGATAGAAAAGTCTTAGGGCCAAAGTCAATAGGTCAAAAGTCTTTTGCTCAAGATAATATAATTCAGGGTAGTTTGCGGCAAAGTTCGTGCCAAGGATTCTGGACGAGGTTGGTTGGTAGAAAAGTTAGTTCAAAGAGAAGAGAAAGACAAGCCCTCGGATTGGAAAAAGATTTCAAACACTTTCACTGCGGCTGAACGAAACGAACAACCGGATTTGCACAGTACCTTAAAAACGGAGAGGGAGCTGTAGCTGAGGCAGACGTTCCTGGTAGTTCCTGCAGGCTCACGGTTCCTGAAGCGACTGGCGGACTGATCAGAAGTAGGAAGACTGGAGGGTCCTGCACTACCCAGGGAAGAAACCAGCAGCAGAGCACAGCACAGCAACGAATAAAAGGTGCGTTCCTTAAAACCCAAGCAGGGTCTGACATTCCTGGCTATCCGGCCGACTGTAGCTCTGTACAGTGAATTCGACCAGAGGAGGGGTCCTGGCTTGCAGTTTGGGCAAACTGGTTGGTCCCACCAGCTCAAGGGAAGAAGTTTCCTGGAGGATCTTCTCTGCTGTCGGATTCTGAAGATTCGGACCTGCAGCAGGGCTTCACCGGGCGGTTCAGTCGTGGTAGGGGTCCTCTTCCGTCAGTTCCTTGTTGGTTCTTTCGTTCCAGTGGAGACTCTGCTCTTGCAGTCCGAGAGACCTGCTTTTTATGCAGGTTTTCCCCATTCATACAGCCTGGCTGTCAATCACCCAGCAGGGTGGCTGTCCTGGCAAGGACCGTCACCCAGCCAATCAAACAGAAGTGCGACTTGGGTTACCAAGGGAACCCATGGCAGGGGTCCTAAGACCCCTCCCTCACATCCTGCCTACCCAGACTTTCAGGCGCCTTAAGGAGGGCTTATGTGCAGAAGTCCGCAAAAAGACAGGGAACAAAGGGACCAAACCTGGTTTGGCGCGCAGAGTAAAACACGAGAAAGGCATTTACAAAAAGAAATGGCAAATAAACCCAGCCGGAATAATAATAATATATGGTCAAGCGGGTTTATGTTTGAGGCTAATATAATAGCCTAAAACAATACCATGGTTATTTAAGATAACCGCAGTATAAAAAATCGGGTAGGTACCACTGCCACCAGCCAAGTCTTAGTGTAAAGGGAACGAAACAATGCTCCAAGAGACACAGACAAAAAGGGATAAGCATTAACCTGTTTCAATACTCCATGTAAGATGGGGTGTACTGGGTCTGGGGTTAAAGTGACTATTATAAAGTTAATGGCAACTTTATCTTTTCTGTGGGACAGTAGTCCGCCCCAGAAAAATGGAGTCAGTGGGAAGTTTAAAAGACAAACCTGTGTCACTGCACTGAAGGTGCTGTGTAACACACATGAAAAAATATGGTGCCCTGGAGTAGTTGAGGCTCCAGTTCCCAAGATCACACAGAAAGTAGAAATAGATACAGCAAAACACATGTAAGAGTGGGGAAAAAAGCTCACACTCTTGCCAGGTGAAAAAAATAAACCCTAGAAATCCAGCAAAGCTGCTGAGGGACTCATTAGGTAAGGGAAATTAGCCATTCATGAGAATTCTCCCTAACAGAGACATTCACCCATTGTCTCCTTACCATCCTTGATGATTGCCAGGAAGCCGTCTCTTTCCACCCGTTCCGGGATGTGGTCAGCCGTCATAGCTACACAATCCCACAGGGTAAACGTAAACCTTGACAAGGTACAAGTTTCATTAGTTGATTCTAATGCCATACTGCAAAGCAGTAAATACCTTTCTCACCCAGGCATCCACTCACTTATCATCCCTATCAGGGGGGATGGATGGGTATGCTGACTGCTTGGTAGATGTAGCAGCCTGAACAACAAAACGTTCTGGTGTTGGATGTTTAGTCAGATACTCTGGCCCGCTGCTGGATGGTCTGTATTTTTTTAGCAACATTTTTAGTCACTGCAGCCACGGTTTCTGGTGTCTCCCAATTTGTGGAGACCCTTTTTTGTAATGCAGTGCGAAATGGCAAAATTGGATCTTTCTGGGGACCCTGGTCTAAGATGTCTGTCATGTCATCCTGCTCAAAAGATGGAGTAGGCCTGTTCCAGCCTACAAACTCTATAACCTTACTCATTAGTCTCGTATATGATGAGTCAGCATGTTCAGTAGAATTTGGTTTGCCAAATTCTAACTCGGGAGAGGTATCTAACCCATTGGCTGATGGTTGTCATATAAGTTCTTTAATCTAGATTCATCAGAGATCAGTTCATCTGGCACATTAGGGGTGCCAAATTGTAACCCAAATGGTGGTGTGTTATCATCTGAAGGTTGTTGTTCTTCATAGAGGGCTGATAAAGAATTAAAAATTTCTCTTTTTGGCAAAGGTTTGAAAACCTTTTCCTGGACTACCACTGGCTTTTACAATTTTGAAGTAATCGCCGACAATGACTTCGAAGTCGGATCACCTTTGTCGGCATAGACTTTGATACTGGTGTCGACGGCTCTGGCGCCGACGGTGTCAGCGAAGACATCGACGTTGTCGACTTCTCATGTTTCTTCAAAGGAACCCTCGATGAGCTGGATTCCTGACTCATCAAAGCCCTCGACGATTTCACGTTAGATCGAGATTTATCTCAATGCAGAACTTAATGCACTGTTTCGAAGATTTTGTCTTCGACTTCCCTTTGTCACCTTTTTGCAGATCGACAGAGGAATGGGCTTTCAGATCGACAGGGGGTCGAGGCCGCATTCTCGAAGATTTTGAGCATTTCATTACAAAATGCATCCCACTTTCCAGGGGATTCCGTTTTAGTTGGACACTTGATTACCTCAGCCGAGGAATCACTGGAGGTCGAAGGTGACCTATGACATTGTTTCTTGGCCTTCTTCGAAGAAGACAACGAAGAATGGCGTGATCGACTTCTCGATTGAGACCGTTTCGATTTTTTACATCGAGAAGAATTTCGACTCATCGATCTTTCTCTTTGAATTCTTCGAAGGAGACTTCAAAGCCAATCTCTCCACCTCCAGTTTACCTTTACACTTCCTGAGAGCCTGTTCAGTCATCGCCTGACAGCAGCCACAGTTTGAGGTACAGTGACCAGTACCAAGACACCACAGACGTATATGGTGTGGGTCGGTGAGTGAATTCTTCGATCCACAGTCTTGACACTTCTTGAAGCCCATCTAAGGTGTTGATGGAGCCGACAGGGAAGACATTTTCAAAACAAAAATAACTTTCGAAGTTCATAGAAGAACCGAAGCGCTCTGCAATTCTCTTTAAGTGTTAGCTCGGAAAAACAGAACTGAGGCCAACGGGCGCTGCGTGCGCTACTTATACTGATGATGACATTGACAGTCGAATGGAGGGACATTGACTCAACGAGAGGGCACACAGCTCCCTTTGTAGAATAAAAAATTACAAAGCAGCTGAAGCTGGAGAGATAATTATCAAGAGATGAGGAATACGTGGGAGGATACAATCCACTGGAAATATCCATTTGGTAGGACCAAGGTGGATGGGAAATGACTAGTGAATGGGACCTGGGGTGTTCTGGAGGAATCATGCCGATACTCTCCTGCCAACTTGCTAGTCTGTTTTTCATGCCCAATTGGAGTACGGATCACAGGCTGCAGTAGATCAGAAGGATGAGACAGACTAGGGTTTGCCACTTCAAGAAGTATTTATTAAGAAAATGCCCGACTTTCCGTACTGTAAGGGTTTCCCTACCTAACAAAACGAAACTAGGGTGGTCGTCCGTTCTATAGTCCAATGTAACAAACTTTCAGTTCTCGTAGGGGACTTTTCCACGTTCCTTTTCTTTTCCTCTCCTTGCTTTCTTATAGTCCTCTCGTCTAGGTACCCTGGTACCTGTACACTCTTTGACTCTGTCCTTCTCAAAGGCAATATATAGACTTTCTCTTTCTGCTAGTTCTTTCACTAGTTGCACAGTTCTCCTTTTAGAACTTGCTATATCTTAATGACAATTGTGTCCTGTACCAAGTGTTTAGTCTCACGCTTCTTATGATTTGGCCACTGTGAGGGGGCATAAATGTGAGGCAGACCACTTTGTAAGGCCTTCTCAACAAATTCCATTTTATTATTGTAGCAAGGTTAGATAACTGCCTCACTATCCCTACCTGAACAAGGATTTCCCTGCCTCAAATAACTAAAGGAAACACTCTAATAAAGGATTTTTGCCCCTCATACTTATACATACAACAAATGAAAGAAGGACATGCATGGCAGTTCAAAGCAATATTAATTGTAACCATAGTCTCTTAGAATCTGGGGGAAATTCCCCTTCCACATCTTTCTGCTTCACAGTTCACGAAAAGAAAATAAGGAAATCCTTGTCTGAAAAAAAGTCCCAACACAGTTCTTTGCCAGTTCAATTGTTCAACAAAAAGTTCCAATAGTCAACAAAGTAAACAAAAGGTTCTTCTTCTGTATATAATTTAACTTCTTCAGATAAAGAACAACTTTGCAGTTCATCAATCGCAACAACAATGGTCTTGGTTAGGATGATTTGCCACAACTGATAAGATTAAAGAAATATGGCAGCTTTACACAGCTCCTTTCTGTAGTAGCACAAGCAAACAAAAATGTCTCTGTCAAAACCACTTTGTAGCACTTCCTCGACTTCCACCTGGTTTACACCCATGCTATGCTCACTACCTCTAAAAGTGTGCCATCTGGGTATACTCCCCTGTCCGAACAGTGTTTCACAATAACAAGTGCTTTTGTGGATACGGTCAACTGCCAAGAGGTTCACAACAGCTTTGCAGTAGTGTGAGAAACCTGAGGGTATCCCCAGTAGACCTTGAGAATCCTTTATTCAGGTTGCCAGGGACGAACTAGCCCTCTCTTATCCCAACCCTAGGAGTGGCCAGGTAGGGACGGAGAACCGGGGTAGAAGGGCATGGGGTTAAGCTCGAGGGAATGCCCCAAGTGAGATGCAGTAACTTCAAGGGGAGGATGGTGAGGGGGACAAAGTCTGTGAAGCTTTTATAAGCTATTCCCTCTCATAATCCCTTACGTCAGGGGTGTTGCTATGTCTGGAAGAGATCCGGAGATAAACTAATGTTGGGACTGTCGGGACTTGGGGCTAGCAGGTTTTTTGGTTGTAACCACTGAGCTTTTATCTGGGGCTACAAGCAAGATACCCGGGGCTATAGCCCTCTTAGCTCCCCCCTAGCAATGCCTCTGCCTTCCGTGCATTGAATCTCCCTCACCCAAAGGTAAAGCCAACAACTCATTCACCTCTGGTAAACTTGCGAAGAACCACAGCTCCCAGAATTCCTGTTTCCTATCCGAACTCCTGGCCCGCTTTGAACTAACCCTACCATTCCGATAATTCCCCTCGTTTATTTTACGATCAAAATCCTCATCATTCCTATTTGTTTCATAACCCTTAAAAAACCTACCTTTCCGAGTTACCTAACCACCTTCTTTCTCATGACACCTTTTCCCCATCCTATCCCGTAGAACACTCAGAAACTCTAACCCCCTCTTTTTCCAATTAACTCGAATTCACACACACCTGATGGACTTTTACTTTCCCCACAGGGATAAAAGGTGGAGAACAACAGCACAGGATGAGCAAGGCAGACCGCACAACGTAAGAGCTAACTCAACACAGCAGTTCAAGAGGAGGAGAAAGACAACGAAGACCGAGAGGGAGACGAGTAGAGAGTCAACCTTGCCCCTGCCGACGAAGTCCCATGGAACCTCCACATAGGGAAAGATAAATCTGCGATAAATAGCAAACGTGTATTGCAACAGATGTGCTTGGTACGAGAGACACTCTTCTGCTGATTACCAAGCCGGGCACAGACGCTGGTCTCAGTGGTACAAACCTTGACTCGAAGACATCAGAAAGCTAAGCAGTTCAGCACAGCCGGTGAGTCGAGGAGAGTGTCAATAAGAAACCGAACTGTGTTGAATGAATAGTAGCCAAAGGATAAATTGAACTTTGAAAAGCAAAAGGATACTATTGAGAAAGAGGGGGAAAACCAGATACCGGTGCAATCTGGCAACACATGGGTGTCCAAGCAGGAAACTCTGGGCGATTACCCAATGCTAAAAAACACTACCATAACCAGAAGGCCTTGGGAAGAAGCAAAAACGGTCAAAGTGGTCATACAAGGGTCTCAAAAAATCCTCTGTACTTTTGAAAGTCTTTGACTGACAAAGAACTGTGTTTTGTGGAAATTAGCAAGAATGAACCCGGGCGAGGGATGCAAATGAAAAGGGACAGAGTCTAAAAGTCCTATGAGGAATTGTTGGTAAAAGCTGACAAGAGTGAACCCGGCAGAGGGAAGTCGACAACAAAAAGTCGGCGAGAGTGATCCCAGCAGAGGAAAGCTGACAACCATGGGCAAAGGCCGAAAACCCGGTTAAAAAGACATATAGATTAATTGCAAGACAACGGAAAAGGAAGTGTCCTCCTTGTCTTCTGTGATCCGAGCCCAGTGGTGGGAGATCCCGGGGTGGAAAGTTACCACCCAAAGTTCGCTGATAAAGGAACTGTCTTGTTAATTTGTAGAATACATCTGAAGGGTCAGCGTCCAGTAGAGGGGGACCAAGGGGTGAAGCCATCACCCAAAGTGTTCTGAAGGGTCAGCGCCCAAAAGAGGGGGACCCAGGGGTGAAGCTATCCCCCAAAGTGTTCTGAAGGGTCAGCGCCCAGAAGAGGTGAACCCATGGGTGAAGCCATCACCCAAATTGTTCTGAGGGGTCAGTGCCCAGAAGAGGGGATCCCAGGGGTGAAGCCATCACTTTGTGTTTGTTTGTTCAGAGTATCAGGCCTCGAAGGCAAGAGACTTTTCATTTTAAAGAGACTTAACCATCGAAGAACCTGATAGCTGGTACAGAACTGTCGGCTCGTGTGTGTGCTGGGCTCCAAAGTCCCACCTCGTCCCGAGCTAAAAACATGGGGAAGGAAGACCTCGAGGCAATCACATCCCAACTTATTTTGATACCCTATCCCACACTCTTTCTGTAATTAGTTGTAAGGAATTGGTAATAGTTTTTATTAGTATAGGCCCTTTTATTTTGACGCAACGCCACTAGGTCTGCCTGTCAATGTTTGGTTGCCATTGTAGAGGGGAAACAAGAGTGACAAAAAGAGTCTGCCCTTCTGGAAAAGATATTCAGAAGGAGAGGAGCTTTATTTATCGAAGAGTTTTAAAGAGCAAAAATGTGAACCTTGCTTTCCCTAAAACGTTAAGAGTTGGAATTTGGTGACTACTGTAAGGAACTCATGGTGACAACAGTAAAGACAGACACAATTGATCACAGTTCAAGGGCGTTTATTGAACTATAAATGCAGGTTGGAAAAACGCCTAATATGAACCTAAATCTAAGATGGGAGCAAGCGTCAACCATCAAATGAAAAAAAAAAGGCAGTCCTAGTAAGAAACCTATTGCCAAACCTCACAACTAATAAAAAAAAATGGGTGTGGGATAGTTCTCAAGAAAAGAAAGAAATGTTATCAAATAATATGACAGGATGTGGTAGCCTCGACCTCCCTGCCCCACGTTTTGTGCACAGGGTAAGAAGGGAGTTTGTAGCACAGTACAGTCTCGGCCTTCTCCAGCACGAGACGATAGTTCCAATGCCGTTCTCGGGACCGTCGATGGCCAAGTCTCGTTTCACTTGAAAAGTCTCTTGCCTTCAAGGACCTGTCGTGTTCAAATAACAAAAGTTCCTTTAACAAATGAAAGTTTGTTTCCAATGTGTGCTGGGTGATGGGCTCGCCCCTGGGTCCACCTAAGTTAGGCAGAATCACCTGCAGTACCCTTTGGGAACACTACAGGCATTTAAGACTACAAGTGTAAGCACAATTTCACCTTTGGTACAAGCCTGCACTACACAGTAAAGTGGTAGCGATGACTGATTAGCCAGACTTATCTCAAGAGTTTAAGTGAGCAGTATAACAAGTTACACAAAGGACCAACTAATACAGTGATTGAAACAAACACTTCAAGGTTTCTTGGTAAGAGAATATACATTTATTTACTCAGTCAGTTTGAAAACATTACACTAGCAAGAGTAGCTCAATATCACACACTAATAAACCACAAATACACAACCGATAAGTAAATGAACAAGTTTAGCTCTCCTGAAGTGGGACCAAAATGGCACATCATGTACTTTTAAAAGGGGTAAAAAGCATAAATGCATTCATAGGCAGGGCAAAGGGTTTCAGTAACTACAACCAGCAATCCATCTCATAGGCCTGTGCCATAGTCAATGGTTCAGAGTCTTTATATTGGATAGCATAGTTCTAGTAGTAACGGTAAAGTCTTTGCCACAGAGTTTAGAAGAATTTGGCTAGGCGAAAAGTTTCACGCACTTTCTTGATGGCTGAAAAGATTTCCTGAGGCAGTTGTTCCTGGCAGTTCGAGCAGACCTTGCTGTTCCTGGGCTTCAGTCGTGGGGACAAGAAGAAGGATGTCGGGAGATTCCTGCACTGCCCAGGGATGAGGCTAAAACTTAACAAGACGTTAGTTTAAGGTGTGAGTGCCTTAAAGTCCACAAGCTGGTTTCCTTCCCTCTGGCTATCCGGTTTTCAACAGCACTCTGATGAAAATTCGACCAGATGGGGACTTATGAATTGGGTTGTTCCCACCAAACTCAAGGGAAGAAGTTAACCTTGAAGGGCTTCTCTGTCGATTGGAGTTTCAGGCAATTCGGACCTGCAGCAGGGCTTCACCGGTCGTCCAGGAGTTGCAGCAGTCCTCTTCCTTCAGCTCGTCTTCGGTTCTTTCACTCCAGTGGTCGACTCTGCTTTCCAAGTCCCAGAGACCTGCTTTTAAACAGTTTTCCCCCAGTCACTCACACAGCAGGGTGGCTGTCCTTGCCCGACAGTCACCCAGCCAATCACACCAGAGTGCATTCAGGTCTCCTAGGAGACTAAACACAGGGAGTTTCGGGCACCTCCCTCACATCCTGTCCACCCCAGACACTCATGCGCCAGAGGAGGGCTTCAGCACTGAAGCCCGCCAAAGGCCAACGAACAAAGGGACCAAACCTGGTTTGGCGCGCAGAGACAAACACAAGAAGGACTTTTCTTAAAGAAATGGCGAAAAAAGATAACCGTAGTCCGTTTTTACAGATAGGTCTTGGGCGCCATATTGAAAAACCCTTGGCTGACCCGATTTTTAGCTACCGTTGTTAGCGGTCGGGAAAAATCACGGTAGTTGATCTAAACCACTGCCACCAGCCATTTAAAGTAGGAAAAAGGTAACATTTGATTGTTACATGAGTGTTTTGACTCAGGGGAAGCTAGGCAACCCCTCCAGCACTCTATAGGAAGATAGTGTGTGCTTGGTCAGCACATTTAAAAAGACTAGTAAAGCCAATTTAACTTTATATGCTCTGGGAGATGGTAGTCAGTCCCAGAGAAGATATTTAAACCTTGGGGAGTCTGAAAGCCACCCCTGTGCCACTGCACTGAAGGTGCTGTGTGACACACAGAAAAAGATGATGCCCATGGAGTGGTTTTGAAACTTCATAACCAAAGAACACAAAAGTAAAACACATTGAAAATTAAAAGTGCAAAGCCCCAAAATATAGCAAAAGAGCGGAGGGCAATAAGGTAGAGGGAATTTAGCACTTGTGTGAGAAATCTCCCTAAAACCCTCTTCTGGACGCTGACACTTCTCAATTGTTTACCACTGTTCACGTATCCACAGTTCAAGCAGGGTGAGGATTTCACCCCTGCGTCGCTCTCTTCAGGGCGCTCACCCTTCACGTATCATATTCCTCAATTTATATGTCATTTCTCTTCTGGCTTGAAGTTTGGATTTCGCGCTTGAAACACTTTTGTATAGACGCGTTATAAATGCCTCACCCCTGGACCTCCCTGTCGGGCTCGGACCCCTCTTGACTCTCAGTACTCAGGTGATGGCTTTATCTCCGGATCTCCCTCTGCTGGGCTCTGACCCTTCTTCTCTGGCATCCCTTCTTCGGGTTCACTCTTTTGCTGTCTCTTAACTTTTCTTTCACTTTTCTCAATCTTGGGGTGATAACTTTTCACCCTTGGATCCCCCTCTGCCGCACTCAGACCTCTCTCAAATCTTAACCTCCCTTCACCGGGTTTACTGTGGCTCTTGAACAGGGTGATAGCGGCTCACCCCTGGGTCCCCCTCTTCCAGGCGCTGACCCCTCTTTACTTTCAATGTTCTCTTTCTACACAATTCAATGTTTGCGGGATTCACTTCCCTTTCTTTCACAGTGCTTGTAGATAAAAGTCTTTCGATTGTACAGGGCTTTCGCTCGACCCTCTGTGTGACGACTATGGCCTATTTCGTTGGCCCTTCTACGGCCTTCTGGTAATCGTAGTTTCATGTCAGATGGGGATAAACCAGAGTCTCTTGAGTTAGCACCCACGTAGTGCCAGTTTCCCTATGAAGCGGGTCTCCTCTTCAATACTTGTTACAGTTCTTTACACAGTTCATTAAACTTGGTTCAAACTTGCCACTCTGCAATTCTCTCACTCAACACAGCCCGGTTCTTATCGATTCTCTCCTCGACTCACCAGCTGTGATGAACCGCTTGGCTTTCCTGGAGTCAAGGCCGGTACCACGGGTGCAGGTGCTTCCCTCGCTACTCCTTATCTACATAAGCTTGCCCCGTCTACCATTGACATCTGCGGCAAGACACTTGTGCTATTGTTCGTGGTCTTAGGCTCTCTTCCACAAAGGCTCTGTGGGCCTGGGCTGAAAAGGGCAAGATCACTTCTCTCCTCGCCACCCTCTCGATTCCTGCCGCCTTTCTCCTTTTCTGAAATGCCGCCCCTGCGTAGCGGTACCGTTGTGCTGTCTGCTGTGCTCGCCTTACTCATACTGTGCTCTCTTACTCCACCTTTTGTCCCTGTGGGGAAAGGAGAGGGCTGTCAGGTGTGTGTGATTCAGGTTAATTGCCGGACTTTGCTTGGTGCTGGTTTGGTACATGTCAAGTAAACGGTTTTATTACAAGTCCGTTCTCTGGCGTGTCGTGTGAAAGTGTTTCTGTCAGGAAGGGAGGGGGTGGTGTGGGTTTGAATGTCCTACATGGTACGATGGGGAAAAAGTGTTGAAGGAAGGGGGATACCGCGTCTCAACCGTCAGTGTCCCACTCCCACTCCCGGAGGACCCCCATCCAGGTGATCCTCCCTCACTGGTCCACCCCCTAGGAACTGGATCCAATAGCGATGGCTGTGTCCTGGCCACCTGAATGACAGATCCACAGGGACTAGCTGGGAGACACCTTCTGGTTTCTCACACCACTCCTGCAACATTGTACCCTTCCAGCCCTCTTCTTCGTCCCAGTACCTAGGGAATTATAGGACTTGATGTACCTAATCTCAAAATCCGTTTTCTGAGTTTGCTTTTCATTTTTAAGCCCCTGCCTATTCTTAACAATATTATTAAAAGGAATATCACACGGATTAGTTACCAGGCCTAATTTAAAAGAGGAAGGCAGTCCTTTCTGGATTTTGTTGTTCACAAATTTCCTTTGATTATACTTTTTGGTGTTATAGAGGTTATTAGCTTTACAAGTCTCTAGAGTTTTAGATGGCTGTTTATTTCTTCCAAGGCCTAGGAGTTGATTGTATTCGCCCCTATGTATATGTGTATCTCGTGGAACGAAAGGATGATTATTACAACAAGCCATTACATATCTTGTCATTAGGGAGACATCCTTCGTAGAGCAAGACAAATGCTGTGTCTCATCCCAAAGAGTCCTCTCACTCCCATGGGCCTTTTCTCCTCCCAGGTGATCCTCCCACAGTACACCACCCCCAGGGTTGGGATCAGGAAGCGTCTGCCTTTCCCTGAACACCTGGGAGAAGACTTTGGGCAGGGTTTCAGTGAGGGATCCGTATGATTCAACACACCACCCACTGGGATGAGTATGTTGAGCCCTTGAGGGATTCTCCCTCTTCTTAGTATTTGGGTAATCACTGGGTTGCAGAGGCAGAGTTCGAAAAGTTTCTCACTCTTCTTAGTATTTAACTCTTTACTGAGACGAAGAGGATGAGCCCCTGAGGGTTTCTCAGTCAGTTTTCTTATGTCATGGTCCTCCACTGGGAAGAGTAGGCTGCATCCCTGAGAGTTTCTCTTCTTATGAATTGGTCCTTCACTGAGACGAGAAGGCTGCGTCCCTAAGAATTTCTCACTCTTCTTCTGACTTGGTCCTTCACTGAGACGAGGAGGCTGTGTCTCTACGAATTTCCCACTCTTCTTCTGACCTGGTCCTTCACTGAGACAAGGAGGCTGTATCCCTAAGAATTTCTCACTCTTCTTTTGACTTGGCCCTTCACTGGCACAAGGAGGCTATGTCCCTAAGAATTTCCCACTCTTCTTCTGACCTGGTCCTTCACTGGGACGAGGAGGCTGTGTCCCTAAGAATTTCCCACTCTTCTTCTGACCTGGTCCTTCACTGAGACGAGGTGGCTGTATCCCTAAGAATTTCTCACTCTTCTTTTGACCTAGCCCTTCACTGGCACAAGGAGGCTGTGTCCCTAAGAATTTCTCTCTCTTCTTCTGACTTGGCCCTTCACTGGCACAAGGTGGCTGTGTCCCTAAGAATTTCTCACTCTTCTTTTGACCTAGCCCTTCACTGGCACAAGGAGGCTGTGTCCCTAAGAATTTCTCTCTCTTCTTCTGACTTGGCCCTTCACTGGCACAAGGTGGCTGTGTCCCTAAGAATCTCTCACTCTTCTTTTGACCTGGTACTTCACAGAGACAAGGAGGCTCTGTCACTAAGACATTTCTCACTCTTCTTTTGACTTGGTCCTTCACTGGGACAAGGAGGCTCTGTCCCTAAGAATGTCTCACTCTTCTTCTGCATTAGTCCTTCACTCAGATGAGGAGGTTTTATCCCTAACAATTTCTCCTTTTTCTTCTGACTTGGTCCTTCACTGGGACGCAGAGGCTGACCCCAGGAAGATTTGACAGTTTGTTGCTTTTCGCCATTTACTGCAAACGAGTATGAGTATCCCAATCATCAATCATCATATTCGGTAGGTACAACATATGCTCTTTAAAAAAATAACCTTGGCGGTCCTGCAATCCCATGGCTTCAAATTTAAGGGAGTGCTATAGAAATATACCGATCCTGTCCCCAAGTAGGGGTAAGATTTGTGAGGCCATGACACTCAAAGTGAATAAAGGCTGAAGCAAGCAGGCATTGGCGGCTGTACCATTTTAAAAAATGTTCAGAATATGGGGGAGAGAGGTAGGAGATTAATGGGGGAGGATTGCTAGGCCGTGTGTACAGGGTCAGCCAATAGAATACAGCATCTATGTCGGATTAGTGTGTGACTTTTTAACGTTTATCTAAAAGACCAAACTGTGGAGATCATGGCACATGAAGAGCAAGTGCTCTGAAACAGACTTTGGACAAGGCGCCCATTTTAGCAAGCCACCCAGTTAGTCAAAAACGTGAATCCGGTCCCCACTGAGAGGAGGCGCCACAACGACCAGCAGCTTCATGAATAACCTGATGGCGAACTACTGAGGCCAAAGTTCACCGGGGTGCCCACAAATGACAAACAAAAGGTACTTTCTGGTGCTTCGGAAGGATGTGAATGGGAGGAGGAGGCATCCTGTAGACCACAAAAAATTGTATCAATCAATGAACTGAAAGCAACAGATAACATGCACTACATGCACACATGGTACCAATCAATGAACTGAAAGCAACGAATAACATGCACTACATACAAATATGGTATCAATCAATGAACTGAAAGCAACGGATAACATGTGCTACATGCACACATGGTATCAATCAATGAACTGAAAGCAACGGATAACATGCACTACATACAAACATGGTATCAATCAATGAACTGAAAGCAACGGATAACCTGCACTGCATGCAAACATGGTATCAATCAATGAACTGAAAGCAACGGATAACATGCACTACGTGCAAACATGGTATCAATCAATGAACTGAAGCAAGGGATAACATGCACTCCGTGCAAACATGGTATCAATCAATGAACTGCAACCAATGGATAACATGAACTGCGTGCAAACAAAATCAATCAATGAACTGAAAGCAACGGATAACATGCACTGCATGCAAACATGGTATCAATCAATGAACTGAAAGCAACAGATACCATGCACTACATGCACACATGGTATCAATCAATGAACTGAAAGCAACGGATAACATGCACTGCATACAAACATGGTATCAATCAATGAACTGAAAGCAACGGATAACATGCACCACATGCACACATGGTATCAATCAATGAACTGAAAGCAACGGAAAACATGCACTACATACAAACATGGTATCAATCAATGAACGGAAAGCAACGGATAACATGCACTACATGCACACATGGTATCAATCAATGATACACTTATGTAAAATGTAAATATGCAATCAATACTGATTGAGAGTTTCACAAATATGAGACCCCAAAGTGCCCAACCAAAAAAAAAAAAAAACACTCACTGATAGCAATTACAGGAAGACGGTTGTGAAGACATGAAACTACACACATGCTGCTACCAGCACCATACGTGGCTCAGCGGTACAAGCACAGCTTGCACATGAGATGAATTTGAAAAGCAAACATGTAATGACAAGTATGTATGACAGTCCACAATGCTGAAGAAGGACGTTAAGGCAAAGGACTAACGTAACATTTGTCACAGGATGGAGTTGACCACTAAAACACAAAGGGGTTCAAAGAAAAACAAGTAATTTATTGACTTGAAACAAGAATCGCGGATAAATATACAGGAAAATGTATATAAATAATTGTTAAACAAAATAAAAGAGAGTATAAAAGCAATTGAATAAAGACAGACACAGCACCAGGTGATACAGATGGCGGCTTTCCTTGCTGTTGTCCTTGCTGACCTCTGTAAAGGGGAAAAACAAACATATTATGAAACCAGTGAAAATATAACAAAGTGAACCATACACTCATCACTTCACTTCCAGCAACTGGCATGGACATGACTTCATGGAACTCAGTTTCTATTGAATTCCAATGAAGCAGGGCATCATAATATAGAGGTTACTTACTGCCGTAGCTACTGATGAAGCATGGTATCATGATATAGAGGTTACTTACTGCCGTAGCTACTGATGACGCATGGTATCATGCTATAGAGGTTACTTACTGCCGTAGCTACTGATGAAGCATTGTATCATGATATAGAGGTTACTACTGATGAAGCATGGTATCATGATATAGAGGTTACTTATTGCCGTAGCTACTGATGAAGCAGGGTATCATGATATAGAGGTTACTACTGATGAAGCATGGTATCATGATATAGAGGTTACTTATTGCCGTAGCTACTGATGAAGCAGGGTATCATGATATAGAGGTTACTACTGATGAAGCATGGTATCATGATATAGAGGTTACTTATTGCCGTAGCTACTGATGAAGCAGGGTATCATGATATAAAGGTTACTTACTGCCGTAGCTACTGATGAAGCATGGTATCATGATATAGAGGTTACTTACTGCCGTAGCTACTGATGAAGCATGGTATCATGATATAGAGGTTACTTACTGCCATAGCTACTGATGAAGCATGATATCATAATATAGAGGTTACTTACTGCCGTAGCTACTGATGACGCATGGTACCATGATATAGAGGTTACTTACTGGCGTAGCTACTGATGAAGCATGGTATCATGATATAGAGGTTACTTACTGCCGTAGCTACTGATGAAGCATGGTATCATGATATAGAGGTTACTTACTGCCGTAGCTACTGATGAAGCATGGTATCATGATATAGAGGTTACTACTGATGAAGCATGGTATCATGATATAGAGGTTACTTATTGCCGTAGCTACTGATGAAGCAGGGTATCATGATATAAAGGTTACTTACTGCCGTAGCTACTGATGAAGCATGGTATCATGATATAGAGGTTACTTACTGCCGTAGCTACTGATGAAGCATGGTATCATGATATAGAGGTTACTTACTGCCGTAGCTACTGATGAAGCATGGTATCATGATGTAGAGGTTACTTACTGCCGTAGCTACTGATGAAGCGTTGTATCATGATATAGAGGTTACTTACTGCCGTAGCTACTGATGAAGCGTGGTATCATGATATAGAGGTTACGTACTGCCGTAGCTAGTGATGAAGCGTGGTATCATGATATAGAGGTTACTTTCTGCCGTAGCTACTGATGAAGCATGGTATCATGATATAGAGGTTACTACTGATGAAGCATGGTATCATGATATAGAGGTTACTTATTGCCGTAGCTACTGATGAAGCAGGGTATCATGATATAAAGGTTACTTACTGCCGTAGCTACTGATGAAGCATGGTATCATGATATAGAGGTTACTTACTGCCGTAGCTACTGATGAAGCATGGTATCATGATATAGAGGTTACTTACTGCCGTAGCTACTGATGAAGCATGGTATCATGATGTAGAGGTTACTTACTGCCGTAGCTACTGATGAAGCGTTGTATCATGATATAGAGGTTACTTACTGCCGTAGCTACTGATGAAGCGTGGTATCATGATATAGAGGTTACGTACTGCCGTAGCTAGTGATGAAGCGTGGTATCATGATATAGAGGTTACTTTCTGCCGTAGCTACTGATGAAGCGTGGTATCATGATATAGAGGTTACTACTGATGAAGCATGGTATCATGATATAGAGGTTACTTACTGCCGTAGCTACTGATGAAGCATGGTATCATGATATAGAGGTTACTTACTGCCGTAGCTACTGATGAAGCATGGTATCATGATGTAGAGGTTACTTACTGCCGTAGCTACTGATGAAGCATGGTATCATGATATAGAGGTTACTACTGATGAAACATGGTATCATGATATAGAGGTTACTTACTGCCGTAGCTACTGATGAAGCATGGTATCATGATATAGAGGTTACTTACTGCCGTAGCTACTGATGAAGCATTGTATCATGATATAGAGGTTACTACTGATGAAGCATGGTATCATGATATAGAGGTTACTTACTGCCGTAGCTACTGATGAAGCATGGTATCATAATATAGAGGTTACTTACTGCCGTAGCTACTGATGAAGCATGGTATCATGATATAGAGGTTACGTACTGCCGTAGCTACTGATGAAGCATTGTATCATGATATAGAGGTTACTACTGATGAAGCATGGTATCATGATATAGAGGTTACTTACTGCCGTAGCTACTGATGAAGCATGGTATCATAATATAGAGGTTACTTACTGCCGTAGCTACTGATGAAGCATGGTATCATGATATAGAGGTTACTTACTGCCGTAGCTACTGATGAAGCATGGTATCATGATATAGAGGTTACTTACTGCCGTAGCTACTGATGAAACATGGTATCATGATATAGAGGTTACTTACTGCCGTAGCTACTGATGAAGCATGGTATCATGATATAGAGGTTACTTACTGCTGTAGCTACTGATGAAGCATGGTATCATGATATAGAGGTTACTGTTGTGGTGACTTATGAAGAGTATGAAGAGAAGGAAGTCTTTAATGCTATTCATAGTGCTTCACCCCTGTGTGCTGCATCCCTGTATGATGTCATGGAATGTTGATATGATGATATGATATGATATGGCATTTGTAACGCACCTATACACAAGTGTTTCAAGGCGCGACGAGGCAGGGAGGGGGGAACAAGGGGAAGACAGACAACGATCCTACTAGGCCAGGTGTCATTCAGACCGCGCAAGTGCAGGGGTAGGGGGAAGGGAAAAAGTGCAAGGGGAAGGGGGGGGAGTGCAGTACAAATAGTAGAATAGAAATAAAATAAATAAATAGGGCCAGCTGGTGGCAAGTGCAAGGTAAGTGCAGACAAGTGCTGGGGGGGGCTGTAGTGATACAGAGACAGTCCCGCAGTGCAGGGGTTGCCAGGGAGGCAGTGCAAGTGAAGAGTGACTGGGCCCAGGACCGAGGTCGGTGAGAATGGCCCAGTTGCAGAATCAGTGCAGTTTTGGTGAAGAATTTAGCAGGGGAGAGGGAGAGAGAAAGCAGAAGTGAAGAGGAAGGTTTTGAGGTGCTTCCGGAACCGGAGATGGTTCTCCTCAAGTTTCAGGGAGGCAGGAAGGCTGTTCCAGAGGGAGGCCCCTGCCGCGGAGAGCGATCTACCCCCAGCTCGTTGCTTCGAGAAGCGGCTGACCCTGAGGGAGTTGGAGACGGATGAGCGTAGGGCTCGGGAAGGAAGATATTTAGGAAGAGAGAGTTGAAGGTATTTAGGCCCCAGGCCCCAGAAGGCCTTGTGGACAATGCAGAGGGTTTTAAACTTAATCCTCGCAGCCACTGGGAGCCAGTGTAGAGATTTCAGTCCTGGAGAGATACGGTCCCTGGGCTTGAGGCCAAGGACAAGTGTCGCAGTTCTGTTCTGGATGAGTTGCAGGGGGCGGAGAGTGGGGGCAGGCAGATTAAGATAGAGGCTGTTACAGTAGTCCAGCTTCGAGAGAACCAGGGCTCGGGAGACAGTGAGCTTCTGGGGGAAGGAGAGGAAGGGAAGAATACCTCTGAGGAGGTGCAGCTGGTAATGTGACTTCTTAGAGACGTCAGATATATGAGGAGAGAAGGAGAGTGTGGAGTCGAAGATGACCCCGAGGTTTTTTGCCTTGCAGGTAGGAGCAGGAAGAGGGCCAAGAGAGGCCAGCCAGAGAGCTGCAGGGAAGGAGGGAGTGGGTGTGCCGATGAGTAGGATCTCAGTCTTACCTGCATTAAGGCAGAGGTCATTGGCAGCACACCATTCCTGGATAGCAGACAGACAGTCAGAGATGAGGGAGGGAGAGGAGGAGGCCGAGGGTAGCCTGAAAATGAGCTGGGTATCGTCCGCATAGCACTGAAAGTTGGGGCAGAGGGCGGCGATGCGGTGGGCAAGGAGTGCCAGATACTGGTTGAACAGCCATGGAGAGAGATTAGATCCCTGGGGAACGCCACAGGTGGAGAAAAAGATGTCAGAGACGAAGGACCCAAGTTGGACCTGGGAGGGTCGATTGGAAAGGAAAGAGGTCAGCCACGCCAGAGTCTGACCAGTGATACCCAGGTTATCACGGAGACGGTTGAGCAGGATGGCATGGTTGACAGTTCAAAGGCAGAAGAGAGATCGAGCAGAATGAGAACACACGGAGTGTTGGAGTCGAGGTTCAAGAGCAGGTCCTCACGGATGTTCAGGAGAGCAGTTTCCGTGCTTCTGGCCGCTCTGAAGCCAGATTGATGGGCATGGAGACTATCAACAGCTTCAGCATGGAGGTTAAGCTGGGAGATGGCCAGTTTCTCCAGGAGCTTGCCCAGGAAGGGAGTGATGGAGATTGGGCGATAGTTAGCCGGACAGGAGGGGTCGGCAGAGGGTTTCTTAAGGAGAGGGTGCACAAGGGAGTGCTTGAGGGGGGATGGGAAGACTTCAGAGGTGAAGGAGTGGTTGCAAAAGTCAGCCAGGGCAGGAGCCAGGGAGTCGATGTGGTCCTTGATAGTTTTGGAGGAACAGGGGTGAATCTGTTTAGACGAGACTTTCATAGATCGGACTTGTCTGGAAACCTCGTCAGCAGAAAAAAGGGGAAAGGCAGAGAAGGAGGGAGGAGGGGTGGCTGCAGAAGGGCCAGAGGAAGAGCAGGGAAGAGAGGGGGGAAGGTGATAGGAGGAGAGTGAGGACAGGATGTCCTGAGTTTTAGAGATGAAGTGGGAGGCCAGTGCAGTGCAGAGGGCCTGGGAGGGGACAGGAGAGGTAGAGACTGCAGCAGGGTTGGCAAGCTCCTTGCAGATTTTAAAGAGTTCAGCCGAGTTGTTAGATGCCGCAGAGATGCGGGCTTGGATAAGGGCTCTCTTCTTGGTGAGAACAGAGAGACGGTATTGCCTTTGGAGCAGGCGGCAGGCCAGTTTGTCAGAGGATGAACATGAAGCACGCCATTTCCTCTCTGCCACACTGCACTTGCGTTTTAGGGTGACGAGATCCGAATCATACCAGGAGTTACATTTGGCTTTGGGCTTCAGGCGGATTTTTATGACAGGGGCAAGGATATCAAGAGTATCAGATATAGCAGAGTGGAGCAAGGAGAGGGCTGTGTCAGGGTGGGAGTCAGCCGAAGGGGGGGGGCCAGAAGGTGGCAGCGAAAGCCGCAACTGACACGCGCTTCATGGGTCGGATGACCGAGAAGGTGGGTGGCAATGATGAGGGTGGCTTTGCCTGTGGGGTAGGGAGGTTGAGGTGGGAGGATAGGAGAAAGTGATCACTCCAGGAGAGAGGAGTGGAGAGAGGGACAGAGAGGGGAAGGTCAGAAGAGATCAGAGCATCAAGAGTGTGCCCTGCAGAATGAGTAGGCCCAGACGGGAGAATAGAGAGTGAGAGAGAGTCGCAGAGGTCACAAAAGAGTCCAGTGGGGGGACAGGAGGCATCTAGGTGGATGTTGAAGTCACCAAGAAAGAGGAGTTGAGTGGTAGAGGACAGGAGTGAGGAGGAGAGGTCAGCCCACTCAGAGAGGAAGGAGGAAATTTGACCAGGTGGCCGATAGATAGCCACGGTAAGGGAATGGCTAAGAGAGAGAGAGAGTCGGCAGACAAGACATTCAAAAGAGGAGTAGGTCTGCGTAGGAGTGACAGTGGCAGGAATCCACTCAGGGAAGATAAGGGCTACCCCCCCCCGCACGGTTGGGTCTGGGCAAGGAGAGGATCTTGTAGCCATCAGGTAGGAGTGTGTCAAAGCTGGTGACAGAGCTGGCCGTGAACCATGTCTCCGTAAGATCGAGGACGTCAAGGTTCAGTTCCTCAAGAAGGTGACAGATATCAGAGGAATGCCTGATGGCAGAGCCAGCGTTGAGTGTGGCAATGTGGAGAAGGTTGCCATCCTTGAAGGATTTCCGGGCAGGGGTACAGATCAGAGGTACGCCCTGCGGAGGTGTAGAAGAGGGAGGTGGAGAAGGAGCAAGAGAGGGGGCAGGGAGGGAGGGTAGAGGCAAGGTAGCCGAGGACAGATGAGGGGGGACAGCAGGAGAGGAAAGGAAGTTGATGAGGCGTGGGAAGCGTCTATCAAAGAGGTGAAGGTTGGCCTGAGGGCCTTGGACCAGGACAGTCCCATTAGCGTAGACATTAATGATGGCCTTAGAGGAGAGGAAGGAGGCCAAGAGGACATCCCAACGGGTGCCACCATTAATGGGAGAAGAGGAGAAAGGAGAGAGCACAGATACCATATGAAGGGTCCATAGGTCAGGCGAGGGCACGAAAAAGAGGATGTCAGTAAGAGTTTCCTTGGAGCAGGCACTAGAGTAGGTGTCAGCGATAGGGAGGCCTGGGTTGGAGAGCAGGATGTCCTTTTTAAACTTTTTCCTACCAGATTTAGTGAGGAGAGCAGGATAGTCAATAGAGAAGCAGTTAGAGAAGATAGGCGAGATAGAGAGCACCATGGAGTAGGGGGAAAGGGGGGGGGAGACAGACGAAGCAAGAGCACGCAGGCAGGAAGTGAGCGGCAAGCCCAGGTTTACCACATTTAGACAGTGAGTGCGTATTAGGTACAAATGCCACCTAAGTTTGAGAATCCTGCGAGGGTGAAAAAACAAGTTTACCACATTTCGACAGTGAGTGCGTATTAGGTACAAATGCCACCTAAGTTTGAGAATCCTGCGAGGGGGAAAAAACCAAGTTTACCACATTTAGACAGTGAGTGCGTATTAGGTACAAATGCCACCTAAGTTTGAGAATCCTGCGAGGGGGAAAAAACCAAGTTTTCCACAACTATGGGACACGAGCAGGTGGCGAGAGAGTCCAGGCGCCTGGTGTCCCCTGCGGACACCTGCAGACACACAGGGAGCCGCAACCGTAGGAGCCGCCCTTTGCCTAATGGGCCCTTAGCCGGGGGCTGCCGGGCAGGGGGGCTGCCCAGGAAGGGGAAGGATATAGGCGGAGGGAGGAGTGGAAGGGGAGGGGGGTGTGGGCGGGCAGGAAGGCGGGAAGGGAGACCAGGACCAGGAAGTGGGTGGGGGTGAGCAGGCAACACACAATGCGCGCTCAGAGCGCGAATGCCAAATAAAACAAAATCAATTTCACAATCACAGGCAAGGACTCACGGAGGCCCGCTGAGGCCTGGCAGGGCTTGCCGACGTCTGCTGATCCCTCAGGCCACCGGCGACTGCTCTCCAACGCTCGGCTGCACAAAGAAGCGAGCGGGGGGAGCAGCCGCCAAGTAGGCCTGGGGGAGGAAGACCAGTCAGCCAATCAGAGGGTGGGGTGGGCGGGCAGGAAGGCGGGAAGGGAGACCAGGACCAGGAAGTGGGTGGGGGTGAGCAGGCAACACACAACGCGCGCTCAGAGCGCGAATGCCAAATAAAACAAAATCAATTTCACAATCACAGGCAAGGACTCACGGAGGCCCGCGGGGGCCTGGCAGGGCTTGCCGACGTCTGCTGATCCCTCAGGCCACCGGCGACTGCTCTCCAACGCTCGGCTGCACAGCATTTCTTGTTTCTGTGTTCTAATGTTTGTCAGTTGGCGAAGGAGCTGAAGGAGAGGAGCCTCTTAATGTTGGGGGTCTTCTTCTCTTATCATAATCTAAATTAAACCTTTATATTACTTACCTGTCTGCGCCAGCCTCTTCATAACAATGGCGACGAGGATGGGATAAGTTGGCCACTGCAGACGGATGAAAGGACGGATGAAAGGAGACCCCCAGCAACCAGTCGTACCTGTTTTGCCCCACCTGGTAGGAATGTGGGCCCGTGAGTGGGAGTCCGTATTGCCCCTGAGGTCTGCTCTGCCCGTGCTCGGCGTTGAGTGACCTGGAAGAGGAGCGACCCGAAGTGCCCCAGTGTCCTGTTCAAGAGAAGCGGCGGCCCCGCCCCTCAAGTGAGGAAGAGCCGCGGTCCGCCGCGGGCTGCTCCGCATCTTTTTCTTGCGTTGAGCGGCCCGCCAGTGTGAACGACGGGCATCGTTGTGGAAGCTTCACATGTGCGGGACATTTTCCGGGAGGAACTGTCGTGGGAGCAAGCTCAGGAGAGACCACCCCACCCCTCCTCAGCGGTGAGCAGCTGATCAAACACCATCGGCACAGGGAAGGTTGCTCCGCTTTTCCCCGGCGTTGAGCGGCCGTTGTGTCCCTGCAACAGTTGTCAAGTAAGTGCTGATATCCCTGTATACTGCCGCGGATCCCGACACGGACCATTACTCTACAGCCGTTCGTTATAGTGCAGGAAGGAAGAAGTCCCAATTACCGTATTCCTGCTTATAGACCGTTAGGGTGCATCCGCACAGGAGGGTGGAACGAAATTACCGTAATACATGTAATAGAGGCCCAAGTAAATTCAAATACAGCGCCGCTCTGGTTACATTGCTACAGCATTTCCCCAGAGAGGTTGAACTTTACATGAGAAGCGGGGAGAACACGCAGCTAAAGTAGCATTTTTGTAAGTGTCACTGAGGAAACAACTGTGACAGCAAAAGAGGTCTCAACTTGAAGAAAATGTTTTTGTAGGAACCCTGCGGATGAGACCCCGTTATGGGAAAGTGACTTCTGCATTTCCAGTGCAAGGATTAGATTCCTTTCTCCGATAAGCACACAAGGTCTTAACTTAAAAGTGCAACGAGAAAACACCGCCCTGAACCAAGAACTTTTGAACCAATAGTGTAACCTTAGTTGCCAGCCCTTGAAAACATGGCAGCTTTGCCTGGCATATCTGGTCCTCCCATATTTATGCCTACGCCAGGGGCGGCGAAGATTGCTTGGCCCCAATGGCGCAAAGGCTTTATGCATTATATGAAGGCAGCCGGCGGAACGGCATATTCCAGCGAAAGGAAGTTAGCGTTATTGCTTCACTTTTTGGGTTACGAAGGCCAAAGGATTTTTGAGACCCTCCCTCAGCTAGCAAGTGATGGAAGTGGGGATGAATTGAATGATTTCGAGTCAGCCTTGATGAAGTTGGACAAACATTTCAACCCAAAAAGAAGCACGATTTTGGAACGTTACAATTTCCGCATGCGCATACAGGCTCATGGGGAGTCCGTTGAAGACTATGTGACTGCTCTCTGTCACCTGGCCCTAACCTGTAAATTTCAAGGAAGTTTCGACGAGCACATCCGTGATCAATTCATGACTCATTGTCGGTCTAATAAGATTTGCGAGGAACTGTGGCTGAAGGATGAGCCGAATTTGGATGAGGCATTGGACTTGGCTAAACGAGTAGAACATTCTCTGGCGTGTGTTGCCAAGCTATCAAAAGCTGAAGGAGGAGATTCTAAGGATAGCAAGCCGGAAGTGTTAAATGTGGGTGAAGGGAAGAACAAAAGGAAGGGAAGAAACAAACAGAAGGAGAGGAGTAATACAGAAGAAAGAAGAAACCAAGAAGCGACGCAAAGAAGTGAAAGGAGAGAAGATAAAAAGGATGAGAGATTGTGCTATCGGTGTGCCAGTGCGTCACATTTTGCATCTTCAGTAGTGTGCCCAGGGCGGAAGGCAATCTGTAATAAGTGCAAAAGGAGAGGACACTTTGGGACATGCTGCAAGAACTATCAGTTTGGCCAAACGAGTCAAAGGAAGGTCCTATACGTGAACGAAGAGGAAGAGGGGAGGTCATCAGAAGATGACACTGTACTGGCATTGCAAAATGTTATCGTGAACACAGTCAATGTTGTTAGTAGGGATGGTGACCCGGATGATTGTGAGCGCCCATATGCTGTTTTGACTGTGAATGGAGGTAAGGTGTCGATGATGGCTGACTCAGGGTCGAAAATCACGCTAATATCCAGAAAAGCATTTGAAAGTGAAATGAAAGGGGCAGTGTCGACATTATCAGAGCCAGACATAAGTCCTAGGGGGTACAATCAAGAAAAAATTGATTTGCTGGGATATGTCTGGTATAGGTTTGAATTTAAAGGACGCAGCTGTGATGGGAAAATATATGTGACTAAGAAGGGTCAATCCTTGTTAGGATGGAGAGAGCAAAAGAATTTGGGAATCAGGTTAGACCCCAACCATCCTGAACAAGTTTTACAAGTATCAGAAGTATGTTCAACGTAGAGCAAGTATGTGAGAGAGTATGGGAAGGTATTTGACGAGACATTGGGAAGAGTGAAGGGATTTCAACATCAAATATTATTGAAAAGAGGCAGTGTTCCCACTGTGGCGAAGCTCAGGCCCGTCCCTTTTACGTTAAGGGACAGAGTAAAGAAGGAGTTGGAGAAGCTTCTTAAGTCAGGAGTGATTGAAAGAGCTGGCGGGGGTCGAATGGGTTTCCCCAGTCGTTATTGTGAAGAAAAGTTCAGGGGATCTGAGGCTGTGCGTTGACATGCGCGAGTTGAATAAGTGCGTGTTGGTGGACAGCCACCCTCTGCCCAACATGGGTGAGTTGTTAACCATGGTGGGTGGGGGAAAGTACTTCTCTAAACTGGACATGACGTCAGCCTATCATCAGGTGGAGTTGGAGGAGGCTTGTAGGAAAGTTACGGCGTTTGTGACACATGAAGGAGTATTCCAATTTAGGAGAATGCCCTTCGGGTTAGCGTCCGCCTCCTCAGTGTTCCAGAAAATCATGGATCGCCTGTTGAAGGGGGTGAAGGGTGTTTTCTGTTTTCAGGATGATGTGTTGGTGAGTGGAGTGACATTGGAGGAGCATGACAGAAATGTATGTAAGGTGTTGAAGATATTTGAGGAAAGAGGTATCACTCTGAGAGAAGAGAAATGCAAATTTGCTGTGACTAAAGTGGACTATTTGGGACATGAGGTGTCGGGGAATGGTATCAGACCCAAGGAAGAGATGGTGAGTGCCATAAAGAGGATAGAAAGACCAAAAGATAAGAGTGAGTTGCGCTCTTTCTTAGGAATGACAGAGTTTCATCAGAAATTTGTGGTAAATTATGCTGACAAAGTGCATGAAATGAGGAAAATTCTGAGGAAAGGTGTTGAATTTGTGTGGAATAGTCAGTGTGAGGCGGAGCTCAATGGAATAAAAGAAGAGATAAACTTAGCCCAACCATTAGGATGTTTTGACACGAGAAAGCCATCCATCATCACAGTGGATGCAAGTTAATGTGGACTAGGCGCAGTTTTATCCCAGAAACAAGACGATGGGTCTGAAGAGGTGATAGCTCATGCCTCGAGGGGTCTCAAGGGTGCGGAGGTGAGATATTCTGTTCTCGAAAAGGAGGCATTGGCATGTTTCTGGGCTGTGGAACGATTCAGAAACTTTGTGTGGGGTGTGGAGTTTGTAATTCGTACAGATCACAAACCACTTAAAGCTATATTCGAGAATAAGGGCCTTGATAAGGTTTCCCGCAGGGTGGCAGGTTGGGTCACCAGAATGCAGACACATTGTTTCAAGATGGAGGTCATTCCCGGAAAGGACAATATACTGGCTGACAATTTATCAAGGATGAGAGTAGTTGACTCTGGTATTGTGGAAAGTGAAGAAATGGAATTAGTGTTTGTCAATACTGACGGTATAGTGTCCAAACAGGAGTGGTTAGATGGGATGAGGAGCGATGAGAACATAAATAAAATAATTCTGTATGTTGTTTCTGCGGCATGGCCTAATAAGGTGGAAGTGGCGGAGGGCGTGAGGCCGTATTGGGAAGTGAAGGATGAATTGTCGGTCATCGATGGGGTATTGTTCAGATGGGGAAGGGCTGTGGTTCCGGTTGGTTTGAGGAAGAAGGTGATAGAGCTGGCACATAGCGGTCACATAGGAGTTACCAAAACCAAAGGTGTGTTGAGAGAAGACTATTGGTGGCCGGGTTTTGACAAGGAAATAGAAAATTGTTTAGCAAATTGTCAATTTTGTGTCAAGAGTGGGAAGGGAGTTGTAGCCAAGAAGCAGCCATTGGTGGACGTGGGTCTCCCATCTAGGATATGGAGTGATCTCGCCATGGATATCCTTGGTCCTGTGGAATTGGGTTATGGACGTGGAAGGTTCATAGTTCTGGTAGTAGATCTGTTTTCTAGATGGGTGAATTTTAAAATTGTGAGAGATGTCACGGGAGAAAGCATGATAAAGACATTGCAGGAGATATTTTCCAATGAAGGTATACCGGAGAGTTTGTTGACGGACAATGGTTTGTAGGGGGCAACTTCACCAGCTATTTAAGGAAATGTGGAGTTGATCACAAAAGAACCTCATTGTATCATCCAGAATCCAATGGAGTGGTTGAAAGGATGAATAGGTGTGTGATGGAGAGCATTCGTATGGGAGAAGAGTGCGGATTGGATAAGTTGGCCATGATACAGAATAGGATCTGGGCCCTGAGGATAGCGCCACATTCAACAAATGGTCTGTGCCCGTTTGAGCTTATGAGAGGCAGGAAGCCATATTCCATGGCGTGTCCGCCATGGCTGGGTAGGAGTAGGGAAACGGATCTGGTTGTCGATGAAGTGAGAAAGTCATTGGTGAGGAAGAAGTCTGAATGGGTTGCGCGTGAAAGCCTGAAGAGAGGTAAGAAAGAACTGCGCGTAGAGTGTGGAGATGGGGTCAGGATTAAGAAGGGAATTGTCAAGAGGAAAGGGGATTCCCTTTATTCGGATCCGGTCAGAGTTGTAGTGGTTATGGAAGGGGCCATACGTGTGGCTGGAGGACAAGTGTGGAATAAAGACAGAATTGCTACTGTTAAGAGAGGCCACATATAAGTTTATGTGCCATAAACTGGACCATTGTTGAGTTATCTTGGTCATCAATGTGACATCTTTGAATTATTTTGTTGAGATTAAAAGGGGAGATGTGTTGTGGTGACTTATGAAGAGTATGAAGAGAAGGAAGTCTTTAATGCTATTCATAGTGCTTCACCCCTGTGTGCTGCATCCCTGTATGATGTCATGGAATGTTGATGACAGCATTTCTTGTTTCTGTGTTCTAATGTTTGTCAGTTGGAGAAGGAGCTGAAGGAGAGGAGCCTCTTAATGTTGGGGGTCTTCTTCTCTTATCATAATCTAAATAAAATCTTTATATTACTTACCTGTCTGCGCCAGCCTCTTCATAACAGTTACTACTGATGAAGCATGGTATCATGATATAGAGGTTACTTATTGCCGTAGCTACTGATGAAGCAGGGTATCATGATATAGAGGTTACTACTGATGAAGCATGGTATCATGATATAAAGGTTACTTACTGCCGTAGCTACTGATGAAGCAGGGTATCATGATGTAGAGGTTACTTACTGCTGTAGCTACTGATGAAGCATCGTGGAGTTGACCACTAAAACACAAAGGGTTTCAAAGAAAAACAAGTAATTTATTGACTTGACACATGATATAGAGGTTACTACTGAAGAAGCATGGTATCATAATATAGAGGTTACTTACTGCCGTAGCTACTGATGAAGCATGGTATCATGATATAGAGGTTACTTACTGCCGTAGCTACTGGTGAAGCATGGTATCATGATATAGAGGTTACTTACTGCCGTAGCTACTGATGAAGCATGATATCATAATATAGAGGTTACTACCGATGAAGCATGGTATCATGATATAGAGGTTACTTACTGCTGTAGCTACTGATGAAGCATGATATCATAACATAGAGGTTACTACTGATGAAGCATGGTATCATGATATAGAGGTTACTTACTGCCCTAGCTACTGATGAAGCATGGTATCATGATATAGAGGTTACTTACTGCCGTAGCTACTGGTGAAGCATGGTATCATGATATAGAGGTTACTTACTGCCGTAGCTACTGATGAAGCATGGTATCATGATATAGAGGTTACTACTGATGAAGCATGGTATCATGATATAGAGGTTACTTACTGCCGTAGCTACTGATGAAGCATGGTATCATAATCTAGAGGTTACTTACTGCCGTAGCTACTGATGAAGCGTGGTTTCATGATATAGAGGTTACTTACTGCCGTAGCTACTGATGAAGCATGGTATCATGATATAGAGGTTACTTACTGCCGTAGCTACTGATGAAGCATGGTATCATGATATAGAGGTTACTTACTGCCGTAGCTACTGATGAAGCATGGTATCATGATATAGAGGTTACTTACTGCTGTAGCTACTGATGAAGCATGGTATCATAATATAGAGGTTACTACTGATGAAGCATGGTATCATGATATAGAGGTTACTACTGATGAAGCATGGTATCATGATATAGAGGTTACTTACTGCCGTACCTACTGATGAAGCAGGGTATCATGATATAGAGGTTACTACTGATGAAGCATGGTATCATAATCTAGCGGTTACTTACTGCCGTAGCTACTGATGAAGCGTGGTATCATGATATAGAGGTTACTTACTGCCGTAGCTACTGATGAAGCATGGTATTATGATATAGAAGTTACTTACTGCCGTAGCTACTGATGAAGCATGGTATCATGATATAGAGGTTACTTACTGCCGTAGCTACTGATGAAGCAGTGTATCATGATATAAAGGTTACTTACTGCCGTAGCTACTGATGAAGCATGGTATCATGATGTAGAGGTTACTTACTGCTGTAGCTACTGATGAAGCATCGTGGAGTTGACCACTAAAACACAAAAGGTTTCAAAGAAAAACAAGTAATTTATTGACTTGACACATGATATAGAGGTTACTACTGATGAAGCATGGTATCATGATATAGAGGTTACTTACTGCCGTAGCTACTGATGAAGCATGGTATCATGATATAGAGGTTACTTACTGCCGTAGCTACTGGTGAAGCATGGTATCATGATATAGAGGTTACTTACTGCCGTAGCTACTGATGAAGCATGGTATCATGATATAGAGGTTACTTACTGCCGTAGCTACTGATGAAGCATGGTATCATGATATAGAGGTTACTTACTGCTATAGCTACTGATGAAGCATGGTATCATGATATAGAGGTTACTACTGATGAAGCATGGTATCATGATATAGAGGTTACTTACTGCCGTAGCTACTGATGAAGCATGGTATCATGATATAGAGGTTACTTACTGCCGTAGCTACTGGTGAAGCAGGGTATCATGATATAGAGGTTACTTACTGCCGTAGCTACTGATGAAGCATGGTATCATGATGTAGAGGTTACTTACTGCCGTAGCTACTGATGCAGCATGGTATCATAACCTAGAGGTTACTTACTGCCGTAGCTACTGATGAAGCGTGGTAATATGATATAGAGGTTACTTACTGCCGTAGTTACTGATGAAGCATGGTATCATAATCTAGAGGTTACTTACTGCCGTAGCTACTGATGAAGCATGGTATCATGATATAGAGGTTACTTACTGCCGTAGCTATTGATGAAGCATGGTACCATGATATAGAGGTTACTTACTGCCGTAGCTACTGATGAAGCATGGTATCATAATATAGAGGTTACTTACTGCCGTAGCTACTGATGAAGCATGATATCATAATATAGAGGTTACTTACTGCCGTAGCTACTGATGACGCATGGTACCATGATATAGAGGTTACTTACTGCCGTAGCTACTGATGAAGCATGGTATCATAATATAGAGGTTACTTACTGGCGTAGCTACTTATAAAGCATGGTATCATGATGTAGAGGTTACTTACTGCCATAGCTACTGATGAAGCATGGTATCATGATATAGAGGTTACTTACTGCCGTAGCTACTGATGAAGCATGGTATCATAATCTAGAGGGTACTTACTGCCGTAGCTACTGATGAAGCATGGTATCATGATGTAGAGGTTACTTACTGCCGTAGCTACTGATGCAGCATGGTATCATGATATAGAGGTTACTTACTGCCGTAGCTACTGATGAAGCATGGTATCATAATCTAAAGGTTACTGAGTGCCGTAGCTACTGATGAAGCATGGTATCATGATATAGAGGTTACTTACTGCCGTAGCTACTGATGAAGCATGGTATCATAATCTAAAGGTTACTTACTGCCGTAGCTACCGATGAAGCATGGTATCCTGATATAGAGGTTACTTACTGCCGTAGCTACTGATGAAGCATGGTATCATGAAATAGAGGTTACTTACTGCCGTAGCTACTGATGAAGCATGGTAGCATGCTATAGAGGTTACTTACTGCCGTAGCTACTGATGAGCATGGTATCATACAGTAGAGGTTATTTACTGCCATAGCTACTGATGAAGCATGGTATCATGATATAGAGGTTACTTACTGCCGCAGCTACTGATGAAGCATGGTATCATGATATAGAGGTTACTTACTGCCGTAGTTACTGATGAATACTGCCGTAGCTACTGATGAAGCATGGTATCATACTGTAGAGGTTACTTACTGCCGTAGCTATTGATGAAGCATGGTACCATGATATAGAGGTTACTTACTGCCGTAGCTACTGATGAAGCATGGTATCATAATATAGAGGTTACTTACTGCCGTAGCTACTGATGAAGCATGATATCATAATATAGAGGTTACTTACTGCCGTAGCTACTGATGACGCATGGTACCATGATATAGAGGTTACTTACTGCCGTAGCTACTGATGAAGCATGGTATCATAATATAGAGGTTACTTACTGGCGTAGCTACTGATAAAGCATGGTATCATGATGTAGAGGTTACTTACTGCCATAGTTACTGATGAAGCATGGTATCATGATATAGAGGTTACTTACTGCCGTAGCTACTGATGAAGCATGGTATCATAATCTAGAGGTTACTTACTGCTGTAGCTACTGATGAAGCATGGTATCATGATATAGAGGTTACTTACTGCCGTAGCTACTGATGAAGCATGGTATTATGAAATAGAGGTTACTTACTGCCGTAGCTACTGATGAAGCATGGTATCATGCTATAGAGGTGACTTACTGCCGTAGCTACTGATGAAGCATGGTATCATACTGTAGAGGTTATTTACTGCCATAGCTACTGATGAAGCATGGTATCATGATATACCGGTTACTTACTGCCGCAGCTACTGATGAAGCATGGTATCATGATATAGAGGTTACTTACTGCCGTAGCTACTGATGAAGCATGTTATCATACTATAGAGGTTACTTACTGCCGTAGCTACTGATGAAGCATGGTATCATGCTATAGAGGTTACTTACTGCCGTAGCTACTGATGAATACTGCCGTAGCTACTGATGAAGCATGTTATCATACTATAGAGGTTACTTACTGCCGTAGCTACTGATGAAGCATGGCATCATGATATAGAGGTTACTTACTGCCGTAGTTACTGATGAATACTGCCGTAGCTACTGATGAAGCATGGTATCATACTATAGAGGTTACTTACTGCCGTAGCTATTGATGAAGCATGGTACCATGATATAGAGGTTACTTACTGCCGTAGCTACTGATGAAGCATGGTATCATGATATAGAGGTTACTTACTGCCGTAGCTACTGATGAAGCATGGTATCATAATATAGAGGTTACTTACTGCCGTAGCTACTGATGAAGCATGATATCATAATATAGAGGTTACTTACTGCCGTAGCTACTGATGAAGCATGGTACCATGATATAGAGGTTACTTACTGCCGTAGCTACTGATGAAGCATGGTATCATGGTATAGAGTTTACTTACTGCCGTAGCTACTGATGAAGCATGGTATCATGATGTAGAGGTTACTTACTGCCATAGCTACTGATGAAGCATGGTATCATGATGTAGAGGTTACTTACTGCCATAGCTACTGATGAAGCATGGTATCATGATAGAGGTTACTTACTGCCGTAGCTACTGATGAAGCATGGTATCATGATATAGAGGTTACTTACTGCAGTAGCTACTGATGAAGCATGGTATCATGATATAGAGGTTACTTACTGCCGTATCTACTGATGAAGCGTGGTATCATGATATAGAGGTTACTACTGATGAAGCGTTGTATCATGATGTAGAGGTTACTTACTGCCATAGCTACTGATGAAGCATGGTATCATGATATAGAGGTTACTACTGATGAAGCATGGTATCATGATGTAGAGGTTACTTACTGCCATATATACTGATGAAGCATCGTATCATGATATAGAGGTTACTACTGATGAAGCATGGTATCATGATGTAGAGGTTACTTACTGCCATAACTACTGATGAAGCATGGTATCATGATATAGAGGTTACTTACTGGCGTAGCTACTGATAAAGCATGGTATCATGATGTAGAGGTTACTTACTGCCATAGCTACTGATGAAGCATGGTATCATGATATAGAGGTTACTTACTGCCGTAGCTACTGATGAAGCATGGTATCATAATCTAGAGGTTACTTACTGCTGTAGCTACTGATGAAGCATGGTATCATGATATAGAGGTTACTTACTGCCGTAGCTACTGATGAAGCATGGTATTATGAAATAGAGGTTACTTACTGCCGTAGCTACTGATGAAGCATGGTATCATGCTATAGAGGTGACTTACTGCCGTAGCTACTGATGAAGCATGGTATCATACTGTAGAGGTTATTTACTGCCATAGCTACTGATGAAGCATGGTATCATGATATACCGGTTACTTACTGCCGCAGCTACTGATGAAGCATGGTATCATGATATAGAGGTTACTTACTGCCGTAGCTACTGATGAAGCATGTTATCATACTATAGAGGTTACTTACTGCCGTAGCTACTGATGAAGCATGGTATCATGCTATAGAGGTTACTTACTGCCGTAGCTACTGATGAATACTGCCGTAGCTACTGATGAAGCATGTTATCATACTATAGAGGTTACTTACTGCCGTAGCTACTGATGAAGCATGGCATCATGATATAGAGGCTACTTACTGCCGTAGCTACTGATGAAGCATGGTATCATGATATAGAGGTTACTTACTGCCGTAGCTACTGATGAAGCATGGTATCATAATATAGAGGTTACTTACTGCCGTAGCTACTGATGAAGCATGATATCATAATATAGAGGTTACTTACTGCCGTAGCTACTGATGAAGCATGGTACCATGATATAGAGGTTACTTACTGCCGTAGCTACTGATGAAGCGTGGTATCATAATATAGAGGTTACTCACTGCCGTAGCTACTGATGAGGCATGGTATCATGATATAGAGGTTACTCACTGCCGTAGCTACTGATGAAGCATGGTATCATGGTATAGAGTTTACTTACTGCCGTAGCTACTGATGAAGCATGGTATCATGGTATAGAGTTTACTTACTGCCGTAGCTACTGATGAAGCATGGTATTATGAAATAGAGGTTACTTACTGCCGTAGCTACTGATGAAGCATGGTATCATGCTATAGAGGTGACTTACTGCCGTAGCTACTGATGAAGCATGGTATCATACTGTAGAGGTTATTTACTGCCATAGCTACTGATGAAGCATGGTATCATGATATACCGGTTACTTACTGCCGCAGCTACTGATGAAGCATGGTATCATGATATATGGGTTACTTACTGCCGTAGCTACTGATGAAGCATGTTATCATACTATAGAGGTTACTTACTGCCGTAGCTACTGATGAAGCATGGTATCATGCTATAGAGGTTACTTACTGCCGTAGCTACTGATGAATACTGCCGTAGCTACTGATGAAGCATGTTATCATACTATAGAGGTTACTTACTGCCGTAGCTACTGATGAAGCATGGCATCATGATATAGAGGCTACTTACTGCCGTAGTTACTGATGAATACTGCCGTAGCTACTGATGAAGCATGGTATCATACTATAGAGGTTACTTACTGCCGTAGCTATTGATGAAGCATGGTACCATGATATAGAGGTTACTTACTGCCGTAGCTACTGATGAAGCATGGTATCATGATATAGAGGTTACTTACTGCCGTAGCTACTGATGAAGCATGGTATCATAATATAGAGGTTACTTACTGCCGTAGCTACTGATGAAGCATGATATCATAATATAGAGGTTACTTACTGCCGTAGCTACTGATGAAGCATGGTACCATGATATAGAGGTTACTTACTGCCGTAGCTACTGATGAAGCGTGGTATCATAATATAGAGGTTACTCACTGCCGTAGCTACTGATGAGGCATGGTATCATGATATAGAGGTTACTCACTGCCGTAGCTACTGATGAAGCATGGTATCATGGTATAGAGTTTACTTACTGCCGTAGCTACTGATGAAGCATGGTATCATGGTATAGAGTTTACTTACTGCCGTAGCTACTGATGAAGCATGGTATCATGATGTAGAGGTTACTTACTGCCATAGCTACTGAAGAAGCATGGTATCATTGTATAGAGTATACTTACTGCCGTAGCTACTGATGAAGCGTTGTATCATGATGTAGAGGTTACTTACTGCCGTAGCTACTGATGAAGCATGGTATCATGATATAGAGGTTACTTATTGCCGTAGCTACTGATGAAGCATGGTATCATGATATAGAGGTTACTTACTGCCGTAGCTACTGATGAAGCATGGTATCATTGTATAGAGTATACTTACTGCCGTAGCTACTGATGAAGCATGGTATCATGATGTAGATGTTACTTACTGCCATAGCTACTGATGAAGCATGGTATCATGATATAGAGGTTACTTACTGCCATAGCTACTGATGAAGCATGGTATCATGATATAGAGGTTACTTACTGCCATAGCTACTGAAGAAGCATGTTATCATGATATAGAGGTTACTTACTGCCGTAGCTACTGATGAAGCATGGTATCATGGTATAGAGTTTACTTACTGCCGTAGCTACTGATGAAGCATGGTATCATGGTATAGAGTTTACTTACTGCCGTAGCTACTGATGAAGCATGGTATCATGATGTAGAGGTTACTTACTGCCATAGCTACTGATGAAGCATGGTATCATGATAGAGGTTACTTACTGCCGTAGCTACTGATGAAGCATGGTATCATGATATAGAGGTTACTTACTGCAGTAGCTACTGATGAAGCGTGGTATCATGATATAGAGGTTACTTACTGCCGCATCTACTGATGAAGCGTGGTATCATGATATAGAGGTTACTACTGATGAAGCGTGGTATCATGATGTAGAGGTTACTTACTGCCATAGCTACTGATGAAGCATGGTATCATGATATAGAGGTTTCTTACTGCCATATCTACTGATGAAGCATCGTATCATGATATAGAGGTTACTACTGATGAAGCATGGTATCATGATGTAGAGGTTACTTACTGCCATAACTACTGATGAAGCATGGTATCATGATATAGAGGTTACTTACTGCCGTAGCTACTGACGAAGCATGGTATCATGATATAGAGGTTACTTACTGCCGTAGCTACTGACGAAGCATGGTATCATGATATAGAGGTTACTTACTGCCGTAGCTACTGATGAAGCGTGGTATCATGATATAGAGGTTACTTACTGCCGTATCTACTGATGAAGCGTGGTATCATGATATAGAGGTTACTTACTGCCGTATCTACTGATGAAGCGTGGTATCATGATATAGAGGTTACTTACTGCCGTATCTACTGATGAAGCATGGTATCATGATATAGAGGTTACTTACTGCCGTAGCTACTGATGAAGCATGGTATCATGCTATAGAGGTTACTTACTGCCGTAGCTACTGATGAAGCATGGTATCATGGTGTAGAATTTACTTACTGCCGTAGCTACTGATGAAGCATAGTATCATGATGTAGAGGTTACTTACTGCCGTAGCTACTGATGAAGCATGGTATCATGATGTAGAGGTTACTTACTGCCATAGCTACTGATGAAGCATGGTATCATGATATAGAGGTTACTTACTGCCGTAGCTACTCATGAAGCATGGTATCATGATATAGAGGTTACTTACTGCCGTAGCTACTGATGAAGCATGGTATCATTGTATAGAGTATACTTACTGCCGTAGCTACTGATGAAGCATGGTATCATGATGTAGAGGTTACTTACTGCCATAGCTACTGAGGAAGCATGGTATCATGATATAGAGGTTACTTACTGCCATAGCTACTGAAGAAGCATGGTATCATGATATAGAGGTTACTTACTGCCATAGCTACTGATGAAGCATGGTATCATGGTATAGAGTTTACTTACTGCCGTAGCTACTGATGAAGCCTGGTATCATGGTATAGAGTTTACTTACTGCCGTAGCTACTGATGAAGCATGGTATCATGATGTAGAGGTTACTTACTGCCATAGCTACTGATGAAGCATGGTATCATGATGTAGAGGTTACTTACTGCCATAGCTACTGATGAAGCATGGTATCATGATAGAGGTTACTTACTGCTGTAGCTACTGATGAAGCATGGTATCATGATATAGAGGTTACTTACTGCAGTAGCTACTGATGAAGCGTGGTATCATGATATAGAGGTTACTTACTGCCCTATCTACTGATGAAGCGTGGTATCATGATATAGAGGTTACTACTGATGAAGCGTGGTATCATGATGTAGAGGTTACTTACTGCCATAGCTACTGATGAAGCATGGTATCATGATATAGAGGTTTCTTACTGCCATATCTACTGATGAAGCATCGTATCATGATATAGAGGTTACTACTGATGAAGCATGGTATCATGATGTAGAGGTTACTTACTGCCATAGCTACTGATGAAGCATGGTATCATGATATAGAGGTTACTTACTGCCGTAGCTAGTGACGAAGCATGGTATAATGATATAGAGGTTACTTACTGCCGTAGCTACTGATGAAGCATGGTATCATGATATAGAGGTTACTTACTGCCGTAGCTACTGATGAAGCGGGGTATCATGATATAGAGGTTACTTACTGCCGTAGCTACTGATGAAGCGTGGTATCATGATATAGAGGTTACTTACTGCCGTATCTACTGATGAAGCGTGGTATCATGATATAGAGGTTACTTACTGCCGTATCTACTGATGAAGCATGGTATCATGATATAGAGGTTACTTACTGCCGTAGCTACTGATGAAGCATGGTATCATGATATAGAGGTTACTTACTGCCGTAGCTACTGATGAAGCGGGGTATCATGATATAGAGGTTACTTACTGCCGTAGCTACTGATGAAGCGTGGTATCATGATATAGAGGTTACTTACTGCCGTATCTACTGATGAAGCGTGGTATCATGATATAGAGGTTACTTACTGCCGTATCTACTGATGAAGCATGGTATCATGATATAGAGGTTACTTACTGCCGTAGCTACTGATGAAGCATGGTATCATGCTATAGAGGTTACTTACTGCTGTATCTACTGTACTTAGCATCCTCTTGGGACAGGACCATGGCTATTGCACAATGAAGAACCTCATTTTATCTGATATGATATATGATATGATATTTTATTTATATCGCGCCCATACACAGGTGTTTCAGAGCGCGAGCAGGCAAAGGGAGGGGGAGCAGGGGAGAAAACAAAAACAAACGATCTTACTAGGCCCAGTGACATTGAGAACGTGCAAGTGCATGGGAAAGGGAAAGGGGGAAAGTGCAACAGAAAAGGGAGGGGGGGCAAAGAAGTTCAAGGCATAGGATAAATAATAAGTTAGTGGATAAATAAGTGAATAAATAAGGTGATAAGAGCAGTGATTAGTGCATCCAGTGAAGGGTGCTGTGCAGGGCAAGTCAGATAGGGTAGCCTCTGATCTAGCAAAGTGAGGGTGCGTGGTCATGTCCCCTCCAAGTTCCCTTCACACCTAATGGATATCTAAGCTTTGCAGGGACACACAACTAAAAAGATCCCTTCTAATCGGGGTCAAACCAGAAAGAATAATGCAGCAGGGCTGCAGTTGGGACTCTGGGGGTCGAAGCACCTTGAGCTGCAGGCTTTCCGTTCAGTCATTGCGACAGTCCACCTAGCGCTGGGCATCTTTGGAGAGGATCTGGGACCTACCTCCTAACCACACCCGACCTTTCGAAGTCACACCTTGTCTCTGGAATTTCTGTTCTCTCCTCTGTCCTTCTCCACAATGAATGTCCAAACTTCTGCTCCCCCTTTCTGATCCTTTCTACCCCCACTCACCCGCTTGCTCACTTCCACCATCTTCCTAATCTCCTCTGATCGCCTTCTTACTATTTTGTTCCTCACCATGGTCTTGAACTCCCTGCCTGAACTTCCTTCCAACTTTATTCCTTGCGTCCTCTAACAATCTTTCAACCACCTCCTCTCTAAACTGATGTGTTTACGCCTCCACTCCAAATACCTCTTCCGTCGTGTGATTGCCTACTTCCTCTTCATATTCTCTTGCCAGCACCGCCAACGATGTTGTCTCACCCTGCTTCCTCAGTCCAACCTCCTCATTGAGGCCCGCCTATTCGCCAGATGCCTCTACCGTCCTTTGGCTCACAATGTCCCTTCCATCTTTCTTTTTTTCAAAATGCTTACCTCCCCCTCCTGTCCATTCTCCTCCAACCTCCCCCTTTAACAACTTGTTAGACTCCTTCTTAATGTTCTTTACGTCCGCCAACAGGTACTGAAGCCCCTCATTGCACCCCCAACAACCTTTCGCCTTTCTCCTATAAACTTCCAATTTCTTCCAATGCTTGCTCCTCTTGTCTCGATCTACCCAACATCTCTAACAAACCCCCAACCACTTTCTCTTGATTTCTCCGCACCTTCCACCCTCCACCGCCATCCTTCAATACCACTCCTTCCACCACCTTGAGGGATATGTAACCTGCTCACCTGCAAGGGGTATAGTGCCTTGCTCACTTTCCATGGATATAGTGCTATGCTCCCTACACTCCTGTCCCCTTCCTCCTCCTCACCACCTCCTCTCCTTCTACTCCTCCTCCACTCTTCTCTGGGATCCACTGGAGGCTCTCTTCCAACACCATCCTCCTGCTGCTTCAAACACTGGACGACTGACTGGGCACAGCACTACCCTTTTTATTCTCCTCTTGCCCCTCCCCTCAGCTGGGGAGGCAGCAAAGGCAACTGGTCCTTCCTGCTTCCTTCCTGTAGACCTTCTGGTGTGGACTCAATGAGACAGAAGTCTGAAGAGGCGGGCAGCCGGACAACTCTCACTCCTTGACAGTTTCCAGAAGGTTGTCTCCCTCTGAAGCGGTTTTTGTTTTTTTTCTGTTTTCCTCAGGTCACTGTAAATCGTATCAGCTCCATTGGAGAGGGAGAGGGGCTGTAATTTAATGTTTCTCCTTTAGTTATTAAGGGGTGGAAACACCCATCTCCCTTAATTTGAAAATTGGGTGTGTGTTCTCCTGCTTTGTTGTTCCTGTGGCTTGTAAAGCACCAATGTTGGTTGGCACAAAATCCCAGCCAGTTCTCCTGTTCCTGGGATCGGGTTTTCCCTCAAGAAACCAAGGGGATTATGGGAGATGTAGCCCTCACCTTCCAGGACTATGGCAAAGCCCTGGGTACTCTGGCTAACTGAGTGTGTGGTCATTCACTTAAAATGAAGACAATACCAATGATAAGGCAGCTTCTGAAACTCCATTCCACATGACTTAAGTGACAGCCAATTAGAAGGATATTAATCATTATTTGCAACTTGAGATTCGTAAAAGTCCAAGGAATATAAATCACAGGCAGACAGCAAGCAAAAGGTGTAAATGTCCAGTAGTTGAAGAGGGCATAAGGGTAGACTACGGAAAGGTTCTGTACGTGTCATCCAGGTCCTCCATCATGGATTCCTACATTCCATCCATCCACTTCACCCGTTCCATCCACATAATTGGCCCGTTCCATCCACACAGATCAGAACATCTAGAGTATGCCAGAGTGTGCCCTGCAGAGTGAGTCGTGCCAGAGGGAATAACAGAGAGAGAGAGGGAGCAGCAAAGGTCACAAAAGAGTCTTCTTCCCAACAATTTTACCAAAGAAAGCTGCCAGTTTACTGTGCATTTATAGATTTTAGTGCCACTTTTGACATAATAATAACAAGTCGACTATGGCAGAAACTGGAGTCATGGAACACTCCAGCTGGCCGATTATCTATGATTGTATTATATTCTAATACGAGAGTAAAATTACGTTTGGATGGGCGGGGTCAGGTTACTGAACGGATATCCACACAGAGAGGTGTAAAACAAGACTATTTTTAATCTATGTCTGGAGGATTTGAATAAAGTGCTGCACACCCCAGCTGCATGCCATGTGGATATGGCGATATGAACGTGACCTTTTACTCCTGGATGACACACTCTATGGCCTGCAAACTCAGCTGCAAGCATTGGGATGGTATTCCCCGGATAATGCATTGACTATAGATATAGATCAAACGACAATTATTATTTTTAATCCATCCTGTAAACCAGATGGACATTGAATAATAGACAATTACAGCACGTGCCTGTTAACAAATATTTGCAAATATTGGTTGATGAAAAGCTAACATGGACAAAACGGTGGGAATATGTAAAAGGGAAAACTATGCAGCAAGCCATGGTGCTTAGTAAATTCCTTTGAAATCCTATATTTTTTTTTTGTACACATCCAAAATTGTATCAGGTATGCTCTATGGAGCGGAAGTGTGGGCTGACAAATAATGGAGAGACAGATTTTGAAAGGTAGAATCCCCAAATCTCTATCATTAGGGTTCTTATATTTGGAATTCGAGTGAATAATTTTACTATATATAAAAAGATCCTGGGCCTCATTACGGGTCTGGCGGTAACCAGTAAAACTGGCAGGTAGCCGCGGGACCCGAAAACAGTTACCAGCGCCTGACTTGCCGGTAATACCGGGGAAAAACAACCCCGGCGGCCGGAAAGTCAGGCGACGATAAAATGTTGTTCCCCCATTCCCAAAGAGTCCCACAGGACTCCCACAGGACTCTATGGGAATGGGGACCATGGAAACACTGGCACCGGTAATTACGGTGCCAGTGCTTCCGTGAAACTCTGTGGACGGGTGCCAGTCCGCCTGGCAGGTCAGCCCTGCCGGGGGCGGGAGGGCACCCGCCCAGCAGAGATGTACTTCCCCGTTCCAGAAACAACGGTTGTTTCCGGACCGGCAAGGTTGTAATGAGGCCCCATGTGTTATGAGGGAAATGATTTGAATTGTATTTATATGTGGTGAAACAGTAAAATGTGATTATGCAAATTTTAGATGATTCCACTGAGTGTGTGTGGAATTATGTATGATGCAGTTTATCCAAGAGGTACTGTATTTATGAGTTTTTATAATTTATTTCATTGTGTGATGGTATACATAAAGCCAGAATGTGGCTGTTAGTATATTATGATAAATAAAATATCTTCATTACTATTCATTAACTCTTGAACAGAATAGCAGGTGTAACACTACCCTGAGAATGCTGGGAAACTGCAGTTTTGTAAGATCTCTACCTCAATGATGCAGACTCCTCCTCCCACCCCCAGGTATCTTGTGTAGCAGACGCTTGTTTGTTCGTTTATTATTTGTAATGTGCAGTCATACCCTCGGGTAACAGTGTGCAGCATTTACATGAGATTGCGAAACTTAGTTACAGCTGCAAAAATTATGTACATACACACGTTACACATATTTAGAAAAATAGCAGGAATATCTACTTATATACAGATGGGCAATCGTAGGTACAGACAGTGGGCCATATAAATATACAAATGGCAGGAATGTGGAGTCTAGGCTCCTAGAAGTGTTAGTAGGCCTATGTTTTCAACCATAGAATGAACTTAGATCGGAAGTTCTGAAAATGTGAATCCATTCTGAGAGTAGGCGGTAGGGAATTCCACAGTTTAGCAGCTTTCACTGGGAAACTGTTACCCCCTATGGTGGAACGTTGGAAGTTAGGTACAGAAAGGCAGTCTTTTTAAGCAGTTCTTATAGGTCTAAGGGATGTTTGTCTATGAAATCTGTCGATCAGATAGATAGGGGCAACGTTATTGAGGGCTTTGTGGGTGAGTGAGGCAATTTTTAGAAGAGTTTTGTCTTTGCAGGGTAGCCAATTGTTCTGTTGGAAATGTGCTGTGATGTACTCTCGTCTGGAGATGCTCAATGCTGCTCTATGTTAGGGAGAATTCTCTCTTTAGGCTGAATTTCCTAACCTAGTGAGTCCCCCAGCAGCTTTGCTGGATTTCTGGAGTTTGGTTTTTCCTCCTGCCAAGCGTGAGACTCTTTTTCTCCCACTCTTGGACATGATTTATGGTATTCCTTTGGCTAGTAATGTGTTTTATGGGCTATGGGGTTCTTTACTCCATAGGGTCTCATGTGTTTTTCCTATGTGTGTTGCACAGCACCCTCCGTGCAGTAACACAGGGGTGTCATAATGACACCCCACCATAGACTCCATACCCTGGGACTGACTACTGTCTCCCAGGGCATGTAAAGTCACCATTGGCTTTACTAGTCCCAAATTATTAACAGAGACCAGTACAAACCATCATATTGTGGACGTACTGGTCGGGGCAATTCGATTGCCCCAAGGTCTGTTAGTCGAGGGGGCACGTCTCCGTCCCCCCTGATCGAGTTTTGGCTGGTGGCAGTGGAAACTACTTTTTATATTCGACCGCAAATATTTTCCTATGGGATTTTCCCGTTGTTCGAGGCTACCAACTTTAATTATTTAATTCTCATAGCCTCGAACATACCGCCGGTTTATTTAATTAATATTAATTCTCCGGTTGGTATTTTTTGCCAAGACTCGATTCTAAAATGGCGTTTGTGTTCTCTTCTGTGACTCCAACCCAAGTCGAGCCCTTTGTTCCACTTTTTGGCGGGCTTCCCCACAGAAGCCTCCAAAAGTGGTGCCACTCTGTCTGGGTACCACAGGGGGTGTGGGAGGGGCTTTAGGCACCCTGGACTGAGTTACCTTGGTAACTCAAGCTGCACTCTTGTGTGATTGTCCCAAGTGGTGAGCCGGCCGGCTCACCACTTAGCATGTTTGAGTGACAGCTAGGCTGAGTGAATGGGGGTTTTCTGCATAAAAGCAGGGCTTTGGGGAATGGAACTTCAGAAGTCGCCACAGGACCTGAGAATCCAACGAGGGAGAAGCTGAGCCGAACTACCACGACGACACCACCGGTGGAGCCCTGCAGAACCGACTCACCACTTCCTGATGACAGAGAAGATCTCCCGGCTGGAGAGGCTTCTTCCCCTGACTGGTGGGCACAACCAGCTTACCTTCCTTTCTTCGCACCCCAGCCCGGTTTGTGGTCGAACTGCCCTTGCCAAGCACCCCGGTGGCCGGATAGCCACTCACCACTGAACCGCGAATCACCGGACCGCTCCTTGTACCTGAGAAACTCTGCGGCTGGTTTCTTCCCTGGCAGTGCAACTGACTCCTGTGTTCCTCGACAACGAGATCCTCTCTTCCCCCGGACGAAGCACCGACTTGCATCCGCTGCCAGGAACAACTGCCCCCGCTGGAGCGTTCTCACCACTTTAAGGTACCGTGTCCGCCAGGCCTCCCTTTCTAAAGATTGGTACAAGGTAATAATAACCCCTTAACCTTCTGGACTGGACTGGCTGCCTTGACCCTCTAACTGGTCCCTTTCTTTGGTCCAACTCCTTTTTGAACCTTTACAAGACTTTTGTGCACTACAACCGTGTGACCTTGGACACATTCCGTTTGGATCCTCTGAAAGTGGATCCGGCCGCTTGAACTCTAACTTCACGGTTTTACTTTGCCTTTCCCTCTTGTTATGTTCTGATAAAAGTGTTGGGATCTGTTTCAACTTGTTCTCTGCTCTTCTCTCCCTTTTTAAAACGAACTATTAGAGTGCCATCTACGTTAAGCGCTCACCGCTGTCTGAAAATAAGTGGGGCTTTACTTAAGACGTGTCTAATATTCTTTTAAGGGAGTGTATATCTTTTAGTGACCGTGTTTTTGAATTGCTTAGTATTAGTGCCTATGTGTTTTTCTAGTTGTGGTTTTAAATAAATAATTATATCTCTTTTACACCAAGCCCTGGTCAGCGTTTACTTGTTCTACTGTGTTCTCTTGACCTATTGTGAATACTCAGTATACTGCCTAACTCTTCTTGAGGGAAGTCTGACTGCTCAGCCACAGCTACCAAGTGAATCTGTGTGGTGCAGACTGCTACCAAGTGGGTTTACTGCCAAACACCTGTAGTCCTAAATTTTTTGCAGTGGTCCCAGAGGGAACTGCACAGGTTTCTGCCTAACACTCTAAGAGCGTTATTCTGGAGAGTTTGAAGTTTACTAGTAGTGGCTTTGGAGGATCCAGGATAGAGAGCATTACAGTAGTCCAAACGGGACAGTATTAGTGCTCTGGCGAGGGTCAAGCAGCTGGTGTCAGACAGAAAAGGTTTGGCTGCACGGATCAGTTTGCACGTGTAGGCCGTGGAGGAGGCTAGGGAATTCACCTGTCTATTGAGGGAGAAGATAGAATCCAGGTAAAAACCTAGGGTTTTGACCTCTTGTCCCACTTTAATGTTGTTCCCGTTAATCGTAAAAGAGCAGTAGGCGGGACCTAGTTTCTTCAGGCTAGTGGTAGTGCCTAGGATGATGAGGAAACTAATTGTCTCAAAGCATACAGTCCCTTTTTGATGGGGCCATAATTTCAGAACATGTGCTTCAAATTCCTTCTTTCCTTAATGTTCTCTAAATAGTCCCAGAGAGCCTGCCCAATGTCTAGAGTATGGAGAGGCCGCGTTAGAACAAACACTGGAGTGAAGGAGTGAAGGATGGTGGGATGCTGTTCATCTTCTGACTATTTAAGGATGAGGTTAAACAACAGATGGAAGTGGGAGGATCATATTAATAACCAAGAGTTAGGAGGAGTCAAGCCACTGCGGGAATCTTTAGATTATCGATGAATCAGAGATATTCCTATGTTGACCTTATGATCAAGGTCTTCGAGGGAAAGGCCCTACACACTGGCACCTTTGGGTGTGAAATATGGGGGTACACGAGGGCCCCCTGTCCATTTGGCAGACATTTTTATGAGACCCATCTCACTGTGGGCCTCTTATGGGGAGGCACTCACAGCCCTCTAACGAAGGACCCAATTATAAATTACCCAAAATGGTCCTACCAAGGTTGGCTAGCACACATACAGTCCTTGTTACTTAAGCTCTCATTGGCTACCCACTTCTGTGACCAGGGAAAGCTGAAGGGTCCTCCCAAGGCCCTGGTTAAAGATAGGGCTTTGCACTTATTCTGGCGTCTTTGAGGGGAGATGAAATGCCAGTGAACACTCAGGTCAGGGCTTGTTTACTGCTGGCCCCCGGTAATGGCCTCGTTGTACATTTGCGTTTGGTGAATGCACCTTTTCACAGAGCACTTTTGAGGAAAGCCCGACTGAACTCTTGGAATTGTAATTGGGGGCGGGGGGGGGGGCACAAACTGCAAGTGTGTGTATGGTGGGCTGGAGACCCTATCCCATTTCATTCTGGTATGCACATCGTCTAATGATCTTCAAGCTCAATTTGTATAAACATTTTTTTTGAGAATGTAGGATTAGGTCATGTCAAGCAGCACTATTGTTTTTGCTCACCTCGACTAAGCCTGTGGTATTAGTTGGTCTTTTTGCAGAAAGCATGGAGAAGACGGGCTATACTTAGGACAAATGTGGAAGTGGCGCTGGGGTGTTGCAAATGAACCAAACTTTACAGCCCCCAACGGAGGGTCCTGCTGGATGATGAAGTTGTCATTTATTTTATTCTGTATCTTAGACTTCATGTTTTTAGGATGTTAATGTGATTTTCTTTTAATTAAATGTATTAATGTAATGGTTTTATGGATGCAACAATTTGAAATAAACATTGAACTTTTGAAAAAACACTGGCAGAATTTTTATTTATTTATATGGAAATCAAAATGACTTTTGGAAGACATATTAGATGGGTTCTGTGAGAAAGCAGAGCGCAATGGCCTCTCCATGCAATGGCGCAGACGGGCTAAAAAACGGTGGTGTGGAAGGTTGCCCAGAGCAAGCCAGTGGTTCAGATTAATTCAAAACCTTCCAACCATCCCTTTTTTGGTTTCATACTTGTGATACCATGCCTCCCCTGCAGTCCAGAAGACGATGAATGGCCTGGATCTCACTCACCGTCCTGGCTGACGTGCCGATGCAAGACAAAACACTTGCTTTTAAATGTTCTAGGTCAGTCTTATTGGCTCAAAAGGCCGTTATTTTGGAGAGGTACTAATCTCCCAAGAAGGAGAAGGATGCCGCACCAAGGGATACACCAGATGAACAACCTAAAAGCAAATCCTTACTTAACGGAATGGCAAAACAGAAGGCTGGTGAAGGAGATTTTCTAGATGCAGTAATAGACAAACCAGGGGGGAGTACATTCTCAGCTGCGCACAGAACTGGATTTTGACCCTCACAGTGTCACACAGGAGGAAATGCTGCTACTTTATAGAGACAAATGGGTTGGAGAGGAAGGAAAGCAGGAGATAGAACTACAGGACTGGAAGGAAGGATGGGGATTTGTAGTTGTTCTATAAAAATATAAAAAGGAGAATAGTTTTGTTTTTCGTGTGTAAATTGAAAGTACGTTTTGAAACTGCTAGAGAGCAAGATTAAAGAAGTTAGAGCGTAATGCTCGCCTGTGGCATTGCCATAGAATGTTTAACACACAGTTATCTCTGGTGCTGTTTCCCTGCCTAACAGCCTTATTTTCGGATGCTTCCCACTGCTGGTGCCAGGTTGGTGTCTGCTGCCTCTTACTTGTTGGCGTAATCATGGTGTTGCTATTGATACTGGATGTGATGGTGGTCAATCTTCTGTTGATGACGGTAAAAAGGTCTAGAGTAGTCCCTTTGCCTAGATTCCAAACATGCTTCTTTTAAAGCATATGCCTCGGTTTTCATGAGTGTCCCCTTACATCATCATGAGAACCGAATAGAGTTCACTCTCTAATTAGGCTGTACATTCCTTGAATATACTGTCATCCAAAATACTGCATTTATTAGTGCTCTGGATGACATTATATTCAAGATACGGCACCGAGAGGAGTTTGGTCCCTGCACCATGCTGGCCACAGCCACCAGGGCGCACCAAAGGGGAACCTGTGCCAAATCTGCTGTGCCGAAACCGCTGTGCCAAAAGAGAGCATACCTTACCTGAAGGTCTCAAGGAGGATTTCTTGAAGTTACTGATCAGCCCAAGGAAAGGATGGATCAAGGTCCTGTGGGAAGTGCCTCTTCCGGTGACACCCCACAGATCTGCCAATAGTACAGGTAGGGGTATATGTGATGACCTTGTATTGGTAGTGCCGAGTCAGGGTAGGTTTCTGTGTGGAGGCCACTGGGGACATGCATGCAGCGATCCCGAAGATCTCCTGGACCCAGCCAATCTAGTTCACTCTTGGACTTCTCCCGTAGGCGAAATAAGTGAGCTCTGAGATGCCGAGAGTTACCTTTAGAACATATATCTCCTTCTTCGCATTGCATGGACTATGGAGCAGAATCCCCCCTCCAATTTGTTTGTTGGTACTATCTTTCAGGGAGAGAAGGTTTTTTTTCCTGTGCCAGACAGCATAATGTAAAATATTGTGGCAGGTGGAAGGACGCGCAGAGGGGTACAGGAGGAAGTGGGAGCCCGCAGCCATCTTGTATCATTGACTGAAAACTTAATTTTGTGAAAGCGAGTCATTTGGCTTTTTTGAGACGTCTTGGAAAAGGTTTGTGCCTGTGGATGGAATGCCAAGGTTTCTCAGCAACTAATAAAATAACTAGTGAAAATGTTGCCAACAAACAAGTAATCAGTGAAAAAATAGTGGTAAAAATAACAGCGATGAAAATGTTGACAAGCAAAAGTAGTCAAACAAGTACCTAAAAAGTAGACAAAAATGCAATGCTGCAAGGGTAAGTGTTAGCTTTAAGGACAGTTTAGCCGGTTTGTGATTGCCCGATTTAGGGTTAAAACAGGGGTTAGGGTTAGGATAGGGGTTAGAGTCGTTGTGGGAGGCAGGGTGATACAGGGGTTTGGTTAGTGGTTATGGTAGATTAAGTGGTAGTGTAGGTAAGCCTAGGGCTCATAGAGTAATGGTTTAGGTAAGTGTTAAAGAAAGGGATAGGGAAGTTGGAGAGAACCGGTGATCGGGGGAATGATGGGGGTTACGAAAAACCTAGGTGTTAGGCTAGAGTAAGCATCAGGGTGAGGTTAGGATGAGAATAAGGGTTTGGGTTAGGATGAGAATAAGGGCTTAAGTTAGGATGAGAATAAGGGTTTGGGTTAGGATGAGAATAAGGGCATGGGTTAGGGTGAAAATAATGGCTTGGGTTAGGATGAGAATAAGGGCTTGGGTTAGGATGAGAATAAGGGCTTGGGTTAGGATGAGAACAATGTCTTGGGTTAGGATGAGAATAAGGGCTTGGGTTAGGATGAGAATAAGGGGTTGGGTTACGATGAGAATAAGGGTTTGGATTAGGATGAGAATAAGGGCTTGGGTTATGATGAAAATAATGGCTTGGGGTAGGATGAGAATAAGGGCTTGGGTTAGGATGGGAATAAGGGCTTGGGTTAGGATGAGAATAAGGGCTTGGGTTAGGATGAGAATAAGGGCTTGGGTTAGGATGAGAATAAGGGCTTGGGTTAGGATGAGAATAATGGCTTGGGTTAGGATGAGAATAAGGGCTTGGGATACGGCAAGGGTGTGGAATCTGTGGCGAGCTGGTGATGGGCTTGAAGCAAGGTTCACTGTTTATTTTCTATTTATTTAATATTTTGGATTGATTCACATGCAAATAAAATGTTTTTGTGTTAGGTAAGAGTTCAGGGTAGACTTAGGGGTATAATTAAGAGTTTGGTTAAAGGTTAGGAATGGAGTTACTGTAACGCTCACCTGGTATCCACGGGGACGTCACTCAGCCTGTTCTGACTTCTTACGACCTCGAACCCTTCCCAGGAGGCTATTCGACTGGAAACTGGGCCTGAAACACAGGATTGGTAGTGTTTAACTCCCTATTGTCTCTGTGTGCTTGAACCCCTTCTTCCCCGGGGTCCAACCCTTCCCTTTGATCCACAGCTCACCTTGTTTTCTTGGATAGTGTGCTCTCCGTCCTGCCTTCAGCGCAGGGGCGCGTTGATTGAAGCGGGATCATTGCTGCCTAGTTACTTTACTGGCAAGAGTCTGACAGGTAAGTATAATGCGTCTTTTGAACAGTTCTCTAACTTCGTTCCTTTCCTCCCTTAGATAATGGCCGGCGTCCGGGAATGGCGGCGTGCTGCTGAGATGAGTAGCGCTGAAGGTGAGTGAGAGCGCGATGGACCCCTTTCGTATTTGCATTGAACTGAGTTCTTTTTCTGTGTCTTTTAGGTGCCGCGACGTTTTCAGCGTGGATGCCGGTTATGAAGAACAAATGCGGTGCGTAAGCGCGGTATGCGGCACCTCTAGATGTTTCCACACTAACCTGGAGTGTACTTTCCCTCTTGAAGATGGATGAGAAGTTCCCCCAGAACGACTGGGATTCAGGTAAGGATTTGAAGCTCGTACAGTATTTAAAAATAAGCGAAGGTTTGCAGAATGCTTACCAATGCCTTTTTTCTGTTCTTTTCCCTTTTCCTTAGGAAGCGGCGTGCCTGGATGGGAATGACACCGCCGAAGATGCCTGCAGAACAGAAGGAGCAATGACTGATGGGCAGAAGCGCAGCAAGGTAAGGCTGTTCCTAACGGTGTTCTTGTTCTTGCAGGAGCTTAGCACAGAAGAAAGATGCAGGCCTACTGGAGACCGATCCGAATACTGAGTGTCACGCTGCCGGTGCAGAAAACGCAAAGCATGTTTCTCAGCCTGGCTGTGGCTTAAATAGTCTATGGGTATCCCAGGTGCCTCTGGGCTGAACCACACCCAAAACACTAGACCGCACATGCAGTTCTGAAAACCGAAATATGTGGGGGCATCCATCTTGTCCCCATCAATGCACTACAAGTCCAATCCCCAATGTTATCCTATGGGAGTGAGTGAGTCTGGTGCCACAAGCGCCAAGTCTGACTCCAAGTGGGTCTTTGGAGGGATGGAGAGGCCCTTGAGGGCCATGTAGGTGATTGTGAACTGGCTCCAGCCTGACATCTTGGAGGGCTGGGGACATGAGGGGCAGGAATCATGACAGTTACAGTGAGTGTGGAGGCTTTATTAGAGGTTTGGGTCATTGTTAGGGTTACATCCGTATGTTTAAAAATGGCTTGCTTAAGACCCAATTAGTTGCAACATGTTCAGTGTTAGGCAGAATCACATTCAGTACCCTTAGGGAACACTACATATGATTAGGACTACAAGTGATAGTACAATTTGACCGCCTCAGCCACTGCCTACACCGGTAAACTTATCAGGGCCTGCAGACCACTGATCTCCCCTAGCAACTGTCTCATCCTAGCCAGAGCACTCATTCAATCTAAACTGGATTACTGTAATAGCCTCTATGTAGGTGCCAACAAAACAGTAATCAATAAATTGCAAGTTTTACAAAATAACGCACTCCGTGCCGCCCTCAATATTCCTAGAAGGGAACACATCTCCGCCACCAGAACTGCCTGCAAATGGTTGTCCATCCAACAGAAAATTGATTTGAAAACCATATGCCTTACTTACAAAGCCCTCAATCATCTTGCCCCACCCTACCTCTCGAACAAATTTACACTAAGACAGAACACTAGAACCACCAGATCGTCCAACTCACTACAACTAACAGTTCCCAAATACTCCCTCAAAAGAGCCGGAGGATCCAGCTTCCCAACCTTGGCATCACAACTCTGGAATTCCATCCCACTGGATATTAAATCCACACCTACTTTCCAACCTTTCAGAACCAAGGTCATTTCCTGGTTAACCAACAAATAACTGTCCTACCACATATGTATGCACTCCGAATGTCCAATTTTATGTATATTGCTTGAATACTATTATCTATGCCCTATCAACACTGTACTATTGTCTTTTACCTGTAACCTGATGTTCAAAGCGCATATATACCCCCGGGTCAAGAGCGCTATATAAATAAATAAACAAACAAACAAACAAACAATTTCACCTTTGGTACAAGCCTGTACTACACAGTAAAGTGGTAGCGATGGCTGAGCAGCCAGGCTTATCTCAAGAGCAAATGAGCAGTACTAGGGATTACACCAAGGACTACAATTACTGTGACTCAAGCAAACACTGACTCAAGGTTTCTGGTTAAAAAATATAAGTACATTTATTTTTAAACCATCTGTTCACAAAACACCTCACTTCTATTAAATAAAACCACACTCTAACTACACTACACACAACCAATTCCTCTTGTTTAGGTAAATTCAAGGTAAGTACATTAGGATTTGACAGACCGGTGTTTGGAAACAAAGACGTTACCGTGGGTTAATATGCAATCACTTTTTAACAGTAATGACAGTTCGGTTTTACGAAAGAAAAGCGTACCCGCAGGAAGAAATGTAACCGTAGTCAAACACACTTAGCACAAAGAATTAAAACAAGGGAATAGTGGATAAAAATCATAGGCAAAACTTTTGTCAAGACAATAGAATCAGAGGACGTGTTCTAAGAGGCAGATAAAAGTCAATAGGCCTGCGCCAGTGTCAAATGGAGCAGGGCTCTGTTGTGGTGGATCACATGGTGAGAACAGTTCAAGGTTAACGTTGCCAGGAGTACTGGATATTATCAAAGAGAGGTAAAAGTTATAAAACGGAAGGAAGAAAGGACAAGCCTTAGGAAAGGAAAAGGGCTCACCCCAATTCCTCAAGGTCGGACAGAGAGAACGACCAAATGGACACTACCTTATTCGGATGAAGAAAGCTGGTGCTACGGCAGTTGTTCCTGGTAGTTCCTGCAGACTCACGGTTCCTGAAGCTTCAGTCGTGGGGACAAGAAGGAGGACGTCTAGGGCGATCTGCACTACCCAGGGATGAGGCCAGCAGCAGCAAAGCAACGATGAATAAGAGGTGCTTCTTCTGATGACTATCTGGACCACTACAGCTCAGTGCAGTGATTTCGAACCAGATGAGGATTCTCTGGCTGTAGAAGGTGAGCTGGTTGATCCCACCAGGCTCAAAGGAAGAAGACTCTGGACTGGATCTTCTGTCGTTGAAGGGTAGATAGCTCAGGACTGCAGCAGGGCTTCACCGGGATCCAGGAGTTGCAGCAGCCATCTTCTTCTCCACTTCTCTTCGGTTCTTGTAGTTCCAGTGGCGACTCTGACTTCCAGCCCAAGAGTCCTCCCTTTTATGCCAAAATCCCCCATTCACACAGCCTGGCTGTCAATTACACAGCAGGGGGGGTTGTCCAGCCCGGGCAACCACCTCAGCCAATGGACACAAACTGTGACTTGGGTCTCCAAGGAGAGACTGTGTGGGGGGTTACTAAACCCCTCCCTCACATTTAGCCCACATAGACACCCAGAAACCAAAGGAGGGCTTCTCCACAGAAGCCCGCCAAAGGATGGCGAACAAGGAAACGAAACCTGTTTTGGCGCGAAAAGCAAACAACAAGAAAGACCTTTCCAAAATGAAATGGTGAAAAACCACGCTAGGACCCAAAATAAAAATGATATGGGGTAGCGGGTTTTATGTTCACGTCTGTCACCACAGCCAGAACACTAACATGGGAATCCGTGTAAAAATGATAGTTACCACTGCCACCAGCCATGTCGAGTCGGAAAGGGAGACACAAACTGCCCCTTGAAGTACAGAAGGACAGGGGAAAGATATTCCCCTCCAGTACTCCATTGTAAGATGGTTTGTACTGGATCTGTATTTAAAAGGACTAGTAAAGCCAATGGTGACTTTACATGTTTCTGGGGGACAGTAGTCATCCCCAGAAATGGAGTTCACAAGGGAATTCTAAAAGATATCCCTGTGTCACTGCACTAAAGGTGCTGTGTGACACATAATTAAAAAGATGATGCCTATGGAGTTGGTGACACTCCATAGCCCATGAGCACAAAAAGTACAATACACACAAAAAATACACTGTAACAGGTGGAAAAAATAAACCCCAGAAATCCAGCAAAGCTGCTGAGGGACTCACTAGGTTAGGGAAATTAGCAGTGAAGGAGAATTCTCCCTAACACTCGCCCCAAGCCCCCCCCCCCAGACTAAGGGACATGAGGATTTAATCCACTCCTGGATGGATCTCTTACCTCTAGTTGACATCCTAGAGAGACCATCAGCATTTTGGTGGTGACTTCCTACTCTGTGCTCAATGGTAAAATCAAACCCTTGCAGGCAGATTGGCCATCTTAGTAGTTTAGGGTTTTACCCTTTCATTTTCATCAGCCATCTCAAGGGTTGGTGGTCAGTCTGAATAATTAAAGTAGATCCATACAAGTATGGTCTAAACTTCTTCAGTGACCACGCAATAGCAACACATTCACATTCTATTGTTGCCCACCTTGTCTCAGTATCCTTTAACTTCCTGCTGATGAAACAAATGGGATGTTCCCTACCTTTCTCATCCAGTTGACTAAGGTATGCACCTATACGTGTATTTGAAGCATCAGTTTGCACAATGAAGGGTTGGTGGTAGTTAGGAGCTCTTAGGACTGGAGCTTGACAAAGGGCTTTCTTCAGGCCTTCAAAGGCTTGAGTGCACTCCTCATTCCATCTGACCTTTCTAGGACATTTTGGAGAGGAGATAACATTCAGGGGAGAAGCTATGGTCCCATAGTTCTCTATGAAGTTCCTGTATTACCCAGTGAGACCTAGGAAGGCTCTCACTTGGGTTTGAGTAGTTGGGGAGGCCCAGTCTTGTACAGCCTGTACTTTGCTAGGCAATGGCCTTATTTCACCTCCTCCTACCTCGTGCCCAAGGTAGACCACTTGACTCTGACCAATTTGACATTTACTTGCCTTTATGGTCAGATGGGCTTGCTCAAAAGCCTGCAATACATATCCTAGGTGTTCAATATGTTCTTTCCATGCAGGGCTGAACACTGCAATGTCATCCAAGTATGCCATGCAGAAGTCCTCCATCCCATTCAGAACTTGATTGACCAAACGCTGAAATGTAGCAGGTGCATTCTTTAGTCCAAAAGGCATTACCTTAAACTGGTAGAGGCCTGCTGGGATGGAGAATGCAGTTTTCTCCTTGGCATGGTCTTTCAGAGCTGTTTGCCAATAGCCTGAGGTTAGGTCAAATGTGCTGAGGTACTTGGCTGCACTAAGTTTATCCACCAGCTCATCTGTCCTGGGTAAAGGATGGGCATCAGTCTTTGTGACTGCATTTAGAGCTCTATAGTCCACACAGAATCTCAACTTCTTGGATCCTGCCTTTGGTACAAGCACAACTGGGCTAGACCATGGACTAGTAGAGGGCTCCATAACCCCGAGATCAAGCATCTTGTTGATCTCACTCCTTATATGGGTTCTTACATTGTCTGACATTCTGTATCCCTTGCTTTTCACAGGAAAACAGTCACCAGTGAGGATATCATGCTGGCCCCAAGGGGTCAAGCCTGGAAAAAGTGAGAACAGGGGGTAAACTGATTCACCAGTAACTTGCACTCATCCTGCTGATCAGATGTTAGACTGGAAGAGAGATTATCTCCTTCCACCTTCTCATCTAAAGGTAAGTCTCTGAGGAGGTCAGGCAGAGGTTGACTCTCCTCCTCCTCCTGAGCTGAAGCTAGAAGCAAAGCTCATATTTCAGGTCTAGATACATAAGCCTTTAAACTGTTGGTGTGAAAGTCTCTGAGAGCCTCCTTAGGATTGCCTAGGTCCACCAGATAGTTCACCTCTCCAAGTTTACCCACAACTTTGAAGGGTCCTATCCACTTGTCCTGCAATGCCCTCTGCCTTGTGGGGTACCATAACAAGAACAAGCTCGTCTTGAGTAAACTCAACCATGTTAGCTTGAAGGGGCCCCTGAGGGACCCTCAAATGTGGAAACAAGGCAAAGTCACCACACACGAATAGATACGCCAAACACGAGGTTCCGTTCCCAAAATCTAGGGTTTATTGCAATACAAAAATAGTCCCAATTGACCAAGTGGTCTCACGCCCCGCGACGTGTGTCTAAACAGACCTCAGGGGACGCAAGCAAGCAAACGACGTACATCAGTTACATATATACAAAAGGAGCACCTTACAATCAGCAATGCCACAGTATGACACATTTGATACCACCCCCAATCCATTTCCCTTTGAATTAGAGGCGATGATTGACCAGTGTGAAGAATATGACACCTTAGACCACCATATTTAGTAACAGGTTGCAATCTCCAGTTTTACAGACATCATTCTTTGTTTGCGAGAACACAGCGTTTCTGTTTCTCAGAGGCAAGCTGTGCGTAGGAGACTGGCGCACACCAGGCCTCCCAATCTCTAAGTTTCGATTCTCGCTCTGGAGGTCAGCCCGCTCTCCAGGGCCTCACTGGGCTTAGGAAGGGGGGCCGTAAAGAAGAACATAATTCAACTCTTTAAATGCTAGTTTCGTACATTGCTATTCTTTCAAGAGACTCGCTGGCATTTATCTACTGATTAAATGCCTTGCTCCCTGTCTTCAAGGATATATGAGGGAGGGAATCTGGCATTTCTGTCTGGCTCTCCAGTGTAATGTTTCAACATGTTTTCGTAGCCTTGGATCATTGAAGCGAAATAATATCTACAGCAAAGCAGTTTTACATGAGGCAAAGTGGCAACGTAAAAGAGAACAGAGAGAAAACAAAATGGCAATTCTAGTCATTTTAAAATGGCCGCAATCTAGCTGGGCCAATAGTTACGTAATAACTAATGAGCATGTATTCTTAACACTTTAAATGAGGTGACTGGTCTTCGGCCAACCAATTATCCTACATCTCCTTCCACTCAAGGGGTGTCCAGTCTTCCTGGACTGACAAACCCTCCTCTTGGCCGTATGCCAAACGCCTCATCCATACATTGCATCCTCCTCTGACGAAGTACCTAGATCAGATTCGGAATCTGATTTGAATTCTGACTCATATATGCTTGTTGTCTACTCCTTATTATTATCAATGTCGATTGCCATGAACTCTTTGATCATTCTAGATTCATCACATGTGTGGGTGTCTGGCCTGATTATATTCTTGTGTGTTACCATCTGCACACATTCTTCACTGATTGCAGCGCACACTATGGGAAGGCAGTGTATGCAACAACAGCATGTCATGAATATTTCCAATATTGCTACTAAGATTGCAAACAGTTTCCATCCCCAGGACCGCAACACTCCCCAGAACCAGGAGCTTATGTTCAATTCCCAGCCTCCTTCAGGGGGGTGGAGATCTGAGCTTAACACATGCAATGTTCTTATCGCCTCAAAAATCGTGGGGGAGGAATCACTTACGAATACGCAACACGCTGATCCCATGATTTTGCAAACACCGCCGCGACCAACTAAGATTATATCAAGGGCCATTCTATTTTGCAGTGACATTAATCTAATTCCCTTTTCCTCAAGAGTCATATTATATAATATGTCAGTTGTTCCATTTATTGTTTCTTCTAATATTCTAGACAATCGTCTTATGTTATACGAGTTTATCGCCTGGCCCCAAAATGGTACAAATGATTTAGCTATGTATTCTGCAATGAACCCATCCACATTATTCCGGCGAGGTCGTGACCTAGCCAGCTTGGCAATATCCTCTGTGTTTGAAAGGAACACCCCAGGAAATAGGAATCCCAAATAACAAGTACCTCCCCAGTTCCTTGGTAAACAGGGATACGCTTTTTCTCCACATATAAAATAGACAGGATCTCCCACATAAATTGGTTCAACTTCTTTATCAAGGAATGCTATAGTATTACATCTAGTGAATGTCCCTACCATTGTTTGACCAGAGTTTGACCAGCCTTCAAGTTATCACTTGCCTCTGCCATCATGTGTGACATTCTCCTCCGGAGACCTATCCCATAGTCAGTCACTCTGACTGGCTTGGGGGAAAGAGCACTCTCCAACCCCTCCTTAATCAGGGCCAATGGACCTCTGACTGGATGGCCATAGAGAAGTTCAAAGGGAGTGTAACCTACTCCGTCTTGAGGGATTTCTCTATATGCAAAGAGAAGGCATGGCAGTAGAAGGTCCGACTTTCTTTTAAGGGGTTCTTCTGAATCACCTATCATGCTCTTCATAGTTCTATTCAACCTCTCCACCAGTCCATTTGTTTGTGGATGGTAGGCAGTAGAGAACTTGTAAGTGACTCCACAGTTGTTCCACATCGCTTGCATGTAATGGGACATTAAATTTGATCCCCTGTCAGATATCACTTCCTTAGGAAAACCTACTCTGGTAAAAACACCAGGTAGGGCCTTAGCCACAGCCTGAGCCGTAACAGTTCTCATAGGTATTGCTTCAGGATACCTAGTAGCATGGTCTACTACAACCAGGATAATCCTGTTACCTGAAGATGTGGGAGAGTCAAGGGGACCAACAATGTCAATCCCGAGCCTCTCAAAAGGAACTCCCACCACTGGGAGAGGCAGCAGGAGTGCCACATTCTTGGTTCCACTCTTGCCAGAGGTTTAGCAAGTGTGACAGCTCCTACAGAATTTGTCTACTTCTGAACCCGTCTTAGGCCAGTAGAAGTAAAGGGAGACCCTTTCCTTAGTCTTCTTAAAACTTAAGTGACCAGCCAAAGGTATCTCATGGCCTAACTGTGGGAACTGGAGTCGGTTCACTAGAGGTACTACAAGTCATTTACAGTCTCCAGGGGTTGACTCAGTCGGTTCACTGTAGAAGAGGGCATCTTCCCAGTGCAACCTATACTCCCCAGGATCTTTCCCATCGAGCTGAGAAGTTGCCTGTAGGCGAAGACCTTCAAGAGTAGGACACTCTCTTTGTCCTCTGCTGAAGTCTGACCACAAAAGTGATGGGTGGAAGGTTTCAAATGAATCTAAACCACTGGCAATTGCTCTGGGCAACCTTCCACACCACCGTGTTTTAGCCCGTCTGCGCCATTGCAAAAGGGGACCAGCCATGTGCAAATTAGTCAGCAGCTGCCGCCACCGAAGGTAGCAGCCCAGCCCGAACTGCTAGGCCAGGTCCTCTCTGCACAGAAAACCAAGCAACCCCAGACATGTTTCGGCCTTGTTGGACCTCCTCAGTGAGGTGCAGCCTGGTTCCCTGTGGCGTAGAGAGCAAGGGACCCACGTCTGGGCATACCCTCTCTCACAAGCAGAAACAAACTGACCACAAAAGTGATGGGTGGAAGGTTTTGAATGAATCTAAACCACTGGCAATTGCTCTGGGCAACCTTCCACACCACCGTTTTTTAGCCCGTCTGCACCATTTCAAAAGGGGACTAGCCATGTGCAAATCAGTCAGCAGCTGCCGCCACCGAAGGTAGCAGCCCAGCTCGAACTGCTAGGCCAGGTCCCCTCTGCACAGAAAACCAAGCAACCCCAGACATGTTTCGGCCTTGTTGGACCTCCTCAGTGAGGTGCAGCCTGGTTCCCTGTGGCGCAGCGAGCAAGGGACCCACGTCTGGGCATACCCTCTCTCACAAGAAGAAACAAACTGACCACAAAAGTGATGGGTGGAAGGTTTCGAATGAATCTAAACCACTGGCAATTGCTCTGGGCAACCTTCCACACCACCGTTTTTTAGCCCGTCTGCGCCATTGCAAAAGGGGACCAGCCATGTGCAAATCAGTCAGCAGCTGCCGCCACCGAAGGTAGCAGCCCAGCTCGAACTGCTAGGCCAGGTCCCCTCTGCACAGAAAACCAAGCAACCCCAGACATGTTTCGGCCTTGTTGGACCTCCTCAGTGAGGTGCAGCCGGGTTCCCTGTGGCGCAGCGAGCAAGGGACCCTGTTGGGTCCACCTTCTGCCAGTAAAGACTGCAGCTCAGGATGTTCAAGAGGGTCAGGATCTCCAACCAGAGTAAGATCTTCTTCCAGATCTGATTCCTCAGTATCTGGTTAAGCCACACCGGTTTGGACCTCACACTCAGCCTCAGCTGGTGGAGGAGTCACAGATGTGACCTTGGACAGTCTCAGTGATGTCCTTGTGGGCACAGGAGTGCTTGCTGTTTTCTTGCTGGCAGACTTGGGTTTCCTCTTTGTCTCTTTTTGTCTTGCAATAGCAGTAAGTAAGTCCTGTGGATTTGGGGTGATAGTTTCTTCTACCAAGTCCCCAGGAGAGCCTCTCAAGGTTCTCTGCCTTGCAGGCCTCGTGAACTCCTGCTTCCTTTTACTGGGAGGTCTGGGGGTACTAGACACAACCTAAAGAGTTTTCAGGTCATTACCCAACAGAACTCTCCATGGTAGTTCACTCTGCACACTAACATGTATTCTGACAGTCATGCCATTGCACTGGATGAGAGCTGGTAACTGGGGAACTATTTGCACAGGGCCTCCAGCTAACTTGGTTGGGTATTTGGGTGCCTTAGGAACATCCTCTACCTTGAAAAAATATTCATCAACCACATTTATGCTGGATCCAGTGTCTCTGATGGCAGGGGTCTCCTGACCATTCACAAGGACACTATCTTTATAATACTCTTTATCTCGGATTGAGTTATAGACATCTAAATTATGTTGTTCCCAAAGACCCAAGGACACTAAAGAAACACTAGCTGAGACTCTCATGGGTTCATCAGCCAGTAACTGAAAGTTTCCACTTGCCATAGGTACTTCTTCCACCCGGGGGAAGGCTAAGGAGACAGTGTGGACCCCTGAAAGTTTACCCTTACATCTCGGATCCCCTTTCACATGGTCAGTAGCTTCACAAACAAAACATTAACCAAATGTTCTATTGAATGGAGGCTTACTCTAATCCCCACCGGGTTTAGCACCAGATGGTACACTAGCCAGATTCGGTTTCCCTTGTGGCTTACCCTGGTTCTGTTTAAGGCCCTCTTCTGGATTGGAAGTATTGGAATTCTCATTGTTATCTTTCTTTGGCTGCTTCCCCTCATCCTTCTTCTGAGTTGCCCCACAATCTTGTGAGTAGCCCTGTTGGCGACCCACAAGTGAGCAGCCTTAGCTAACTTCTTAGGATCTATCTCCTTTGAATCGACCAAGTGCTGTCTAAGCTCAAGAGAGCAGGCATCATAAATTGACTCCAACATAACAAGATTCCTCAAACTTTCATATGTGTTCAGTTGGTAACCCGTAACCCAACCATCTAAGTTTTTCAAACAGTTACACACCTAGGTAGCCCAAGGGGTACCTGCAAATTAACAAGGGGGGTCCTGGGAGTCCCTCTGCCAGACATTAGTCCTGGTTACGAGAGACTTGCCCAGAGTCTTTAGCTCACTATCTTTCACAGAGAAGAAATATCCCAAACATATCAGTCTTTGTCCTGCCCTGGGGCAGTCCAGCAACGAAATGCTAGGCAATTCTCCTCTGAACAAGAGTACCAACAGAAACCCCAGACACGTGTTTCGGTCTGGTTGGACCTCATCAGTAGGGTGGATCTGTGCCTCTCTAAGAATAGTGAGCAAGGGGTCCACGTCTGGATTCCCCTGGTAACTTAGGGTGAGACCCAAAGTTACTTAAATATGCAAATTAACAAGGGGGGTCCTGGGAGTCCCTCTGCCAGACATTAGTCCTGGTTACGAGAGACTTGCCCAGAGTCTTTAGCTCACTATCTTTCACAGAGAAGAAATATCCCAAACATATCAGTCTTTGTCCTGCCCTGGGGCAGTCCAGCAACGAAATGCTAGGCAATTCTCCTCTGAACAAGAGTACCAACAGAAACCCCAGACACGTGTTTCGGTCTGGTTGGACCTCATCAGTAGGGTGGATCTGTGCCTCTCTAAGAATAGTGAGCAAGGGGTCCACGTCTGGATTCCCCTGGTAACTTAGGGTGAGACCCAAAGTTACTTAAATATGCAAATTAACAAGGGGGGTCCTGGGAGTCCCTCTGCCAGACATTAGTCCTGGTTACGAGAGACTTGCCCAGAGTCTTTAGCTCACTATCTTTCACAGAGAAGAAATATCCCAAACATATCAGTCTTTGTCCTGCCCTGGGGCAGTCCAGCAACGAAATGCTAGGCAATGCCAAGGGGTACCATCATGCTTTTTGAGGGTCCTAAACCTCTTAAAGTACTGGGAAGGGGTCTTCCCAAATCTAGCTATCAAAGCTAGTTTCACAAACTCATAATCCTGCTTATCCACCTCCCCCAACTCCATTACAGCATCACTTGCAACAGGGGGTAGCCAAGAGAAAAGCCAAGGAATCAACTGATTCCCTGAGATACTGTTACACTACAGCAGCAAAGAGCTTTCTTACGAAGTCCTTCCCAACCATGGACTCCATTTTGGCATTGTTAGAAGTTGCCTTGGAAATTGTTCAGGTCACGTTAACGTGCTAGTCAGCTGATCGGACATGCTTCGCTTACACGGAAGCCACGCCCCCTTGTTCCTTAAAGCCTTCAGCCGCGGGAACTTCGTTGCTACTAATTGTACGTTACTACGTGCCTTCTCGTAGCCCGCCTACGGCACTATTTGCCTTCCTCGGATTACCCTCCGTGAATCTTTGACTCTGAACTCTCGTTACCAGACCTCGGCTTTGTACTCTGTTTCTGCTTATCTGGATTACCCTAAAGACTTGTTGCCACGGTAGTTTTCCATTGCTGCCGTTAAACCGCAGGAGCCTCCCCGCTCAACCTTCAGTTCTACGGGCTCTGCGGTTCTTCACTTCCGCTCAAAACTGAACTCCAGTTCTCATTCATATTACGCTTGCACAAATGCCCTTGCTTTCTATCTGGAGTTTCCAGCTCTACGATCAAGATCTGCTGAGATCCGCTTCAGCGCAACGTTGCTTGGTCCTTTCTTCCTGTTCTATCTGAATCATCTATTTGGACTATAAGACCATTCTTACCAGTGCTGCTTATCAAGGACTTCCTTTGCTCCAACTACGTGATTAACTATGTTCGCATACTGAGAGACTGTTTGTTCTTTCTACTGAAGTGCATTTAGGAACGCTTTCCAGGACATACACCAACCCGGCCCTATTGCGTCCCTCGTGCCGTTCGGGTTGTCCTCCCTATACTAACCTTCCCATTTTATTATTTTTTCCTGTCGTTTTCATCAACCATTTGGATTTTGTTCTCATTATTGAACCTGGTCCAGGATTTCATCTCAGGTCTACTCACATACACTATCTCAGGTACCAGCAGTTCTATTGTGTTTAATAGAATTAATTAAAATGAAACAAGTTAGGCATAATACTCAATCTTTTCTGTATCTCTTGCAGCATTGGTCTGGCGGTGCGTTCAATCCCGCTCTTTTGCATTATAGATTACTATGTCTGCTCTTATATAAATAGCAGAGTGGTACATCGTGAAAAAGAGCCCTTCTCGAAGAGGAAGCCTGATTCTTGAAATCAGGGGAACTGGGTTTTCGGAGACGTCTACGGCTCATTCTACATCTCGATACAGGTTGGGGTCACGCACACCTTCTGGCTCGGTAAGTAACAGAATTAGAAGCCTAGAAAGATGTCGACTGAGACTACTGATGCTTTAAACCAAATTGTGCAGATGGTTACTGATCTCTGGACTGACCTGACAAGTGCACAATAAGCATTGCGCCAACGCATGGATGCAATTCAGTCTCTCGTCACTACTCCAGCAGCACAGGCAGGTGCTGGTGCTTTTGCCTCTGGGTCTGGTTTTCCAGCACCTGTTCAAGAAAGCGCTCCTGTGTTGCTTACTACCCAGTTCCCATTGGCTCCTCCGGAAAGGTTTTTGGGAGATCCCAAACAATACAGGACGTTCATTAATCAGTGCAAATTGCATTTCCTATGCCGTCCTACCTCCTTTCCCACTTCCACCACCAAAGCGGCTTTTGTTCTTTCTCATTTAGGTGGTACTGCCGCAGCCTGGGCCAATCCCCTGCTTGAGTCCAATAGTCATGTACTATACAATTGCGATGCTCTTCTTACCATGATGAGCAAGGTGTTTGATACCAGATACACTACCCAAGCTACGGATTTAGAGCTACTTAAACATCGACAAGGCAATTCTTCCTTGTTGGTTTATCTTGCCCGGTTTAACCAGCTGGCGGCGGAAACCGACTGGCCCGAGGAGAAAAAAGCGGCAGTGTTTTATCAAGGACTTTCGGAGGAACTTAAGGATATTTTGTCCACTGTTCCTGTGGTGCCTACAGCTTTCGGGGAGTTGTTCGACTTGGTGCTACTAATCGATGCTCGAAAGGCAGAAAGACGTGGAGAAAAGAAGGCCACACCCGTACTACCGGCCTCAGAAGCCGTCTCGGCACCTCTGACCCTCCCTGAACCCATGCAAATCGGTGCTGTTAAAAGTCCTGTAATGCCAGCTCAACGGGAATATCGTAGGTCCCACAATCTGTGTATGTACTGTGGTGCCTCTGACCATCTTTTACCAGATAGTCCAAAGAAACCCAAAAGAAAGGCGGGAAACGCCAAATCCTGACAGTAGACAGAGTCCCTATGTCGGTAGGTCCAAATCAGGACTCACCTTGACTTGGATCGTCTCAACTCATTCATCTTCCTGTCACATTACTTTGAATCCTGGACCATTCATTGAGGCCCAGGCCATTATCGATTCAGGAGCCACAGGCAACTACATTGACCATGGTTTCGTCTCAGTAGCAGGGATTCCTTTGATTCTCAAGAAACAACCTGAAACAGTCAATTCTGTAGACGGTTCAATCCTTGTTTCTGGAATGGTCACCCATCAGACGGTGCCCATGGTCATGTGCACCCAGGAAGGACATACTGAGACCATTACATTTGACGTTATTAAGGCTCCAGCTTATAGGGTCATTCTGGGTATTCCATGGCTTCGTTTCCACAACCCTGTTATCGACTGGGTCACACACCAGATACAGTTCCCTTCTACTGTGTGTAACCTTCAGTGCACGCCCTTACATGGTATTATTCAGAATACTCCTATTAATGCTCTTGCATCTTCTTCCCTGCACATCGGAGCAATTTCTACTGTCGCCCCACCATCTGTTCCTACAGATTATGCTGACTTCCTAGATGTGTTCGACAAGGGCATGGATGAAACCCCATAGGATCTACGACTGCCCCATAGACTTGATGCCCGGGGCAAAGATTCCTGTGGGAAGGGTGTGTTCTCTTACCCTAAAGGAGGATGCTGTGCTAAAGGAATATCTCAATAAAGCACTTGCTATGGGGTTTATTAGACCGTCTAAATCACTGGCGGCGTCCCCATTCTTCTTTGTACCTAAAAAAGAAAGTGATCTTCGTCCCTGCATTCATTACAGAGCCCTGAATGCAGTTACCATAAAAAATCAATATCCACTTCCACTGATTTCTGTTCTTCTCGATCAATTGGGGTCTTCTCAGATTGTCACTAAGTTGGACCTCAGAGGAGCATACAATCTGGTGCGCATGAGAGAAGGGGACGAGTGCAAGACTGCATTTAAGACACGGTATGGGCTGTATGAATACTTAGTGATGCCCTTCGGGCTTTGTAATGCCCCGGCCACTTTTCAGGCTTTCATGAATGACTTGTTTCATAACATCTCAGACCAGTATGTTGTCATATATTTAGACGACATATTGATTTATTCACAAACCCTTACTGAACACATTCAACACGTAAAAACTGTACTCCAACGTTTAAGGGAGAATCACCTATTCGTGAAAAATGCATATTCCACGCTTCTGAGGTTGAATTCCTGGGTTACGATCTCACTAACCAAGGGGTCCGTATGAGCAAATCCAAAGTGAAGGCCATACTTGAATGCCCAGCACCCAAGACAGTTAAATCCCTCCAATCTTTCTTGGGTTTCGCCAACTTTTATAGACGGTTTATTCATGGATTTTCTGCTCTTTCAGCGCCTCTTACCTCACTTACCAGTGTTAAAACGCCCTACGATTGGTCACCTGCGGCACAACAGGCTTTCGACCAATTAAAATCAGCTTTCGTCTCTGTACCTGTCCTTAAACACCATGATCCTGATCTTCCTTTCTATGTGGAAGCTGACGCCTCGGGGACCGCTATAGGAGCAGTCTTGTCCCAAGAATGTCCACAGACTGGGGAAATGCATCCCGTAGCCTTTTTTTCTCACAAATTAACAACATACGAAAAGAACTACTCCATCACGGAACGGGAACTGCTGGCGATCAGGGATGCCTTCGCTGAGTGGCGACATCATTTGCTTGGAGCACGTCATCCTGTCACTGTGTATTCCGATCACAGAAGTCATTTGGCTTTCAAATCTATGAAGTGTCTCATGGCTAGACAGGCAAGATGGTATTTGTTCTTTTTGCAGTACCAATTCCATATAACCTATCGTCCTGCCAAGGCTCAGGTATCAGCGGACGCGCTATCACGTCTTCATTCGAAGGGTGACCCGTACAAGACAGAGCCTCCTATGCTTCTCCCAAACAAGGTTGTTTGCGGATGCGTGGTACAGCCCTCCTTGCATAATATCATTGAGCAATGGCGATTGAACATCCAAAAGAGGTCTAGGAACTCAATATGGATTTGTCTCAAGGTCTACCCATCATTCAAGGGCGTATTTTCATACCTCCCGGTCAGGCTTGTTTATTGGCGCTCCAGTGGACACATGATTCTGTGGTTGCTGCACATCCAGGTCAAAAGAAAACAATGGAATCTCTACGGCGATGGTCTTGGTGGTCTAACATGGCTGGTGATGTGCAAGATTACATCGCTACCTGTGATATATGTGCCCAGTGTAAATCCGCCAGGTCCAAACCAGTGGGCTTATTGCGGCCTTTACCGGTTCCTCATAAACCCTGGCAAAAAAAATAAAATTGTCAAAGCTAGAGAAAACATCATAAATTGCCAGACTACACATTCCTCATTTGACACCAATCTTCTAGAGAACAAGACCAAATCAGAAAACCCAAAATTTCATTTCAGGTCCATCACTCTTGATGAAATGAAAAAAACACTTTCCAGCATGAGATGCACATCATGTTCGGAAAATGTATTATCCCCAAAATTTATTTTGGACAACATAGCTATCTTTGCCCCCTTCTTCACTAGAATGGTAAACGCTTCTTTTAGGGACTTAACAGTACCCATCATCATCAAAACTGTTACGGTCACCCCCCTGCCAAAGAAACCGGACCTCAACCAGCAAGACCCAGCCAACCTTAGACCTATAACCAACTGCAATTTTCTGTTGATGTCACGTCTTCCGCACAACCAAGTGCAACCCCCTACAGGTACACGTCTACACCCACCTACAGCCTCCTTCCATCCCATCACCCGACACACACACCCAGGCACACAAACATCTTTACGTTCTCTCGCCCCTAGTAGAGCACGTTATGATAGACCTGGCGTGTATCGCCCCTCCCGTCATTGGCAACTAAACTGGAGATTCCCGCTTGGTCACAACACCCGACGCCTGTCACGGAGACCTGCGCGTCACAGATCATGTGACGTTCCATCACGCATCAACGCTTCCGTGTTACACATCACATGACTTCTGCTATTGGTTAAATGCGTTCGGAAACACGGAAGCGTTGCTTCACAGCTGTTTTCCTCCAGGATTGTGGTGTGACGCTTTGTTTTTCATTGTGAATTTGGATTTCCTTCACGACCACGTTTCGTCTTACGGACTGTCTTTGCCTACGCCCTGAATCTGCTTTGGAACTTTGGACATTTGTTGCCAGACCACGGAATTGTCTTACGGACTGTCTTTGCCTACGCCCCGAATCTGCTTTGGAACCTTGGACATTTGTTGCCAGACCACGGAATTGTCTTTTGGATACTCTACGGATTACGTTTTGTTTTGGAACTCTGGCCATCGGCCCTACACTAGGTGTTTACCTGTCTGTGCCCCTGACTCCATCAAGCTATCCCGGTGGCTCACTTGTGCCAAACCCCACTAGGAGAAGCTAGCCCGGATCATTGCCCGGGGTCCAGTCCTCCTCCCATCTCTGGGTGACCTTTCAGTGCTCATAGGTAAGCAGTGCTTAGATACCTCTTCCTGTATTCTTGTGTTATTACATTTCTGCCCTGTACATAAACATTTTTGCCTTACAGCGTTCAAGGGGTTCTTCTGGCTGTTCTCGAATCCAGGCCCGACAGACTACCACACCTGTGGCCTCAAAGATCGCACAGGCAGTGTTTCTGGTATTGCCTGTGTGGTACTTGGGGACAGAGGTATTCATACTCTGCACGACCAGCAAGTCCGTAACAGACTGTGAAGCCTCTTGGTCGTTCAGACCATGAATCCCTCCGCCGGGGACCCAGTGACCGCTTTAATGCAGGCCGTGGCGGCCCTTAGGACCGACATGGTCGCCGCCACAACCGCCATACACCATCGTCTTGATGCTTTGCAGAGCACACGTTATCCCCTGCCCGCAGACACCGAGTTTGGGGACCCCGCCCCTCCAGTCCAGTCCGCCCCTACTCCTGCCCCTGTCCCCACTCCTGTATTGCTCCCAACCTCCTTCCCTCTCGCTGCTCCAGAACACTACCAGGGTGACCCCCGGAAGTATCGCACTTTCATAAATCAATGCAAACTCCACTTCCTGTGTAGGCCCCAGGCCTTCCCCGATTCTGTCACGAAAGCCGCCTTCCTTTTGTCTCATTTGTCCGGGGTAGCGGCTACCTGGGCAAACCCGTTACTGGAGAATGACCATCCTGCTTTGTACGACTTTGATCTTTTAGTGACAGAGATGGCTAAAGTGTTTGATACTCGTTATAAGGCCCAGTCAAGGGATCTGGAGTTGTTAGACCTCACACAGGGTAGGCAAACGCTAATTGAATACATAACCCGATACAATCAGCTCGCCGCAGAGACTTCCTGGCCAGAGGAAAAGAAGGCAATCATGTTTTACCGAGGTCTATGTAATACCATGAAAGACGCTCTCTCTGTGGTTCCTGCCCTTCCCTCTGTGTTCTCGGATCTAGTAGATCTTGCATTACAGGTGGATGCCCGTAGATCCGAACGGAAGGCAGAAAATACATTCACTAGCCAGTCAGCCCCGGCTCCCTCCACTAGCTCTGAACCTATGCAAATAGGCGGGATTCGGAGTCCCATAACACAGTTTGAACGAGAACGTCGGAGGACCGATAATGCCTGTTTTTATTGCGGGCTAAACGGGCACTATGTAAAGGAATGCCCCGACCACCAAAGAACAAGACGCCAGGTTTTCAGAAGGCTCGCCCATGAGACAGGGGGCACCGGCGAGCCTATCTACAACCCCCACTGAGCCCACTTTCGGTCCTATCAGACCGGTTATAGTTCACGCCTTACTGAAGCCTACTAGGGAGATCGTCCATGCTGTGCATATCGTGATTGACTCAGGGGCCACTGGCTGTTTCATCGACATTGCATTAGCCCATCATCTCAATCTACCACTGATTAAAAAAGAACACCCAGAACCGGTGCAAGCGGTTGACAGCACTTCTCTGGCTTCTGGTCCGATTAAGCATCAGACCGCGTCACTGGAAGTGGTGATACAAACCACCCATAGGGAGTACATCTCCTTCGACCTCATCACCACGCCACAGTTCGGCATCATTTTGGGGATTCCCTGGTTGAGACACCACAACCCTTTGATCGATTGGGGAACAGGTCAAGTAACGTTTGAGTCTGAGGTATGCCAACATTTCTGCCTAACAGAATCTGACTCGCTCACCTCACCCGCCATGATCCTTGGCGCTATGGCTTCCTCCCGTATTGCTGATGTAGTACCCGACGCCACATCGTCGCATACCGTGGCGGCCGTTATGGCGGGTATCCCCGCTGATTACCACGATTATCACACAGTCTTTGATAAGACCACAGCGGAAGGTCTGCCTCCTCATAGACCCTATGATTGCCCTATTGACCTTCTTCCAGATGCCCCCATACCAAGGGGCAGGATCTACTCATTGTCGCAGTTTGAGGAACGGGCATTAAAGGAATACATCCAACAGGCTTTACGTTTGGGTCACATCCGTCCTTCCTGTTCCCCAGCTGCCAGCCCCATATTTTTTGTGCCAAAAAAGGAAGGCGATTTGCGCCCGTGCGTCAACTATAGACGATTGAATTCCATCACCGTAAAAAAACGATATCCCATCCCGCTCATCTCCACGCTACTGGATAGGTTGACGAAGGCATCTGTTTTTACCAAGCTAGACCTAAGAGGGGCGTACAACTTGATCCGCATGCAGCGTGGAGACGAATGGAAAACAGCATTTTGCTCTAGACAGGGGTTATTTGAGTATACCGTGATGCCCTTGGGCCTCTGTAATGCCGCCGCAACGTTCCAACGTTTCATCAACGACATCTTCTCTGACATCTTGGATATATTTGTAGTGGTTTATTTAGACGACATTTTGATCTATTCGTCCTCCCTGGAGGAACATGTAGCTCATGTGAGAGAAGTTCTCTCGCGCCTCAAGAAAAACGCCTTGTTCGCCAAGCCCGAAAAGTGTTTGTTCCATTCGAGGGAGGTGGAGTTTCTGGGTTTTCATATTACCCCCAGAGGCTTGTCCATGAATCAGTCAAAGGTCCGTGCGGTCACTGAGTGGCCGACCCCTGTCAATCTCAAACAGCTCCAGTCATTTCTCGGCTTTGCTAACTTCTACCGGCGATTTATCGCCGGCTTCTCTTCCATTGTTTCTCCACTCACTGCTCTGACCAGCCCTCGTGTCCCGTTCACCTGGACCTCTGTACACCAAGAGGCCTTCGATGCGCTTAAGGCCAGGTTCGTTTCTGCCCCAGTATTGCAACACCCTTCCATTCGTGTTAGAGGCAGATGCTTCTTCTTTTGCACTGGGTGCCGTACTATCTCAACCTTGTCCAGCCACGGGTAGTTTGCATCCGGTAGCATACCACTCACGGAAGTTCTCCGTAACCGAGTCTCATTACACAGTGACCGAGATAGAACTGCTGGCCATCAAGGACGCGCTCCAAACATGGCGACATCATCTCATGGGGGCGAGGCATCAAACAGTGGTATACACGGACCATAAGAACTTACAAGACCTGACCTCTCCTAAATGCGTGAACAGTAGACAAGTGTGTTGGCACTTGTTTTTTGCCGCATTTGATTTCGTAGTCAAGCACCGGCCTGGTCTCATCCACGGCAAGGCAGACGTGCTTTCTCGCTCTCCCGGGGGGAAACCCTGTCTTCATTCCCAGACACACTGTTGGGGAAGGGCCATGTTATCTGTATGTGTACACCATCCCCGCCCATGCTTACTGCCATTAGACAATGGGTCTCTCAACACCCTCATGCACTTGCTGAATGGGACATTGTTTTTCAGGAGGGGTTGCCATTCATCCAAAACAAGCTGTTCCTTCCCACATGTGACATACGCAACCAAGCGCTTGTCTGGTCTCACGATGCTGCTATAAACGGTCATCCAGGGCAACAACGCACCCTAGAACTACTACAGCGGTGGTGCTGGTGGCCGTCCATGAGAAGGGATACAGAGAACTACATAAACACCTGTCCGATTTGCGCTCAATGTAAGTCACGTAAAGGACGTCCTATGGGGTAGCTCCAACCATTACCCATTCCCCCCAACCCATGGCACACGATCTCTATGGATCTTGTCACGGACCTACCCCGCAGACAGGGTTATGGCACCATATGGGTTATCATCGACTCCTACACTAAGATGGCCCGTTTCATTCCCTGTCCCGGCATACCCTCAGCTCCGACATTGGCCCGCTTATTCTTCAAGACAATCTTTTGTCTCTTTGGTCTTCCACAGGTTATCATATCGGATCGCGGGTCACAATTTACGTCCTGATTTTGGCGTGCCCTTACCAAGCTCCTGGGTATTGACGCACGCTTCTCCTCAGCCTATCACCCAGAAAGCGATGGGCAGACTGAGAGGGTGAATCAAGCCCTAGAACAATATCTGCGTTGTCTGACCCTCCAGTACCAAGATTCCTTGCTCAATATGCTCCATCTCGCTGAATTTGCATACAACAACTCACGCCATTCAGCTACTGGTTTTTCCCCATTCTATTCCATGTATGGACAACATCCACGCACCCTTCCACTCCCTGATTTCTCCTCTGTTACTCCTGCTGCTAACGCCTGTGCTCGCGATCTGGCCGAGGTCCATGCGCAGACCCTTGTCCATCTCCGTGAGGCCCAGACGGTAATGAAGGCGAAGGCGGACAGGAGGCGGGCAGTGGCACCTGAGTATCGCGTGGGCGACCAGGTTTGGCTGTCGACTCGACACCTACGTATCCCTGGGTGTCGCAAGTTGCTGCCTCATTTTGTTGGTCCCTACAAGATCGCCAAGGTCCTGAATCCTGTGGCTTTACGCCTTTCTGTTCCTCTTACTTGGCGGATCCATCCGGTATTCCATACCTCCCTCCTCAAGCCCTGCCTTGCTCCTACCCGTATCAATACTCCACCCGCTCCTGTTTCTGTGTCCTCCCCTGATGTCTTTGAAGTCAGTGCCATCTTGGGTTCTCGTTTTCACAGGGGTCGGCTCCAGTATCTCGTGGACTGGGTGGGTTATGGTCCTGAGGATCGCTCTTGGGTTCCCTTCCGGGATGTCCATGCCCCGCTTCTTGTTGCACGTTTCCATAGGGATTACCCTGCCTGCCCACAGGGTCGTGGGCCGTTGAGGGGGGACTCTGTCACGTCTTCCGCACAACCAAGTGCACCCCCTACAGGTACACGTCTACACCCACCTTCAGCCTCCATCCATCCCATCACCCGACACACACACCCAGGCACACAAACATCTTTACGTTCTCTCACCCCTAGTAGAGCACGTTATGATAGACCTGGCGTGTATCGCCCCTCCCGTCATTGGCAACTAAACTGGAGATTCCCGCTTGGTCACAACACGCGACGCCTGTCACGGAGACCTGCGCGTCACGGATCACGTGACGTTCCATCACACATCAACGCTTCCGTGTTACGCATCACATGACTTCTGCTATTGGTTAAATGCATTCGGAAACATGGAAGCGTTGCTTCACAGCTGTTTTCCTCCAGGATTGTGTGACGCTTTGTTTTTCATTGTGAATTTGGATTTCCTTCGCAACCACGTTTCGTCTTACGGACTGTCTTTGCCTATGCCCTGAATCTGCTTTGGAACTTTGGACATTTGTTGCTAGACCACGGAATTGTCTTACGGACTGTCTTTGCCTACGCCCCGAATCTGCTTTGGAACCTTGGACATTTGTTGCCAGACCATGGAATTGTCTTTTGGATACTCTACGGATTACGTTTTGTATTGGAACTCTGGCCATCGGCCCTACACTAGGTGTTTACCTGTCTGTGCCCCTGATTCCATCAAGCTATCCCGGTGGCTCACTTGTGCCAAACCCCACTAGGAGAAGCTAGCCCGGATCATTGCCCGGGGTCCAGTCCTCCTCCCATCTCTGGGTGACCTTTCAGTGCTCATAGGTAATCAGTGCTTAGATACCTCTTCCTGTATTCTTGTGTTATTACATTTCTGCCCTGTACATAAACATTTTTGCCTTACAGCATTCAAGGGGTTCTTCTGACTGTTCCCGAATCCAGGCCCGACAGACTACCACACCTGTGGCCTCAAAGATCGCACAGGCAGTGTTTCTGGCATTGCCTGTGTGGTACTTGGGGACAGAGGTATTCATACTTTGCACGACCAGCAAGTCCGTAACAGTTGAAAATTTTGGATAAGGTTGCTACAGAACAATTACAAAAATATGTGGATGAAAATAATTTACTACACCCACAGCAGTCCGGATTTAGATCCAGCCATAGTACAGAATCTGCTCTGCTAGATCTTCAGACAGAAATGCTGTCAATATAAGATAAAGGCAAATCAGGCCTACTGATATTGTTGGACCTCTCGGCAGCATTTGATTTGCTGGACCACACAAAACTCTGAGAAGCCCTGGAAAAATCAGGTAATTGCTCATCAAGGGCAACCATATGGATAGCTTCATTCCTTCAAAACAGGCAATCGAGGATTGTCTGGGGAAATAAAACATCTAATACCAAACCGGTAGACTGTGGCGTCCCACAAGCAGCCAGTTTCTCCCCACTTCTTTTCAACCTTTACATGCACTGCCTCTGTACCATGCTCTCCCAAATGGGTATATTCTTTATGAACTTTGCTGATGATACCCAGCTGGTCTTAGAACTTAGTGGGGATTACGACAAGGACAGTGACACGCTCTCATCTTTATATAACATCATAGAATGCTGGATGAAAGCAAATTGGATGTGTCTAAATGGCTCTAAAACCGAGCTCATGATATTCGGTTCCACACAGGCCAGAAGAAAATTGAGTCCACTCTACTCCTCATTTTCCATCAAAAACACCCAAATACCGATCTCCGAAAAAGTGAAGACCTTAGGAGTATACCTTCAAGCTTCATTAGGTGCTGAAGCCCACACAGCTTACCTAAAGAAAAACTGTCAATTTCACCAGATATTACTAAAAAAAATCAGACCTTTATTAGACCAAAAGAATAGCACGACCATCGCTAGGGCTACAATTCTATCCAGATTGGATTATGGTAATGCCCTACTTCTAGGAGCAAACAGCAATTGCGTGAAGAAATGTCAAGTGATTCAAAATAATGCCATTAGGACCATTACAGGAAGAACTTGGAGGGAACACATCACTGGCGAAAGGAAGGCCCTCCACTTGTTGGCCATGAAAGAAAGAATCACGTTTAAATCTCTCACGATGGTTCATCGTTGCCTATACGATAATGCGCCAGCTTACCTTAAGAAACACTTCAACTGGTATGCCCCAACTAGGCGGCTCAGATCCTCTAATACAGGCCAACTGCAAACATTCACAACAAAAAAGCAGCATGGACTTGGAAAAGCCTTTCCGACTCTAAGTACAAAAAAATGGAACGAACTTCCCACCTCACTGAAGCTCGAGTCCAACTACATTTCATTCCGTAAAAAATTGAAAACATTACTTTTCAATTAACTCTGCGGAACTGACTAAATCTCTTGACGAAATCGGTCAATCTACTTGTGTCCTGTTTATCACTATTCGTTGTCCTGTCTTCTTGTCAGCGCTCTGATGCCCGTGGGCTTTCAGCGCTTTACAAATAAATAAATAAAAATAAATAAATATGGTATCAACGGACTTTATTGTGGAATTGCCAGAAGTTCAGGGACATGATACCATATGGGTAGTTGTGGATTATTTCACAAAATACGCCATTTTCGTACCTTGTTCGGGGTTGCCTTCTGCTTCCCGTTTGGCCAGACTGTTTATGGCTAATGTCTTCAGATATTTTGGTCTTCCTTCCATCATTGTGTCTGATCGGGGTACACAATTCACCTCAAGATTCTGGAGGGCGCTCACTACCTCTTTGGGTATCGATGACAGGTATTCTTCATCCTATCATCCTCAAACAGATTGCCAAACTGAAAGACTTAATTCCACTATTGAACAGTATTTGCGCTGCCTTTGTCTCCAGTTCCAACAGACTTGGTATACAGCCCTGCCTCAAGGGGAGTTAGCATATACAATTCCTTACATTTTTCCACCGGGGTATCCTCCTTTTTTGCATTATACGGTTTACACCTGAGGTCTTTACCATTGAGTATTCCCTTACCTGAGGCCTCTCCTGCTCCGTTGGCATGCGTAAGAGACCTAGACCAAGTACATCAGGATGTACGTTGGCATCTATTCCGGGCTCAGGAGCATGCAAAAAGGGCAGCGGACGCTTGCCGGCTAGCGGCACCGGACTATCGGACTGGCATGAAGGTCTGGTTGTCCTCCCGCAACTTGCGTATTGTGGGTAAGCGTTCCTTGCTGCCACACTTTGTTGGTCCTTTCCGCGTTTCTTCTGTGATCAATCCTGTCACGGTTAAATTGGATCTACCAAGGAGTTGGCGTATTCACCCTGTGTTTCATGTTTCACTAATAAAGCCATTCATTCCGTCCACTCGGATGCCTGCACGCCCTGCGCCTATCATGGTGGATGGGGCGGAGGAGTATGAGGTCTCCCGCATCCTTGACTGTAGGATCTCTAGGGGTTCTGCTCTTTATTTAGTGGACTGGAAGGGGTTTGTACCTGAGGATCGTACTTGGGAGCCTTTGTCCAATCTGCATTGCCCCGATCTCTTGCGGGAATTCCATGCCGCCCGGGGGTTGCCGACGTTTTTGGAGGCAGATGCTGTTACACTACGGCAGCAAAGAGCTTTCTTTTGAAGACCTTCCCAACCATGGACTCCGTTTTGGCATCGTTACAAGTTGCCTTGGAAACTGTTCAGGTCACGTAAACGTGTTAGTCAGCTGATCGGACGTGCTTCGCTTACACGGAAGCCACGCCCCCTTGTTCCTTAAAGCCTTCAGCCGCGGGAACTTCGTTGCTGCTAATTGTACGTTACTACGTGCCTTTTCGTAGCCCGCCTATGGCACTATTTGCCTTCCTCGGATTACCCTCCGTGAACCTTTGACTCTGAACTCTCGTTACCAGACCTCGGCTTTGTACTCTGTTTCTGCTTATCTGGATTACCCTAAGGACTTGTTGCCACAGTAGTTTTCCTTTACTGCCGTTAAACCGCAGGAGCCTCCCCGCTCAACCTTCAGTTCTACGGGCTTTGCGGTTGTTCTCTTCCGCTCAAAACTGAACTCCAGTTCTCATTCATATTACCCTTGCACAAACGCCCTTGCTTTCCATCTGGAGTTTCCAGCTCTAAGATCAAGATCTGCTGAGATCCGCTTCAGCGCGACGTTGCTTGGTCCTTTCTTCCTTTTCTATCTGAATCATCTATTTGGACTATTAGACCATTCTTACCAGTGCTGCTTATCAAGGACTTCCTTTGCTCCAACTACCTGATTAACTGTGTTCGCATACTGAGAGACTGTTTGTTCTTTCTACTGAAGTGCATTTACGAACACTTTCCAGAACATGCACCAACCCGGCCCTAGTGCGTCCCTCGTGCCGTTCGGGTTGTCCTCCCTATACTAACCTTCCCATTTTATAATTTTTTCCTGTCGTTTTCATCAACCATTTGGATTTTGTTCTCATTATTGAAACTGCTCCAGGATTTCCTCTCAGGTCTACTCACATACACTATCTTAGGTACCGGCAGTTCTATTGTGTTTAATAGAATTAATTAAAACGAAACAAGTTAGGCATAATACTCAAATTCTTTTCTGTATCTCTTGCAGCATTGGTCTGGCAGTGCGCTCAATCCCGCTCTTTTGCATTATAGATTACTCTGTCTGTACATAAATAGCAGAGTGGTACATCGTGAAAAAGAGCCCTTCTCGAAGAGGAAGCCTGATTCTTGAAATCAGGGGAACTAGGTCTTCGGAGACGTCTACGGCTCATCCTACATCTCGATCCAGGTTGGGGTCATGCACACCTTCCGGCTCGGTGAGTAACAGATACCCTGAATCCCATGATTGTATTCAAACATTGCTAACCAATCCAAAACATCAAGTTTAGTCTCATACATAACAATCATTTCCTTTGGCATACAGGGTCTCTTAGGACTGGAAGACCTAGAAGATCCTGGGAGAGAAGCATTTGCCACAGACAATTTCTTCATCTGTAGAGCATGAGCCATCTCCATTTCCCCGAGCCTTACCTCTTGATGTTTCATGGCAGTTTGTGCATAAATACGTTTCACTTCCAATTCAAGTCTCATTTTCTCAAGTGCAATAAATTCAGGAGTGAGAGTAGGACCTGATGGGGTCCTTGTGGACAGAGGTTGTGGTTTCAGGGCAGGGAGAGGAGTTGTAGGGCCTTTCCGACATAGACTCATCTACTTCTTCTAATCCAACACTCTCAGAATCAGAAACATTTTATTCACATTTGCTGGAGCGGTAGGCCATTCTGACTCACTTTCCAGACTTTTTTTCTCCCAATAACTTTGCAACCAGTTCAGATTTGTTTCCTTTACCAGAGAGGATCTGTTCCCTACACATGGTTCTTAAAACCTCAACAGTGTAGTTTAGGAGGCTCTCATCAATGTAGTTTTCCATATTTGACATGATCTTTCAGTTAATAGATTATTGTGGTGTTTAGCCTTGTGGTTAGTTGACCCAAGGTAATAGCAGCACTCCAAGTGTAATCACTATACTTAAAAATCCCACCGCTGCCACCAGTGTTAGGCAGAATCACATGCAGTACCCTTAGGGAACACTACATATGATTAGGACTACAAGTGATGACATGCATTACTTACCGTAATAGCATTTCTGATGATTTTATCTGCTTAGATTCACATGCTTCCACCGAGCTTACGATCGTACGCGGACGCCGCAGCCCACACGGTTCAGACTTTAGCTGTCTCTGCTCACCGCTGTTCTCCAGTTTCCCAAGCCGGCAATTTGGGCTCTTTCCCAGTTGTATTGCTTGGGCGCCGAGGCCATCACTTTGCAACTCCAGCTCCTCCGTGTCAGAAGCAGCTTCTACTTTTTCCACCAGAGTTATCCACTGCATTTTTAGTCATCTGGCCACCACCCAGGACTTTGTCCTGGTTAAGGGGTTTCCAAATCCTTGGCTCCATGAAGAAGGCTGTGATCCACTGTCTAGCCGAAACGTCCTGGGACCATTCCCCCCTTGGGGTTAACAGGTCCCTGTTCTCCAATTGGTTTTGATTTATGTCAGTGACGTCGATCTATTTTGGTCACCCTCTAGCCTGGCTGTTGTCAGACCCATCCAAGGTTCTGTGTTAGAGCAACAAAAATGTTCTGTTGATCTATGCATCAATGTGTTTTTGCTTTTTACATGTCTGAATATGTGAAGTAATGAAAATATTATATAATGCAATGTTTGTACCATTTACAGGTCTATGCAACCTTTGTTTGTTTAAAAATGAACATTTGACTGAGGAGAGTAAATAAAAAATACTCCCAGTCTTATATTAATTAAGTGTTTGTGGTATATATCCTTTCTCCTTGGTACCTTCCCATCTTTCCCTTGGATTTATACGAATAAGTACTATAACAAAGGATTAGATACATATTAAATTTTATTTGCATTCCAATTACTTGCAATCAGCTTTGACTGTTTCAGCCAGGACTACCCCCCTTGTGTTTTCTAGATTCACATGCTTTGCATATGGTCCGACATCCAGTGGTAACCGTGGAGTATTGCATCTTGTCTTTCGGGGACCGAAAGGGGACGTCGGCATAGGCGTGTCTGTAACACTATCCCTATCGTGACGTGTAGTGTACCCAAAATCCCTCACGCGCCGAGGTCCCTCCAATTGTATTTTGTCTGCCATGAGGGAGCCCAAGGCTATAGTGAGTGAGTACATAAAGAGAGAAAGTAGTAAGACGTCTATGTTCCTTCCACCCCAAGCGGGGAGGTAGGAAGGGCGCATGTGAATCTAAGCAGATACAATCATCAGAAATGCTCTTACGGTAAGTAATGCATGTCTTCTGATGCTTGTTAATCTGCTTAGAATCACATGCTTTGCATATACTAGCTAGCAGTACCCGGAGTTGGAGGTGGGTTGTGAGAAGGAACAGTAGAGAAAAGATGTCTTAGTACTGCTTGTCCCACCTGAGAATCAGACCTAGAATGAGTGTCTAGGCAATAGTGTTTTGTAAAGGTGTGTACAGAACTCCAGGTTGCCGCTTTGCAAATGGACTCAAGGGTAACATTTGCAATGAATGCTATGGATGCCCCAGTGCCCCGAGTAGAATGTGCTCTAGGGTTGAAGGGCAGTTCTCTGTTAGCAAGAGTGTAACATAGTGTGATGCATTTGACAATCCACCTTGAGATAGCTGATTTAGAGTCAGGATCCCCTTCTCTACCAGCTGCCACAAAAACGAAGAATTGTTTTGTTTTCCTCAGTGGTTTAGTTCTTTCCAGGTAGAACATGACTGCCCTGCGCACATCTAGTGTGTGTAGGCTTCTTTCGGCCATGCTAGTAGGGTTCTGGAAGAAAGTGGGTAGTTCGATTGATTGGTTCACATGGAACTTTGAGATGAATTTAGGTGCAAATCTGGGATGTGTGCGCAGAACTACCTTATCTTTGTGGACTGTAACAAAGGGGTCTAGAACAGAAAGTGCCTGTAGTTCGTTAACCCTTCTGATAGAAGTGATAGCCACTAGGAAGGCCGTTTTATAAGTCAGGTCCTTTAGACTTGCTTTATGCATTGGCTCAAAGGGAGCTCTCATGAGCCTGGTCAAAACCACATTTAGGTCCCATCCAGAAGCTGGGTGAGAAACGGGAGGATAAATCCTCCTAACCCCTTCCATAAAGGCTTTAATAACCGGTATTTTCGACCATGACACTTTCTGTTGTGATGTGGTGTAGGCTGACAGAGCAGCCAGATGAACCTTCAGGGAATTGAAGACTAACCCAGTGTCCAAAAGATGGGTTAGGTACAGCACAATGTGTGTGGGTGAACAATCGATGGGATTGACGCCCTTGGAATTGCACCAGATGACAAAATGTTTCCATTTGCTGGCATAGCAATAACGTGTATTCGGTTTCCTAGCTTCCCTGAGTATGTCCATGCACCTCTGAGGGAGTTGCAGGTGTCCAAACTCTATGACCTCAGGAGCCAAGCTGCTAAATTCAGAGTTTGTGGCCAGGGTTGGCGGGCCCACATGGGGGCCACCAGTATCATGGTAACTGGTTACTGGTGCATCTTGTGCACTATCTTGCTAAGAAGGGAAGTCGGGGGAAAAGCGTAGACAAATTTCCCTGACCATGTTATCCAGAGACCGTTCCCCTTAGATCGGTTCTGGGGGTACATGGAGGCGTAGACTTGGCATTGGGCATTCTCCTGAGTAGCGAACAGGTCAATCTCTGGGAAACCCCATTCTACAAAGACGTTGGACACAATGTCTTCGTGTAGCCGCCATTTGTGTTCTTCGGGCAGAGGGAAATCTTTGCTGAGCACGTCTGCCAGAAGATTGAGTTCCCCTGGAACATATTGGGACAACAGAAACATCTTGTGTTTGAGAGCCCATATCCAAATATTCTGGGACAGCTTGGATAGACCTGGAGAGTGAGTGCTCCCCTGTTTGTTCAGGTAATACATGGCTGTAGTGCTGTCTGTTAGAATCAGCACCGTCTTCCCTTGTAGTTGCACCTGAAAGGCCTTCAAAGCCTTGAACACCTCTAATAGCTCCAGGAAGTTGTTATGGTTGGACGCTACTTGAGGGGACCAAACTCAGTGCACTGTCTGCTGAAGCAGGTGAGCTCCCAATCCTGTGAGAGATGCATCTGTAGTGAGAGTGGCTTCCACTGCAGGGCTGGTGAAGGTCTTCCCCTTCAAGAGGTTTTCTCTCTACCGCCACTGCAGAGAGAGAACAAGGGCAGGCGAGACAACTACCAGATCTTCCAATTGTCAGCTGGCCTGACACCACTGGCTGTTGAACCACTCTTGCATGGGACGCATGTGCAGCCGCGCGTGGGGAACCCAGTATATCCATGACGCCATCATTCCTAGCAAGCACATAGCCTTGTGCACCGTCAGCTCCCGACTGGCTACATATTGAGGGATCTGAAAAAGCATGTTCTGAACCCTCTCGTTGGAGGGGAAGACAAGACCGTCCTTCGTCCAAATTAGAGCTCCCAGAAATTGTTTTGTTTGACTGGGGACTAGACTGGATTTCTTTTTGTTGATTGAGAAACCCAGACTGAAGAGGAGATCTACCGTTTTTTGGGTGTTCGAAAAACATGCGTCGAATGAGTCCCCCATCATGAGCCAGTCGTCGAGGTAAGGGTAAACTGAGACCGACAGTCTGCGCAGGTGTGCTGCAGCCACTGCCAGGACTTTGGTAAATACCCTTGGCGCTGAGGCAATGCTGAAGGGGGGTCCCTTGAACTGGTAATGCCTGTCCTCGATCATGAACCTTAGATATTTTCTTTGTGCTGGCAACATTGAAATACAAAAGAATGCATCTTTAATGTCTAATGTTACCATGTAGTCCCCTTGTTTCAGCAATGGGATCACCTCTTGCAGTGTTACCATGCAAAACTTATGGGGTTTTATAAACTTGTTCGCTGGGCGCAAGTCTAGAACAGGGCGCATGGTGAGATCCTCTTTGGGTACAAGGAAGTACACTGAATAAATACCCTAGTTTACCTGAAGAATAGGGACGGCTTCTATGGCGTCCTTTCCCAGCACTGCTTCCACCTCTTGATTCAGGATCTCCAGATGGTCCGTTGAAAGGCGCCGTGAGCGCAGCGGTCTGAATTGTGGAGGTCGGGCGAATTCCACACAGTACCTGTGGGAATCCACCACTTTCCCGAAGAGGTTAGACTCCTCAATGGGCTTATTGACGAGGGAGGCTTGTGTTTCCGTTTCAAAACCTGAGGTACGCAGCCAAGCTTGCCTTTTAAGTAGGGTCCCTTGGGCCAGAGAAGTGCCTGCTGTTTCCGTAGTGTCCAGGGTGTTTTTGATCACATGCTGGTTAACTTGCCTTCCCTCCATTACAATGGAGAGAAGCTTGGATTTGGCGGGTTCAGGAATCTCTTAGAGGCCTTCTTGGAGCAAGATCCACTGAGCGTCAGCATAGCTTGCCAATAGTGTGGTATTATTAGCAATCTGCATAGTGTATGCGGCAGCCGAAGTGACTTGTTTGCCTAGAGCATACAGTCTTTTGGATTCCTTGTCCGGCGGTGATTCCCCTGTGGCAAGGGGTACCCCTGCCCTTTTTCGAGTGGTAGTCACTACCAATGAATCTGGGACGGCGTGCCCTCTAATGTATAGAGGGTCGGAAGGGGAGGGGCGAAATAACTTTTCCACTCTTGAGTTCACTGCCCAAGTTTGAGATGGTGATACCAATGAGGGGGCCAACCGTCTCTTAATAGAATTAAGGAGAGGGATGGCCTGGCTAGGTGGAGGCTTCTCCTTAAGGATATCCTCTACAAAATCTTGCTCAGGCACAGCCTCTTGAGTGGAGATTTGAAAATGTTCAGCTGCTTTTTTCAACATGGAGTTGAATGCCATTTGGTCATCTACAGGTGAGGCCTGGCGAGCCGGAGTGGACTGAGGAGAATCCAGGCACAAAACATCAGTGTCCTGATCTTGCTGTGTCCATGGGTCTTATCCTTTCTGCTGGGTTTCTTCCCAGTTGTCTGTAGTATCCTGCTGCTCCTCCTCATAACTTTGTAGAAATGAAGCTTCTTCCTCTTCATTATAAATGTCTCTATAGTGTCCATGTGGAAATGTCTTCCTGCTGGACGGCGGCAGAAGACTGATCTTCTTGAAAATGAGAAGGAAATTGGAGGTTAGGCCCTACCCGAGACCTTTTTGGGGAAGGCTGATCAGAAAAACTGATGATCTTCTCCAGCCGATCCATACACCCTTCGAACTTCTCCCTAGTTCATTTAGTGGAACCAGGCGGGCCTACGGGTGGAAAAGCAACGTTTTCCGCCCTATGGCGTCGAAAAGAGTCTCTTAGGGTGTCGGAAAGAGGCTCTTGACTATTTGTATTTATTTGTATTTTATTGAATTTATATAGCCCTTTACTCCAAAGTGCTTTATATAAGAACAAGTGAACATACAGCAAGCATAAGATGACAATTGAACCACAACCAAATAACAGCATAAAGAGCAACTTAAACTTACAGTATTGTAGCGGTGAGGAGGGTGTAGGAGGGGGGAGGTGAGCAAGGGAGTGGTAGGTGTTAGAGGAGGTAAGGACGGGGGAAAGAGCAGGAATGTGAGGAAAGAAGAGCGGAGAAGGTGAGACAAGAGTCAAGCGGGGGAAGGGAGGAAGGGGATCGGAGAGATGGAGAGGGTAAGGAAGAGGAGGAGTAAGAGGTAAGGGTAAAGGGGAAGGGAGGAGGTAGGGAAGGTGGGGTGTTAGGGAGGTGAGTGGAAGAGGTAAGATTTTAGAGAAGAGCGAAAGGAAAAGTAGGAGGGAGAAGAGCGGATGTGAAGGGGGAGGCGGTTCCAGTGGAAAGGAGCAAGGAATTGAAAGGAGCGGAAGTGGAGGGGGCACAGGGTGGAGGAGGAGGAGAGAGTAGGAAAAGATTAGCAGAGCAGAGAGGACGAGAAGGGGTGTAGAAGGAAAGAAGGGAGAAGAGGTAAGGGGTAGCAAGAGCATAGAGGGATTTGGAGACAAGACAGAGGAACTTGAACTTGAGTTGGGAGTGGAAAGAGAGCCAACCTAGAGAGGTGAGGGAGGAGTAGATGGAATCAGGAGGTGAGAGAAGGCATAGGGAGCGGATGGCAGAGTGGTAGATGGATTTAAGAGGGGTGAGATGAGAGGAGAGAGTCCGAAGAGAAGGGAGGAACAGTAGAAGAGTCAGGAGAAGAGGAGGGACGTAATTAAGAGTTTAGTGGCATGGGGGCGTGGCCAGCAGCCGAGCGATGAGGACGTGAGCTTGCATCGCTCCCGGGCATGCCTACTCGATGTGGGAACTTCTGCTGCACCTGCTCCCGGTGAAAATCGGTGTCGGGAGACCCACTTAGCGAGGTTTTCAAGAAAGTAAGCTCGCGCACCACAGAGCACACAAAATGGCCGCTGCAGATCGCGGATGAACGGAGGACGCCGTGCGCCACCACCAAACCCTGCCTGACTGCCGGCGGCTGGCGAGTGGAGTGTGAGGTACTGTGTCGAGTTATACGGCGGGCAAAGGACCCCAAAATAGAACCAAACCACCCCCAGCGGCGCTCCCGGACTGCGGGGAGCGGGACCCCGCTGTGTGCCTCCCCGCCTCCTGCCGGTGAAACCCTTGAAGCCGTGAAAGCTCCCTCCAACGGCAGATCGAAGGGCGGAAGGGAAACACCCTTGGAAGCGGCACCGGCGGCTGTCGTTCACAGGCAGTTAGATCCGCACTAACGCAACGACATACGCGCCCGTACACTACTTCTGCCTGCTGGCGCCGTCGGGACGCCCAGAGCCGCCGGGGCACCTCGGGCGCTCTGCTTAGCGTTGAGCGCCTACCTGACTCCTGAGGCGGCCCCCGCTCGCTGTCGGACAGCTACTACCTCAATCCTGCGGTAAGGAGAAGGGGGGAGGGAGAGCAGGCAACACACTTACATGCTCCCCCCTTGCCGCCGGTGGGCCCACTACAGGGACTCTTCCAGTTGCCCCGTCATAGTGAAACGGATATGTCATATTGAGGCGCACAGATATCTTTCATCCTCAACGAGGGCGAGCGCAGGCTGACTTCAACGGACCCCGAGTAACCTGCATCTTCATCCCCCCCCACTGCCCAAGAGAAATCGTTGTTGTGGCCCCAATAGAAGCACAATTGCTGGATTTACCACCACCTTCCCACCGAACATAACGGAAGCGACCACATTTCGACGAAATAAGGAACACTGGGCAAAGCGATCAAAACATAGTAGTGCACGGTGACACTGTCTTACGACGCACCTGCCGCAAATCCTAGCTGTGTGGGAACGCCGATACAGTTACCCCAAAGACGTGCTGGAGGGTGCGGTGTGGAACGTTGTGTAGTCCCAAGGTGTCACCAAACCCGGCTTCTGGCGTGTTGCTACAGTGCACAGAGACGATACGGTGCACCCGCCTTCACGCAGGAAAGCAAAGAGGACCAGGAAACAAAACACTACCCATATTGTGCGGGTAAAGATCCGTGAGCACTCCAAAGGACAAGACACAAGCCCCCTGAAAGCTAAAACAAGCTACACATCAAACCTAACACAGTATCCGGCAGATTACACCCAGACCACAAACAAAAAAAAATAAAGTTCTATAGCGGAACAGCCGCTCCCATAACGGTCACGTTCACACTACCCAGGACATTAGTCGCCCTTTCAACCCGCCTCGGATAAACAGGCGGAATCCGCAACAAACTGTCCACCGATTAACGTTACAGACCATGCCAGCTGCTATGGGGAAGGATAAAACAAGAAAATTGACAAGTCAAAGCAAAATGGACCAATTCACCAATACCACGGCGAGCACCTAATTGGATCACGAACAATCAGACACCATGTTAGAAACAGAGCATAACATATCCCTGAAGGATATCATGGCTGCAATAACATACTCCAGAACCTCCATGGAACAAAAGATGGATAGCATCAGCACAGACGTTTCGCTCCTCCGCCATGATCTTCAGAAACTGTCCTCCCGCACAGGGGAAGCGGAACAGCGGATCTCTGGGACTGAGGATGGGCTGCGCACTATGGAACAAAGGATGGCTGGGGTAGTGGCACGTCTGAAAAACACTGGAAGAGAAAGCAGAGGACAGTGAAGGTAGATCAAGACGAAATAACGTTCGCATCCTGGGCGTACCGGAAAAAACAGAAGGCCCTTCCATGGAACTGTTCCTTGAACAATGGATAATCGATATGTTTGAGCCCCAGACATTCTCAAAATTCTTTTCGATTGAACGCGCGCACCGTGTACCCACTGGAAGACCGATACCTGGAGCACCTCCACGCACCATAGTTGCAAAACTGTTGAATTATAGAGATAGAGATGCGTTACTCCAGACGGCACAGGCCAATGTCACGGCTCGCTCCCTTCGCTCCCGTTCCCGTCACTTGGGGGCATGTTTTGGGGTTTATTCCCTACTGGACATTTCCTCCGAACCTTATGCTACAGTGCTGTGATGAATTGGGAGCGCTACTTCCCTTCCGGATCCATTCCAGGTTTTTGGCAGCCAGCATGCTACTTTAATCTAATGACTTTGCTTCCCAGGAACAAGGTTGGGTGGAGGATAGGCAACACCTCTGGCTGCAGGTGCTCGTTAAGCAGCTTTAAAAGCCTCAGTTTGCTTCAGTCCAGCGCTGGTCATTGTTGCAGTGTTCCTGTTGTGACTGGTCCCTTGTTCCTTGTTCCTAGCTTTTGTGCCTAGTTCCTAGTTCCTGTTTCTTGTTCCTCTGCCCTGGATTTCGGATTTATGTGCTTAATTGATTTCTGCTTTCTGGATTTCCCTTTCTGTCTTCCTCTGTCTGCAGGCAGCCTTTCTCTGTGCTTTACCCTTTGATGCTGCCCAATTTGCCTGTGTTCTCTGTTTCTTTGATGCTGTCCTTTGCTACTGAAAGACTTGATGCATTAGTCTTTCCCTTTTGTAGATTTAGCTTCCTGCCTTTTCTCCTTGGATGGGTGGGAAAGGTTTCCTTTTGTGATATCATTTTCCCTGCTCCTGATCCTTACTTTCTATTGGGATCCATTCCATGTTTTCCATTGCACTTCTGCATTTATTTCCCATTGATTATTAGGTGTGGGGTGCTGTTGTAATTAGTCCCTGTGTGAATGCCTTTTGTTTTCCTCACTATTCTATAATCACAATTCCTACTTGCCCCTTGACTTGGGTCTTATGTATTTAGCTATCCTCCACCCATTGCTGTTATAGCCTTCTGGGTCCCTGTTTGATCAACTGGGTTTGTGGGTTTACTGACATTCAAGTGGTCTTTCCGGTCCTCGTGAGTACTGTTTCTAAGTTCCTTATTCAGTATCATCCAGAGTGTCAGCTCACAGATCCTGTCCTTGCTTGCCCTCTACGTGGGCTTAGCGCTGTCAGTATCTGTAATAGCATAGTGGGTAAGGAGTTTGCCGACTTTCCTTTCAGTCATAAGGAGGTTCTAAGTGCTTACCCCACATCCCTTTTCATATATTGGTATTATTGTTTCACTCTATTTGCACTCCTGGGTTTTAGTATACATGAGTCTTGGGTATTGTATGCACGTTGTTAGATTCAAAGTTGTTCACTGTGCGATTCCGTGCACATTTCCCTTGCCATATTCATTGCCTTCTTCCTTTCTTAACAGCTAAAGGCAACTGACCTTCAATGGGTCCAGGGTGACATTCTTCCCTGACTACACAAGGGAGGTTCAGAGAGCCAGGCAGTCTTTCGATCAGCTCAAAAGACAACTCCAGACCCTACACGTGAAATACGGCTTGCTATTTCCGGCCCAGCTCAAGATCTATCACGGTGGGACAACGGTACACTTCACTGACCCAAAAGAAGCGTGGAATTGGGCAGAGAAACACATTGAAGGCGACTGGAGACTTGCAAGCAACAGAAGCAGAAACAGGAACCGGCGTGAGCCTCTAGACAGAAGGCGCCCAGCTCCACAACCTCCGATGCAGGAACCACCACAACAAGAGGAAATGAGCTGAAACAGTGACACTAACAAGAAATACTACTCTGTCGCTGCCCATTTAATGGGCTATCATACCACACTGACATAAGTACGGCATGCGGCCCGCAAAGCACGGGAGTACTCATTGTATCGGCCAAAGCCACGCCCTCAACTTAAGACTTGAGACTCGAGACACCAGACTTGCTAAAGAACAGTAAGTCGAGAGGAAGGTGTAAACAGTTCACACTAAGTTAATCTGGCGATATAGTTGTTTGGCGCCAGTAGAGTTAGGGCGACAGATACTTCATGTTGGGGAGGAGTATGGGGAGGGGGGGTGGGAATTTGTTTTATGTTAGTTATTTTTCAGGAAACCACACCATCCATAATGTTAAGAAGCACACCATCCCTAGCACACTAATTGTCACTCCACTCTTGCCAGCAGTCCACACAACACAAATGGAAACACATGTCCTGACAGGAAACCAGCCTGCCCTTAGCCATGGCAGATATTATTATAGTATGAAACCCCACAATACTATCAAGGGCCCGACGCACACAGTTGTCATCCATACACGTGCCAAATGGCGGGAGTCACTAACGTGAACAAAAACAGGACAATCCGAGTGATGACATGGAATGTAAATGGGCTCGGCAATTGTATTAAAAGACGTCTAGTACTGCAAACACTGAATAGACACTCCCCGGATGTGGCATTCCTGACGGAGACACATCTAGCCGGTACCAATTGCTCATTCTTTAGACGCACCAACTACAGACTAGCATTCCACGCCGGTTTTACCATGGGGTCACGAGGGGTACTGATCCTAGTACACAAAAGACTCCCCTTTCTGCCCGCATCCATTACGCAAGACATGGGAGCGAGGTTTGTGCTCACGACAGGTACAATTGGGGAACGTTCTGTGACAATGCTGGTGGTGTATGCAACTCCTAACCTACTAACCCCCCTGACCAATGACATTACGCCTCTAATTATGAATAATCTTGCAGACCGTACGTTGATTGGGGGAGACTTTAATGAGGTAATGAACGTGGACCTTGATAGAACGCATATAAGATCCAGAAACCCGAACATACGCACAAAACTTTCCACATTCACTAGCGCATTGGGGCTACAAGACGTATGGAGAATGCTGCACCCTGTCACAAGGGAATACGCATACCATTCTGGTGCACACGCCTCGCTGTCTAGGCTGGACTATTTTCTGCTGCCACTAAATAACATGCACGAAGCACGTGAGGCACAATTTCTCCCCAGAGGTATATCGGATCATTCCCCACTTATAATAACACTTAACACCAGCAGGTCGATCCCCCCACCCAGCTGGCGATTGAACAGCTACTACCTAGGCTTCCCAGAGCTAGTTGAACACGTCCAAAAGACCACTGAAGAATATTTTGAGATGAATACTGACTCAGTGGATAACCCGGTAACGCTATGGGAGGCATTCAAGACGGTGCTCAGAGGGGAAATAATAGCCTGGACCACAGCCCATAAGAAAAAACAATTAGAAGCAATACGCAATGCCGAAGAAAAGTGCAAAAAGCAGAGGCCGATCACCTAACCCATGACAATTCGGAAACGCATCGCGCACTACAACTAGCGCAGACACAACTTCAACACATAGCCCTAGACAATGCAAAGCAGGCACATACTGCGATGCGCGCAAAGATATACGAAACGGGACAAAGCCGGGAAGATGCTGGCATGGCTGGAACGTAGAGACCTGGGTTTCATCCAGGTCAGGCAACTGACAACAGAAGAATCAGAACTATTAGTGACAGACATAGACATAGCGGAGGGTTTTGCAAAATACTACGCTGAGTTATACAAAGCACCAACCTCACCACCCGTAATAGACATCCTGGAGGAGATCACTTTCCCCACCCTAAACACAGAGAAGTCTACTCTACTAGAACAGGTAATCACCAAGGAAGAGCTAACCCAAGCCATGTCAGAACTCCAACCGGGCAAGACCCCAGGTCCGAACGGCTTCCCCATTGAAACATGGAAAAAAATAGGCGCAAATGTAATCTCCCCACACTTACTTCGTTTATTACAACACTCACACTCACAGGGCTGTCTCCCTCCTGACTTAAGGAAAGCCACAATTATAGTCCTGCCCAAAGCAGATAAGCCACCCGATAAATGTAGCTCCCACAGGCCCATCTCTCTCATAAACTGCGAGGTCAAAATATTGGCAAAGGCACTAGCCAACCGCCTGCAACAAGTCATACACACACTAATACATCCAGACCAGTGTGGATTCATGCCACAGAGATCCACTAGACAAAACATATATAGGCTACACACAGCACTGGAGAAGCTACCTGAGATACTGGACCCCCTGGCTTTACTTGCCATAGACTTCAAGAAGGCGTTCAACTCTATCTACTGGGAGGCAATATGGGCTATTATGCAACGCATGGGCATAGCACCATACTTTATGAGTTGGGTCAAACTGCTATGCAACTGCCCCGAAGCAGTCACAAAGGTAAACGGGCACGTCTCCAATCCTTTTCAACTAGGCAAGGGCACGAGACAGGGTTGCCCCCTGTCCTCCCTAATCTTTGCAATAGCAATTGAGCCATTAGCAATTCTATTAAGATCTACACAAACATGGAGCGGCTTCAGATGGTCAGACGACTGGGAGGATAGGGTATCCCTATATGCAGACGACTTGTTAGTATATCTGAAAGACCCACGCGAATCCTGCCCCATAGTGACGCGATTACTAATAAAATACGGTGCGTTTAGCGGCCTTCGCGTCAACTGGACTAAATCCATACTATTCCCACTGAAGCAAATAGATAGCGCGGTGCCAGACGAGTGTCCATACTGTGTGGAAAAGGAGCAATTCAGATACCTAGGCATCCAAATTACGAATAACCTAACAGACTATGTGCCCAAAAACCTGTACCCAATAATGACGAGATTCAAGGAAGACGTCCGTCACTGGATGTCCCTACCACTAACACTACTAGGCAGAGCCGCACTCTTTAAGATGATGGCGCTCCCCCGTTTCCTCTACATACTTCACAACGCGCCACTACCTATAGCGCCCAGCGAATTCCATAAAATAGATCAGACGCTCAGAAAACTGCTATGGATTGGAGGTCACCCTCGCTTAGCATTAACCACACTACAAAGATCTGTATGGGAAGGCGGAATTGGACTGCCCCGATTGCAAACCTACTACTGGGCTAGTCAGATGGCAATAGTGAACGACAGACTCCATGCGGACACAACATTACCGCACAACAGAGAACAAGATCCCAACCGATATGAAAGATCCGTATTAAGATACCTCTACCGGAAAAAAGACTGATCTGCTGCCCCTTCTATGCTGTCACACATATCCCTAACATGGACAGACACCCACAAATACTTAGGCTGGGACAAAAAGTTGACCCCAGCTCAACCGTTGTGGAATAACAAACTACTCCCGGAAGTGAATAAACTTCCAAAATGGCACTCTTGGACCCAATTGGGCATCACTAAAATTGGCGACGTAGTGAAAGGGAACGAAATAATACAATTTGCAGACCTAATCACTACCTTCGCTCTACCGATAAATGAGCAGTATCACTACACACAACTCAAGCATGCACTACAGGCCCATCTCCCTGAGATGATTGACGTGCCTGATTATACCCCTTTAGAACGTAACCTATTTCCGGATATGATTAAAAACAAAGTCACATCCATCATGTACAGTGCCATAACATCCTTTGCCACTGGGGAGCTGTCGAGCCTGAAAGCCAAGTGGGAGGGGGACGTGGGTGACATACTCCCAGAGGAATGGGTAACTGCCCTGATGTTCCCCAGAGAAACAGCGATCTCCTCCAGGCTAAGATTAATCCAACTTAAAGTACTGCATAGAATATATTACCCGAGGGTAGCACTATTCAAATGGGGTAAGATCACCTCTTCAGCCTGTCTGAGATGCAAACGAGAAAAGGGCTCATACTATCACATACTATGGGACTGTACCATAATCCAACAATACTGGCAGCAGTGCTGCGATGATCTCTCTAGGGTATTGGGTAGAACGAGCCATAGAAATACAAAACTGTTACTGCTCGGGATAGAAGATGAGGTCGAACTGTCACGCTACGAAAAACTGCTCTTATTCAATCAAGAGAAATATAGCGCAACTCTGGGGCTCTGAAACGGCACCAAGCTATGAGCAATGGACCACGGATGTGGACATCTGTATTGCAATGGAGAAGAGAGTATACACAGCCAGGGGCTGTCCTGAGAAAGGCCCAAAAATTTGGCAAAAGTGGGAGGACGCACACTGAGAGGTAGCCTCCGTCAGGAATTGGACTAACATCCAAGGACATACACAGAGATCGAAAATCACATACTACTGGCATAACAAATGTAATTAGCAGTGCTAAGAAGCTTCATTGTAATGGGTACGTGGTATGCATTTGTTGGTGGGTGGGAAAGGGACATAACCTTTACCTCGCTGCGCGAGATGTATGTTTTCTTTATGTGTAAAAAAACAATAAAAAATGTTGTATTAAAAAAAAAGAGTTTAGTGGCGTGAAAGGTAAGGAGGGTTGAATTTTACGAATGTTATAGAGGTGAAAACGACAGGACTTAGCAGCGAGAGAAATGTGGTGAGATAGAGAGAGGAGAGGGTCAAGATGGAGACCAAGGTTGCGGGAATGGGGAGAGAAGGAGAGCTGGGTGGGGGGAAAGAGAATGAAGGGGGAGGGGAGGGAGGAGGAACAGTGATAGCAGGAAAGAAAAGGAGCTCAGTTTTATCAGTATTCAGAGTGAGGAAGTGTGAGGATATCCAGGATTTGATATCAGAGAGGCAAGAAGAAAGTTTATCATGAATGTCAGGAGAGAAGGAGGAGAAGGAGAGGAAGAGCTGGGTGTCATCAGCATAGAAGTGGAGGGAGATGCCAAAATAGGAGCTAAGAATGAGGTGTAGAGTGAGAAAAGAAAAGGGCCAAGAACAGAGCCTTGGGGAACTCCGTAGTTTAGAGGAAAAGAAGGGGAGGAGGAGCCACCCCAGGAAACAGAAAAGGTGCGGCTAGAAAGATAAGAGGAAAGCCAGTTAAGAACATTGTCCTTGAAGCCAAATGATGAGAGGGAGGTGAGGAGAAGAGGATGGTCAACAGTATCAAAAGCAGCAGAGAGGTCAAGGAGAATAAGGATGGAGGAGTGCTTTGCGTAGCGTGCGGATAGGAGAGAGTTGAGAACCGAGGTGAGGGCAGTTTCAGTGGAGTGCAGTGGGCGGAAGCCGGATTGGGTGGAGGGAAGGAGTGAGTGGTTGGAGATGAAGGAAGAGAGTTGAGAATAGACCATACACTCAAGAAGTTTAGAAAGTTTAGAAAACTATCTTTGTACGCATCGTTTGAATCGGGATCCCAAACTGCATCTGAAGTTTTTTCAGCGGCTTGTCCCATAACTTTAGGCGGAACCGAGGTAAGCCCCACCGCTGCTGTAATTCTTTCGATGCTGCCTTCTATAGTCGCTGAATCCACGTGAGACAGTCGCTCCGATGGTCTATCGGTAGGTGTATTACCTTCCGCAGCGCTAGAGGGCCTAGCGGTTGGTTTTTCGGGTAGAGGCCTAGCCATCGTTTTTGGGCCTACGGGACCGTCGCCGAGTCAGATTAACGCGCTTCGACGTGTGAAGTTTTTGGAGTAGCGCCCTTAACTTAATTTTTGTTGCCCAGCCGCAAGACGCTGCTGCGGATGCGGGGAAGGCTTTGGATCTGAGCTATCCGAGGAAACCGTCAAAATTTTCGGCGGCCCTGTTGGCGCTTTCACCTTTTTCGACAAAGACGTCGAAGACGGTGTAGGGGTTGTCTTCTTAGTGTGATGCGTTTGTACGCCCCTGTCGCCGGGTGTTGTCCCTGTAGCGAGACCGGAGTCAGGCCTTGAAGGGTCGGGGACAGACGTGGCGGACCTAGAAGTGTCCGCCTCGAGGTCTATAACATCCGCACCGGATGTTTGGTCATCCGAGGTACCCCCGTCACTCTCAGCGGGTGTGGCGGTGGGGGAAGGGGTTTCCACCCGCGACATACCGTACGCAGCCCACCACTTTACACAGCGCTCCTTAAGGGTCTTAGGCCGAAGGAGTTTACAGGCCGCACACCACTTCTCGTCATGCTCTAGGGGGAGACAGGCGTTACACGTCCAGTGTTCGTCCTTCCAAGGATATCTGACCCTACACTTAGGGCAGAATCTAAAAGGAGTCCTTTCCATTGCTAAAGGGAAAGATGACCAGACCAAAATGATAAAGAGGGGAAAGGAGGAAAGACATAACGACAATATGGCCACCCCGACCCTACTCTCCCTACTGTATAGGTCGGCCATAGGGACCGACCGGGTGGAAAATCCAGCCGCCGGATTTTAGGCGCCGAAATCCACAGCCGTAGACGAATCCCCCGCAGTCTTCATCGAAGATGTTCTTGTGACCGAAGTGACATAACGGGGACTAACCGACAAGTCAGTAAGATAAACAATGGGCCTCATTATAGGTCGGGCGGTCCGGAAATAACAGCAACGGTAAACCCGCCGCCACTGTTAATTCCGGACCGCTCGATCCTGAGTCCTGCAGGCGGGCGGTGGCGTTCCCGCCAGGTCTGACCTGGCGGCCGCCTGCAGGCGGACGAGGAAACACCGGCACCATCACGACATTCCCATTGAGTCCATGGTGTCCCGCCATTCCGCCTCCGGAATTCCCGGGACAACGGGGTTGTAATGCCCCGGTAATTCCGGGAATCACGGAGGCGGAATGGTAATACGAGTCCAGCGGTAACCAGGCGGTTGTACCACCTCGGTTACCGCCGGACTCGTAATGAGGCCCAATGTCTCTTGTAAGTGCTCAGCTATAGGGCGTCCAGTATCTGGGCGGAAAAAAACAATCTGAGGGACCTTGGCGCGTGAGGGATTTTGGGTACACTACACGTCACGATAGGGATAGTGTTACAGACACACCTATGCCGACGTCCCCTTTCGGTCCCCGAAAGACAAGATGCAATACTCCGCGGTTACCACTGGATGTCGGACCATATGCAAAGCATGTGATTCTAAGCAGATTTACAAGCATCAGAAAGTACAATTTCACCTTTGGTACAAGCCTGTACTACACAGTAAAGTGGTAGCAATGGCTGAGCAGCCAGGCTTATATCAAGATCAAATGAGCAGTACTAGGGATTACACAAAGGACTACAATTACTGTGACTCAAGCAAATCACTTTTTGACAGTAATGACAGTTCAGTTTTACGAAAGAAAAGCGTACCCGCAGGAAGAAATGTAACCGTAGTCAAACACACTTAGCACAAAGAATTAAAACAAGGGAATAGTGGATAAAAATCATAGGCAATACTTTTGTCAAGGCAATAGAATCAGAGGACGTGTTCTAATAGGCAGATAAAAGTCAATAGGCCTGCGCCAGTGTCAAATGGAGCAGGGCTCTGTTGTCGAGGATCACACTGTGAGAACAGTTCAAGGTTAACGTTGCCAGGAGTACTGGATATTGTCAAAGGGAGGCAAAAGTTATAAGATGGAAGGAAGAAAGGACAAGCCTTAGGAAAGGAAAAGGGTTCACCCCAATTCCTCAAGGTCGGACGGAGAGAAGACCAAATGGACACAGTACCTTATTCGGATGAAGAAAGCTGGTGCTACGGCAGTTGTTCCTGGTAGTTCCTGCAGACTCACAGTTCCTGAAGCTTCAGTCATGGGGACAAGCAGGACAACGTCTAGAGCGATCTGCACTACTCAGGGATGAGGCCAGCAGCAGCAAAGCAATGATGAATAAAAGGTGCGCTCCTTAAAAACAGGAGAGGGCTCTTCTGATGGCTATCTAGACCACTACACCTCAGTGCAGTGATTTCGACCCAGAAGAGGATTCTCTGGCTGTAGAAGGTGAGCTGGTTGATCCCACCAGGCTCAAGGGAAGAAGACTCTGGACTGGATCTTCTCTGTGGTTGAAGGGTAGATAGCTCAGGACTGCAGCAGGGCTTCACCGAGATCCAGGAGTTGCAGTGGCTGTCTTCTTCTCCACTTCTCTTCAGTTTCTGTAGTTCCAGTGGCGACTCTGACTTCCAGCTCAAGAGTCCTGCCTTTAATGCCAAAATCCCCCATTTACACAGCCTGGCTGTCAATCACACAGCAGAGGGGTTGTCCAGCCCGGACAACCACCTCAGCCAATGGACACAAAGTGCGACTTGGGTCTCCAAGGAGACCCTGTGCAGGGGGTTACTAAACCCCTCCCTCACATTCAGCCCACCTAGACACCCAGACACCAAAGGAGGGCTTCTCTGCAGAAGCCCGCCAAAGGATGGCGAATAAGGAAACGAAACCTGGTTTGGCGCAAAAAGCAAACAACAAAAAAGACCTTTCCAACATGAAATGGTGAAAAATCACGCTAGAACCCGAAATAAAAATGATATGGGGTAGCAGGTTTTATGTTCACATCTGTCACCACTGCCAGAACACTAACACGGGAATCCGTGTAAAAATGATAGTTACCACTGCCACCAGCCATGTCGAGTCGGGAAGGGGGGGTCACAAAGTGCCCCTTGAGGTACAGAAGGACAGGGGAAAGATATTCCCCTCCAGTACTCCACTGTAAGATGGTTTGTACTGGATCTGTATTTAAAAGGACTAGTAAAGCCAATGGTGACTTTACATGTTTCTGGGGGACAGTAGTCATCCCCAGAAATGGAGTTCACAAGGAAAGTCTAAAAGACATCCCTGTGTCACTGAACTAAAGGTGCTGTGTGACACATGAGTAAAATGATTATGCTTATGGAGTTGGTGACACTCCATAGCCCATGAGCACAAAATGAAAGTACAACACACACAAAAATACAGGTGGAAAAAATAAACCCCAGAAATCCAGCAAAGCTGCTGAGGGACTCACTAGGTAAGGGAAATTAGCCATGTAGGAGAATTACCAGGTTACTCACCGTACTGACCACCTTACTCCTAGTCCATAGTCCCTTTTCCTTCATACTTATGGGACATCTCTCCGTCCTGTGGGACGGGACCGGAGCACTTTGTAACAAGCATCAACATTTTTCCAAAAATATGTCCTGCCGCTCTTTTTTGCGCGGGCCCCGGCACGCGGCCGTATCCCCGCCCACCTTGGCTCTGCCCCGCGCATCGCCCATCAGTCCTTTTCCATCGCCAGGTCAGAGACCGATTAGCAATAACAGAGGAACCTTATTAGAGGGGACGGCGGGCGGGCGTATGGAGGAAAGGGGACTATGGACTAGGAGTAAGGTGGTCACTACGGTGAGTAACCTGGTAATACTCCTACGTCCCATCCCCTTTCCTCCATACTTGTGGGAGATTCTCAAGCACTCCTTACTAGAGGATATTACAGATTGACTCTGGTTGAATTTACTTCTAATCAAAACTTAAACGCAGTCCGGGTTTGGATGAAATCTAAAGTGATCCAAAACCTTGTTTGGCAGGCCAAAAATTCTCTGTTTGACTTAGGCTTTTTGCTCAGTCTAGAGGTGGATAGCGTGACAGTGCCAGTTGCGGCAAGTAGTATGGAATGTGTGGCAAAGGTTAAATCTATGACTTTGGTTGTCTCAGAAACAAAGCAACAAGCGCAGGAGAGGGGTACTTGTGTCTGTAATTTTAATGCAAATTTGAACTAGCTATTAAGCCCTTCACTCCAAATTCCCCTTGCCTTAGTTAGTTGGAACTCACGTGGATATAAGCATCTTTTGAATAATGATGAGAGTGGATTAAGCAGGTTTGACGTAATTTTACTTCAAGAGACCTGGTTAACAAGCCCGTTAGTTTGGCTAGGGTAGCAGGTTCATCTGAATCCGGCCTTGAAATCTGTAGCAGGTAGACCTTCAGCGGGTCTTGTGGTGGCCTTGAAAGATGGACCAGGGTCTTCATCAACACTTTGGGCAGTGCCGAATGCGCATATGTTGCTTGTCAGGGCTGTTATTCATGGTGGTGTTTATGCGATTCTGAACATATATTGGAATCCGGTAGCCATATCTTCTGACTGTTTTTTTAGAGATCTTAACATTCTGTTTGATATGGTGTCTGCTGATGAAAATATTGCTTACTTTATCCTGGCGGGAGACCTGAATATGAATTGCCTTGCAAAAAATGGTGCGCATATTAGTGAAAGACTAGTGCAATGGAAATCTGTAGTTGCCCTTAGAAATCTACACATTTTGAACGGGGCATTCAATTCAGATATCCCGCCAGCGGCAACATGGCATAGAGGTAACTCCTCCTCAACAATTGACTTCATCTATGTAAATTCTGCGCTATGGGCAGCGATGCAATCTTTCTGTGTGTTTCCGACTGTGGCAAGCGATCATAATTTGTTGTGTGCCAGCTGGCAAGTAGGGTCAGAAGCCAATGAGAACAAACCAAAGACAACGAAGGGTGGATGTTTAGTGGTAAATGGTGGGAGGAACCGCTTACGATGGCCTGAGAATGCCTTGTTGCACTTTAACCAAATTTTATATGGCTCAAACAAATTAAACAATTGTCAAACCTCTGACATAGGCCTAACATATAGTAATGTCATGCAAACGTTTAGTCAACAAAATGTATCTAACCTGCAAAGAGAAAGTCATCTCCACACGTTTGACAGATCTATATATATTAGGAATAAAACATATTGTGCTGAAGTGAGAAGTTTATCAAGGCTCTGTCAGAATGGTTCTTACCAAAAGAGTGCGCTTGGTTTATAATAACTGGCTAAAAGGGCACCAAGCTGCACTCTATCAAAGAGATGGAGCCATTATGTTATCAACATTGGCTGAGAAATACATATAAAAAATGTGGGCTTTATTAAATGAAGCGAATAACATCCACCAATTGGACCTACAAACAACGGCAGTTGAGGTGCACCAGTGGGTAGAACACTTTGAACAAGTTCCATTCTTTTCAAAATCTATTCTGCCATCAATAATCATCAGAATTTGCCCAAGTCGTGGACTGAAGCAATTACAGTACTGTTATGACCATAGACTGTTTGCGCCCACCACCCAGGGCTGTTTGAGCCAGTCAACCCAGGGCTGGAAGGGACAGCCTGTCAGAGGAGACCCCTGGGAAGAAGGTAGAGTGCCCTCTTTGAGGCCAGGAGTCATTAGAGGCTGTCCAAGAGTCTGGAGAAATTGAAATCACCCAGGGCTGGAAGGGACAGCCTGTCAGAGGAGACCCCTGGGAAGAAGGGAGAGTGCCCTGTTTGAGGCCAGGAGTCATTAGAGGCTGTCCAAGAGTCTGGAGAAATGGAAAGCATCCAGGTCTAGAAGAGATAGCCTGTCAGAGGAGACCCCTGGGAAGAAGTGAGAGTGCCCTGTTTGAGGCCAGGAGTCATTAGAGGCTGTCCAAGAGTCTGGAGAAATGGAAAGCACCCAGGACTGTTTGAGTCAGCCACCCAGTACTGCTTTAGTCAGCCCTCAGGGCTGTTGGAGGCAGCCACCCAGGGTTGTCAGAAGCATCCTGCCCCAAGGAGCCTGGAGCAAGGATGGCCTGTTGGAGTCTGCCAGGAGCAGGTCCCCTGGTACATGAGGATACATTGGCAGGTTTCCATGAGGCTGCCCAAGTGTGCCACCATTTCCTGAGTGACTATGCCAGCATTATTTAAAAAGGGGAAGTGTAATTTCCATGCCAAGTAAGCGTAATTGTGCCTTTTTATGCACCTGGAAGGCTAAAGGTTTTAATGAGTATAGACGCTATGCTGATTTGGTCTGAAGTGGGGACAACGCAATGAGAAAACGGTTACTGTTTGGGTTTGGGTATGATAGTAGTTTTTGGGGATGATTAGTTTATGCTTGCAGAAGAAATTTTGGAGTTTCATTTAAAAGTAAAATGTCATAATGGATTGAGCAACGATGTGGCAAGCAGTGACTGAAGAGTACTGTTGTGCATTAGTAGTGAATTACCATGAGAAGTATTAGTGAGAATGATGTTGCACTTAGAATAGGAGATGCATTTTATTTTAGATGTAACCATTTTGAGGCATTGCAGGTTGGTTTTAGAGTTGGCCCCAGTTGGCAACATGGACGTTTAGGTCTCATTTAAAGTTGGTTTCCACATTTGTGTTGTGACAGGGGTTGTGTGTGAGTGGCACATATGAGGTTGATTGAGGTGGACAATCAAAGGGTGTTGATCCTATTATGCTTAGTATAACGTTTTGAGGCATTTTAGCATATTAGGTTACCTGTTTAATGGCGACATGGACTTTTAGAAAATGTGACTTGGATGTACTATGTTTCAATGTTCTGATCATCCTAAGACTATGTTTTGCTTGTGTGTGTGTGGTGTGAGATTTGTGATCTTAAAGCACAATAAGAGTGATGTTGGTCATTAATGGTTACCACAATCTTTGAGTCATTTCAGCATTTAGAGTTGCCCATGCTTTGGCAACATGGACTTTTAGGAAATGAGATCTGCAATTTATAATGTGATTATTGATATGTCATTGCAATGCTTACTATAACCATTTTTGAGGCATTGTAGGCGTGATGTTCTGTTTGTGCGTGTATGGATGTGCAACCCATGACTGCCAGAGTGACTGCAGCGCTCCTTAGCAGTTAACATTCTATGCCGGGGTTCTGTATTTTGAACATCCTGTGTTTGTGTGTGTGTTGTAGCAGTATGTGAATGTTTTAGTGTTGGTGCATGACCAGTGTTGGGTTTTGAAATCTTTTTTTTATTGTTTTTTGGAATATGTTTTAATTGATGTACATGACCAGGGTTGGTCAGGGGACTCTGCGGAGTTGGAGGTGTTTGGAGTTTTGAGGCCCTGTGGGGTTAGTGATGTTACTAGTGGTAGGCTAGTATAGAAGCTAGTTGGAACTTTGATTAATTGGTTAGTGACTCTGAGGGGTCCAGAGGTACCTAGTAGGAGACTAGTACCATAAGCTTTGCAAAGCTGTGTTTTTGTGATGATTGGTGGCTCTGAGGAGTTCACAAGAAACCTAGTGAAGCTTTTATGTTGTTTTGGATTGTGGTTCTGCGGAGCAGTCCAGAGGCATCTAGCAGGGGACTAGTGCCTGAAGCTGTGTGAAGCTTCTATGTTGTTTTTGAAGGTGTCTAGCTCTGCGGAGTTTACTTGAAGCTGTGTGAAGCTTTGATGTTTTTGGTGACCCTGGAGTTGTTAAGGTCCAGGGATTGCTTGGAATTCTGGAGATGCAAGTTACATTGCATTTAGTGTTTTCTTTTAACTTTAGGTGACTTTTGGAATTGTTCTTGAGTCCGCTCTTGATTAATTTCAGAAGCCTGGCAACGTTTCATCTGCAGCTGTGTTCACTTTGGGGTGTTTATTTGGTTTTGAAGGGCTCATTTGTCTGGCCAACATTTGTAGCGTTATGCTGGTGGTGGTTGTTTAGTGACAGCTGGTTGCGTTTCTTTATTGGTGTGATGAGGTGAGTGACTGGTGATTAGGTGTGTCTGTGTTGCTTGAATTTTGGAATGGATTTGACAGCGGCATGAGTTGTGACTGTGGTTTCTTGGTGACCCAGGTAGATTGTTGGGTTGTTAGTAAGTATCTTGCGCAGTTATGACAGTACCTGGTTTTTCCCGGTTTTGGGAGTTAGTACTCGGAAGTGGCAGTCCGAGGTTCCTTTGTGGCAGAGAGGAACGGAAGGAGCTTTGTGTTTGGTTGGTCTTGGTAGTGCTGTGGTTTGTTTGCCGAGGTGGGCGGTTAGTGCTCGAAAGTGGCAGTTCGAGGTTTCTTTGTGGCAGGCGGGAACGGAAAGCGATTTGTGATGTTTTGATTGGTTAGGAATGTTAGTTGTGGTGGCTGGGACTGTCATAGGGTGTTAGTTACGCCTGTTTGTTCAATCTCTGGGGTTAGCGGAACTCTGCTGAGAGTGAGGTGTGTCTTGCTGTTGTGAAAGTGTGTGTTGTTCTTTATGCAAGAGGAGGAGGTGTTAGGGTTGCTTTCTCTAAGTGTGTGTTTGAGGTGTGTTTGTTTGTTGTAGGAAAGGAGGTGTTAGGGTTGGCTCATATACTTGCATGTGTGCTGAGCCAGGATTGATGTCACCATCAGAATGTAGGCTTTGAGTCTGGAGTGTGAGATTAGAATGTTTGGGGTTGAATGGGTTCTAACCCAGGCAGTTAGATTATGTGAGCCTGGGTGGTGGGAGCCAGTGGGCTCCTGTCCCTTTCCTCTTTATCTCCTAATGACTTGATGACATCTGATCCTTGTAACCTAAGAAGCTAATAAAGTAACCACTATGCGTACCTGGCCTGTGTATCCTGAGTGTCCCTTGGAGTGAACCCTATGACCAAGAGCCGGTCATAACAAGTACCCATTTATAAAAAAGGTGACCGTCAACTCCCGATGAGCTACCGTCCAATCTCTTCATTGGATGCTCACGCTAAGATATTCTGCAGAATCATATTAAAGGAGCTCAATGAGTGGGTGGATGAAAATCCGCTAAGAGACCCTTTGCAGTCTGGATTTGTGAAGGGCATGGGCACGATTCCAAATATCCTGGCCCTGCCAATGATATAGTCCGAACAAGTTGATGGTGGACTTCCGTTATACCTAGGTTTCATTGACTTCAAATCTGCATTTGATTCTATAGATAGATCCATGCTCCTAGCTAAACTTAGGCAACATCAGTGCCCCCCATCGCTTGTGAACCTAGTGATGCTACTTCTTTCAAACACATCCATGCAAGTGAAACTAAATATGGAAGGCAGATTATCTCCACCTATCCTTACATATAGAGGGGTGAAGCAGGGTTGTGCCCTTGCATCATTCTTGTTTAATTTTTTTATCCTTTACTTAGGCCCTGCTTTAATGAACTGCGTTGTAGATCCACCTCGTATAGGTCACCAAAAGGTTGCATATCTACTATATGCAGACAATTTGGTTCTGCTGTCTTGTACACCCATTGGCTTGCAAAATATGCTGAATCAACTAGGAACCTATGCAGTGGCAAACAATCTGATCATCAACACAGCCAAATCCCAAATTCTAATTTGCAATAATAACACCTCCAAAAAATATCATCTAAAATGGTTTCTTCAAAAATGTGAACTTGCTGTGGTTGTGAAATATAAGTATCCTGGAGTGTACATTGAACACAAGAAAACGTTAAGCACTATGACCTGTGAGGTTAGGGCAAAGCTGAGTGCCCTGATATCACAATCAAAAATTCTTATGAGAACATTTGGAAAGTTCTCACTGAAACACATTGTGTCATTTTATTTATTTATTGTGATATAGTTTAATTTATAAACTTTACACAAAACATAAAATAAATGTTATATATTTGTAACAAAAGAGAAATTCTTATAAAAAATTTTTAAAATGGAGATAGGAATAAAGATATAAAAAACAATAATCAGAAACCTTATATAATATATATATATCTCCTAAATCTCTATATAACAATTACAAAAGTACAGATTATTCGGTTAAAACTATTACTTAAAATGTTATATCCAATTTGTCTTCAACCCTCAACCATATGCCATATAAAGCAGTCAACAGGCGCAAACTGTTTGTATTAACACAGTGGTTCCAAAACAGGTTGTTCTTGATTGATGTGTCATTTTACAAGTCCAAGGTAATACCAATCATTTTGTATGGAGCCGAGGCCTTGGTGCCACAGGATCGTAAGTTCTGGGACAGTTTAGAAGCAAGATACTGGAAAGCTGTCCTATCACTTTCGCCTGGAACACCGCTGGCGATATTGCGATTCGAATTGGTATCCTTGTATGCTCAGTTGCTATGGAAGCAGTGTGCCCTTTTGAGAAAATTGTTGAAAGGATTGGGGAAGCCCACTTTCTTGCATGCACTGGGTCAAAATGTATTAACATCAAAAAATGGTGTATCAAGAAAGTGGAGAAATCACATTCTAAATGCTGCATCCGATGCTTCTGTATCAATTGAGCTTCTTTTGACCAACCCGGATCGCGCAAAAAGCAAAATCTATCAATTCGATTGGGTTGGTAACATGGCTCTATGTTGCATTTGGCACCAAAAGATACAGAGTTATAACTGATTATCTGTTGAAATTTCCATCGCATGTATGCCGACAGAAATATTTAAGATTTAGATTGAATCAGTATGAAACAAATGACATCTTGTTTAGAAGGAAATTAATTTAAAAGGAACAGAACTTTTGCCGATTTTGTCAAACAAAGGATCAAAAAACGAAACTTTGCAACATCTTGTAGTAGAGTGTATCGCATTGAATGAGACAAGAGTTAAATGTTTTGGGAAGAAAGTGAGTGTTCATAGCCATTTAGATCATAATCAAATATGGAATATCCTGTTCTCTAACCCGAGAATAACTGTACAGATTGCAATTGTGCAATTTTTAAATATAATATTTCCTGATACTTGAATTTGATGACTGTGAAGAGTAATCAGCATATGACACGTAAGCTGAGAGGGATTATGTATACATGTTGCCTTTCGTGATAATTGTTGGTTTGTAAATTCTGTTTGTTATGTGTATAGGCTATTTTACTATTTGTTTGTGTTTTATGAAAATCAATGGAATATTTGAAGAGTTGGTTTACCAACTATAACAAATAAAGAAAAAATAAAAAAACAGAAAAAAAAGAAACCAGCTGTGGAGTTTCCCGGTTAAAAGGTACTACCCTTTTATTCGCGGTAGTGGTGAAGCGTGGCTATCCGGCCGCCGGGGTGCTTGGCACGGGCGATTCGACCACGAGATGATCCAGGAAGGCGAAAAAGAGGGCGAACTGGTTATCCCCATCAGCTCAGAGGAAAAAGACTCTCCGGGATGAAGATCTTCTCTGTTGTTGGGAAGTGGTGAGTCAGTTCAGCAGGGCTCCACCGGTGGTGTCGTCGTTGCAAGTCGGCTCAGCTTCTCCCTCTTCGGATTCTTTGGTCCTGTGGCGACTTCTGAAGTTCCAGTCCTCAAAGCCCTGCTTTTATGCAGAAAACCCCCATTCATCAGTCCAAGCTGTCACTCAAACATGCTAAGTGGTGAGCCGGGCGGCTCACCACTGGGCCAATCACACAAGAGTGTGACTTGAGTTGCTGAGGCAACTCAGTCCAGGGTGCCTAAACCCCCCTCCCACACATCCTGTAGACCCAGACAGAGTGGCACCACTTTTGGGGGCTTCTGTGGAGAAGTCTGCCAAAAAGTGGAACAATGGGCTCAACTTGGGTTGGAGTTACAGAGGCGAACACAAACACCATTTTAAAACCAAGTACTGGCAAAAAGACCCAACCAGGGAATAAATATTAAATAAATAACCCGGCAGTATCTTTAACATTGCACCAAAAAGTAGTGCGTTTAAAACTAATGGGAAAATCCCATAGGAAATATTCTGGTGGAATATTTTGCGTGGTAACCACTGCCACCAGCCAGAAACTCGACAAGGGGGGACGGCATAGTGCCCCATCGAACAACAGACCCAGGGGCAATCTAATTACCCCTACCAGTACTTCCACAATATGATGGTTTGTACTGGTTCTGTTCCCAATTTAAGACTAGTAAAGTCAATGGTGACTTTACATGCCCTGGGAGACAGTAGTCAGTCCCAGGGTATGGAGTCTACGTTTGGGGGTCACTATGACACCCCTGTGTTACTGCACTGAGCGTGCTGTGTAACACACTTACCAAAAATACATGAAACCCTATGGAGTAAAAGACCCCATAGCCCATTAAACACATTACAAAGTCAAAGGATATCTCAAATCATGTCTAAGAGTGGGAGAAAAAGAGTCTCACTCTTAGCAGGAGAAAAAAATAAACCCCAAAAATCCAGCAAAGCTGCTGGGGGACTCAATAGGTTTGGGAAATTAGCCTTAACAGAGAATTCTCCCTAACACTGTGGAGAGAGTTATGCTGGACTACCTTGTGGTTCCTGGTCTGGGTCATCGGTGTCCCACGTGTCGTCATGGTGAAGGGAGACAGATGAGGAGGCGGAGCTTGTGTCCCGGGACCTGCCTGGGCCTCTCTGACATTTGACAGCTCCGGGTGACTCTTCACCACCCATGCTGCCTGTGGAGCACTCGCTGCACCACACAGACTCCGGTGAGTATGTTTCACCGGAGTGAAAGATGGTACACAGAGAGCTTCTCTCGCCTCTGGGACAGCCGGTCTTAACACTGCTTGCCGCTGCGTGTCTTCTGAATCGGCTTGGACCTCCGACCTCTGCCACTTCCCTTACATGGCGTGCTGCAAATGGCAATGAAGCAGGTCCAGCCTCTGCTACCACCTGATGCTGCTTCTTCCACTGCTTTCTACTGACCTGCACCTGAAAGGCCTTTAAGTGTTTAAAGGTTCCACTCAGGTGTGGGTCATTAGAACAACTAGATGACTCACTATGGTTTAGTGACTCTGTGCCCCTCTTCCTTGTCTTAGTACCAAGAGCATAATGGGACGTGAAGTCCACAAGGTTCTTGGTTGTTTTAAAATCAACATCATACATTTTACAATAAACCATCAGGACTGTAGTATCACTATGGAAATTATTCAGATGGTTCTATTTTTCCTGAGCTGAGTTCCTCCCACATAATACCACCCCCCATGGTTAGGATCAGGTTGCGGCTGCCTTTCCCTGGAACATGGGAGGGAGTCCAGGTCAGGGTTTTTGGGATGATCACCTCTGATTCATCACACTCTATGTTAAAAAGGATTCCATGGTCTCCCCCAGTACGGAGATATTCTGTGTTTACGAATATCAATGAAGTATTAGGGAGAAAGGTGGATCCCCCTATTTTATATGAACACTATATTGTTTTACAGTGGGTTGTTTAAAGCACAGTTTTAGGGTGCTAGGTTTTGGGGCTCTCAGGATATTTTCCCTTTTTAAAACAGGATACGTGTCACAACATTTTTTTTTTCAAACACAGCTTTGGGGCCAGTTTCAATATTCATACAAGAAATGAGGTGAAAAGGGGCATGGGGCGAAAGAAAAGGGGTGATAAGGGAGCCTGGGCTGAAAAAAGGGGGTGAAAAGGGCAGGTGTGGGGGAGAAAAGGGGTGAAAAAGAGGAGCTGGGGCTGAGAAATTGAGTTAAAAGGGAGTCTGGGGGCAGAGAAAAGAAGTGAAAAGGGGGCCTGGGATGGAAAAATGGGGATGGTGATAAAGGGTGTAGGGTGCAGAGAAAAGAGTGAGGGGTGCCGAGACAAAGGGGTATGTGGCAGAGAAGAACAAGTTACGTACCCCTGATAACGTTCTTCCGACTGGATGTCCCTCCCACGTATTCCTCATCTTTGAAATTCGATATCCATCTTCAGAAAAAACAATTTGGCAGAGGGCGCTGTTCATCGATGCAGTCGACTCAATGTCCCTCGAGGGCCTCTGTCTAGGAGATGATGTCATCGAAGGAATATATAGCATGAGCAGTGCCCGTTGGCTTCAGATCTGTTTTTCTTACAGTAGAAACTACCCGCATAACCACGGGTTTCACCGTACTAAACTTTGAAGGAGCGAAATCTGTAGTAGCATGGGAAATTCTACTGTGGGGTCGGCTGGGAGGGCAATGAGGAATACATGGGAGGAATATCCAGTCGAAAGAACATTACCAAGGACAAGTAACTTGCTCTTCGAATGGGTTGTGTCCTCCTACGTATTCCTCATCTTTGATAGACTCCCAAAGCAGTATTTGATTTGGTGGAGGAAGTAAGAATTTGGCTTTCAATGGTTTTCATGAACAGAATGGAGATCAGTTTTTCCAAAGCTTCCATCCTGACCGAGGGAAGACTCAAGGCAGTAATGTTTTGTGAACGAATGAATAGTAGACAACGTCGCTCCCTCACAAATATTTTTGATTGGTACACCCCTTTGCAGGTCTGTAGAGGTAGCTATGCCCCTTGTGGAATAGGCCCTTAATCCTTACGGAGGATCCTTACCCACCAGTCTGTAACATTCCGAAATTGCCAGAATTACCCACCTGGATAAAGTCTGTTTTGTAACAGCCTGACCCAGTTTGTGACCTGTATAGCCTAGAAAAAGCTGATCGCCAATACAAAGTTTTGATAGGCTAGATATGTAAAAGCTCAGAGCTTGGATCCAATCATGTAATCTCTCCTCTTCTTTGCCAGGATGAGGTGGAGAATAGAAAGTGGGTAAAACAATTTTCTGACCTACATGAAAATCAGAAATGATTTTGGGTAAAAACGAAGGCTTAACCCCCAGAACAACCCTATTCTTATGGAAGATAGTAAAGAGTGACTTGGATGAAAGAGTCTGCAATTCACTGACTCTACTGGCTGACGTTAATGCTACCAAGAGAATGGTTTGAAATGTTAACAACCTTAATGGACATGAATGCAAAGGTTCAAAGGGTGCTAACATTAGACATGTTAGTACCAGATTAAGGTCCCAAACTGGTACCTGCAAAGGAGATGGGAGGAACACATTGGCATTTTGAAATATGAACAATCTTCTGACTAGCGCTTAAAGATGGATAGCACCACCAAATAGCCCTTAATAGTTCCAACCTGGAGCCCCAGATTGGCTAAGGAAAGTAGAAAGGATAATGCTTCCAGTGTTTTGCACAGAAAAGGATCTACTTTCTTGTCTTTCACCAGCTGCAGAATTTGTTCCAATGGCAGCGGTACAAGGACTTTGTTGTTGGCCTCCTGGCCGAAAGTAAAATCTCCATTACGTCATCCGGCAGGTCCCAATCCTTGTATCTCAGCCTCTCAGAAACCATACGTGAAGGCTGAGTATCTTGACCTCTGGATGGAGAACCTGACCCTCCTCTCGCGAAAGAAAGGTCGGAAGACGTATTGGAGGGCAGATGGACATGTCCAGCATGTCCGGGTACCACGTCCTCCTGGCCCAATCCAGGGCAATTAGGATCATGGGTTTCCGGAATCTTCTCAAGCTCCTGATCACGTGAGGAATGACGGGGACTGGAGGAATCACATACAGGAATGGAAACTCCCAGTCCACTACAAACACGTCTCTTAGAGATTCTCTTGGAGGAAATTCCCTGGACCAGTACAGTTCCCACTTCCGGTTGACCCTGGTTGCGAACCGACCTCTTGAAGGACTTCCTGAGCTAGTTCTCACTTGTTGGAGACCGTGCTCTACCTGCTCAGAGCGTCCGCCGCCGTTTTCTGTTCTCCGGCTAGGTGAACTGCCGATAGAGAGATTCCTTCTTGAATTGCCCAGTACCAGAGCTGCATTGCCTCTCTGCACAGTGGTAGTGACACTACACCTCCTCTCTTGTTGAGGTAGTACATGGCCACGGTGTTGTCCATCATTATCAGGACATTCTTTCCCTGTACACAGGGCAGAAAAGCCTTCAGCGCAAGTCTGATTGCCCTCAGCTCCAAAAGATTGATATGCAGTTTGGACTCCGATGGAGACCAACAACCCCTGGTAGTCAGATCATTGGTGTGGGCTCCCCACCCTGCGAGTGAGGCATCTGCCACTACTGTTATTTCTGGCCATGGTTGCTAAAATGCTTCTCCCTTCAGAATGTTGTCCTTGAAGTCCCACCACAGACGATCCTGTGCGACCCTGTTTGGAACCTGAAGTAGGTCTGACATGTTCCCTGAGAACTGGGACCATTGTCCCTTGAAGGCCCATTGAAGGGATATCATTCTCAGGAGGGCCTCTGGCACCAGAAAAATGCAGGATTCCAAGACGCCAAGCAACCTCAAAAAACCAAAGGCAGAGAAATGCTGGGCACTCTGAAACTTGGTGACCATCTGCAGAATGTCTTAAGCCCTCACCTCGGGTGGCAAGCTCTTTCCCAAGGATGTATCCAGTGCAGCTCCGATGTACTGGAGCTTTTGGAAAGGTGTCATATGGGATTCCTTGTAATTGAGGGAGAAGCCCAGTCTGTGAAGAGAGTGGCAGGTGATGTTGAGATGATGCAGGACTTGTTCGGGAGAATGCGCCCTGATCAGCCAATCGTCCATGTAGGGGTAGACCTGAATCCCCCCCTCTCCTGGGACTCGCTGTCACCACGGCCATCAGTTTGGTGAAAACCCTTGGGGCGGAGGTTAGCCCGAATGGCAGAACTTTAAACTGATAATGAGAACCGCCAACGGCAAACCTTAGCATTTTCTGTGCCTGAAATGGATTGGCACATGAAAATAAGCATCCTGGAGGTCCAATGGCACCATTCAATCCTGGAGTTGGAGGGCCTGAAGGATCTGAGAAAGTGTGACCATCTTGAACTTGACCTTCCCGATTAACTTGTTGAAGTATCTCAAGTCCAAAATGGATCTCAGTCCTCCGTCCTTCTTGGGTATTAGGAAATATGGAGAATACCATCCTTTGCTCCGCTACAGGCACTGGTTCTATAGCACCTTTCTCTAGCAGGGTCAACATTTCCTGCACAAGGAGTGGACCTGGAATCCTCAAAGAGTGGCTCCCCGGTCGATGGTTCTGAGGTCTCTGAATGAAGGGAAGGCAGTAACCGTGGGCTACGGTTTCCAAAGCCCAAGCATCCGAAGTAATGTCTCGCCAGTCTTCCAGATGCTGAGACAGTCTGCCCCCCACTGGTGATTTGTGACTCAAGACCTCAGAGAGGTTTTGTGGAGGCTGATGCAGTGGCTGTTGGTAAGGATGCCCCTGCTTGAGCAGGCTTTGCACGTCTCCCTCGTCCACCACAAGGGAATCTTCTTTGGCCTCTTTGCCCAGCCAGTCCTCTCACTCTTCCAACTGAGGAGTAGTAGCAAAGAGATCTACCCCTCCAAGGCTGTCCACTGGGGCATAAAGGTTGAGGCTGCCGAATAGCGGTACCTAAAGATTTGGCTGTCGCCTTTGAGGTCTGTAACTTCTCAAGGCTTTCGTCCGCCTTGTTGCCAAAAAGATGAGACCCATCAAAAGGCATGTTGAGGAGTCTGGATTGCACATCTGGCGCAAATCCTGACTTCCTCAGCCACGCAAATCTGTGTATTATGGTGCTTGTAGCCATGGCTCTGCTGATGCTGTCAGCAGAATCCAGACCCGACTGAAAAGATTTGCACATGGCTTCCTTGCCGTCTCTAACAATAGCCAAGAACAAGTCTCTTTCCTCCCACTCGGGAATGTGCTCTGCCGCCATGAAAATGCAGTTGCATAGCATGAAAGAGAATTTTGCAAGGGCACATGTGGAGTTGGCTGATTTCAGAGCCATAGTCCCTGCAGAAAATAGGTTACTTGCACATCCATGTACTCTTTTATCATCCCTATCTGTCGGGGCAGTAGGATAAACTGCTCGCTTGGAAGTTGCAGTGCTGCCTGTACCAGCACACTCCCCGGAGTGGGGTATTTAGACAGGTTGTGGTTGTCACTAATGGAAGGGCTGTATTTTTGTGGTCAGGTTTTTGTTCACTAACAGATTCATTTCTGGTGTCTCCCAATTTGCCACCACTCTTTTTGGAGAACGATGTGAAATGGGAAAATAGGATCCATCTGCAGACCCTTATTAGGATGTCTGTCAAAACATCTTGTTCAAAGGGGAGGCGAGGCCTACTGCACCCCATATAGTCTACTACCTTGGACATTAGCTGTCTATATGAAGCTTCTGCATGCTCAACAGCCTCAGGTCTACCAAAATCCAGCTCAGGTGAGGTGTCCACCCCACTGGCCGTCTGTAAATTATCATAAAGATCTTTCAAACTGGACTCTGAAATAAAGCTCTCAGGCACATTTGGTGTACCAAATTGGAGACCAAAATGTGCATCATTGTCTTATGGTTCATTTTCCTCATAAATTGAGGTGAGAGACTTTAAATAATCTTTTCTTGGTAAAGGAATATGTGTTTTGTCTGGTGTAGGCAACAAAGGCGTTGTAAACTGTGGTTTCGACACTCGAGGAGCCGTCAAAATCTTTTTTGGCTTCGATGGCGCCTTTGATTTAGGTGGCGCGGTTGGCGACGACGGTACAGCTGGTGTCGAGGGTGCAGCTGGCCTGCTGGCGTTGATGGTGTTGCCGATGTCGAGAGCTTAGCTGGCAACAAGGGTTCACCTGGCGTCGACTACCTCAACCTATGCTTGGTTTTATGGCTCGAAGGATTCTTCAATGACTTGCCATTGCGTTGGGGCCTCAGCGGCTCCCGATGATCTTGCCTTCGTCCTGGGCTAGAGGGCGCGTGGTATTTGGCTCAAGCGCTTTCCTTACCAGGTTCTTTGGAAGGCACGGTAGGAGCATGGCTTGCAGAGGGTTTTTGTTTTTGAAATATTTTCTGCATTTCTGACCTAAATACTTCCAATTCGGCAGTTGTGGAGTTTTTTGTGGGGCAAGATACCCTCTTAGGGGAGGTGTCTGACGACAAAGTAGAAGAAGGCTACCTGTGGTGCCTCTTTTTTGACTTCCTCAACAACGATGAGTGGTGGGAGCCATTCCTCGATCTTGATCTTTTAACATTCTTCGTCTGAGGAGAGCCGCCTCTTGGCTCTTTGGACCAAGGTTTCTTCTCTTCGACGGGGTAGATGGGGATTTTGTTTTTTTTTACCTACCGTCGTGGCCCCCTTTCACTCTTTCAGGGCCTTTCCAGTCATTGACTAGCCTTTGGAGCAGGCCGAGGTCTTATGCTCCCCCCCGAGACACCACAGACAAACTCGGTGTGGGTCGGTTAAAGACATCTTAGAATTACAATCTCAACACTAATTAAACCGGGTGTTCGGGGTAGTCAGTGTCGATGAAGAAGACATTATCGCGAAGAACAAAGGAAGTGCTCCGTCGTTTTCTCGAAGCATTAGCTTACGTGGAAAAACGGAACTGAAGCCAACGAGCGCTGCACGTGCTATATATGCCTTCGATGACATCATCCTGGAGATGAATTTCCAAAGCAGCTAAGCTGGATAGATATCGAATATCAAAGATGAGGAATACGTGGGAGGACACAATCGATTCGAAAAGGAGGGAAATGGGTCTAGGGCAGAGAAAAGGGGCTTTGGATAGAGAAAAGAGGTTAAAGGGGGCTATGGGGCCAAGAAAAAGGGTAGGAAAATGGGGGCTGGGAAAAGGGGTGAAAAAGGAGGCTGAGGGCCAACCCAAAATCTTGATTCTCACCGTCCCTGCTTCCCTCTTGTGTTAGCAATGCTTTGCACATAGGTGGCGATACTGCCACCAAATAAACCAGAACCAATAAAAATGGGAAATAATAACACTCCTCTTTATATTCTCCCAGAAGCAGGAGCATTTAACAGGATAGAGGCAAGGAGTTGCACAGAGGTTTTTTTGTTCCAAGATGCAAAATGGTGACTTAAAAGTAAGGGATTTAGACTAACTCTACATGAAAGAAGAAAAAGAGACAAAATGCTGTAAGCAGGTTGGTGCAACATTCACAAGAGTGCATTATCTTTGGAGAGCCTGGCGGGTCCAGCTTCCCCACTATGGAAAAGCATGGCACGTTATTATTTGACACATTCAACACCAAGTTAAACCAACCTGAGGGCATCCCTGTTCTGTTGTAGATGAACCCACTGGGTGCTATATTCTGAGACTATGTAGAATTTAGAGAATGCGGGGAGACCAGCATACCCATGTTAGGAACAACGCTGGCAGCTTGCCGCTTCACCCATCCTGACAATGGTGCTAGATTAGAGAATGTGGGGGAGACCAGCATCCGAATGTTAGTAAAAGCCCATGCAGCCACTCAACCCATCCTGACACTGCTGCTAGATTAGAGAATGTGGGGGAGACCAGCATCCGAATGTTAGTAAAAGCCCATGCAGCCACTCAACCCATCCTGACACTGCTGCTAGATTAGAGAATGCGGGGAGACCAGCATACCCATGTTAGGAACAACCCTGGCAGCTTGCCGCTTCACCCATCCTGACAATGGTGCTAGATTAGAGAATGTGGGGGAGACCAGCATCCGAATGTTAGTAAAAGCCCATGCAGCCACTCAACCCATCCTGACACTGCTGCTAGATTAGAGAATGCGGGGAGACCAGCATACCCATGTTAGGAACAACCCTGGCAGCTTGCCGCTTCACCCATCCTGACAATGGTGCTAGATTAGAGAATGTGGGGGAGACCAGCATCCGAATGTTAGTAAAAGCCCATGCAGCCACTCAACCCATCCTGACACTGCTGCTAGATTAGAGAATGCGGGGAGACCAGCATACCCATGTTAGGAACAACCCTGGCAGCTTGCCGCTTCACCCATCCTAACAATGGTGCTAGATTAGAGAATGTGGGGGAGACCAGCATCCGAATGTTAGTAAAAGCCCATGCAGCCACTCAACCCATCCTGACACTGCTGCTAGATTAGAGAATGCGGGGAGACCAGCATACCCATGTTAGGAACAACCCTGGCAGCTTGCCGCTTCACCCATCCTGACAATGGTGCTAGATTAGAGAATGTGGGGGAGACCAGCATCCGAATGTTAGTAAAAGCCCATGCAGCCACTCAACCCATCCTGACACTGCTGCTAGATTAGAGAATGCGGGGAGACCAGCATACCCATGTTAGGAACAACCCTGGCAGCTTGCCGCTTCACCCATCCTGACAATGGTGCTAGATTAGAGAATGTGGGGGAGACCAGCATCCGAATGTTAGTAAAAGCCCATGCAGCCACTCAACCCATCCTGACACTGCTGCTAGATTAGAGAATGTGGGGGAGACCAGCATCCGAATGTTAGTAAAAGCCCATGCAGCCACTCAACCCATTCTGACTCTGCTGCTAGATTAGAGAATGCGGGGAGGCCAGCATCCCATGTTAGGAAAATCCCTGGCTGCTTGCCGCTTGACCCATCCTGACACTGCTGCTAGATTAGAAAAGGTGGGGAGACCAGCATCCCATGTTAGGAAAAAAAAGGCTGCTTGCCACTCAACCCATCCTGACACTGCTGCTAGATTAGAGAATGTGGGGGAGACCAGCATCCGAATGTTAGTAAAAGCCCATGCAGCCACTCAACCCATCCTGACACTGCTGCTAGATTAGAGAATGCGGGGAGACCAGCATACCCATGTTAGGAACAACCCTGGCAGCTTGCTGCTTCACCCATCCTGACAATGGTGCTAGATTAGAGAATGTGGGGGGAGTCCAGCAGCCCATGTTAAGAGCAGCCCTGGTAGCTTGCTGCTTGCCCCTTCCTGATACTGCTGCTAGATTGGAGTATGTGTGGGAGACCAGCATCCCATGTTAGGAAAAGCCCAGGCTGCTTGCCGCTTGACCCATCCTGACACTGCTGCTAGATTAGAGAATATGGGGGAGACAAGCATCCCATGTTAGGAAAAGCCCAGGCTGCTTGCCGCTTAACCCATCCTGACACTGCTGCTAGATTAGAGAATGTGGGGGAGACCAGCATCCGATTGTTAGGAAAAGCCCATGCAGCTTGCCACTCAACCCATCCTGACACTGCTGCTAGATTAGAGAATGTGGGGGAGACCAGCATCTGAATGTTAGTAAAAGCCCATGCAGCCAGTCAACCCATCCTGACACTGCTGCTAGATTAGAGAATGCGGGGAGGCCAGCATCCCATGTTAGGAAAATCCCTGGCTGCTTGCCGCTTGACCCATCCTGACACTGCTGCTAGATTAGAGAAGGTGGGGAGACCAGCATCCCATGTTAGGAAAAAAAAGGCTACTTGCCACTCAACCCATCCTGACACTGCTGCTGGATTTGAGAATGTGAGGGGGGGGAGACCAGCATCCCATGTTAGGAAAAGCCATGACAGTTTTGCGCTTGCCCCTTCCTGATACAGCTTCTAGATTAGTGAAGTGGGGGGAGTCCAGCATCCCATGTTAGGAGCAGCCCTGGCAGCTTGCCATGTGACCCATCCTGACACTGCTGCTAGATTAGGGAATGTGGGGGGACCAGCATCCCATGTTAGGAGCAGCCCTGGCTGCTTGACCCATACTGACACTGCTGCTAGGTTTGAGAGCGCGGGTGGAGACCAGCATCCCATGCTAGTAAAAGCCCATTCAGCTTTCCGCTTGACCCATACTGACACTACTGCTAGATTGGAGTATGTGTGGGAGACCAGCATCCCATGTTAGGAAAAGCCCAGGCTGCTTGCCGCTTGACCCATCCTGACACTGCTGCTAGATTAGAAAATATAGGGGAGACCAGCATCCTATGTTAGGAAAAGCCCAGGCTGCTTGCTGCTTGACCTTTCCTGACACTGCTGCTAGATTAGAGAATATGGGGGAGACCAGCATCCCATGTCAGGAGCAGCACTGGCAGCTTGCCGCTTGACCCATCCTGACACTGCTGCTAGATTGGAGTATCTGGGGGAGACCAGCAGCTTGACCCATCCTGACACTGCTGCTAGATTTGAGAATGTGAGGGGGGAGACCAGCACCCCATGTTAGGAAAAGCCCAGCCAGCTTGATGCTTGACCCATCCTAACGCTGCTGATAGATTTGAGAATGTGAGGGGGGAGACAGCATCCCATGTTAGGAAAAGCCACGACAGTTTGGCGCTTGTCCCTTCCTGATACTGCTGCTAGATTAGTGAAGTGGGGGGAGTCCAGCATCCCATGTTAGGAGAAGCCCTGGCAGCTTGCCATGTGACCCATCCTTACACTGCTGCTAGATAAGAGAATGGGGATGAGACTACCATCCCTTTTAGGAAAAGCCCTGGTCGCTTGACCCATCCTGACAATGGTGCTAGATTAGATAATGTGGGGGAGGCCAGCATCTCCATGTTAGGAAACACCCTGGCAGCTTGCCATTTGACCCATCCTGACACGTCTGCTAGATTAGAGAATACAGGGAGGCCAGCATCCCATGTTAGGAAAAGCCCATGCAGCTTGCCGCTTGACCCATCCTGACACAACTGCTAGATTAGAGAATGTGGGAGAGACCAGCATCCCATGTTAGGAAAAGCCCTGGTAGTTTGTCACTTGACCCATCCTGTCATTGCTGCTAGATTAGGGCATGTTGGGGAGACCAGCATCCCATGTTGGGAAACGCCCTGGCAGCTTGCCGTTTGACCCATCCTGACACTGCAGCTAGATTAGAGAATGCGGGGAGGCCAGCACCCCATGCTAGGAGCAGCCCTGGCAGCTTGACCCATCCTGACACTGCTGCTAGATTGTAGTATGTGGGGGAGATAGCATCCCATGTTAGGATAGGCCCTGGCAGCTTGCCGCTTGACCCATCCTGACACTGCTTCTAGATTAGGGAATGTGGGGAAGACCAGCATCCCCATGTTATGATATGATATGGCATTTATAACGCGCCTATACACAAGTGTTTCAAGGTGCAACGAGGCAAGGGAGGGGGAACAGAGGGAAGACAGAGACAACGATCTTACTAGGCCAGGTGAAATTGAGATTTTGCAAGTGCAGGGGAATGGGAAAGGGGAAAAGTTTGTGGGTGGAAGAGGGAGGGGGCAGTGCAGTACATGGGATCGACAGTAAAAATAAATAGAATAAATAAAAGCAATAATAAAAGTGTGGTCAGCTGGTGGCAAGTGCAAGGGTAAGTGCAGACAGCAGGTGTCAAGTGCTGCTAGAGGGCTAGAGGGATACAGAAAACAGTCCCCAAGTGTGGGGGATGCCAGGGAGGCAGTGCAGGTGTGCAACTGGTGGGGGAGGGGACCTGGGCACGAGATCAGAGGGTAGCCAGGTAACAAATGCAGTCTCAGTTTCAGCCAGGAAGTCAGCAGGTGAGAGGAGGAGAAACAGCAGAAGCAAAGAGGAGGGTTTTGAGGTGCTTCCGGAACTGGAGATGGTTCTCCTCAAGTTTCAGGGAGGCAGGGAGGCTATTCCAGAGGGAGGCCCCAGCCGAAGAAAGAGATCTACCACCAACTCGTTGCTTGGAGAAGCGACTGACCCTGAGGGCGTTGGAGGCAGATGAGCAAAGAGCTCGAGAAGGAAGATATTTAGGAAGAGAAAGTTGAAGGTATTGAGGCCCCAGGTGTAACAATTGTAATAGTCTGGTAATGCGTAGTAATGCATTACCAGACTATTACAATTGGACTGTGGACTGACCTGAATCCGATGCAGCAGTTAGGTGCAAGGAGAGTCCTCCTGGTTACCCTGTCTCCCGCTGACCCAGCCTTCAAACGGGTCGAGAGTATTAGGGCGCCCAGGGAAACCCTCTGGTGAACAAAACCCTGTGGCAGGTCTACTTTCTGTGCATAGTCTGCTGAGTGCTTGAAGTCTTCGCTGCTGACGGTGGTTACACCTTAAGATGGCTTTAGGAGTTTGCCAATCCCTGCATAAAGGTAGGTAGAATAAAGATTAGTGTACTATAGGATTGAAAGGAAAGTCATCATGAAGTGGAAATATGGGGTCTTTAGAAATGATTCAGACCGTATCCAGGTGACTGTGAAGCGAGAAGGAATGGCTGACGTGGTTCCTGGATCAGGTTGAATGGTAAAGAGTGCTTTCTAGAAGAATCAGTGAAACTGAATAATAATGAACAAATCACAAGGACCGGAACAGAGCAGATCGGTTTACTCCATACCTGTCGCCCGGTGAATGGGAGGCGTTCTTTTGTGGTTTGAGGGAAATTGCGAGGAAACACATCTGCGCAGACTGGGTCAGGTTCGCTGATCCGTGGAGACTTGTCATCGTTGCAGATTACTGGATGAAACGGGATAGTTATAGCAGGGCCAAGAAGGCTGAGAGCCGAGGCTTCAGGAGTAATCGCGGGATAACTGCAAAGAAAGAATACACGGCTTGTGAATCAAGCGCGAGCTGCAGACCATCACTATGGTACCCACAAACTATGTTCACACCCGGAAGGACACTTTGGTTGCAAGGCAAAGATAGCGAGACAGAGGATTCTTGTAGGTGTCAGTGAGATCTATGTAATCAGAAGAAACACAAAGACGTTGAGTCTATAGATAGGGTTAGTGTGAAATAAAAAGGATGGCAAGAAGACGATCTTACGGAGCGTTGACTGGAACAAGAAGCAACGCAGAGAGCCTCTGCTCGGGAGATCAGACAAGCTGTGTCTCTGAAGAGGGGCAGAGCTTGCAATCCCTCTGCAGTCGGAATGAGTGCAATGCTGCCATGGTTGTGTGGCGCCATCTTGGGAGGAATCTGCAAAGCAGCATTAACCCACTTACATTGCTGTCATACGGTACCTGTTCCGTATGACACCAGGCACCAGAAGGCCTTGTGGACAATGCAGAGTGGTTTGAACTTAATCCTCACAGCTACTGGGAGCCAGTGCTGCGATTTGAGTCCAGAGAGATACGATCCCTGGGCTTGAGGCCAAGGACAAGTCTTGCAGTCCTGTTCTGGATGATTTGCAGAGGACAAAGAGTATAAGCAGGGAGATTTAGAAAGAGGCTGTTGCAGTAGTCCATCCTAGAGAGAACCAGAGCTCTGGAGACAGTGAGCTTCTGGGGGAAGGAGAGCAGCCCTGGCAACTTGCCGCTTGACCCATCCTGACACTGCTGCTAGATTAGGGAATGTGGGGGAGACCACATCTCCATGTTAGGAGCAGTTCTGGCAGCTTGCCGCTTGACCCATCCTGACACTCCAGCTAGATTAGACAAGGGAGTGGGAGGGGGGAGGAGACCAGCATCCCCATGTTAGGAGCAGTTCGGGCAGCTTGCCGCTTGACCCATTCTGACACTATTGCTTGATTAGGGAATGTGGGGAGACCAGCATCTCCATGTTAGGAGCAGCCCTGGCAGCTTGCCGCTTGACTCATCCTGACACTGCTGCTAGATTAGAGAAAGGGCAGCGAGGGGGAGGAGACCAGCATCCCCATGTTAGGAGCAGCACTGGCCGCTTGCCGATTGACCCATCCTGACACTGCTGCTAGATTAGACAATGTGGGGGAGACCAGCATCCCCTTGTTAGGCGCAACCCTGACAGCTTGCTGCTTGACCCATCCTGACACTGCTGCTAGATTAGAGAAGGGGGTGCGAGGGGGAGGAGACCAGCATCCCCATTTTAGGAGCAGCCCTGGCCACTTTGCCGCTTGACCCATCCTGACACTGCTGCTAGATTAAGCCCTGACAGCTTGCCGCTTTGTTAAACCGTAACTATATAGTGCCTCCTTATTATGAATATTGGCCTAAGCCCAATCGCGTTACGCAGAAAACCGTGTTCGCAAAGTTCCGATTGTGGGGTTAACTTCGCTGACATTTTAAGACTCATCCGCCATTTTGATTTTGACTCGTGTTCCATGTTCTAAAATGGTGGACTGTGTTTTCGACTTGCAGCCGAGCCGAACGACCTTTGATTTTCGTTAATGTTTAGGTTGATCGAGAGCCGACTGTTTAACCTATGTAAAGAAACCTCGCGCTTCATACGAACTGCCATTCAAGTGTTGTCTGCGCTCACAAGCCTCATCCTCGTATAAACACTGAAACAATGAAGAGTAAACTTTGATCGTATGCTTTAGCTGAACTGCATTGTAGTGACTCTTGGAATATGGCATACCGTGGATTTGAGATCCAACAGTACCATTGAATGTTCATGGACATGTAAACTTGTTTAATCGTTTGCATAATATTGTAACACCAAGCAAGTGCCAACAAGTGCCTGTTTGCCTGCAGGAGACGCTGATCTGCCGTGCTGCTGCTGGATCGTGGAAACTTGCTTTCGTTTTCTTTCATCTATTAAGGGTGAGCCTCCTTGCTCACACAAACTAACTGGACACTATCTATACTGGATGTACCCTTTTTAGTTACTTAAAAAGCTTTAAAAGCTTATAAAACGTCTATATTTCTCTCTTTCTAGGTAAACCCCGCCCCCAGCTCCCAGAAGCCCTTAAGAGGCCCAGGCCGCGCGCACCAAGCAAGTGCCAACAAGTGGCTGTTTGCCGGGAGCTGGGGGAAGGAGGCAGGAGGTTAAATCTAGGGCTTTGTTTGCCCGTGTTTGAGTTGTGAAAAGTACGAGATGTCACTCCTCGTTATCAACAACATTCGCTGTTTGTGATACATATGGAAGGTATGATATATCTATAAGAAAGCACCTTCTCATGTGTGATGGTGTTGTACGGCCCCGAATTTTGTAATGTTTTGTTACGTCCTCTAATGTATTAAAGCACTCGAATGCAGCCGGTTTGTATTCGAAATAATTAGGGATAACTATATGCGCATGCCGCACCCCTCTGATACACTTCTTGTTAGCTGCTGAAAGTCATCTATGCTTGTATTTGGCAACAGAAGGACGGTTACACACTTATAGTGTGACCTTTTGGCGAATGATGGATCAGCTACATTATAGTAATATTAGAGTACTTGTGAAGCAAGACGTTACGTTGGAACACAGTGAATATATCCATGTCTAATATACTTTCCTAAGTCTGTTGGGAGCTCCTTACATTAGTGCTTTTTGCACTGTCAAGCGATTGGAAAACTGCCCTTGCCTGATGCATACGTAACTTTTCAAAGCATGTTCTGTTAAATAACAGAGTTTTCACTTCTTTTACATCCAAAGAAAGACAGTATCTAACTAATTATAAGGTAAACTGATAACATTGATGGTTATATGCCCTAAGCACTCTGATCTAGTTCTGTTCTACAACTACTCGATTTGAATAGTATACCTTAACTAAGAAGAAATGAAGAAAAAAACAATATGCTCTAAAAAAAGATTCAGCCTTGGGTCCTATTGTCTTTAACACACGGAGAAGTACCTTTTTAAAGGCTTTGGCAATGCCACTGCCACCATCCCCTAACCCTTGTACAAACCCTCACGTTGACGGTGTAGACAATGAACCTCCACAAAGTACTGATGTCGAGCTAGCAAAAATGGCAGACGAAATGGAGGGGGAGAAGAGTCAATGGGATGATTTAGTGCCTCCCCAATCTCAGCTCCTCTTCGAAGACGAAGTAGAAGGGGTAAAACATCTGAATGAATCTTTTGAAGATCGGGGGGTTAGTTCTGAGAGCATAGACACACAAAATAGTCCCATGGCAGATACCCCTCTAATATTCACCAAGCGTAGAATTACACAGCTAGCTATGGGCGAAGAAATGGATAGCTCCCTGGGTGATCGATTGGGGAAAGTCTTTCTTAAAGACTGTACTCTCAATAATGCTAGTAGGGAAAGGACCTTTATTATAGTTACACTCTGTGAATTAAAAGAGTGGCTCCAGACAGAAATCTCTAAACAAACTGGGCAAAATCCTATTGGCTCATAACATAGCTGTGCATTTAAGTGAATTGAATAGCGCAAAAGGAGCGCAAAAGGAGTTGAAAATACTAAGGACGCAAATAGAACACTTAAACAGAATGACAGGCTGAACCCTGATATAGGTCTTCCTCCACAACCATCTGAGGATTTGGGGGAAATAGGGAAAATTAATGAGGCAGATGACAGTGACTTAAAGCTTGTCCTATCTAAAAATGCGAAAAAAAAGGGGAAAACAAAAGAGAGTTCTTAAAGCAGCAGTTCTAAAAACTGGCAAGGCAACATCACTAAAATTCCCACGCAATATAGGAAAGGGGCAATCTTGTGAACAAGTAATCGGTGATATTGTTGAAGAGGTTAATAAAAAGGATCTGATGGAAGGGGACCCTAATGAAAATGATCCTCATTATGTAAACTCTGAAATAAGACTGAAGGATGCACTAAAGGGGAAAAACCCTGACAAAACTGAAGGCAGAAATGGGCTCAAAACCCACGTAATAACAACTGAAGATCTGGTTAAGGGAAACAAAACTGGGAAAATAATAAACAGGGCAAATGAAAGAAAACAAATGATTGATCTATCAAAATCCCCCTTACAAGTAAAGGAAGTAAGAGCTGTGTACGATATTTTCAAACCCCCGATACTGGTGCCCCCGAAACAGACGTATATGACTCCTCATAGTTATGGGAGGGAGAGCATATGGGAAATAAGTGGTAACATGGAAAAAGAAGAAGAATATAGATATCCCAAAGGCAGAGAAAGACAAATGTACGAAAGTAGCAATGAAAAACAAAAAGATGGAAAAGTAGAAAGCTCAATAGAAGCGGGAAACTTGACCATTGAAGAAAGTGTTAGGAATATAGTAAGGGAGATATTGAAAGAAAAGAACTGGAGTGAACCACAACCCAGCACAGGAATAATAAGTGAAGAACATAGGAATAAGATAACAGAAGCAGGCAGAGAGTTTGAAGGGGCAAGAGTTAGGAAGGAAGAGAGTCAAGAATATTTTAATAATGGCAACCACTACAACTCTAAGGAACAAATGAATGGGGGTGGTGAAGATAATTACGGCTTGAGAGCCTGGAAACTCCTTAAACCCAAATACCCCAACGCACCCGGGCTCGTACTACAATATTTGTTTGAGGAAGGAGGTCCAGTTTCTCTAAATAGGAGTAAAATTTTGGAACTTTTTGAGGAAATCCCTGAACTAAGATTAATTACATCTGAAGACATACAACTTGTTGATTTCATACATGGCTGGAGATACGACTACGTTAGGTTGGTCATCTTCTCTCCTTTGGTCAGGAACATCATTATGAAGGAGGCAGACAGCCTCCACAAATATGGTTATGATGTAGGGATATGGGAAAATGATAAGGTATCGATTGAAGACAAAAATGATTCTCGATGGATCCGGGACAAATCTGTAAGACAGGATGCAAACCATACAGAAAAAAATGAAAACTTGAAACTTAGGCGAGTGGCAGAGGTCCTTGAAGACTCAATTACACAACTGAGAGCCCTAACCCAACCTCTTTAGGCCAGATAGCATTTTAAACATTTTGAGTTGGAATTCTAGGGGCAACAAACATTTAACAGGGAATAGCGAATTGTGTGTGTCCCTGAAATCGTCTGAAATTCTCTTCATACAAGAAACTTGGTTTACTGAAACACTCTTGTGGGATGGCTTTGTAACCGCCTTTATACCGGCTATAAAAGGCCCTCTGGGTAGACCTAAAGGTGGACTAAGTATTCTTGTTAAAAAATCAAGTGGTTTATTAAAGCTAAAAGAAGAGCTTGACATATTCGGTAAAATTCTTGGAACAGCATGGTCTAGAACAGTGGGGGATAACAAAGACATTTTCTTCCTGTTGAATGTTTACAAAACAAGGGATTCTAATCTCTCGTCAGTCTTGGCTGAACTTGATAAACATCTTTATGAATGGTTTGGAAAATACTGTGATGCAAACATAATACTAGCTGGTGATTTTAATGCGAGCTGCAATCTGAACGATGTGGAATTATTGGATTGTTTTCTAACCGACCTCCTAAATGTGGAAAAGGGCAAAAGGAAAAAAGTGGAAGGTGGTATGTGGTTGAGTTGGGCGTCAGGGTGGGGGCTTCAAAGGTTGGAAAACAAAAAAGCCACTTGGGCTGCTAGAGCTGTTAGCTCGGAGATCGACTTTATCTTTCTCTCTGCTAACATCTCTGAAAAAGTAAAAAACTTTCAGGTGAAAGAAACCAGTATGAGTGACCATTCGATGCTACTGTTAGAATTAAAATGGTTACCGAATAACTCCAACAGGATTGATACAAATCTAGGTAATTTAACGGTGACGTATAGAGGAAACCGTGTCCGTTGGTCTGAAAAAAAAATGAATGACTTCAATATGTGTATTCTGACTGAATTTAATACTTGTAAACTAGAAGAAAAGATTGACAGATACTCAGTAAAGTGTTTTCCCGAATACCTGAAAACTGTTTTAGAGGCACACTCCACTTCCATGACTAATCATAATAAAAAGCACAAGCATGCATATTCCATAGAAATTAGAATGAAAAAAAATGAACTTCGAAGGGACATAAGGAAAATCATTAAGAGTCCTTCTTTCTGTTCTAATGATATGGAAAAAATTAGGAAGTTAAAGCAGAGGTATACCAATTGGTTAAAACTAGAACGTATCCGCATTACCCAGATAGATGGGGAAAAGATGCTAGAAAGTCTGCAGGGTAAAAACTCCAGGGCCTTTTGGGAACTTATAAATTATAAAGAAGAACTGACTTTGAATAAGACCTCAAACCCCATATCTGAAGAAGTCTGGACTAATTACATTAAGGACATATGCACAACTGAAAATGCCTTAGAGTATACGCCAATTACTGAGAAATGGGAATTAGATATAGTCATGGACACTATCGAGGAGAAGATAAAGAAATCTAACCCCTCCAGAGCTCCTGGACCTAATAAGTTAACTAACAATGTCCTTAGACACTCCTCACATCTATGGGCCAAGATCCTTTACATTCAATTCCAGGACATAATCGAGTCTCAAACTATTCCTGACTCTTGGAAACTATCCTATATGGTGCCAATCTTTAAATGGGGCACAAGGGTAGATCCACAGAATTACCGTACCCTTAGTATTATGGATGCAGATTCCAAAATTTTTAGTGCCATCATTCTGGAAAAAATCAATGAATGGATTCTAGAGAAGAACATACTTGATCCTAGAATAATAGGATTCTGTAGAAATATGGGTACGGACTGTGGAGGACTTTTGATAAAATGTCTGCAGACGATCGCCTGGAAATCTATGGATGCACCAATCTATGTTGCATCCATGGATTTAAGTAAAGCGTTTGACTGTGTGAATAGAAATCTTTTGTGGCAGAGACTTGATAGCTATGGAATTCCTAAGGGGCTCTTAAGTATCATTATATCACTGCACAATGAATCGAAAACACAGATTAGATTGGATTCTGAGGGCCTTCTGTCTAGAGAATGCTCTATTGAAAAGGGAATTAGACAGGGATGCATTTTGGGACCTACCTTGTATAATCACTACGTTGCAGGAGTAGGAATGGTTTTGGACGCTTCAGGCTTGATCTCTCCTAAGATTGGGAAGTTGAAAATTAACTGGGTGAGCTATGCGGATGATTTTCTGCTCATAGACACTACGCCGGTTGGACTACAAAGACTCATCACAACCTTTGGTAATTATATGTTGGGAATGGAACTAAAAATCAACTCAGCTAAATCTGTTGTTATCAAGCTCTCAAAAGGATCTGCAAATTGTGATAAGATCAAGTTTGGGTGGAATTGGGATAGCAACAAACTTATAGTTAAAGATAACTTTCAATTTCTGGGTTATCCCGTTGTAGCTAAACACAGTAAAACCTTTCTGAAAAATTATCTCAACTCAAAAGTCAACGGCATGCTAACTGAAATGAAGAGAGTAGATAATAAGTATGGCAAATTCTCCCTCAAACCATGCAGAGAATTCTATAAAAGTAAGCTTTTGCCTACAATTATGTATGGTACAGAATTCTGGCCCATGACGATGGAGACAGCATGTAAAGCTATCGAAAACAAAATCTGGAGATCCATACTATTTTTCCTCCCAAAATGTATTCCTATAGAAGCTATTAGATATGAACTGGGCATACAATCACTCGTTAGCCTGGTTCAGTGGAACAAACTTTGTCTCTTGAACAAATGTGAACACTCCAAGGAAAGAACATTGTATTACCTACTCAGAGAGAATGAAACTGAGGGATTTATATTTCAGCTTAGATTAGAATGTGAAGCCCTACTTCAAGAAATAGGTTCTACTCTGGAATTACTGGGTAGATATCCTAATTTGGTGAAGAGAAGACTCAGACTATATGACTGGGAAAAAACTTGATTGAAAATCAGTGATACAAAGCTATATACTCAAATTCTATCAGCAGGTAAAGGAATAAATGAAATGGAGCAATATCTCAAGAAATTCCCGAGTACAAAAATGAAAGTTGGTTTTATGAGGTTTCGCATGAATGTGCTGTTGACTAATGAAATAATAAGTATAAGAGCTAGACAACTCCCTGCTGACGGATCGTGCAGATTTTGTAAAGATAAGGGTGAGTTGGAAACCCTACGCCGTCTCCTGTCTGAATGCCGTGAATTATCAGTAGAAAGGGTAAAGTACTTTAAATACTTTGTCTACTGGTCACTAATGGTTACTAAGGGACCTTTTATGGTTTCAAATGTTACATGGAAAATCAATGTCCATGAGAATTAGAGTTTTAGCATTTATAGAACATGTGTGTGAAATAGATTAAACTCTATTAATTTGGATTAGGATAGTACTAATGAATTTATAATGCAAATAATTGTTAAGTAATGCACAATAAGTAACTGTGAATTTATACTTGTAAAGGTGAAAATTGTAAATTTTGGAATTATAAGATTTTAAATGTATGAATTGTATTTTATATTTGTCTTTTAAAAAATCTTTTTGTAAAAGTTTGTAAAAACTAAAACAAATAAAGTATAAAAAAAAATAATAATATTGTAACATCTGTCATGTGAACAAACTCTAGCCCGTGAATTATTAACTTGGAGAGAGGCTGGACAATATTGCAAAAATCGTATAAATATGTCTGTGTTTAGATGTCCAGCACTCTCATTCCTCACTGTGTCTATTGGTACACACTGCGAGGTGTTGGGAGCCAGATAGCTATCTGTTTTGCTTTGTAAACTGTACAGTAATAAAAGATACTTGTATCTTTTCAGCCCGTGATTGGTGTATTTCATTTGTGCTACTAAGCCCTGATATTTCTTTGGTCTTTCAGCTTGACCCATCCTGACACTGCTGCTAGATTAGAGAAAGGGGTGGGAGGGCACAGGAGACCAGCATCCCCAAGTTAGGAGCTGCCCTGGCAGCATGCCGATTGACCCATCCTGACACTGCTGCTAGATTAGAGAATACGGGGAGACCAGCATCCCCATGTTAGCACCCATGGCTGCTTGCCGATTGACCCATCCTGACACTGCTGCTAGATTAGAGAATATGGGGAGACCAGCATCCCCATGTTAGCACCCATGGCTGCTTGCCGCTTGGCCCATCCTGACACTGCTGCTAGATTAGAGAAGGGGGGAGGAGACCAGCATCCCCATGTTAGGAGCAGTTCTGGCAGCTTGCTGCTTGACCCATCCTGACACTGCCGCTAGATTAGAGAATGTGGGGGAGACCAGCATCCCCATGTTATAAAAAGCCCTGGCAGCTTGCCGCTTGCCCCATCCTGACACTGCTGCTAGAGTAGAGAATGCGGGGGAGACCAGCATCCCCATGTTAGGAGCAGCTCTGGCAGTTTGACCCATCCTGACACTGCTGCTTGATTAGAGAATGTGGCGGGGCAGCATCCCCATGTTAGGAGCAGCCCTGGCAGCTTGCTGCTTGACGCATCCTGACACTGCTGCTAGATTAGGGAACATGGGGCGGACCAGTATCCCATGTTAGGAGCAGCCCTGGCAGCTTGCCGCTTGAACCATCCTGACACTGCTGCTAGATTAGGGAATGTGGGGGGACCAGCATCCCATGTTAGGAGCAGCCCTGGCAGCTTGACCCATCCTGATAATGCTGCTAGATTAGAGAATGTGGGGGGGCAGCATCCCCATGTTAGGAGCAGCCCTGGCAGCTTGTTGTTTGACGCATCCTGACACTGCTGCTAGATTAGGGAAGGTGGGGCGGTCCAGCATCCCATGTTAGGAGCAGCCCTGGCAGTTTGCCGCTTTACCCATCCTGACACTGCTGCTAGATTAAGGAATGTGGGGGGACCAGCATCCCATGTTAGGAGCAGCCCTGGCAGCTTGACCCATCCCGACACTGCTGCTAGATTAGAGAATGTGGGGGAGACCAGCATCCCCATGTTAGGAGCAGCCCTGGCCGCTTGCCACCTGACCCATCCTGACACTGTTGCTAGATTAGAGAATGTGGGGGGACCAGCATCCCATGTTAGGAGCAGCCCTGGCAGCTTGACCCATCCTGACAATGGTGCTAGATTAGAGAATGCGGTGAGACCAGCATCCTCATGTCAGTAGCAGCCCTGGCGGCTTGCCATTTGACCCATCCTGACACTGATGCTAGATTAGAGAATGTGGTGGAAGCCAGCACCCCATGTTAGGAGCAGCTCTGGCAGCTTGCCGCTTGACCAATCCTGACACCGCTGCTAGAGATCAATCACATGGAGGTAATCCCCATTTTCTGTAGACGCCCGTTGGCGTTTATCTCATCACTCGTAGTTGTAAATGAAAAACTAAACTTCACGTTTTCCCTCAATCTATCACACCGTAGAGTAAAGGGGTTCCATCACAGCGAGTTATCACGGTCTCACCCTTATTAGGGATCATCAGTGCAGTATAGTCTTGAAAACCTTGTGGTGTTGCATTGAGGGTGTCTATCCTGGATTAATTAAGCTATGTGTACAAAAAAACTACCCTGTAAGACAAAGTACTTGCATTTGGGCTAATGTGCCTTCCCACAATGCTTTGCTCATATGGCTCTGAACTGGAAGTGTACTTCCAGTGAAGGCTAATGTGTAGACCTGTGGCATTGGTGACTTGACTCAAATTGCTTATTCTTCTTTTAGATTTCAGGGGAAAGGGTCTTTACAAGCCTTTTTTTTAAAGCCTCTATAATGCTGTTCGCTAAACATGACCTAAGAACAAGGCTGTCAAGACTATGCTGCACTTATGACACAAAGTTACTCTTCCCCCTTGGAAACAAATACATCTTGCAATACATACCAGAGCTCGATTCACGTTTAGAGTTTCCTAAAGGAAAAAAGAAAAGGAAGGCCTTAGTGGGTCCAATTCAATGACAGTAAATTCTCATTTATAAGCATGTAAATCATTAGATTCTTTGGCTAAAAAACTGAAGCAAATGCCTCATGTCTCTGCAAGACTTTTCTCAAAGCAACAGGTCACTCACCTGCAACGACAGGTCATGGAACCTCATTACTATTCTTGGAATCCCCCCAACTATGAAGGCGTTTCTCAGTCAGAACTGCGGATAGCCTGAGTAACCTACAATAAATGGAATGTACAGTGCATCTGTCTTTCAAGGTACATGTATAGGCCTATTGTGACGTTGGTCTATGTGCGCTCATCTGTGCATGTGGATGACGCACCGTGAGGCAATTGTGGTGGAGGGGCCTTGGCCTACAGAGTGCACTTTCAGTCATTCACAGTGTGTGCAACATCATTCATCATCTTTTTGTCTATGCGCTGACGTCACCCATGCCTTTGAGACTACGAAGAAGCAGAAGGCCGTGTACAGCCCGGTGACCATGCATTGGCAGCGAATGGCTTTGACAGGTGCCTTGCTTGGTGTCTCGGATTGTGTTTTGGTATTGATAAGGAAATCCCCAAGGCAGTGGCATACCCTACAGCAATGAAGAGTCAGGACACAGTGGAGCGACAAACCAAGTTATTATTAGACAAAGACAAATTGCAGAATACAGTAATACAGAATGACAAGTGACAGGTGTAATCAGTTTTCAGACGGGGAGCTCTGTGCCGGTGTTAGGTCAGAGCGTTTCTCATATAGCATGGCAGGTTTCCATGGCGTTTGTAGACATTTGGTAATACTAGGAAGCAGGCATTTGTGAAGAAGCCTTGCAGTTACATGCATGTGACATTGTGTGGCAATATCAGTACGAAACTTTGGCGTACACAACTGAATACTCCTTACAAGGTGGTATTTGTACACAGCTATGGAAAGGTACTGGGAGCTGGTGTCTCGTGGGTCACGAGGACAGCAATAGGTTGTGGCCAACCGAGCCAAGGCGGGTTGTGGGCATGACAGGAGAGCCGGGTGTAGCAAGAGGCCTCAGGCTAAGCCATGGTGAAGGATCTGGGGCCTCGTAGGGGAGGGTGATTGCTAGGAGGTGTAGTAGAGGCCTCAGGCTAAGCCATGGTGAAGGATCTGGGGCCTCGCAGGGGATGGTGATTGCTAGGAGGTATAGTATAGGCCTCAGGCTAACCATGGTGAAGGATCTGGGGCCTCGCAGGGGAGGGTGATTGCTAGGAGGTATAGTAGAGGCCTCAGGCTAAGCATGGTGAAGGATCTGGGGCCTCGCAGGGGAGGGTGATTGCTAAGAGGTATAGTAGAGGCCTCAGGCTAAGCATGGTGAGGGGTCTGGGGAATCGCAGGGGAGGGCGATTGCTAGAAGATATAGTAGAGGCCTCAGGCTAAGCATGGTGAAGGATCTGGGGCCTAGCAGGGGAGGGCGATTGCTAGGAGGTATAGTAGAGGCCTCAGGCTAAGCATGGTGATGGGTCTGGGGCCTCGCAGGGGAGGGCGATTGCTAGGAGGTGTAGTAGAGGCCTCAGGCTAGGTCATGGTGAAGGATCTGGGGCCTCGCAGGGGAGGGCGATTGCTAGGAGGTATAGTAGAGGCCTCAGGCTAAGCATGGTGAGGGGTCTGGGGCCTCGCAGGGGAGGGTGATTGCTAGGAGGTATAGTAGAGGCCTCAGGCTAAGCATGGTGAGGGGTCTGGGGCCTCACAGGGGAGGGTGATTGCTAGGAGGTATAGTAGAGGCCTCAGGCTAAACATGGTGAAGGGTCTGGGGCCTCGCAGGGGAGGGTGATTGCTAGGAGGTATAGTAGAGGCCTCAGGCTAGGCCATGGTGAAGGATCTGGGGCCTAGCAGGGGAGGGTGATTGCTAGGAGGTATAGTAGAGGCCTCGGGCTAAGCATGGTGAGGGGTCTGGGGCCTCGCAGGGGAGGGTGATTGCTAGGAGGTATAGTATAGGCCTCAGGCTAAGCCATGGTGAAGGATCCGGGGCCTCGCAGGGGAGGGTGATTGCTAGGAGGTATAGTAGAGGCCTCGGGCTAAGCCATGGTGAAGGATCTGGGGACTCGCAGGGGAGGGTGATTGCTAGGAGGTATAGTAGAGGCCTCGGGCTAAGCCATGGTGAAGGATCTGGGGACTCGCAGGGGAGGGTGATTGCTAGGAGGTATAGTAGAGGCCTCAGGCTAAGCATGGTGAAGGATCTGTGGCCTCGCCGGGAAGGGTGATTGCTAGGAGGTATAGCAGAGGCCTCAGGCTAGGCCATGGTGAAGGATATGGGGCTTCGCAGTGGAGGGTGATTGCTAGGAGGTATAGTAGAGGCCTCAGGCTAAGCATGGTGAGGGGTCTGGGGCCTCGCAGGGGAGGGTGATTGCTAGGAGGTATAGTAGAGGCCTCAGGCTAGGCCATGGTGAAGGATCTGGGGCCTCGCATTGAAGGGTGATGGCTAGGAGGTATAGTAGAGGCCTCATGCTAAGCCATGGTGAAGGATCTGGGGCCTCGCAGGGGAGGGTGATTGCCAGGAGGTATAGTAGAGGCCTCAGGCTAAGCATGGTGAAGGATCTGGGGCCTCGCATAGGAGGGTGATTGCTAGGAGGTATAGTAGAGGCCTCAGGCTAGGCCATGGTGATGGATCTGGGGCCTCGCAGGGGCAGATGATTGCTAGGAGGTATAGTAGAGGCCTCAGGCTAAGCATGGTGATGGCTATGGGGCCTCGCAGGGGAGGGTGAATGCTAGGAGGTATAGTAAAGGCCTCAGGCTAAGCATGGTGAAGGATCTGGGGCCTCGCAGGGGAGGGTGATTGCTAGGAGGTATAGTAGAGGCCTCAGGCTAAGCATGGTGAAGGATCCGGGGCCTCGCAGGGGAAGGTGATTGCTAGGAGGTATAGTAGAGGCCTCGGGCTAAGCCATGGTGAAGGATCCGGGGACTCGCAGGGGAGGGTGATTGCTAGGAGGTATAGTAGAGTCCTCAGGTTAGGCCATGGTGAAGGATCTGGGGACTCGCAGGGGAGGGTGATTGCTAGGAGGTATAGTAGAGGCCTCGGGCTAAGCCATGGTGAAGGATCTGGGGACTCGCAGGGGAGGGTGATTGCTAGGAGGTATAGTAGAGGCCTCAGGCTAAGCATGGTGAAGGATCTGTGGCCTCGCCGGGAAGGGTGATTGCTAGGAGGTATAGCAGAGGCCTCAGGCTAGGCCATGGTGAAGGATATGGGGCTTCGCAGGGGAGGGTGATTGCTAGGAGGTATAGTAGAGGCCTCAGGCTAAGCATGGTGAGGGGTCTGGGGCCTCGCAGGGGAGGGTGATTGCTAGGAGGTATAGTAGAGGCCTCAGGCTAGGCCATGGTGAAGGATCTGGGGCCTCGCATTGAAGGGTGATGGCTAGGAGGTATAGTAGAGGCCTCATGCTAAGCCATGGTGAAGGATCTGGGGCCTCGCAGGGGAGGGTGATTGCCAGGAGGTATAGTAGAGGCCTCAGGCTAAGCATGGTGAAGGATCTGGGGCCTCGCATAGGAGGGTGATTGCTAGGAGGTATAGTAGAGGCCTCAGGCTAGGCCATGGTGAAGGATCTGGGGCCTCGCAGGGGCAGATGATTGCTAGGAGGTATAGTAGAGGCCTCAGGCTAAGCATGGTGATGGGTATGGGGCCTCGCAGGGGAGGGTGAATGCTAGGAGGTATAGTAAAGGCCTCAGGCTAAGCATGGTGAAGGATCTGGGGCCTCGCAGGGGAGGGTGATTGCTAGGAGGTATAGTAGAGGCCTCAGGCTAAGCATGGTGAAGGATCCGGGGCCTCGCAGGGGAAGGTGATTGCTAGGAGGTATAGTAGAGGCCTCGGGCTAAGCCATGGTGAAGGATCCGGGGACTCGCAGGGGAGGGTGATTGCTAGGAGGTATAGTAGAGTCCTCAGGTTAGGCCATGGTGAAGGATCTGGGGCCTTGCAGGGGAGGGTGATTGCTAGGAGGTATAGTAGAGGCCTCAGGCTAGGCCATGGTGAAGGATCTGGGGCCTCACAGGGGAGGGTGATTTCTAGGAGGTATAGTAGAGGCCTCAGGCTAGGCTAATGTGAAGGATCTGGGGCCTCAGGGGAGGGTGATTGCTAGGAGGCATAGTGGAGGCCTCAGGCTAGGCCATGGTGAAGGATCTGGGGCCTCGCAGGGGAGGGTGATTGCTAGGAGGTATAGTAGAGGCCTCAGGCTAGGCCATGGTGAAGGATCTGGGGCCTCACAGGGGAGGGTGATTTCTAGGAGGTAGAGTAGAGGCCTCAGGCTAGGCCATGGTGAAGGATCTGGGGCCTTGCAGGGGAGGGTGATTGCTAGGAGGCATAGTAGAAGCCTCAGGCTAGGCCATGGTGAAGGATCTGGGGCCTCACAGGGGAGGGTGAATTCTAGGAGGTATAGTATCAGGACAATCCTGCCACATCAGTAGCTTGCATGGCAGGATGTCCTATGGAGTAACCTGATGTCAGAATATGTCTGGGGAGAAGTCAGTCATGGCTCAACGCTCATTCATTGCTTTATTGGTGTTGCATTATGGAACCTGTAGTTTGCTCACATTACTTCTCATTCCGTTCTACGTGTGTGTCACAGTGCTATGTCTGTCAGATTGACTACTACTACTTACCCAAAAGCCAAGTACGCTGTCCTCTGTGTGTGTCCGTGTACGCTGGTAGGGTGCTGTTCCTCAGTATCATGGCATCATGTGTGGCACTAGGGTACTGGGTACAGCACTGGCTGATTTGGAGGTCTGCATCATATGTCATTTGGGCATTCATGAATGGAATGGTTTCCACATGTGTGCAGTCCACTGCCGCTATGGTGTTGGGGAACTGGGCTTTTGCATAGAAATGTGCCTGCGTGCACCTGCGCCAGGGTGGTTAGCAGGGAGAGGACATGCCTCATGAGTGCTACCAGGTCTTGGTCCAGCACCTTTCTGAAAGTTGCCTGGGACATCCCAAGCAGCCTCCAAGTGTGCTGGAGTCTGCCCGTGGCACAGAATTGTAGGACGAACAGCCACTTTACCATGGGGGATAGAAGTTCTGATTGCAATCGCGCACTGGAGATCAGCCGCGATCAGGGTGAGCAGGTGTGTGATGGTGAGACGGTCCAATCAATAGTGTCACTAATTGGCTGTCCATTAAGTGTCCAAGGGACGTTTTAAGGAGAATTCTCAAGAATGTGCTAATTTCCCTTACCTTTTGAGAATCCCCAGCAACTTTGCCGGATTTCTAGGATTTACATTTTTTTTTTACCTCGAAAGAGTGTGAGCCTTTTTTTCCCACTTTTTCATGTATTTTGATGTGTGTTTTACTTTTGTGTTCTTTGGATATGGAGTTTAAAACAACTCCAGTGGCATCATCTTTTTCTTGATTGTCACACAGCACCTTCAGTGCAGTGGCACAGGGGTGTCTTTCAGACACCCCAAGGTTTAAATACCTTTAATGGGACTGACTACCATGCGCAGAGCATGTAAAGTTATATTTACTTTGCTAGTCTTTTTAAATTCATGGACCCAGCACACACTATCTTCCTATAGAGTGCTAGAGGGGTTGCCTAGCATCCCCTGTGTCTAAACACTCATGTAACAGTCAAATGTGACCCTTTCCTCTTGAAATGGCTGGTGGCAGTGGTTATAGAAAGGACTACCATGATTTTTTCTGACAGCGAACACCGTCATCCATGTTTTTCAATATGGTGCCCATGACCCCTCTGTTAAAACAGACTCCGGGTGACTTTTTTCACCATTTCTTTTAGGAAAGGACCTTGTTGTGTTTGTCTCTGCACGCCAAACCAGGTTTGGCCCCTTTGTTCTATGCCCTTTGGCGGACTTCAGTGCTGAAGCCCTCCTCTGGCGCCCGAGTGTCTGGGGTGGACAGGATGTGAGGGAGGTGCCCGAAACTCCCTGAGCTTAGTCACCTAGGAGACCTGAATGCACTCTGTTGTGATTGGCTGGCTGACTGTCCGGCAAGGACAGTCACCCTGCTGGGTGAGTGACAGCTAGGCTGCAATGAATGGGAGAGAACTGTTTAAAAGGCGAGTCGCCAGGACTGGAAGGCAGAGCCGACCACTGGAACGAAAGAACCGAAGACGAGCTGAAGGAAGACGACTGCTGCAACGTCTGGACCGTTGGTTTGCCCGGTGAAGCCCTGCTGCAGGTTCGAATTGCCTGAAACTCCATCGACAGAGAAGCCCCTTCAAGGATGACTTCTTCCCTTGAGCTTGTGGGGACAACCAACTCATAAGCCACCTAGACACCATCTTCATACTGGTTGAATTTTCATCAGAGTGCTGTTGAAAACCGGATAGCCAGTGAGAAGGATATCAGTTTGTGGACTTTAAGGCACTCACACCTTAAAACCGACATTTTGCCAAGCTTGTGGCCTCTTACCTGGGAAGTGCAGGAACCTCCCGACGTCCCCCTTCTTGTCCCCACGACTGAAGCTCAGGAACAGCGAGATCTGCAGGAACTGCCAGGAACAACTGCCTCAGCTACAGCTTTTCTTCATACTTAAGGTACTGGGCAAATGCAGTGTGGAAATCCTTTCTGCCGCAGTGAAAGTTTGTGAAACTTTCCCAACTTTGGAGTCTTGTTCGCTCCTAATCCGACATATAACTCTTTTTCTGCCAAACTACTTCTAAGAACATTGGCAAAGACTTAACCGTTTGCTACCAGAACTGTGCTATCCTATCCAAGACACTGAACCATTGACTTTGGCTCAGGCCTATGGAATTTAATTGCCTGTTGTAGTGAACTGAACCTTATTGCCCTGCCTATAAAACTACCTTTGTCTTTGTACCGCTTTTGAAAAGTTACTGAAGTGCCATTTTGCTCCCACTTCAGGGGAGCCTAACTTGTTCAGAAACGTATTGGTTGTGTACTGTAGTGTATTACAGTGTGATATTGAGCTGCTTCTTACTAGTGGAATATTTTCTAACTAAATATGTAAATAAATGTATATTCTTTTAGTAAGAAACCTTGAATAGTGTTTGTTTGAACTACTGTGATTGCAAGCCCTTTGTGTAACGTCTTGTACTGCTAACATCCCTCTTGAGATAAGGCTGGCTGCTCAGCCACTGCTACCACATAACTGTGTAGTACAGGCTTGTACTAAAGGTGAGATTGTGCTTACACCTGTAGTCTTAATTGTGTGTAATGTTCCCAAAGGGCACTGCATGTAATTCTGCCCAACACTGGTGGCCAGTGGTGAGGACAAAGTATAGTTATTACATTGAGAGTGCTGCTCTTACCTTTGTTCAAATAACCCTCACAAGGCTAAGCACCACTGGAAAAGCAATTGTTTTATCATGCCTGATATGGATAGCTACAGACAGGAGACCCTAGTCATTTTAACAGTTGATCCGCCGAGAGATATATGTAAAGCTAGGAACCTCACTGTTAAAGGCAAAAAGAATGAATTGATAGAAAAGTTGTTGGAATGTCAAAGTCAATGAAATAGGTCTGCTGTACCCACGTCTGATAAAAATGTGGAAAATTATGATGAGGATAATGTTTCAGAGTCCAACTATAATGTTATTGATGAGTTAGATGTGGCAGAGGAGTCTCAAGATGTAGGCCTCACTTTATCTCTACCTGCTCATAGGCCTCAATCATTTGCCACAGGGGCCCTACCAGGTCCAATCCTGAGTCCAGAGTTTGTCTCTCTTGAGAAGATGAGACTTGAGTTAGAATTCAAAAGAATCCAAGCCCAAACTGAAAGCAAGCACCAAGAACTTAAACTAAGGCAAATGGAATTACAACATGCTCTTGAAATGTATAAATTGTCTCTTGAGAATAGTTCTCTCCCAGAGTCTTCTAGATCTTCCAGTACTGAGAGGCCTCGCATGGCCAAAGATGCAGTAAGTATGTATGAGGTTAAGCTTGATATTTTTGATTGGTTGACAACTTTTGAATATAACCATGGGATTCGGAACATTACAGGGAATCAGCTGATTCTTTGGCTTTTGTCTAGACTACCCCCAGTTGCATCTGATGTTGTAATGGAGATGGGAGAAGTAGACAGAATGGAGTATGAAAGTGTGAAACTAGCTTTGATAGCTAAGTTTGGGAAAACTCCTTCCCAGTATCTTAAGAGGTTTAGAACCCTCAAAAAGCATGATGGAACCTCTTGGGCTACCTGGGTGTGTGAATGTTTGAAAAACTTAGATGGTTGGGTTAAGGGTTACAGAGTTAACACTTACGAAGGGATAAGAAATCTGTTTATGTTGGAGTCTATCTGTGATGCCTGGTCTGCTGAGTTGAGACAGCATTTGGCTGACTCTAAGGAAATTAATCCAAAGAAGTTGGCAAAGGCTGCTGACTTGTGGGTTGCCAAAGGGGCTACTCACAAGGATTCTAGGGCAACTCAGAAGAAGGATGAGGGAAAGCAGCACAAGAAAGATAACAAAGAGAATTCCAATACCTCCAATCCACAAACATAGCAAGGGTAAGTCACAAGGGAAACCAAATCAGGCTAGTGTAACCCCTGGTGCTGAACCAGAGGTGGGTCAGGCCAAACCCCCATTCATGAAGATATTTGGAAAATGTTATGCTTGTGGGGCAACTAACCATGTGAAAGGGGATCCCAGATGTAAGGGTACACCTTCAGGGGTCCACACTGTCTCCTTAGCCTTCTCCCTAGTGGATGAAGTACCAATGGCAAGTGGAAACTTTTACTTACTGGCTGAGGAACCCATGAAAGTCTCAGCCAGTGTTTCTTTAGTGTCTCTGGATCTGTGGGAACAACAGAACTTAGATGTCTACGATTCCATTCCAGACAATACTAAAGAGTATTACAAAGACAGTGTTCTTGTGAATGGTCAGGAGACCCCTGCCAACAGAGTAACTGGGGCCAGCATTACTGTAGTGGATGAATCTTTTTTCAAGGTAGAGGATGTTGCTTAGGCACCTAAATACGTTGCTGAGCTTGCTGGAGGTCCTGCCCAAATGCTTCCACAGTTACCAGCTCTCATCCAGTGCAATGACACAACTGTCAAGATACCGGTTAGGGTTCAGAGTGAAGTACCTGGGAGAGTCCTGTTGGGGAATTACATAAAAACTCTTGGAGTTGTGTCAAGCACCCCCAGGCCTCCCAGCTAAAGGAAACAGGAGCTGACAAGGAAGGCCAGAGAGAGTACCTTGAGAGGCTCTCCAGAGGAACTTACAGAGGAAACTATAATCCCCAGCCCACAGGACTTACTGACTGCAATTTCTAAGAAGAAAGAAGAAAAAGGGAAACCTAAAGCCTCAAAGAAGAAGTCAGCCAGCACTCCTGTGCTACCAATAAGGACATCCCCGAGAGAACTGTCCAAAGTCACACCCGTGACTCCTCCACCAGCAGAGTCTGAGTGTGAGAAACAACCTAGTGTGGTTGAATCAGAGCTGGAAGAGGACCTTACTCCTGTTGGAGATCTGGATCCTGCAGACCATCCTGAGCTGCAGTCTTAACTGGCAGAAGGTGGACCCTGCAGGGCAGACTTCAGCAGAGGTCAAAGTGAGTGTCCTACTCTTGAAGGTCTTCGCCAACAGGCAGCTTCCCAGCTGGAAGGGCAAGAGCCAGGGAAGCATAGGTTATACTGGGAGGATGGCCTCTTCTACAGTGAACCTTACAAGTCTATTCCAGGCGACTACAGAAGACTTGTAGTGCCTCTGGTAAGTAGACAACAGTTCCAACAGTTAGCCCATGAGATTCCTTTGGCAGGTCACTTGAGTTTCAAGAAGACTAAGGAAAGGCTTTCTAGTATTTCTACTGGCCTAAGTTAGGGTCTGATGTAGATACATTCTGTAGGAGCTGTCACACTTGTCAGACATCTGGCAAGAGTGGAGCCAAGAATGTGGCACCCTTGGTGCCCCTCTCAGTGGTGGGAGTCCCTTTTGAGAGGGTAGGAATCGACATTGTTGGTCCCTTAGACCCTCCAACTTCTTCAGGCAACAGGTTTATCCTGGTTGTAGTAGACCATGCTACTTGGTACCCTGAAGCAATACCTATGAGGACTGTTACAGCTCAGGCTGTTGCTAAGGCCCTACTTGGTATTTTTTACCAGGGTAGGTTTTCCTAAGGAAGTCATCTCTGACAGGGGATCCAATTTTATGTTCCACTACATGCAGGCCATGTGGAAGAGCTGTGGAGTGACTTACAAGTACTCAACTCCCTATCATCCACAGACAAATGGATTAGTAGAGAGGTTTAACCGTAAAATGAAGAGCATGATAGGTGCTTTAGAAGAACCCCTTAGAAGAAAGTGGGATCTTCTACTGCCCTGCCTTTTATTCGCTTATAGAGAAGTCCCTCAGGAAGGAGTTGGAATTAGTCCCTTTGAGCTTCTCTATGGCCATCCAGTTAGATGTCCCGCGGCCCTAATTAAGGAGGGGTTAGAGAGTGCTCCTTTTCCCAAGCCAATGAGAGTCACTGACTATGTGATAGGTCTCCAGAGGAGAATGTCACACATGATGGCAGAAGCATCAGATTGTCACACCCCCGCCGAACCGTAGGCGTGATTTGGCGGCTTTGGAAGGTCTGGCGCTGGCACCGCCATTAGAATGTTCCATTCTACCTCTTACTTCCTGGTTATCGCTCTAGTCTCTTGTCCTGTCTCATCCTCTATTTAATCCCGCCCCTGTTTCCAGTTCGGTGCGTTGCAACTTCGCTTCCTGTTGTTGCCGTGCTCCACTTAGTTTCCTGCTTCCTGGTTACCCGCTCTCTGCCTTTTGGAGCTAGCTTCCTCGCTGAGTTCCGCTTTCAGAGATCTCCGTAGGCGGCTTTCGTTCCGCCTGTTTTTCCTTTATTCTTTTTTCTCCTCCGCTGTTTCTCTCTCGTAGTTTTCTTTCCCTCTCCTTTCTGTGTCTATTTGCCCTTTTTTGTTTTTTCTCCGGTAGCGGCTCCGCTCCTCGGATCGCTACCGGCTTCCTCCAGGTTCTTACCTTTTTTTTTTTGGACTTTCCTTCCGATGCTGTTAGCATTTCCACTCCTCGGATCGCTATCGACATCTCCTGGTTCTACCTTGTTCACTGGAGATTTCCTCACTGCAGTTCTGGTTCCGCTTTGTCAGCTACTCTCTTCAGACTCTTAACCTGAGGCTTGATACAACCTGTTCCACACCTTTCCTCCTCGTGGTCCTGGAACATCTTACCTCACCACACACCAGTGCTTCACTCCGAGAGAAGAGGTTTTTTTTAAGCTTTAACTTTTTTCCTCTTCTTTGATTTCTGCGGAGGGGGGTCCCCAGCTTCCCTGTTTTTTCAGGGAATCAGGGTGGCTTCCTACCGCGGAAGACTGTTTCTCTTCACGAAAAAGAAGAGGATCGAAAGAAGACACCATCAACACGGAATCTCTCCCGAAGAAACAGGTGAGGAAGAGGGGGAGGTGGAATTGGACATTACCGATACACAGCCGGCTACAGCTGAGTCTGACAGATTGCAACGCCCAAAAGTTCCAATCATGGCTACCCCTGAACAAGTCCAGGAACTCCTCTCCGCTGTTCACAACTTGACTCAAGAATTGCAGGCCGTCAAGGCTGAGAACACAGCCCTTAGACAAAGAGTCAACCGCTATGAACAGTCTCGCAGCAAATTACCTCCCATGCCGCTGTCCTGTGGGAAATACGACGGGTCCCCCCATAAATTCAAGGAGTTTATGGAACCATGCGTAATACACTTTACGTTTAGACCACAGTCATATGCCACAGACCAGGCTCGCATTGGATTCCTGATCTCCAATCTTACTGGAAACGCCTTATCATGGGCAGCCCCTCTGGTGACTAGTGCTAGCCCATTACTGCAGGATTATGCCGGATTTACAGCCCAGTTCAAAACGGCATTTGAAAGACAGGAATCTGCGGTGGTCGCCAGTGAACAACTATTAGATATACGTCAAGGAAACACTGATTTACTATCCTATATTTCTCGCTACAAGAGAGTGGCGGCTGATGCAGGCTGGCAGGAAAATGCTCAATTCACCATTTTCCGTCGAGGTCTAAGAGAGTACCTGAAGGACGAACTAGCAAGAATGCCACAGCCCGCTACACTGAACGACCTCTGGTCTACTGTCCTCCAGTTGGACTTTCGTCTATCCGAGAGGCGCTCTGAGCGCCGAAAGACCCGATGATTTCCTCCTCCTTTGGAACCTAGTGCGTCCACCTCTACTCCCACCTGTCACAGTAAGGAAAAACCAATGCAAATTGGAACAACCAGAGGACCTCTCTCTCCAGAGGAACGCCAAAAGCGCAGGGACAATAATTTATGCATGCATTGTGGGTCGAAGCAACACATTTTGAGGGATTGTCCTGATGTCCCTCCCCGACAGTCGGGAAATGGCAACCCTTGGAACTAGTTGGGACAAGTTACCGATGAGGACATCCAAGTCCCTATGTTTCATTGTCTGTCTCTCCAGCTAACACTACCGAGGATAACCGGCTCATGGTGATAGCAGTCCAGTTGTGTCTCCCACGCCAGACCTGTGAGGCACTTGCTCTTCTGGATTGTGGGGCCGCAGGTTGCTTTATGGACATTGTGTGGGCTAACAAGATTGGTATCAGCAGACTGGAAAAGGAGCAAGACCAGAAAGTGGAAGGAGTCGACGGTAAACCGCTGAGCTCTGGGCTCATTACTCACACTACTTCTTCCCTCACCATGAAGATTCTTCACTATACCGAGACGATTCAATTCGACCTCATCAGGGTAGCTCACTTCCCCATTATCCTGGGAGTGTCCTGGGTAAGAAAGCATAACCCTCACATCGATTGGAAAAAAACCTGCTTTCATTCTCTTTCGAGTTTTGTCGACAATCCTGTTCTACAATCGACCATCCGGTGATTGTACATACTCTTCCTGAGCCGTCCATTACTAGTGAAGTTCTGAAGGTCAACAATATACCCAAGGAGTTTGAACAATACCAGGAGGTGTTTTTGGATGAGATACATCAAGAGTTGCCTCCTCATAGGCCAGAGGACTGTGCTATAGAGTTAACACCTAATGCCATAGTTCCCTTTGGACGCATGTTCTTCCTATTCTTACGGGAGAAAGAGGTGCTTAAGGAATATCTGGATTCCAACCTTCAACACGGTCTCATCCGCCATTCACGTTCTCCTGCCGGTGCCTCCCTGTTTTTCGTCCCCAAAAAGGGATCAAGTGAGTTAAGGCCTTGCATAGACTACAGGGGACTTAACCAGGTTACCATCAGGGATCGTTACCCCATGCCCCTTATCAAAGACATCTTGGAGGCTGTTCAAGGAGCGAAGGTATTTTCTAAGATTGACCTCAAAAGAGCATACCATCTACTACGGATCCACTCCGGAGATGAGTGGAAGACGGCGTTCCGCACACCATTTGGGCATTTCGAGTATTGTATCATGCCGTTTGGGTTAGTGAATGCTCCTTCTGTGTTTCAACGCTTTATGGATCGCACATTCTCTGATCTGTTGTTCCATTGTACCATCATTTATCTAGATGACATCTTGGTCTTTTCCAAGGATTCTCAATCTCACGATACTCGTGTTCAACAGGTTTTACATCATCTACGAGAGAACCATCTAAAGGCCAACCCGGATAAGTGTGTCTTCAGTGTTTCAGAGGTACCTTACCTTGGGTTCATTCTTTCTCCTGAAGGAATCAGGATGGACCCCTCCAAGGTTGAGGCCATCCTGCATTGGCCTGCTCCCGGATCAGTCAAGGATGTGCAAAGATTTCTGGGGCTTTCTAATTGTTATCACAAATTCATTGCAGGCTTCTCTAACAGGGTCTTGCCCATCACGCAGTTGTTGAAGAAGTCCTCATCTCCTTTTTCTTGGACCACAGAGGCCGATCAAGCCTTTCAGCTCTTGAAGAAAGATTTCTGCACCGCTCCCATCCTCTGTCAACCGGACCAAGGTGCAAGGTTTATTGTCGAGGCAGATGCCTCCGCGGCTGCCATAGGGACCGTTCTTCTTCAGGAGCATGAGAGCTCTGAGCATCCCATAGCTTACTTGTCCAAAACCTTAAAAGATTGCCAAACTCATTATTCAGTTATCGAGAAGGAACTATTGGCTATGAAATCCACTTGTGAAGAATGGCGCCACCTTTTACAAGGAAGTCTCTTTCCCTCTGAAATAAGAACAGATCACAAAAACCTTAAAGCAATACAGAACATGGAATGCATCAACTCTCGCCAAGCCAGGTGGGGACATTTCTTCACTCAATATGATTTCACTCTTACATACTTACCTGGTTCTAAGAACATCCTTGCTGATGCCCTCTCAAGAAGACCTTACCCAGGCGTCACTCATTTAGAAGTCCCCAGTCTCATGTTTCCCGATATCCCAGTTATCTATACCATCGAGTCCTTTCTGGAAGAGGTCCACAGAGCTTCTTTCTCTTCAGAACTACCCGTGAAGTATTCCAAAGATCTGGTGATTAAGGATGGGTTACGTTTCCACAAGCAGAACTTGTTCCTGCCAAACACCCAGACACGGCGCACTGCTCTTCGATGGTGTCACGACGACCCTTTGGCAGGGCATCGGGGGTTAAGAGCACCTTGGATTTGGTGCGCCATCGGTTCTGGTGGCCAGGACTGGCTAAGGAGGTGACTGAGTATGTTCAAGCATGTCTTGTTTGCTGGCGCTCCAAATACCGCACCCAAAAATCCATTGGATAGTTGCAACAAGATGAGATACCCAAGAGGCCCTGGAGTGTTATATCAACGGACTTCATAGTAGACCTGCCTCCTTCAGAGGGATGCTCTTGCATTATGGTGACAGTGGACTGCTTTACCAAGATGGCTCATTTCTCACCGTTGGCAGGCTTACCCACTGCGGCTGAAATGGCGACAGTCTTTGCACGAGACATCTTCCGTCTGCATGGAATCCCTGATAAGATCATCTCCGATCGGGGCACTCAATATTCCTCCCACTTTTGGAAAGAACTGTGCAAAAAATTAGGCATCGAAAGGGCGATGTCATCTGGTTTCCACCCTCAGACAAATGGTCAGACTGAGAGGACAAATGCCTCCCTTGAACAATACCTCCGATGCTTCAGTAATTCTCAGCAAGACAACTGGGTTAGCCTGATACCAACGGCAGAGTTCGCCTATAACAATACCACACACAGTGCCACCAAACTCAGTCCTTTTTTCTGTTCTTATGGCTATCATCCCAGCTCTATCCCTTTGCCTCTTTCTGCTCCCTCTGACATTCCTTCTGTTGACCAACTTTTGTCTACGGTAGCTGAGGCTCACAGAGTTGCTACAAAGGGTTTGCAAGCAAGTAGTCTTCACTACCGCACTCAGTGCAGTCGGAAACGCCTTCCTTCCCCTGATTGGCAAAAAGGGCACCAAGGTATGGTTGGCTACCAAATTTCTACCCCGGTGGTTACGTCCATCTAAGCTCTCCCCTCGTTATCTAGGTCCTTTTGTCATCACCCACAAGATTAATCCTGTTGCCTTTCGCCTTCAATTGCCTCGCCATATGCGTTGGCTCCACCCGGTGTTCCATGCCTCACTCTTAAAGGAATATAGGGGGACCCCTTTGACCGCCCTTTACCCCGCACCTCTGCTCCTGATATTATTCCTCCGGCAGAGTATGAGGTGAAGTCCATCCGTGACTCCCGTTATAGAAGGGGTCAGTTAGAATACCTGGTACACTGGAAGGGTTATCCTCACTCTGAAGATTCATGGGAGCCGGTTTCATTCATACATGCCCCTGTTTTGGTGAAAAAATTCCATCGCGCCTTTCCTGGCAAACCGGGTGTCCCTTGGAAGGGGGCATACTGTCACACCCCCGCCGAACCGCAGGCATGATTGGCGGCTTTGGAAGGTCTGGCGCTGGCACCGCCATTAGAATGTTCCATTCTACCTCTTACTTCCTGGTTATCGCTCTAGTCTCTTGTCCTGTCTCATCCTCTATTTAATCCCACCCCTGTTTCCGGTTCGGTGCGTTGCAACTTTGCTTCCTGTTGTTGCCGTGCTCCGCTTAGTTTCCTGCTTCCTGGTTACCCGCTCTCTGCCTTTTGGAGCTAGCTTCCTCGCTGAGTTCCGCTTTCAGAGATCTCCGTAGGCGGCTTTCGTTCCGCCTGTTTTTCCTTTATTCTTTTTTCTCCTCCGCTGTTTCTCTCTCGTAGTTTTCTTTCCCTCTCCTTTCTGTGTCTAGTTGCCCTTTTTTGTTTTTTCTCCGGTAGCGGCTCCGCTCCTCGGATCCCTACCGGCTTCCTCCAGGTTCTTACCTTTTTTTTTGGAGTTTCCTTCCGCTGCTGCTAGCGTTTCCGCTCCTCGGATCGCTATCAACATCTCCTGGTTCTACCATGTTCACTGGAGATTTCCTCGCTGCAGTTCTGGTTCCGCTTTGTCAGCTACTCTCTTCAGACTCTTAACCTGAGGCTTGATCCAACCTGTTCCACACCTTTGCTCCTCGTGGTCCTGGAACATCTTACCTCACCACACACCAGTGCTTCACTCCGAGAGAAGAGGTTTTTTTAAGCTTTGGCTTTTTTCCTCTTCGTTTGGTTTCTGCGGAGGGGGGTCCCCAGCTTCCCTGTTTTTTCAGGGAATCAGGGTGGCTTCCTACCGCGGAAGACAGCTTCTCTTCACGAAAAAGAAGAGTATCGAAAGAAGACCCCATCAACATGGAATCTCTCCCGAAGAAACAGGTGAGGAGGAGGGAGAGGTGGAATTGGACATTACCTATACACAGCCGGCTACAGCTGAGTCTGACACAGATAACTTGAAAGCAGGTCAGGCTCTGGTGAAGCATTGGTATGACCAGAAGGCCAACATGGTTGAGTTTACTCAAGACCAGCAAGTTCTAGTTATGGTACCTACAAGGTAGAGGGCCTAACTGGACAAGTGGACCCTTCAAGGTTGTGGGCAAACTTGGAGAGGTCAACTATCTGGTGGACTTAGGCAATCCTAAAGAGACTCCCAGAGTCTTTCACATCAACCGTCAAAAAAGCTTCTATCTCAAGACCAGAAGTAGGAGCTTTGCTTCTAGCTTCATCTCAAGAGGAGGAGGAGATTGAACCTCTACCTGACCTACTCAGAGGACAGCATTTAGATGAGAAGATAGAAGGAGTAAATCTCTCTTCTAATCTGACACTGGAACAACAGGAGGAGTGCAAGTTTCTGTTAAATCATTTTGCCTCCCTGTTTTCACTATCACCAAGCTTGACCCCTTGGGGCCAACATGATATTCTCACTGGTGACTGTTTACCTGTCAAAAGCAGAGGTTACAGAATTTCAGATCATGTCAAAACCCACATAAAGGAAGAGGTCAACAAGATGCTTGATCTCGGGGTAATAGAGCCATCTACAGGTCCATTGTATAGTCCAGTTGTAATAGTACCAAAGGCAGGATCCACGAGTTGAGATTCTGTGTGGACTATAGAGCTCTTAATGCAGTCACAAAGACTTATGCCCATCCTTTACCCAGGACAGATTAACTGGTAGACAAACTTGGTTCAGCCAAGTACCTCAGTGCATTTGATCTCACTTCAGGCTATTGGCAAATAGCACTGACAGATCATGCCAAGGAGAAAACTGCATTCTCAACCCCAGCAGGCCTCTACCAGTATAAGGTCATGCCTTTTGGACTAAAGAATGCACCTGCAACATTCCAAAGGATGGGTAATCAAGTTTTGAAGGGGATTGAGGACTTCTGCATGGCATACTTGGATGACATTGCAGTGTTCAGCCCCACTTGGAAAGAATATGTTGACCCCTTAGGATATGTTTCGCAGGCTCTTGAGCAGGCCCATTTGACCATAAAGGCAAGTAAGTGTCAAATTGGTCAGAGTAAAGTGGTCTACCTTGGACATGAGGTAGGAGGAGGTGAAATCAGGCCATTGCCTAGCAAGGTACAAGTTGTACAAAACTGGGCCACCCCTACTAGTCAAACCCAAGTGAAAGCCTTCCTTGGTGTCACTGGTTACTATAGGAACTTCATAGAGAACTATGGGACCATAGCTTCGCCCTTGAATGTGATTTCCTTGTTAGAGAGAATTCTCAAGAATGTGCTAATTTCCCTTACCTTTTGAGACCCCCAGCAACTTTGCTGGATTTCTAGGATTTTATTTTTTACCTGGGAAGAGTGCAAGTCTTTTTTCCCATGCTTCCGTGTATTTTGATGTGTGTTTTACTTTTGTGTTCTTTGGTTATGGAGTTTTAAAACAACTCTATAGGCATCATCTTTTTCTGTGTGTCACACAGCACCTTTAGTGCAGTGGCACAGGGATGTCTTTCAGACTTCCCAAGGTTTAAATACCTTCTCTGAGACTGACTACTGTCTCCCAGGGCGTGTAAAGTTAAATTAACTTTACTAGCCTCTTTAAATGTACAGACCCAGCACACATTATCCTTCTATAGAGTGCTGGAGGGGTTGCCTAGCTTCCCCTGAGTCTGAACACTCATGTAACAACTACCATGATTTTTCCCGACTGCGAACAACGGTAGCTAAAAATGGGGGTCAGCCATGTTTTTCAATATGGCGCCCAAGACCTATCCGTAAAAACAGAATCCGGTCAACTTTTTACCATTTCTTTTTGGAAAGGTCCCTTTGTTCGTTGGCCTTTGGCGGGCTTCAGTGCTGAAGCCCTCCTCTGGCGCCTGAGTGTCTGGGGTGGACAGGATGTGAGGGAGGTGCCCAAAACTCCCTGTGCTTAATCTCCTGGGAGACCTGAATGCACTCTGGCGTGATTGGCCGGCTGGCTGTCCGGTAAGGACATCCACCCAGCTGTGTGATTGACAGCCAGGCTCAAATGAATGGAGGAAAACTGTTTAAAAGCAGGTCTATGGGACTTGGAAAGCAGAGTCGACCACTGGAACGAAAGAACAGAAGACGAGCTGAAGGAAGACGACTGCTGCAACTCCTGGACGACCGGTGAAGCCCTGCTGCATGTCTGAATTGCCTGAAACTCCATCGACAGAGAAGCCCTTCTAGGTTAACTTCTTCCCTTGAGTTTGGTGGGAACAACCAACTCGCAAGCCACCTGGACACCGTCCCCATCCTGGTTGAATTTTTTTCAGAGTGCTGTTGAAAACCGGATAGCCAGTGGGAAGAAAACCAGTTTGTGGACTTTAAGGCACTCGCACCTTAAACCGACGTCTTGCTACAGCTTTTAGCCTCTTCTCTGGGCAGTGCAGGAACCTCCCGACGTCCTCCTTTTTGTCCCCACGACTGAAGCTCAGGAACAGCGAGATCTGCTCGAACTACCAGGAACAACTGCCTCAGTTACAGCTTTTTTTCATTTTTAAATTTTTTTTTTATTTGGTTGGCTGAATTATTCAACCTTTCAAATACTTAATGTCTTACATTCAGATTCATGACTTTACATTTCATTCATACAATTGTAATCCAAAGATCTAAAAATAAAACAAAATTATATGAAAACAAGTTCTAAAAATTTCCAATTTACACTTACAAGGGATACATAAAATTCCTGCAGAATAACACATGAAATCCAGAACAATTATTCTCCAGCATGGGGTCTGGCATGGATTCACATGCTCATGAATATTGCCCGTCGTCAGGCTGGGAATCCTCGGTAAAGAAAAAATCAGTATCAGTTTCGTTTCTGATCTGTCTTTCGTAGTAGTAACCAATCACTGATCTCTGCGTCATACTGACCACAGCCAATGACTGCCATCTCCCTAAGCCCCGCCTCTGGCAGCCATCTTCAGATTTTTACCGCACGTTCAAGTGTTGGGTGTCCTCGTGCTTAGCTCTCGAGCTTTTGCTGCGTGTTTCGCGCTTTTTTCAGGTGAATTTTCAAATTGTTTCGGTTAATCGAGCCTCAAGCTCCACCGTTTCTACTCCCGTTAACGGGTACCCGTTGCAGGATTTTCCTACGCCCCTCAAGGGTGAAGATTTTGTCGAATCAACCTCTTGGAGGATTCCAGAAGATTCGTGGCCTACTTCGAGATGACCCAGGACGCGAGTTCGTCACCCGGACCCAAGCTGTTTCGCAGCTGCCCTGGATGCGGGCTGCAGAATGTGTTTAAGGAGGACGAACATTCGCGATGCCTCTACTGTCTTCATGAGAAGGACTGCCAGTTCTGCAAGAACTTGTCGGAGCGGACCATGAGGGACCCTCGATCCCGTCTCGCCAGCTGGTTGGAGAAGGGCTCAACGGGTGAGAAGAAGAAGAAATGGTCCGAGCGGGCTTCTAAGTCCTGTGCGGGCGCCCCGGCGACAGGGGCCCAACACCAGGCCAAGCGCTGCAAGTCCGCTGGCTCCGGGAGCACCGAAAGGTCGGACTCTTCGGTCGCCAGGCAGGGCGCACCTTCCCCGGCACCGTCAACCACGAGCCAGCACTCCGGTTCGGGGAAGAGGAAGTCCGAGACCCCGGGTAAGCTTCGGGAGAAGCCCCGTCCGATCTCGGGAGAGGGGGAGCGAGGCGTCGCCCCTCCCCCTAAGGAGAAGGCCCAGGACGCACCTAAGGTGGTGAAGGCCCCTACCCAGCAGGCAAAGGCTTCTATCGAGGCGATTGCTGCGACTCTGGCCAAGCCGGCAGAGACCCCGCCAGCGGAGACTTCCTCCGGGACTAGAGTTTCCCTGCCGCCAAGGAGGGAATCCTCTTTTCAGCCCATCGTCATGGCCCCCGTGAAGGAAAAAGGGGGGGTGCACGGTAGCCTCCTCAAGCTCGGAGTCAGCCTCGGAGGGGGAACTGACCGAGGTCGCGAGGAATCTCGAAGTACAATTCGAGAAGGTTCGGTCCCGCAAGGAAGATCCTCGGGAGATAACCGAGGAAGACGACGATGGCGAGGAAGAGCAGCTTTCCCTTCCGGCGCAGCCGGAACCTAGGCCTCAGGATAGCTCGGCGGCCATTTTGTTTGCGATCCTGTCCTTATGCTCTGAGATAAGGACGAGATTACCACGGCCCAGGCCGGAGGACCCCCAACCTGGCCCGTCGGGAAGTCCTCAGAACAAACGACAGAGGACCCAACCCTCTCCTCCGCTCGCCCCCGTAAGGCCTGCAGTTCCCTCCTCATCCTCCCACGAGTCGGGAGATGAGGGTGCGGTGGGCTCGATGACGGGTTCTGAGGGCGAAGACGACGGAACGGGTCTCCCGTCTCCCGTCGCACGGGCATCTCCGCCCGACGAGATTGGCTCATTCCACGCCATGATCGCCAGGGCGTCCGAATTGTTCCAGCTCTGCCCGGAGGAGCAGAAAAAGGAAGGTTTCCTCTATCAGCGCCAGGAGGCCAAGAGGAAGACTGTCATCGCGGTGCCTCTAATCGATGACATCTGGGAGGAGGGCCTGTCGGTACTCAAGAACCCCTCCACGGCACCAGCCAAACGGGACCGGTACGAGAAGAAGTACCGGGTCCCCGAGACCGCTCCCCTGTGCCTCAGGGCCCAGCCAACGCCAGACTCAGTCGTCTCGGCGGCGGCGAAGAAGAAAGCGGCGGGGTCAGGAGCCTCAACGTCGAATTCCCCTCCGGACGGCGAGGGAAAGAAGTTGGACGCCATGGGGCGACGGGTCATTTCGTCGGCGGCGACGACAATCAAAGCGGCCAACGCCCTGGCGATCGTGGCCCGTTACGACAGGGAGCTCTGGTTTAAGCTGGCCCCCATATTGGACTTCCTACCAGACGACAAGAGGTCCGAGGCCCTGGAAATACTTCAAGAAGGCGAGGTGGCGTCGGACCACGCCATAACAGTGGCAACCGATATTGCCGATACCTGTTTCCGCCAGCTGGGCAATGGAGTTTGCCTACGATGACGGGGTTGGCTCCGGGCGACCGACTTCCGTCAGGACGTCCAGACTAGGGTGTTGGACATGCCGTTGGACGGCAGCAACTTGTTCGGGAAGGCGGTGGACAAATCCCTCCAAGCCATAAAGACGGAGACGGCCCGTGCCCTATGAGCCCTTCAGCAACGACGGCCCTTTCGGAGCTCCGGAGGCAGACAGGGGGCCTCCAAGGGATCCAGCGGTGGCTCGTCGTCCTACCGCCAGGCGGCACGCTCCTCGTCTCAGGAGGCCTACAGGGGTCGCGGCAAGCAGGGAGCGCCTCGCCGCCATCGGCAAGGTGGCCAGGGCGGCAAGGCCACCACCTCCAAGCAGGACTGAACCGGCCGTGGCCTCGGGCCCCCACCGAAGCACCCCGGTGGGAGGCCGGCTGATGAAGTTCGTCGGCGTGTGGAAGTCCATCTCCATCGATCGTTGGGTGCTGGATACCCTGGCAAGAGGACACTCTATCGAATTCCTGAAGAAGTGCCCTCACATTCCACCTGTGGCCAGGAAGGAAAATCACATCCCGCAACTGCTGTTGGAAGTACGGGCGATGCTCAGGAAAGGCGCCATCGAGCCCGTCCCGAAGAGGCTCCGGGGTGTACTCAAGGTACTCCCTCGTCAGGAAGAAGACGGGCGGCTGGCGCCCCATCCTGGACCTTCGTCGTTTGAACAAATACATCAGGTCACAAAAGTTCAGGATGGTCACCCTCCAGCACGTGCTGGGACAGCTGGAGGAAGGCGACTTTCTATCGTCGCTGGACCTGGAGGATGCATACTTCCACGTTCCCATCCTCAGAAGTCACCGAAAGTTCCTCAGGTTCGTCGTCCAGGGACGCCACTACCAATTCAGAGCACTGCCGTTCGGATTGAAGTCGGCCCCCAGGGTCTTTACCAAGTGCCTAGCACCTGTGGCGGCGTGGCTGCGCCTGCAGGGGATTCACGTCTACCCCTAACTGGACGACTGGCCCATCCGCTCAAGGACGAGGGAACTCGCCGTCGAACACACTGCGAGGACCGTCCAGCTACTCACAAACCTGGGATTTGCCATAAATTACCCAAAGTCCCACCTGGTGCCGTTGCAGGTGGCCCTGTTTCTGGGAGCGAAGCTCGATACAGTGAGGCGCCTGCCGGCACCGTCGGAATAACGGACGAAGACCATTCTGGGCAAAGTGCAGCGCCTGCTAGCCACGGACGTGGCCAGGGTGAGGTCCATCAAGTCCCTCCTGGGGATGATGTCCTCTTGCATCTACCTGATGAGCCTATGCAGACTACGGATGCGCCCTCTTCAAGAATTTTTCGACGCCCGTTGGATGCAGGCGACGGGCACCTTCAAAGACAGGGTCCCCCTCAACAAGGTGTTCCGGCGGGCGATTCAGTGGTGTGGCGTTCGAGCGCACCTCACGGCGGGCAAGGACTTTCAGACGCCGGCGTACCAGGAGACAGTGACGACGGACGCTTCCCTGGAAGGTTGGGGTGCCCACACCAGAGATCTCCACGCAAGAGGCCTCTGGCTCCAGGAGGAGAAGCTCCTGCACATCAACATCCTGCAACTCTGAGCCGTGTTCTGGGCTCTCAAATCGTTCCTCCCGTCGCTCAAGGGCAAGGTGGTGCGGATCTTCACGGACAACACCACAACAATGTTTTACATACGGAAGCAGGGAGGTACCAGATCCCCAGCCCTATCCAAGGAGGCACAGGATCTGTGGCACTGGGCGGTCGCTCAAGGGATGTTCTTGGTTCCCTTCCACCTGGCAGGAGAAAGAAACACCAACGCCGACTCGCTCAGCAGGGAGCTGCGCGCGTGTCACGAGTGGGAGCTGCGCCAGGATCAGGTGGATCAACTCTTCCGACGATGGGGCAAACCCCAAATCGACCTGTTCGCAACAGCGACGAACTCGAAGTGCCAGAGGTTCGCCGGCAGGTTTCACCAGCCGAGAAGCATGGGCGATGCGTTCTTGTTCCCCTGGGACGGCCTATACCTGTATGCGTTCCCTCCGTTGCCATTGCTACTTCGACTCATCAACCAGCTCAAGAGGTCCCGGTGCAGGATGATCCTCGTCGCACCGGCGTGGCCGAGGCAGATCTGGTTCCCGGACCTTCTGGACTTGTCAACGTCCCTATCCATCAAGCTGTCGGCGGACGCGGATCTTCTCTCCAGAGAAGAAGGCGCCATCTTCCACCACGACCCGGCATCGCTGAACCTGCAGGCTTGGCTCCTGCAGCGCTAGAGTTTGGAGGGTACGATATACCGGCCGACTGCAGAGAGGTTCTAGCAAAGGCCAGGGCGTCCTCGACTCTCAAATGCTACGGTCACAAGTGGAAGAGGTTCTCTATCTGGTGCCGAGCACAGAAGATCAACCCCCTACGGATTACGGCCCCTCAAGTGCTGCCGTACCTGCTATCGCTGGCAAAGGCTGGGCTAGCCCATGCCTCCATTAAGATTCATCTGGCGGCGATCTCCAGATATACCAGAACCACAGGACGGACGTCCCTGTGGTCCCATCGACTGGTGAAAGAGTTTATGAAAGGACTGTTCCGGTCGTTCCCGCCGGTGAAGGCCCCGGCGTGGGAACTTAACGTGGTGCTGCCTAGGCTCATGGGGCCCCCATTCGAGCTGATGCACTCTGCACCGATGAAGTTTGTGTCGTGGAAGACTGCATTCCTGGTGGCCATTACCTCCGCACGACGAGTGGGAGAGATCCAGGCCCTATCCTGCAAAGCACCGTACTTGACTTTCCATGCCTCGAGGGTGGTGCTTAGGACGCACCCCTCCTTTATGCCCAAGGTGCCGTCGGACTTCTTAACGAGCCCTTGGTGTTACCTGTTTTCTTCCCGTCTCCTTCGTCGCCGGCCGAGAGGACTTTGCACTCGCTGGATGTGGCTAGAGCGCTGAAGTTCTACGTGGACCGCACAAAGAGTTTTCGGAGGACATCACAGCTGTTTGTGAACTTTGGACCTGTGAATCAAGAGAAGGCTCTCTCGAAGTCTTCTATCTCCAGATGGCTCTCCGGCTGCATCATGCACTGCCACCGGTTGGCTAACCGACCGCTGCCAGGCCGTCCGAGAGCCCATTCGACCAGAGCGATCGCCGCTACTATGGCGTTCCTATCTGGTGTGCCCCTGCTGGACATCTGCAGGGCTGCTACGTGGAGGTCGACGCACACCTTCACGAGATTCTACTGCGTCGATCGGGATTCCAGGGAGGAGTCCAGGGTCGGCCAAGCAGTGCTGCGCAACCTGTTCGCTTAAGGTGAGCCTGGTGAGGAGGTAAGAGATGCTTAATGTTGAGTTGTTGTATTGCTTAATGTTGAGCGTTTGCCACCTCCCGTGGTTGTGCATGTGTGTACTGCTATGTATTCTTATATTCATGAGCATGTGAATCCATGCCAGACCCCATGCTGGAGAAGGAACAAGTTACTTACCTGTAACTGTTGTTCTCCAGCATGGGTCTGGCATGGATTCACATGCGAACCCTCCCGCCTACCCCTCAGCAGCTCTTCACTTGGTCACTTCACGTGCTACCAAATCTGAAGATGGCTGCCAGAGGCGGGGCTTAGGGAGATGGCAGTCATTGGCTGTGGTCAGTATGACGCAGAGATCAGTGATTGGTTACTACTACGAAAGACAGATCAGAAACAAAACTGATACTGATTTTTTCTTTACCGAGGATTCCCAGCCTGACGACGGGGAATATTCATGAGCATGTGAATCCATGCCAGACCCATGCTGGAGAACAACAGTTACAGGTAAGTAACTTGTTTCTTACACATCTCTTTTTGCTCCATTTGCTCTAATGGAGCTCAGATCGTATAGCAATATTAACAAACTGGACCAATGCTATCTGTATTGACGTTTTTGTAGAACATAGTAACAATTTCCATATTTCTTCGCCAGAATAATAACTTAGAAATGGAAAATGTCTGCCAAAATACAGATTCCTAAGAGATATCAAAGCTGGACAACGGATTACAAGATGTTCAAGGGTTTCAATTTTCCCATTACAATCTCGACATGCATTTTGCTCGACAGGGATAGTGTTTCTTCTCGCTAAGACCTGTCTTGTTAGACACAGATTTAATCGGATGCGCAACACCTGAGATCTCACATATCTTGAAGGACATTTAACTAAATATGATTGCATCATACGAAATTTCTTATGTGAAAAGATCATTGCTTCACAGTCGACATAAAGTTGACATTGTGCTCGAGTATTAATCCAGTCATTTCGATATAAATACATTTTAGCCTTAGTTGGATTTGACAAAAGGAGCGCTAATGAAATGTCTGCACTACACAAGGATTCTATAACACAGCTAGTCCAAACTTTAGGAAATCTAGACGAAGATGTTCGCACCTAATTTGCCACTATTCCCAAAATATTAGGAGTATTAGCTCCTATAAGACACTTTCTATAGAGACTAATCAGTTTCCATTGTACTTGTAAATAAAGAGAGATGGCACCCACTTCAAATCGCACAGGGGGCATACGTGTACATTTTGGGAGACCTAACACAGTTTTCCAGTATTTGGCTTCCAAACAATCCCAAAATGTTCTAGCTTTAGGCATCACTGTTTCTTGTCCATACAAAATTATCGGAACAACCTTTTGTTCATAAAAAGTAATAATATGAGAAGTTGTAAATTTACCATATTTGTACAACAGTATCTTAGCTTGTGAGACTAATGTTTGCAATTTAGCTTCCAATGTCACAATTTGAACAGAATCACTATTTGTGTCAGTGAAAGGCAATCCTAGGTATTTATATTCAGGAACAACCGATAAAACCTTGTGCTGCATGATCCATTGATTATTCACTAGTTTGGATGTTCGAGCCTTATGACAACAGACAATTTGAGTTTTGTCATGATTAATAATCAAGTTGTTCTCTATAATATTCTAATCCAACTTGTCTAGAAGATTTTGTAGGCCTGACGGTGTTAATGATAATAAAACTAGATCATCAGCATAAAGCATCCACATAATTTTTTGATTACCAAATTTTGGGGCATCAGAGATGGTATCTTCAAACTTATGACCTATATCTGACAAAAATAGGTTAAACGTTTGATCAGAGTGAAGAGAGATGCAGGGCAGCCAAAATGTTTAAATTTTGCAAAAAGTAATTGACGATTTACAGAGTCGAATGCAATTAGAAAATCTACAAATGCCAAATATAGTTTTAGATTCTGATCAAGATATTTGGCTTTAAGAAGATTAAGTGTATGCATATTTGGAGCCGTGCCTAATCCACTTACAAACCCAGATTGAAATGGGTCGCGTTTTAGGTCACGACTCGTCCACTCTTTCAGTTCTTGCAAAATGATGTGACAATAAACTTTGCCAGGGGCGTCTAACAACGCAATTGGTCTATAACTTTCGGGCTTTCGTGAGTCTCCTTTTTTAAACAATGGCACAATAATTGCATGTCTCCAAGTAGACGGAATACTTTGAGTATAATTGATATTTTCAAAGATTTGAAATAAAATTTCAGTCCACATTTCTGGATTCTACTTAAATATCTTATTTGATAAGCCGTCCGGACCTGGGACTTTCAAATGGCTTATTGTATTAATAAAATGCAATATGTCATCCTTCACTATATCAAGATGAAAAGGAATATTTACTTGTACAGTTTGTTGGCATACACTAGTTACAGTATCAGCATATGTTTTGGTAAAATGTGCGATCCAGATTGCTTCGGGGACACTATGTACTTGTGTCATCAATTGGGAGGTAGTTGTTACCTGATTTATTGCTAGCCACATTTGTGTGGTATTTTTATTTTGCATTAAATTCAGCATATGTTCACCATCTCTTTGATTTAATCTCCCACGATATGAACGCAACCAGATTTTGTATGTTGTATTAGCACTAATTATAGCTTTAGTTCTTTGGTCACCAATCAGGTTAAGCGCCATATGTTTTTGGGCACGATGTTCTGACTTTTTCTTTTTTATTTCACTGTCAAACACATGAGCTTTGCTATTAATTTGCATGGGTGTTTTTTTTTGTATAATATATTTCTGCATTAAGTCATAGTAAGATATATCAGACCAAGTGCCACTGTGTCAGGAGTGGACAAAAGCCGAGTTTATGTCTTTAGCAAACTTCGAAAGATTTGAGTCCGTCCACCTGAGGCGATTCAATTGTGCATTAGTTGTCACAAAACCTGAAAATTGCTTTTGTCAAAGAGTTAATGGAGCCTCTGTCTCATTCCACTGTGTAGTGAGCATTTGGTGATCACTAACCGATACATCTTTTACTAAAAAAAATTGAATTATGGTCAGTAACCTGTAATCTACATACATGTAGTCAATAATCGCACGGTGATTACCGCGTTTCCAAGTGATATTAGGCGGAGTGTCTCCTGTACAGGAGCCATTAAGCATATGCAAGGCCCGAGAGGATATCAAGTGTGCCCATTGAACTGTTATCTTCCTTTCCTTTGGGTTAACTATGATACCTTTAGTGCCAAGTTCAAAACAATGAATGTTGAGATCCCCAGCCAAGATGACATGCACAATTTCAGGATTTAGAACAACATAATCCAACATTTTGCAGATCTCATACAGAAAATTGGAATCTTCAATCCCATTAGGATTCCAATAAAAGTTAACTATTGCGTACAGAGTCGAATGAACAGTGACAATGGTAAGCTGAATGAATGCATTGGGGGCATATGAAAAAACAATATTTAGACCAGGACTGATTTTGATACAAGTGAGTAGGCCAGACATAGGTCGACCCTTCGCACCTTTCAAAGCAGGTGTAAAATGTATTGCGTAACCATTCCACACAGGCGAGTTAGTTAACCAGGACTCTTGAATCAGGATTATCTCAAACTGTTCTAATTCAGAGACTTTATTGTTAAACAGATGTCGATGCCCACAAGTATTCGAAGATGCCACTCTCACTGTTCGATTCATTCCGTGCAATGATAGTTAACTATTTGTTTCACAAGACCATACACATTTTTCAGCAGTTCGCTTCCCACCGTTTGAAACATCAAACTCAGTTGATACACTTGGTAAAACTCCTGCAGAAGCAGAACTAAATCGGGGCACTTCATTTGTTTGAGCCTGACCTAACAACAACAGAAAGCCCAAATCAAATAGCTCTTCCTTTGCAGACCAAATGATGTTACAAACTAACTGAGAGCGCAGTCGCAAACATACCAAGCCCAAATTGTTTTCATTAACAAATTCAACCTGTTCAATGTCAGAAGATCCTACATCCTCCAGTTTATAAATGTCGGAGAAATGTTCTAGTTTGCTCTGTCTATTTAACACATATTGAGGAAAAGGAGCCTCTCGACAACCAAGTATTAGATTAATGACCTGTTTGTCGGTTGATGGTAGTTTTGATTTTATAAAAGAAACCTGCTTTGGTTTCCTAATGTCTACTGTAGAGGTTAACAGTTTTTTCTTATGTAATTGATCTTTGGGCAATAAGGGAATAGTTTCTTACCTGTAACTCCATTTCTCCAGCATTGGTATCTTTCATGGATTCACATGCTTAGAATATTCCCCGTCGTCAGGCTGGGAATCCCCGGTACATTATATAGACCCTTTCCCGTAGGAAAACTTTTTCGACGCTTATGCGTCCTATCCACCTCGTTTTGTATCATGCGTGCCCGCGCCGTCAGGACGCCATGATATAAATACAGGACCCGCCCCTGCGCTCCCTCAGATTTCTGCCCCCAAAGTAGTGGGGGAACCAGTTTGCATGCCCAGGGGAGGCAGGCGGGCGCATGTGAATCCATGAAAGATACCAATGCTGGAGAAATGGAGTTACAGGTAAGAAACTATTCCCTTCTCCAGCATTGGATCTTTCATGGATTCACATGCTTAGAATAGATTACATAGCAGTACCATCCTGAAAAGAGGAGGCCTTCATGCAAACCCACATACTTTCCTCACAATGCCCGTTCCCTATGGTCGTGTACACATCAGCAATTGTTAACATAGGAAACGAACAATATTCAATCTTAATTGCAACAAGATCTAACCCCTCAACCGGGGCTTACCTTATTGGAATAGGTGTCGAAGCACCGCCTGTCCCATCCGAGTATCTTCGGCATGTTGTTGTGACAGGCAGTAATGGCGGGTAAAAGTGTGTGTAGCCGCCCAGGTAGCCGCCATGCAGATGTCCCCTAGAGGGACTCCAGGCCACAGCGCCGTCGACGATGCCGCCGCTCTAGTTGAATGAGCTCTTGGGCGTCGCAGAAGAGGCTTCCCAGCCTTGGAATGGCAGTACGAAATGGTAGACGATACCCATCTTGACAGTCCTTGCTTTGAAATGGCTTTGCCTTTAGCACCCAAACCATAGGCCACGAACAATTGCCTCGTTTTCCTGAAAGGTTGCGTGCGATGAAGATAAAACTTGAGAGCCCTTTTCACGTCTAATGTGTGTAACGTGCACTCCGCTCCCGAGCATGGCTCTGGAAAAAACGTAGGTAAAACAATAGAGGAATGTTTATGGAACACTGAAGGAGCTTTCGGTATGAACTGTGGGTTTGTGGCAAGGACCACCTTGTTCTTGAAAATTCTTAAGTATGGTGGGTCTACAATTAGAGCTTGGATTTCCGAAATACGTCGAGCTGAAGTGATGGCCACCAGGAAGGCCAATTTCCACGACAAAAACTTTACAGACGATGATGACATTGGTTCAAAAGGAGGTTTCATAAGAGACGCTAACACCAGATTGAGGCTCCACGCCGGAGGAAATTTCTTCTCGGGAGGGAAACTCCGAAACAAACCTTTAAGGAAGTGCTTAATCAGGCGGTCGCTGAATAATGGTGCGGAATGTCGTTGACGGGTAAACCTGGAGATGGCGGCCAGGTGTACTTTTATCGACGACACCGATAAGCCCTTTTGAGCTAAGAACAGCAAGTATGGAAGGAGCTGTTCCGGCGTAATCGACTGCGGAACCAAACCTGGTTGATCCACACACCACTGACAGAAACTCCTCCATTTGTACGAGTATGAGGTGTTTGTGGAAGGTGCTCTTGCCGCTTGCAGAATACGACGACACTCCTCCGGAATCGTTAGCTGACCAAATTCGGCGAAGTCAGGTGCCAGGCCGTCAACTTGAGGCTGTCCGGGTCGTGATGCCAAACAATACCCTCCTGTCGAGACAGAAGGTTGGGAATCTTCCTGAACCTCATTGGCTCCGCCGCCGCTAGGTGCAGCAGGTCTGAAAACCACACCTGTCTGGCCCAATACGGGGCCACCAGAATCACCCGACATGGGTACTTGAGGATCCATTGCAACGTCCTCCGGATAAGAGGAAAAGGAGGGAATGCGTACAGGAATTTGTTCGTCCATGGGAAGGAGAACGCATCCCCCAGTGAGCCCTGCTGAGGCCATCTGCTTGCATACTGCGGGCATTTCCTGTTGTCCTTCGTCGCGAACAGATCGATGGAAGGTTGTCCCCACTTCTTGAATATGTGTTGTAGTTGCTGGTCGTTCAGCACCCATTCGTGAACTTCGTTCATTTCCCTGCTGAGGGCATCGGCCTCCACATTTCTCACACCTGGCAGGTGGAACGCCAAGATTAGCATGTTGTGTTGCAGGGCCCAATACCAGATTTTCCGTGCCTCCGTCGACAGGGACCTGGAACATGTTCCTCCTTGTTTCCTTATGTAAAACATTGTAGTCGTGTTGTCCGTCATGACACGCACCACAGAGTCTCTCAATTGAGGAAGAAAAGATTTTAGAGCCCACCGCACTGCTCTCAGTTCGAGCAGGTTGATATGCAGGGAGGACTCTTGTAACGACCACCGGCCTTGTACCTGTAACGTATCCAGATGAGCTCCCCATCCGCTCACCGATGCATCCGTCACCACCGTCTTCTGGAACTCCGGTTCCACCAGAGGCATTCCTTTCGTTAGATGAGCAGAAGCTCTCCACCAACGGAGTGCTTGTACCAGTTGTTCGTCGATGACCAGTCTGTCGGACCAGCGACCTTGGCTCTGTGCCCAACGGTCCGCTAGAAATTCCTGGCAAGGCCTCATAAACAGACGGCAGTTGTTTATCAACGGAATGCAGGATGACATGGTCCCTAGCAGGGACATGTATTTGCGCACCGACACCCTGGTACCGCATCTCCATTCCGACGCCTTGCTTTGTAGCTTCTGTATTCTTTCGCTGGACGGTCTTACAAGGCTTGTGTGCGTATGAAACTCCGCTCCCAGAAAGACCAAGGTCCTCGAAGGCTCTACGGAGGACTTGCTGAAGTTTATCGCGAAGCCCAGTTCCTGTAAGAGGGACATCGTGGCCCCCAGACTGTTTCGTGTTTGTTCCATGGACGAACCTCTGACCAGCCAGTCGTCTAGATAGGGATAGACATGGTGGCCGTCCTTCCTTAAATGGGCCGCTATAGGGGCCAAACACTTGGTGAACGTCCTGGGGGAGGACTTGAGACCGAACGGGAGGACCTTGAACTGAAAATGCTTTCGCCCGACGACGAACCTTAAATATCTCCTGTGTCGTGGACGTATTGGGATATGAAAATACGCGTCTTGAAGGTCTAGCGACGACAGGTAATCCATGGGTTGCACTGACCTGATAACCTCCTGGAGCTTTAGCATTTTGAATTTTGAGCTCTTTAGCCATTTGTTGAGTACCCTCAGGTCGAGAATGGGCCTCCATTTTCCATTTGGCTTCTTGACAACGAAGAACCGGGAATAAACCCCTTGTCCTTCCTGTGCCACGGGAACCCGTTCTACCGCTCCTTTTTGCAGCATAAGCGCCACCTCTTGTCGTAGAACTCGAAGGTGGGGCTGGGCCGAAAACACTGGCGGAAGACTTGGAGGCTTGTTTTTGAATTGTAGCGCATGACCCATGCGAATCGTGTCCAGAACCCATCGATCTGTGGTGATGCATTTCCATTGGTCGATATGATGAGAGACTCGACGCCCCAGGACGTTCCCGAAGGCCGTCATTGGTTGCTGGTTTGCTTGTCCTTCGTCGACGAGGGACCCGAGCCGCGTCGTCTGGAGGCTTGAAAATCTCTGCCTCTACGTGCCGACTGGGATGCACGTCTGTAACCTTGTGAGGAGTATGAGGGCCTGTTAAATCCACGGTCCCTAGAGGCTCCAAAGCGGGAGTTTCCGGAAGCACCCCTGAAGGGGCGAAAAGAGCGAAAACTTCTACCTGTCTGGAGGGCGCCGAGAGACCTAGCGGTATCCGTGTCTTCTTTCATCCCCTTCAAGGCTTCATCTACCTTGTCTCCAAAAAGATTTTCTCCTTCACATGGCATGTCCAAGACTTTGAATTGGACTTCAGGTCTGAAAGTAGTACATTTGAGCCACGCTTGTCGACGCAGTACTACGCCATGATTGATTTGTTTGAACCCAGACTCTGCTAGGTCCACCGCAATATTAATTGCATGGTTCGAGGCCTCCTCACCATCTCGTACTAGCAACATGGCTGCTTTTCGATGTTCTTCCGGCAGATGTTCTAGGATAGGGGCTAGTTTATGCCACATTTCCCTATCATATCGTGATACAATCGCCAAGGAGTTGGCTGCTCTTACCGTCGTGGCGCCGACTGAGAGCACCTTTTTTCCAAAGGCGTCCTGCCTCCTGGCCTCGCTTTCTGGTGGGGTTGAACATTTTTGCTGTACTCTGGCCTTCCTAGCCGCTGCCGCCGATACCACAGAGTCTGACAGAGGCTGTGATGTTAGACATGTTGGAGTGGACTCCGGAGCTTTAAACTTTTTCTCAATACGCCCCTTAATAGCCGGCTCCGAGAACGGATGACGCATCGTCTTGAGGCCTTCTTGCCACACGTGGTCCAGGATTGGGATGGCAAATACCGATTTCCTCCTTTGACCCATGTGATCAAAAAGAAAACAGTCTTTCTTTTGCTCCTCAGGAATTAAGCCGAACTCGGAACACGCTTTTCCCATCATTGCATGGAAGGCTCCCACATCATCCGGAGGAGATGGTTGTGCCTGGTTCCTCGTAGACTCTACCTCTACATCCGAATTCCATGTTGGGTCTCTCGACGGTGACAGGGAAATGTCCGACCCTGAGTCACCTCGTATAGAATCGGACTCCGATATCTCACCCTCCTCCTGCGCTCGAGGACGATCCTTCACCACCTGGGAGGCCGACGGGCTTTTGGTCGTCGAGCGGGCTGCTTGAGCTTGCTCGTCGATGGAATGTGCAGAAAATAGCAACGATGAAGTGCCAGGCTGAGGGATTTGCGTATCCAGACGCTGCAGGAGCTTCTGAAGTGTATTAAGCACATCCAGAGACAAAACCGTCTGGGGGGTCAGCAACATCGAGGATAGAGGGACCACACCCCCACTCGCACTCGTCGTCGACGTATTGGAAGGCCGTAAGCTGCATAACCCTGTCACATTCTCCTTCCGCCGACGTCACCGACAAGGCCGTGTCTGGCTGCAGTAGGACCTCAGGGGGGACCGGGTCACAAACCTCTGGCTGCCAGGCCATAGATTGAGTCACCGTCGACGAAGGAATCCCCACCGCTGCTGCCTGAATAGTAATAGCATCGTCAACGACACCGGGGTCGACGAGCAAGTAGCCGGCACCGAGCCTTTAGACTTCGTAGCTGATTTCGTTGCCGACTTCCCGGCTGAAGAGTCTCGACTCACGGAAGACCTAGGACGGTCCCCTGAGGAGGGTTTTGATGTCGCTTGCCTCTCCGTCTTAGAGGATGAGGAGGAGGAGGACTTTTTGTGTGATGAGGAAGACCCAGCATGCTTCCCCGTATGCTTGTCCGCAGGGCATTTATCGACAGGCCGCACCTTCTTCGAGGGAGGTTCCGACCTGCTCCTGGAGGCCGTGGAGCCAACTTCTGATGCCGGATAGGCACCCGCTCCGTTGTTAAGCCAGTCGACCAACCTTCTTTTCCAGTCTTTAAGGGTTTTTTGGGAGAAACCCTGGCATATCTCGCATGTATCCGCCGTGTGGTGCGGGTGGAGACAGTAGTATTTTATCCAGAATGTAACGTCGCCGAAGCGAAAATACAACCTAAATTCGATTAGCAGTAACCACGAGGATCCCACTACTTTGAAAGACGGTTGAAATCTGAGGGAGCGCGGGGGCGGGTCCTGTATTTATATCATGGCATCCTGACGACGCGGGCACGCATGATACAAAACGAGGTGGATAGGATGCATAAGCGTCGAAAAAGTTTTCCTACGGGAAAGGGTCTATATAATGTACCGGGGATTCCCAGCCTGACGACGGGGAATATTCTAAGCATGAGAATCCATGAAAGATCCAATGCTGGAGAATGATTGTAACAAGTGAGCGATTTCCGCTCCATGACCTCCAAATTGGTCATCTTGTAAGCCCAGAGTTCCAAATGTACCCAAAGGCTCACTTACCAAATTACACCTCTTCAGTAACTCTGCGGCTTCTAATGCTATTTGATTGGATTTAATTTCACCAGCCTTAGTACATTCTTCAGAAAGAGATGGAGCCTTTACACTTTCTCCCTTAGCAGTCTGTTGATTTTTATCTGGAGTCATAGAGGACCCTTTTGTTAATATTCCAGCTGAAACACACTGTCCACTGGAATTGACATGCGGAGCACCCACTAGAGGTAGCTTAACAGATCGTGACACATATCAATCCACCTCTTTTCTAATTTCCTGACGTCTCATTTTCTCCACTATAGATGTATCTGAGATTACTTTCAGGGGAACAGTGACAGCAGGTAATGGAGTTGTTTGTACAGCATGCTTTTGAATCGCCTCTTCAAGTTCGTCCACTCACTATTACTCTCATTATTAACTTGCAAACTCTGTTTGCATTTGCGCTTCTGGTCCATTAATGCATATTTTTTCCCAACAGCAGCAGAAGCCAAATGCACATTTTTGACGGCACTTTGAGAGTTTTAATAAAGTGCTTCGTAGAGCCTGACATTACATTTTTCTTGTTATTCATATTCTTTGACTTTTTTCCGTTCTCATTTACCAAGGGTGCTTTTTCTATTTGTAATTTTACATCTGTTCCCTTGGTTGACTGGGTTTCAGATGAGACCCCCTTTGGTTTCTTTAAAAAAATCGCATAGGCTTTTTTAGGCATTTTTTCAGTTGTATTTTGTACTGTAACCTCTGTTATTACACCCGTTATCTGTGGAACATCAGATTGAACATCAGTAGTGGAGCCAACAATATCAGAGGGATTTCGGAGATGTAGCTTGATCATTAAAATCAGTATTAGCATTTATTTTTCCAGTTCGCTCAAGATGTTCATATGCACTCTTAAATTGCGATTGCCAAGCAATTATGGTTGCGTTCTGAGAGCTCTGAATATTCATTTTTTCATTTAGGCTCTCATATAGTTTTACAATTGTTACCATTGTCGTATTTAAAGCCTCCAAGGCCAATCCAACTACAGTACTCATTCCATCATTGGAAAAAGGATTCTCAGTACCACGTATCTGCCTAGGAATTGGAGCAAGAAAAGAAGAGGCCACATAAGATTTCACTGGGCTTATACCTGAAAACATCTCAGGTGAAAAAGACCTTTTTTCAGGAATAGTTTGTGTACTATAATCTGTCTGCATTGAACCCAAGTCAATGACCGTGTTAGGCAGAAACCTGTGCAGTTCCCTTGGGGAACACTGCAAAAGATTTAGGACTACAGGTGTTAGCAGTAAACCCACTTGGTAGCAGTCTGTACCACCCAGATTTACCTGGTAGCTGTGGCTGAGCAGTCAGACTTCTCTCAAGAAGAGTTAGGCAGTATCCAAAGTATACACAATAGGCACTCAGACACACCAATACAAGCAAACACTGACCAGAGCTTTGGTATCAAAGTATATAATTATTTATTTAAAAACACACTGTTTGAAACACTCCAGCACTCCTATTGTAAACTATTCTAAACACAGTTACTATTGTAATATATACACCCCTTTTTCCTTATCAGATAAGTCAGAGTAAAACACCACTTATTTTCATACAGAGGTGAGCGCTTAACTAGATGGCCCTCCAATAAGTTTGTGAGAAAGGGAGGGAAAAAGACAGGATATGGAAAAGGTACACCACTCTAAGGTTCAGGAACACTGTTAGCAAGGCAGAAGAGCAAAAGTCACTGGTAAGCCAAAGTCCAAAGGCTGGGCCCACTCTTAGAGAGAGCAGAGCACAACTGTGCCCAAGATCACACAGTTACACTAGGCTTAGAAAGTCTTTCAGAGGGTTCAAAAAGAGTTTAGAGAGGCTTTAGGAAAGTTTAGCCAGGGTGTCCCAGGCTAACCCAGGTTTGAAAGTCGGGGGCTAAATCTACCCCGTACAGTCGGTAGCAAGGGAAGCAAGGCGGGACACAGTACCTTAAGTGGGAAGGATTCTCCAGCGGTGGCAGTGGTTCCTGGCAGTGGGTGCAAGTTGCGTCGTCATCCAGGGGAAGAGAAGATCTCGACTTGGAGGAAAGGTGAAGGTCGTTGCACTACCAGGGAAGAAACCAGCCGCGGAGTTTTCCGGTTAAAGGTGGTACCTTTGTTCGCGGTCGTGGTAAAACATGGTATCCCGGTTGCCGGGGTGGTTGGCACAGGCAAGGTGGCCACGAGGTACGTCGAGAAGGAGAAAAGACGGTGAAACTGGTCATCCCCACCAGTCAAAGGAAGAAGACTCTCCGGCGGGAGATCTCCTCTGTCGTTGGGAAAAGTGGTGAGACGGTCCAGCAGGGCTCCACCGGTGGTGGCGTCGTGGCAGGTCGGCTCAGCTTCTCCCTCGTTGGATTCTTAGGTCCTGTGGCAAGTTCTGAAGTTCCAGTCCCCAAAGCCCTGCTTTTATGCAGAAAACCCCCATTCACTCAGCCTAGCTGTCACTCAAACATGCTAAGTGGTGAGCCGGCCGGCTCACCACTTGGGCCAATCAGGATGGAGTGTGACTTGAGTTGCCTAGGCAACTCAGTCCAGGGTGCCTAAATCCCCTCCACCCCTCCTAAGTACCCCAGACAGAGTGGCACCACTTTGGAGGGCTTCTGTGGAGAAGCCCGCCAAAAAGTGGAACAAAGGGCTTGACTTGGGTTGGAGTCACAGAAGAGAACACAAACGCCATTTTAGAATCAAGTTTTGGCAAAAAATACCAACCAGAGAATTAATATTAATTAAATAAACCGGCGGTATGTTCGAGGCTACCGTAAATAATTAAATAAAGATAGTAGCCTAAAACAATGGGAAATCCCATAGGAAAATATTCGCGGTCGAATATAAAAAGTAGTATCCACTGCCACCAGCCAAAACTCGATCAGGGGGGACAGAGACGTGCCCCCTCGACTAACAGACCCCAGGGCAATTGATTTGCCCCAGCCAGTACGTCCACAATATGATGGTTTGTACTGGTTCTGTTCAGAATTTAAGACTAGTAAAGTCAATGGTGACTTTACATGCCCTGGGAGACAGTAGTCAGTCCCAGGGTATGGTGTCTATACTGGGGGGTCACTATGACACCCCTGTGTCACTGCACTGAGGGTGCTGTGTAACACACATCACAAAAACACATGAAGCCCTATGGAGTAAAAGACCCCATAGCCCATTAAACACATCTAGATTCAAAGAAACACACTCAAATCATGCCCAAGAGTGAGGATAAAAGAGTCTCACTCTTGGCAGGAGAAAAAAAGAAACCCCCAAAATCCAGCAAAGCTGCTGGGGGACTCAGTAGGTTATGTGGGATGTTTTTATCCACACATCCAAGCCCTACCTCAAAAACTGTGCAGTACTGGCATTGAAAACATCATGATGGCCAGAGCTTCCCAGAAAATGCCAGGGAAGTGCATGAAGAATAGGCTGCCACCCATTTTGCCGATGTTATGGACACAGAAGGGCACTGCCTAAAACCACCATTGGACTACCCACACAGTAGTCTGAAACCATTGGGAATGGCAATGCTGATTGCCAAAAGCAACCTAGAATTGTGGGGAACTCATTTTCTTAAATGCCAAAAATGGGTGCAGTACCAGTACTCACCACTATCAGAAAGCCGGCGTTTTCAAACAACACCAGATTTGTTTTATATGTGTAAAACTGAATAGATGAACCCAAAACATGCCAAAGAAAGACTTACTGAGAGGTGGATCCAATGTAAAGTTATATTCTGAAGTGACTTGAAGGTTTATAACAAGACTGGCTGAGCTGTGGATTTCAGCAGTTTAAGTAAATTTGGACTGAAAGACACTAAAAATCTAAATGTTTAAAAGAAATGAGTGACCTACTTTTGAGTGTCACATAGGTTGCAATTGTTTAAATGTCATAGTTTTAAACTTAGAATCAGCATTCTAGCTGCATATGTAAAATGGTTAGTTTTATTTGAATGCAGGAAACTGGGTAACTAAACGTGACATTTTATCTGAAGCCTGGCTTAAGGAACTGAATTCTGCCCACCAGCTACCCCCGACAGGAGTTGAGACTTGCACAACTGCTGTGTTCCCAGGCCTACCTGCCTTTTGCTGCTCCCACCAAAAGGGATATGACACTTCTCTGATTGGATTATCAAGGGACTGCTAGAGGCTAAACATAGGACCCAGGCAGAGGGTTTATGGAAGTGGCCATAAATGTGGCTTCCTCTTGAACAATGGGCCTTCCAGGGCCCAGGCAGATGGTTTATTGCAGGGGTAATAAAAATGGCTTCCTCTTGGCAGAAACTGGGAGGGGGAGAAACTGGAGACAGAGGCTGAGCTTGAAGAAAGTGGAAAGACTGGTTTCTGTACCATGTGACCTGAAAAGACACACCCCTGTAGCCAGAATATGGTTTTATAAAAAGATGAATAACTCATAGTACGGACTTGTCATAATTATTTAAATGATACCATAATTCTTGTGATTTTTCTGCCCACATTTTAAGAGGTTTTTAGAACCGGTGGCATGATCTGGGGGCAAACTAGCAGTTAAGAGGGTATAACTTAAAATGTCTGCATGTGAAAAGTCTGATACTTCATCAATTAATGCCTGCATGCCTTGCACACATGTGTATAAATTTGAGTAAGAATCTGATATTGGTAACCTGACCAAAAAGTGAAATATGTTGCCATTTCTGAATGCAAGCTCCCAGGAAGAGCAGATTTTGAACAGGGGATACCCTCCTGTGATATGTGATGGGTGCATGTAATTTTAAACAAATGTGTACCTGTGCAAATATGTCTTTTGATCAAATATAGATTGTGTGTAAAGTTGACAGGGGTGGGTTCTCTGTATCATAAACAGACCTCATCATGATGACACTTCATTTCATTCCCCCAATCAAGGGGAAGAGGAGGAAGTGGCCAATGACAAGTGGAGAGGGGTAGAGCCTCGTGATGCTGCACACACACCCATTTTCAAAACACATAAAAGCAGACAGACAGGACAGATAGGGACATTCAATTCCATTTGCTGCAACGCGCTCTGCCGGACCACACAACATCCAGAAGATACTAGATTCAACACTTAGACTTTAAAACTCCAAAGAACTTGATTCAGAACTCAAAGCAAGGGTCTAAACCCACAAACTGAGAACTCTTCTCAGTGGGCCTCAGCATCCAGCAAATCTAACAGCGTGCAGATCAGCACTGGGTCCAGAGAAAGCTGTGCAGAAAGATCCAGAAGCAGTGTTGTATCCAGAGAGAGACCAGCTGAACCGGAGACCGCTGTATCCGGACCCACAGACCTGATCAGAACCAGAGACCCAGACCAGACCACTGTTAGCAGAACCAGAGAGCTGACCCAGATCACTGTGAAGTGCCGAGACCAGACCAGAGTCCAGTCTAAAACCTGACCAGATCCGTGGCGAGGCCCATTCTAATTCAAGAATATAGTGTGAGTACCTAGCAGAACTGTGCAGAACCAATCTCTTAGTTAAAATAATATAATTCAATCTATTTTAATCTAAGTAGAACTGCCTCCTAACTGTCACCTGTCATTTGCAAAACTGTCACCTGTCATTTTCTAGTTGCTAGCTGTCACTTGTCACTTTGAACTTTAAAATTTCAAATCTAAAAAACTACCTTTATTTAATCGTTCATAACTCCGTGACCGTTTGTGCTAGGAACTTGCAGTAACTTTCCTCAGAAAGCTTAGAATCTCAGCTTTTCAACGAACCTAGAACCGCATTCCTATTCCCTACACTTTTGCCGCAATTCTGAAAAACGCACTCGCGAATTTGCCGCGATTTGAACATTTCTCCACGTGTGAAAACAGAAGCTTCCTTAGTTTCCTTGCTAAAAATTTGTTTGCCTCTTAAGACCCATCCCTGAATCATTGCTAGAGTGAGCCTGGACTAATATTAACTTGATACCACTCACCCTGAACCTCTAGAGGGAATTAAAAGCATTTTAGCATATTTTTCACTTCATTGCCAGCACATATAAAAGCATTTTGGGCCTGTGTTTCCTACTTCTGTGGTTTAAGCTTGCTGGGGTGAACTGAATTACAGTTGATTGCATTTCTGAGAACTGTGTGCTTTCCTTCCATTTCCTTGCATTGCATAAAGAGGGGAGTGGATTGCCAGAGAAAAGTGTAATTCAACATTACATCCATCTGAACTTATATAAAGTATTCTCTACCATCTTATTCTTCTGTTCCTACTCACAAGTGTGCCAGTGCCAGACTATCCATTATTGATTAGTGCTCAGATTAAGTGTGATATTCAATTATTAATTTATTATAAAGCGTGATATATATATATTGTTTAAATTATCAAATAAACCTTTTAACTTGCAAAACAGAACTACTTCTTGGCTCAGTGGGGTCAGGGGGATTCTAAGAGAGGGGTGTTATATAGGGGTAGTCATCCAGAATGCATGAACTGGACATAAAGATATATCAATAAGGGTTTCCATTCAGTATCCCAGACTAGGCATTGACTTAGCTGTAGTGTTGAATTGAATCCTCTTACAAATTGGGGGCTCGTGCCGGACGTTTGGATTAGATCTATCACTTGTGCAGATTAATACAGCGTGCCAGCTGACCAGATACACATATCCGGTCGGATCACACGCTGTGTTACGCTGTAAAGCACTCCTCAAAGGAACGCTCTAAGGAAAAGGTCTGTTTTGCAAAAATAAAATAAAAACTTCTGTAAGTCAGGACAGAGACCAATCTCTAGAATGACGACCTTAGTAGACATGAAAATAGCCAGAGAGCACTTCTTACATAAGTTATTTGTGAGAGGTGAGTGGACTCACCAGGACCGCATGGTCTGGTTGCAGGCCATCACGCAACAGGTCACTGAAACAGGGTCAGATATATGGGGAGATCAGGGTCCCCTACATGTGGCCCTGAGTGAACTATACATGGCTCCTAAAGCTAAGGATGAACAAGACAAGATGGTTAGGATAGCCGCATACCTGTACCTATATATGGGAGACATGCAGGATAAATGTACTGAAAGCCAAGATCTGGCGAATAAGCGACAGATGGCGTTAGAGAAGGTCCAATCTGATCTGGACTCTTCTGAGCAGAGGCTGCAGGGGAGCCAGGAGTCAGAAAATGAGAGTAGACAGCACATCATTAAAATAAAGAGGGATATGGACATCCTGCAACAGGAAAAGGCTGACCAGGATACCAGATTTCTGGCCTTGCAGAAGGAGTACCAAGAAGGTTTGGACTCTCTACTGCAGAGCCAGAAAAAGCTGGAGCAACAGTTAGACTTCAATAGGGTATGTGCTGAGCAGGTAGTCACCCTGCAAAGCTAGCTAGATAGGGAGAAGGCAGAGAGCAATAAACTGATTCTGAAAGACCTGGATACCCAGGCAGAGTTTGATCAGGAGCGCCAGAAAGCTGGTGCCTTCCAAAGGCAAAGGGACGACCTGACGGTACAGATGCAGACTCTTAGTCAGGAAAGGGACACCATAGGCCAGGAAGTCTGCCACTTAAAAAGAAAAATGGAAGAAAATCACCTGGCCCACCAGGGACTGGGTGACCTCCAAAAAGAACACCAGAACTTGTTAGAGCACACCAGGAGGGTGGAGGATGCTCTAGCAAGAAAGGAGCAGGCCAATAGGGACACAGCTCAGGAGGTAACCCTCCTGCAGCAGAGACTGGCCCAGTACTCCAGGACCAATCAGGAGGCACAGAGAGAAAACGAGGCTCTCTGCCAGCACAATGATAGGCTCCAACAACAGGTAGCGATGCAGGAGAGACTGATAGAGTCTAGTAAGGCCTTAACTGAGGAACTGAAGGCGCAGGCTCTTGCATTGCAACAGGGAGCAGGGGCGGATAGAGATGAGGTTCGCTGGGAAAGAGAAACTCCTGAGCATAACCCCAGGAGCCCTAGTACCAGAGGCCTTTATATCTCTCAGTCCCTGGACTCTGCCACCCCCATGTCCCCTGGCGCACATGAGCACAGGGCCACAGGGATGGCAGATTACTATCCAGCCAGAAGCATGGGGCTCATAGGCCAGTACCACCCAGGAATGGAGGGGCGGGCATCCGGGTATGGGCACCCAAGCACAGTGCAATTTGATGGGGAACCCCAGGAGAGTAGGCCCATTAAGGGCATCCTGAAAACCTCTGCCCAGTTAGGTCAGTGGGGGGGGGGTACCCATCAAATCCTGGCAGCAAGGAGGGATCTGAAGACTCCTCTGAGCGGTACAGGACACAGGAGACCAGATCCCCACATTCTGCCAGCCATTCCCAGGCTCGCAGAACCCGGAAAACCTGGAAGAACAGACGGGAACCTCTGGGAGCAGTGCCTCTGAGTCAGAAGATGAATGGACCAGGGTTACCCGGACCAAAAGGGCCAATAAGACAAAAAGGGCCTTGCTTAAGGACCCCTTAAAGCAGATTAAGGCAATCAGGAGCGTCATCACGCCTTATCATAAGAACGCCAAGTATTCTGTTTGGGAGCACTTAGAGTTGTTTGAGCAAATGATGGAGACTTTCCATTTGAAGGACAGCCAAAGCTGTATTCAATATGTAAAGTGGACCTTCTCCCCGGAATACTCCAGTTTCTTTGCGGGGCTGGAGGACCAAAATCATTTAAGATGGTCCACCTATAAGGCGGCCATCTTGAAACATTTTTCTACTCATAGAAATCCTCAAGAGGCTCGCAAGGCAGCCTACAATTTACAATGTGGGGAGGATCAGGCCTCACAAGAATTTGTGCAGGAGCTAAAGCGTGCCTTTGCGCAGACCACCAGGAGGGTGCGCACAGACAGCAGAGAATTCGTCAATACATTTTTCCATGCCTTGCCCAAATACATAATGACCCAGCTCGTGAGGGATTTTCACGAGAAAAGATCTTTAGACTGGGTCATTGAACAGGCGACCCGGATCTATGAGGTGCAGAAGCCCATAGACAATAAAAGCAATACCCAGAAAAATCCCAAAACCAACAGCACCCCTGCTGCTGCCAAGGTGGCAGAGGTAAAGGTCACCCCCGTTTTGGATTTGGAGACGGGGGGGGGGGGTAAAAACCTACCTGCACCTAATAATGCTAGGCCCAAGAGGTCCTCGGGCCAGTCACAAACAGGGAGTCAAGGAGGTAGTCCCACAAATGGGGTCCCTCGCTCTCCTGATTATGTAAGTCCCCGTTACAAGGGAAATCGACCCATCCTGGGTTATGTGTGGACTCCTCCAGCCCAAGGGGGGGGGGGTCCAGTCAAGCACCTAACCCAGGGAACTTCCCTCCAAACTTCCCACCGGAGGGCAGACACTCACCAAACCCTGGGCAGAACTTCTTCCCCAGGTATCCACCCAACCTCCAGCCCCAAAATCCTCCACCCTTCTTTCCCCAATTCCCTGAGCCCAGACAACCTAATCCGGGAGAGGGGAGGCCAAGGGTGGAGGGGTACCAAAATCTTCCCAACCAGGGGTACTACCAGAGAAGGGATAGCTACCCTTCCCGGGATCAGCCCAGGGGAGAAAACAGGGCCCCGTATCAGCCTCAGCGGGTTTCCCAGTTAGAGCGCCAGGTTCAAAACATGGCGCGGGATCTGGGTCACATACTGAGGGCTCAGCAGAACCCTCAGATCGGCATGCCGGCGCAGAACGCACCCAACTCTGGACCTGGTGCTCCAGAACAATGACGGGGGCAGCACCCCGATAACTCACCGGTTCCCAGGGAGGAGGCACAAAGGGAAGGGGGGTGTAAAGCCTTGGAGGAAGCTTCCTTCCTCACTTGTAAACAGCCCCTGGAAACCCAGGAACCGGAAACAAAATCTCTTGCCCCTGAAAGCCTGCCTCCTAAGGAGAAGAGGGGGGGTAGGAGAAACAAAAGACCCAAACAGACACAGTTTGAGGAGGAGGTAGAGATCTTCCAATTTGAGGGAGAGGGATCCTCAGAGGATCCTGGAAAAAGGATCTTCTCCTTCAGAGAGGGGGGAACTCCTCCCAAAGAAAAATGGGTCCCTAGGGATGCAAATCCAGACTGGGGATGGAGGGTCCTCTCTATTTCTGAAAATAAACCTTCCTTCCAGTTTAAGGTGGTATTCCACACTGGAAGGAAATACCCTGAAATTCTTTACTAATCCACAATCAGAAACTCCCACACCTATAGTCCAGAAAGATGTGAAATCAGCTCAGAGCCTGGCTGATATTCAGCAAATTGGAGAGCAGTTGTTCATCCCTGTCCAGTTAAATGATGGGAAGGACTCTGTTCTCGCTCGAGTGTGTGTGAACAACGGTAAGAGCTTCATCAGCGAAGCCATGTTCCGCCAACTCCCAAAAGATCCAGCCATTCCCACCTTCAAACTGATAGACAAATGGGAAATGGACCTGGAAGCACCTAATTCCAAACATCTCCTGCCAAGCAGGTGTATGCTCAAAATCTCCATTGGCAACAAGAGCATAGTCCACAATTGTTGGGTCGTGTGAGACGTCCCTGCCGCCTTTTACTTAGGCAGTGACATTCTCAATCGCTTTGCCATTAGTTTGGACCTAATAAACTTCAAAGCTTGGTCCCGATTAGCGGATAATCCCATGGGCTTTGATGATCCAGAAAAAGCATTTAGGTCAGCTCAATTGCTACCTTATGCAGTTGAAATTCAGACCAAAGAGGAAGTCACCATCCCAGAAAGGACCCGACAATTCTCCCTGGAAGTGAAAGTTAAAAGAGGACAATATTTGCAAAACCCTGATGCTTACATACATCTAAATGCTTCTCTCCAACAGCAAGGGTTAGGGGTAAACCCAACTCCATTAGTCAACATAGAACATGACACCATTCCAATAGAGGTGGATAACAGCGACTTAAAGAGTATTACTCTAGCCGCAGGCACCATTATTGGAATGGCGGTTGATGACTGACATTTTTCCATAGATTTAGGTAATGAACTGTTAGGGCCAATCCCCAAGGACTGCTTTGACCGTGACAGTGATGACAATACAACACCAGACAGGATTTGTACCCGGCATGGGGGGAACTTCCTGGTGTACACTTCCTGCCCCTATGGCAAGGAAGATGTGACTTGTGACTTCAGGAGGGAGGAGGTGATTTTCCAGGTCCATGAGGGCTGCCTTTCCCACCTGAAGCCTCCAGTCCAAATCAGCACTCTGACCAGGGACTTCTCCACCCAGCTGGAGGAGGCCGCTGAGATAGCCAAACCAGAAGTCTTTCCAGGCTTCAGGCAGATGGTGGAAGAGAGTCAACCTAGCTGATGCCTGTGTGACTCTGGAACAAAAGCAAAAGTTGAAACAAGTTTTCTTGGATTTCCAAGATCTCTTTGCGGTAGACTCATATGACTGTGGTCGCACTGACATCCACACAACAACTATCCCCACGGACCCTGGCATGACTCCAGTGTTTGTGAAGCAATATTGTTTGCCTCTCGCATCCATGGAGTCCCTTACTGAAATAATTAAGAACCTTGAGTCCAGGGAAATAATCCGCCCCATCCACAGCACCTTCAATAATCCGGTGCTGGGAATATTAAAGCCAAACGGCCAGTGGAGACTCTGCGCCGACCTCAGGGAGCTCAACAAACGGGTCCATACTTCCCGATGGCCTCTTCCCTACATTGACCAAGGGCTGGCCCAGATTCAGGGGTCACAGGTATTCACTGCAATAGACCTGACCAATGGATACTGGACCGTGCCTGTCAGTAGGGAGGACCAATACAAGCTGGCTTTTACCTTTGGGGGCCAGCAATACACATGGACCCGGACTCCCTTCAGATACCTCAACTCCGGCAATGAATTCAACATTTTCCTACATAAGGCCGTGCCCGACCTGGGTGCGAGGGGTAACCTGGCTTATGTAGATGATGTCCTCATCAAAAGTTCATCTGTGGAGGAACACATAGCGGAGATCCGTTATGTTCTGACCCAGTTGAGGACCGCCGGAGCAAAACTTTCCTTTCAGAAAGCACAGTGGTGTAGAACCCGTGTTAATTTCTTGGGGCATGAGATTACTCCTCAGGGTCTCTGTCCCCAGGAAAAGAAAGTGGAAGCACTTCAGAAACTGAAAGACCCCACAACTCTGCGGGAACTAAGGAGCCTCCTTGGACTGACTAATTACAGCAGAAAGTTCATTGAGGGCTACGCAGAGATCACCAGACCCCTGATTCATCTCCTGAAGGGGGGGGTCAAGTGGGAATGGGGTCCAGAACAAGCTGAGGCAGTAAGACAACTCAAAAGAAGCCTCTCACAAGCGCCTTGCCTAGCTTACCCTGTCAGAAACAAGGAGTTCTTCCTGGAGACGGGGTTCTCTAATACGTGTTTTACAGCAGTATTATACCAAAAGCATGACAAGGTCAATAAAGTAATCTCCTATGCGAGCAAAACTTTATCCTCTGTGGAGGAAAAATTCAACGATTGTGAGAAGGCACTCCTGGCAACGGTGTGGGCATTGAAGAATTACCGCCCGTTTATCCAGGGGGAACACATCATAGTGGAGACTCCACACCAGCCTCTGCAATATCTCCAAAGTGATAGAATCCGGGCCGGAAATGTGAGTAATTCCCGAATTACTTCCTGGATTCTGTCAATGCAAGGCTTTCCTGTGGAGGTCAGATATGGCCAAAACAAGAAGAGTCCCCTCGCGCAAGGTCTGGCTGACTTGCATGATTGTGCTAGAGAAAACTGTCTCGAGGACGAAAGTATAAAAATCAAGGACAACATGGAGGCATACCTTAATTCCCCACACAAAGTCTTTGAAGAGGACAAGTGTGAGGGAATGCCCACTGTCTATGTGGATGGATGCTCTTACCATGTTGACAACGACGGGGAGAAAGAACTGGTGGCTGGCGTAGGGAATGCATGGGTGAAGGAGTTCCCAGAACCCTCAGGTGGATACAAAATTGGTCCCCGAAGTAGTCAGGTGGCAGAATTGATGGCTGTGCATCAGGCCATCCTCGCTGCTGTCCAGCATCAACTCCACGAACTGGTCATAATCACAGATTCGGATTATGTACGGAACGGGTTTGTGGAGCACCTGGTTAATTGGAAAACCAGAGGCATGTTATGTGCTAACAACAAACCCTTGAAACATGGGAAGTTGATCCAAAACATTGATGATCTGGTCACCTCGAATGAGATGACCGTCTATTGGAAAAAGATCAAGGGTCATTCCAAAGTAGAGGGACCAGACAAAACTGGAAATGACTTAGCCATCAGCTGGCCAAAACCGGGGCCATCCAAGGGGATCTAATTGAGATTGAGTCCCTGTTGGGGGAAATCCAGGTCGCTGCTATCACTAGGTCCCAGACAAATGCTCACGATGATCTTTCAATTGCACAATGGAGTAAGGAGACCCCTGATGCTGATTTGATTACAGCTCAGAAGGGGGATCCAATTATTGGTAAGTTTTACCAACACCTTGAGGACCCTGAGAACTTTCCCCTGACGGACACCGATTACATTGGGAAAGAGGACCTAAGAGTGTTGATGAAATGTCCAAAAATGTTCCGAACCCAAGACGGTTTGCTGGTAAGGAAATCCAAAGCTGGCCACGATCAGTGGGTGGTTCCTACCTCATTCCGAAGTCTGATGTTAAGTCACGCCCATGATGCGGCCACCGCCGGTCATAGGGGGTTTCACACAACACTGGAAATCTTAAGAGAGGTTGCGTACTGGCCACACATGGGCCAGGACCTCAACCAATACTTGAAGGGGTGTCTTGTGTGTGCACAATTTCAGCCATCATCCCTCACGCACCGTGCGCCTCTCCAAAAGAGGGGGATGACACTGCCATGGTCAGATTTACAAATCGACTTTGTAGGCCCCGTGATTCGCTCTGCTAGGGGGAATAAGTACATGTTGACTGTGACATGCTTGTTTACCAAGTGGGTGGAATGTCTCCCAGCCCCAAATTGCAAGGCAGAAACTGCAGCTGCCCTGATGATTAACCACATCTTTTCCCGTTTTGGTCTACCTCAAAGGATTGAGTCAGACAGGGGTAGCCACTTCACCAGTGAAGTAATGACAAAGATGTGGGAGATACTGGGGGTCAAAAGGAAGTTACATATTGCTTACAGGCCAGCTTCTTCTGGGGCAGTAGAGAGATATAACCAAACCATTGTGAGCATATTAAAGAAGTTTGTGGCAGATTCTGGGCCAAGTTGGGATATCCGATTACCTCTGGTCCTAATGGCCATCAGATCTACCCCTTCATCTGCAACCAAAATGTCACCATTTGAGTTGATGACTGGGCGCAAGATGGTGCTTCCTCAGCATTTGCTCTACAGGACCCAAGACCAGACACTGATAAATGCTTCCACAACTCATGAGTATGTGGAGAATTTAAGGAAACACCTTCAACATGCTTTTGCTTATGCTCAGAGGAATCTAGAAAGATCAGCTGATAGCATGAAGACCCACTATGACCTGAAAACTTCCAGGAAGGAATATCAGGTGAGGACCGGGTCTATTTATACAACTTCCAAAGAAACCAGGCAAAACAGCGAAAATTTTTGCCTACATGGAAGGGACCCTTTGAGATTATAGACAAAATCTCCCCTGTGGCCTACAAGATCCGCATCCCCAAAGGCGGTTTGGCAGAGGGGGAAGACAAGTGGGTCCACATTAACCAGTTGAAGTGTTGCCATCCCAGGCACACTCTGCAACAACTGGAGGAATCCTCTGGAATCCTAGAGGGTACTGTCTCAGATTAATTCAGTTCTAACTTAAAATATCCTACATATCACCTATCAAATTCTGAGTTTCTCAATGTGGGTGTTTTTGTTTTGAATGCAAAAAGAAATGTGCAAGTTCATATGTTTTGACTATAAATGTATATGTCACCCCACTATACCAATGGTGGGGGAAAAATGTCTATGAATAGGTATTGCCGCTCTTCCTTTGTCGTCCTAGGAGAAAGAAAACCTCGAGACTGGCCAAGGAGGACGATCCGGAGACCGGGAGCAGAGACGCAAAAGGGGCCCAGTGTACCGCCCAATATTCCCATCAGGACCGGCGAGGAGAATCGATCGATCAGTACCGGATGGAGGAAAAGATGCTGAACTGTGCCATCTATTGGAAGAAGATGAGGAAACATCCCAGGTCTTGCGAGTCCCATTAGTGAAACGGAATGGCCATCGCAAGAGGGGGGCTTGTGGGATGTTTTTATCCACGCATCCAAGCCCTACCTCAAAAACTGTGCAGTACTGGCATTGAAAACATCATGATGGCCAGAGCTTCCCAGAAAATGCCCAGGGAAGTGCATGAAGAATAGGCTGCCACCCATTTTGCCGATGTTATGGGCACAGAAGGGCACTGCCTAAAACCACCATTGGACTACCCACACAGTAGTCTGAAACCATTGGGAATGGCAATGCTGATTGCCAAAAGCAACCTAGAATTGTGGGGAACTCATTTTCTTAAATCCCAAAAATGGGTGCAGTACCAGTACTCACCACTATCAGAAAGCCGGCCTTTTAAAACAACACCAGATTTTTTTATATGTGTAAAACTGAATAGATGAACCCAAAACATGCCAAAGAAAGACTTACTGAGAGGTGGATCCAATGTAAAGTTATATTCTGAAGTGACTTGAAGATTTATAACAAGACTGGCTGAGCTGTGGATTTCAGCAGTTTAAGTAAATTTGCACTGAAAGACACTAAAAATCTAAATGTTTAAAAGAAATGAGTGACCTACTTTTGAGTGTCACATAGGTTGCAATTGTTTAAATGTCATAGTTTTAAACTTAGAATCAGCATTCTAGCTGCATATGTAAAATGGTTAGTTTTATTTGAATGCAGGAAACTGGGTAACTAAAAGTGACATTTTATCTGAAGCCTGGCTTAAGGAACTGAATTCTGCCCACCAGCTACCCCCGACAGGAGTTGAGACTTGCACAACTGCTGTGTTCCCAGGCCTACCTGCCTTTTGCTGCTCCCACCAAAAGGGATCTGACACTTCTATGATTGGATTATCAAGGGACTGCTAGAGGCTAAACATAGGACCCAGGCAGAGGGTTTATGGAAGTGGCCATAAATGTGGCTTCCTCTTGAACAATGGGCCTTCCAGGGCCCAGGCAGATGGTTTATTGCAGGGGTAATAAAAATGGCTTCCTCTTGGCAGAAACTGGGAGGGGGAGAAACTGGAGACAGAGGCTGAGCTTGTAGAAAGTGGAAAGACTGGTTTCTGTACCATGTGACCTGAAAAGACACACCCCTGTAGCCAGAATATGGTTTTAGAAAAAGATGAATAACTCATAGTACGGACTTGTCATAATTATTTAAATGATACCATAATTCTTGTGATTTTTCTGCCCACATTTTAAGAGCTTTTTAGAACCGGTGGCATGATCTGGGGGCAAACTAGCAGTTAAGAGGGTATAACTTAAAATGTCTGCATGTGAAAAGTTTGATACTTCATCAATTAATGCCTGCATGCCTTGCACACATGTGTATAAATTTGAGTAAGAATCTGATATTGGTAACCTGACCAAAAAGTGAAATATGTTGCCATTTCTGAATGCAAGCTCCCAGGAAGAGCAGATTTTGAACAGGGGATACCTCCTGTGATATGTGATGGGTGCCTGTAATTTTAAACAAATGTGTACCTGTGCAAATATGTCTTTTGATCAAATATAGATTGTGTGTAAAGTTGACAGGGGTGGGTTCTCTGTATCATAAACAGACCTCATCATGATGACACTTCATTTCATTCCCCCAATCAAGGGGAAGAGGAGGAAGTGGCCAATGACAAGTGGAGAGGGGTAGAGCCTAGTGATGCTGCACACACACCCATTTTCAAAACACATAAAAGCAGACAGACAGGACAGATAGGGACATTCAATTCCATTTGCTGCAACGCGCTCTGCCGGACCACACAACATCCAGAAGATACTAGATTCAACACTTAGACTTTAAAACTCCAAAGAACTTGATTCAGAACTCAAAGCAAGGGCCTAAACCCACAAACTGAGAACTCTTCTCAGTGGGCCTCAGCATCCAGCAAATCTAACAGCGTGCAGATCAGCGCTGGGTCCAGAGAAAGCTGTGCAGAAAGATCCAGAAGCAGTGTTGTATCCAGAGAGAGACCAGCTGAACCGGAGACCGCTGTATCCGGACCCACAGACCTGATCAGAACCAGAGACCCAGACCAGACCACTGTTAGCAGAACCAGAGAGCTGACCCAGATCACTGTGAAGTGCCGAGACCAGACCAGAGTCCAGTCTAAAACCTGACCAGATCCGTGGCGAGGCCCATTCTAATTCAAGAATATAGTGTGAGTACCTAGCAGAACTGTGCAGAACCAATCTCTTAGTTAAAATAATATAATTCAATCTATTTTAATCTAAGTAGAACTGCCTCCTAACTGTCACCTGTAATTTGCAAAACTGTCACCTGTCATTTTCTAGTTGCTAGCTGTCACTTGTCACTTTGACTTTAAAATTTCAAATCTAAAAAACTACCTTTATTTAATCGTTCATAACTCTGTGACCGTTTGTGCTAGGAACTTGCAGTAACTTTCCTCAGAAAGCTTAGAATCTCCGCTTTCCAACGAACCTAGAACCGCATTCCTATTCCATACACTTTTGCCGCAATCGCGAAACACGCACTCGCGAATTTGCCGCGATTTGAAAATTTCTCCACATGTGGAAACAGAAGCTTCCTTAGTTTCCTTGCTAAAAATTCGTTTGCCTCTTAAGAACCATTCCTGAATCAATCCTAGAGTGAGCCTGGACTAATATTAACTTGATACCACTCACCCTGAACCTCTAGAGGGAATTAAAAGCATTTTAGCATATTTTTCACTTCATTGCCAGCACATATAAAAGCATTTTGGGCCTGTGTTTCCTACTTCTGTGGTCTAAGCTTGCTGGGGTGAACTGAATTACAGTTGATTGCATTTCTGAGAACTGTGTGCTTCCTTCCATTTCCTTGCATTGCATAAAGGGGGGAGTGGATTGCCAGAGAAAAGTGATTACATTGTTTTGTTGAAATCATATTGAGTATTTTCTGTATTGCATTTTCATTCAACATTACATCCATCTGAACTTATATAAAGTATTCTCTACCATCTTATTCTTCTGTTCCTACTCACAAGTGTGCCAGTGCCAGACTATCCATTATTGATTACTGCTCAGATTAAGTGTGATATTCAATTATTAATTTATTATAAAGCGTGATATATATATATTGTTTAAATTATCAAATAAACCTTTTAACTTGCAAAACAGAACTACTTCTTGGCTCAGTGGGGTCAGGGGGATTCTAAGAGAGGGGTGTTATATAGGGGTAGTCATCCAGAACGCATGAACTGGACATAAAGATATATCAATAAGGGTTTCCATTCAGTATCCCAGACTAGGCATTGACTTAGCTGTAGTGTTGAATTGAATCCTCTTACAGTTAGGAAATTCAGCCTAAACAGAGAATTCTCCCTAACAGACCGCCACCTTATGTCATTTATCATCGTTTCACCCCTCAAAACAGTGCTATCAGACAAGGATACATTACATGCAGAGGAATGAATCGAGAGACTCATTGTTGTTTTTATAACACTTCCAACAACAGACTCCTGTTTACCAGAGTCAGCCAGGTTCACTTCCAATGGGGCTTTTGCGGATGTGGTGGGAAAAAATCTACGAATACCAGCAACCGAGTTGTTATTCAAAGTCGGTTGAACTGATTTTGCAGTTGAATGATGTATTTTAGGCGTCGAGCAAGAATCGTCAGCAAAGAACCGATTCCGGCTCTTTGACTGTTTTGTACTAGGTACAATTTCTGTTTTCTGCACTAAAAAAGGAGGTGGCATACATGTGCGTAATGTGTACAACGTACGTTTCATATTGGCGCACTCTGTTAGATCAACAGATCAACAAATCAACACGGGTTAAGATAGGACTCTCTGCTCTCTGCTCCCCACCCACTTTGCTGAAACTTAACCAACAGGTTTCTCGAACAGATTAATCCGGGACCCGCCGCGCACCAGCTCGCCGTGCAGCACCCCACCGCTCCGCGCTCGTCGCAACGGCGAAGCGGCAAAGCGGTGCTTCAATGGTGCTTCGCTTCGTGCGTGCGCACTGGTGCGTGCCGGGACGCCTTTTTGAAAACGTTGGTAAAAGTGGCCGGTGTCACACAATGTGATGATCTAAAACAAACAAAATATGTATATTAGAGGATATTAGGTTACGCTATAACGTTCCTTAATGTGCCCAATAAACGGTCAAACAGTAATTATACACAATTACCACAAGATTGACAGGGCAAATTGTTAAAGTCCAAAGTCCAACTTCAATAGAAGATAACGAGCGGGCAAAGCGGTGCTTCAATGGCGCTTCGCTTGGTGCGCGCGTGCTGGTGCGCGCCGGGACACCTTTTTGAAAACGTCGGTAAAAGTGGGCGGAGTCACACAATGTGATGATCTAAAACAAACAAAATATGTATATTAGAGGATATTAGGTTACGCTATAACGTTCCTTAATGTGCCCAATAAACGGTTAAACAGTAATTATACACAATTACCACAAGATTGACAGGGCAATTAGTTAAAGTCCAAATTCCAACTTCAATAGAAGATAACGAGCGGGCAAAGCAGTGCTCCAATGGTGCTTCGCTTGGTGCGTGCGCCAGTGTGCGCGTGCTGGTGCGCGCCGGGACGCATTTTTGAAAACGTCGGTAAAAGTGGGCGGAGTCACACAATGTGATCTTCACAAGATTGACAGGGCAAATAGTTAAAGTCCAAAGTCCAACTTCAATAGAAGATAACGAGCGGGCAAAGCGGTGCTTCAGCTTTTCTTCATACTTAAGGTACTGTGCAAACGCGGTGTGTAAATCCTTTCTGGCGCGATGAAAGTTTGTGAAAGTTTGTGAAACTTTCCCAACTTTGGAGTCTTGTTTGCTCCTAATCCGACATACAACTCCTTTTCCGGCAAATGACTTCTGAGAACATTGGCAAACACTTAACCGTTTACTACCAGAACTGCGCTATCCTATCCAAGACACTGAACCATTAACTTTGGCCCAGGCCTATTGAATTGAATTGCCTGTTGTAGTGAACTGACACTATTTGCCCTGTCTATGAAAGTAATTTTGCGTTAATTATTTTAACCTTTGTATTTCTATCCCATTTGTAAGTTACTGAAGTGCCATTTTGCTCCAACTTCAGGGCAGCCTAACTTGTTCAGAAACGTATTGGTTGTGTACTGTAGTGTATTATAGTGTGATATTGAGCTGCTTCTTACTAGTGGAATGTTTTCCAACTAACTGTGTAAAAAAATGTATATTCTTTTACCAAGAAACCTTGAATAGTGTTTTTTTTAACTACTTTCATGATGCCTACCCCCGGGGACCCAGACCAAGTCCAGCAACCCCGGAAGCAGGCATCAAGTTATCCCAAGCAAGCCCAACAACCCCTGCTAGTGGCTATTTGGGTGCAGTCCTGGCGTCTATGGCGCCAGGCTCATAGGGAGAGTCAGTCCTGGCGCCATAGGCGCCAGGCTCATAGATTAAAACTTACCTGATGCAGACCATGCTGCATACTTACCTGATGCAGACCATGCTGCAAGAGCTCCAAGCCAAAAGAGGCTTGGAAGGGACTACTTTACCTAGGGACTATTTTTTTACTTGGGTGGGGCTGGGGAGGAATACTTACCTGGGACTACTTTGGAGGCTATTTAAACCATGCCTGAAGAGCAGCACATGCTTCGCGTTGTTCTGCATCCAGCAGCGCAACGCTCACCGTGCCTGCAAGTCTGCATCCAGTCTTCTGCCACGCCCGCCTCGAGTTTGGAGCTCCTAGAAAAAGGGAGAAAGAAGGAGAAAAGGTTAGAACAAGAGCAATACCTTTGATTCTTACCTGAATTCCCGATCCATCGCGCCTTCGAGCTGGAAGAGAGAAGTTATTTTATGCGCGTTGCGGCGCCTGCTGCAGCGCCGCGCTGAACTCACCGGCCTTCGCAGTATCTTCACATTACACCGCATCCTCCTGCATGTTCCTGCCGCACTCCGGCACCTAAGGAGAAGACGAGAACAGCAAGGTGAGCCAAGGGAATACACAAAGGAATATTAGTTACCCCCCATAGACTTACCTGATTTTACCACCGGGGGTACTATTCCTCTTCACGGGTCGGCGCAGCTTCCACTGCATCTTCGCCGAACCCCGGCCCCTAAGGGGAAACGAAAGGACAGCAAGGTGAAACAAAGGGACTAACAAGGGGAACCCTCCTCACCACAATAGACTTACCTGATTTTCCCGCCGTAGGTATTATTCCCCGAGACTTCATACTTTCTCTCAGCGCCTGAATAAGGGAGAAAGCAACAGGTTACATATTGACATTATTTTATCGGACTGTGTTGGAAAATACAAATCCTTACCAGAATATTACCGGTTGCCATGAGGAATTCTTCACTAGGGTCAAGCTGCAACCTGCAAGGAATCGGACAAGAGTGACAGTCAGGCATTCGAACTCTTACGAACAACATACTTACAGCGTCTTGCCGGGAATCTCGGAGTCAATATTGTTCTGGAACTCACCAATTCCTTCGAGCCAGTGAAGCAACTGGTTATCAAAGCGCCCCTGCACTCATAGCAGGATGGTGAGCTCATCTTTTCAAACCATCAGGTGAGACTATAAGAGGGGACATCAAAGGTGATCTGTGGGGAGAACAGTGGGGGTGGGGGGATTTACGCTCAACTCCACGGGTGGTTAATTCCCTTTCTCCATTTGCAGGAGAATATTCCTACGGGGCAAGCAAACGAAGCTAGGTGGGCCAGTCCAGTCCGTCATCTCGGCCCTACGCGTCACATTGGTGGAGACCACAGCTGTCCAGTTCAGATCGACGCCACTGTGGGAGCCAGGTGAGCGTTACAACTACTGTGATTGCAAGTCCTTTGTGTAACATCTTGGACTGCTCATTTACTCTTGAGATAAGTCTGGCTGCGCAGCCACTGCTACCACATAACTGTGCAGTACAGGCTTGAGATTTTGCTTACACCTGTAATTGTCTGTAGTGTTCCCAAAGGGTACTGCATGTAATTGTGCCTAACAGGGCGGACACGTGGTATGGGTACCCTCTGCAGCACACATCTTCTGCGCCTTTGTGGTGCCTGTCTCCTTCCTGCTGGGGTCTTACATGCTGCTGTAGCTGGATGAATAGTAGGAGGTTGTGAATCCCATAATCGAGGTCTGCTTTGGCAGCCTGTGGCTTAAATGTGTGTTTGGGAATGGTGTGAGCCTTATATACTCCTCTTGAGTGGTTTGGGTGAACCTGTGTAACGCTCACCTGGTATCCACGGGGACGTCACTCAGCCTGTTCTGACTTCTTACGACCTCGAACCCTTCCCTGGAGCCTACCCGACTGGAGACTGGGCCTGAAACACAGGATTGGTAGAGTTTTACTCCCTATTCTCTATGTGTGCTTGAACCCCTTCTTCCCCGGGGTCCAACCCTTCTTTTTGATCCACAGCTCACCTAGTTTTCTTGGAAAGTGTGCTCTCCATCCTTCTTTCAGCGCAGGAGCGCGTTGATTGATGCGGGCTCGTTGCTGCCTAGTTACTTCACTGGCAAGAGTATGACAAGTAACTATAATGAGTCTTTTGAATAGTTCTCTAACTTTGTTCCTTTCCTTCCGTAGATGATGGGCAGCGTCCGGGGTTGGCGACGTGCTCCTGCGATGAGTAGCGCTGAAGGTGAGTGAGAGCGTGATGCAACCCTTTCGTATTTGTATTGAACTGAGTTCTTTTTCTGTGTCTTTTGGGTACCGCAACATTTTCAGCGTGGATGCCGGTTATGAAGAAGAAATGCGGTGAGTAAGCGTGGTATGCGGCGCCTCTAGATGTTCCCACGCTAACCTGGTGTGTCTTTTCCCTCTTGCAGATGGATGAGAAGTTCCGAGAAAGAGTTCCCCCAGAGCGGCTGGGATTCAGGTAAGCGTTTGAAGCTCGTACAGTCTTTAAAAATAAGCGAAGATTTGCTGAATACTTACTAATGCCTTTTTTCGGTTCTTTCCCTTTTCCTTAGGAAGCGGCGTGCCGGGATGGGAATGACACCGCCGAAGATGCCCGCAGAACAGAAGAAGCGATGAATGATGGACAGAAGCGCCGCAAGGTAAGGCTGTTCCTAACGGTGTTCTTGCAGGAGCTGAGTGCAGAAGAAAGATGCAGGCCTACTGGAGACCGATCCGAAGACGGGGAGTGTCACGCTTCAGGTGCAGAAAACACAAAGCATGTTTCTCTGCCTGGGCGTGGCTTAAATAGTCTCTGGGTATCCCAGGTGTCTCTGGGCTGAACCACACCCAAAAGACTAGACTGCACATGCAGTTCTGGGAACCGAAATATGTGGGGGGCATCCATCTTGTCCCCATGAATGCACTACAAGTCCAATCCCCAATGTTATCCTATGGGGTGAGTGAGCCTGGTCCACAAGTGCCAAGTCTGACTCCAAGTGGGTCTTTGGAGGGATGGAGAGGCCCTTGAGGGCCATGTAGGTGACCGTGGCCCGGCTCCAGCCTGACATCTTGGAGGGCTGGGGACATGAGGGGCAGGAATCATGACAACCTGTGATTTAATTTTGTTTTTGGCTGAATTACACCGAGTTTCAGTGGTAATTCATCTATTTTTCAACTTGTTATATGGTGGAAATAACGTTTGTGGTTCTGGCGGTAAATACACTGGCAGTATTAGCCCTTGCACTAATTCCGCCAGATCTTGGCAGTAATTCTGCCGGCTGTGATTCCCCCAGTGGTAAGTCTGCCAGTGGAAATGGCAACACATCCTTAATTCGGTGTTGTGTTAAAAGTGCCGGTAATTCCATTACCGTCACTTTTACCACTTACCACCATACTCGTAATGAGCCCTGATGTAAGGTTCGTACTGCATCAGACTGGGGGTCCTGAAAGAAAGTGGGAAGACCTATTTCTTAGTTTATTGAGAATCAGAAACTATTTTGTGTAAAAATGAAGGAAGAGTCCTAAGAACCATCTTATCCTTGTGGAAAACTGTGTATGGCTTCCTATGGGAAAAGGTGTGCTGCAAAGGCAGCATTGTGAAGCAAGACACAGACAACAGATTAAAAGTTTTAAAAAAAAGGATGTATTAAAAGAATGGTTCAGTCAAAAAATGTTATTGTCCCTATGGGTCAGCCATGTGTTTTTAAGCCTAAGTCGCTCGATTTTAGAAAAATTTCCTATGGAGCTTACCCGAGTTTTTGTCCATTAAACGCACGCGAAAACAGGCATCAGGGTGCTGCCATTTTGTGATAATCATATCTCTTGCCCCATCGCCCTGGCTGCCCTGCTTTTGCGGCACTAAATCATATCCCCCGCCCCTGAGCCTGTCATCAGCAGACGCGTACCGCCCATTTCACAACGCCAAAGCACGTCTCGTGTAAACATTCGCTGCGCTTCAGCTAATGACGTGTCGCCATGGAAATGGCAGGACACCTCTTTCCTCAATAAGTATAAACAGACCGTTTCACAACACACAGCAGCAGATTTTCGATTCCATTCCTCTCTCTGTGTTTCTTTGAGTCTTCTGTGACTCGTTTCTGTGCTCTGGTCAGCTACCTTCGTTGCTTGTAGCCTGTGTGAACAGATACCAGTACCACCGCAATAAATTATTTTAGTTTGTTTAACACACAATGGCTTCAATAATGCCCTACATGTACGAGCCCGAGTATACCGAGGAGGAACTACTGGAAACGGAAACATGCAAAAACGATGGGTCTTCGGACGGCAGTTGGGAGGACCATTCAACAGCTGAAGAGCCTGGACCTAGTCGCATGGACGGTGTTTGCACATGCAATCGGTGCGAGCTAATGCCAACCGGGGACGAGAACTGCTGCTGCTGTGAAAACTCGGGATGCATGGCCTACATTTCGGAAGGCGAGCCACGACCGCAAAGCATCACCGAGCTGCCAGACTTCAGGGCAGCCTGCCTCACACGGTCAGTGTTGAGGATAATGATGGTGCTTATGCACGAAATTTTGCACAACTGTTCGTCCTCGTAATCCAAGTAACGAGTAAGTATACTCTGCTTGTCATCTCACTACTATTTCATGGTCTTCTACTATATCCAAAATTACATATACATATCATTGTAACCCATGAAAGTCGTTCAATAGTGTGCAGTGTCTAGATAGTATTTGTCCGAGCAGAATGACATTAGTTACAAGAATTGTCATTGACAACAAACGTTTATTAAACTTATATTGGTCATTTAAAAACAGTTTGTTTCATTCCTTTTCACAGGTGGTACAGGCTGGTGGCCTATCGTTCCTTTACATGGTGGCTTCACGGGAGGCTTGGACACCGCGTTCGAAGAGTAATACCCGCCTGTGCCCTTCATGCCATAAGACAAACTTTCCCAAGTGACAGCGGTCAGTACAGGGAATTTTCTCTCGCTGTGCTGCAACCTGACCTGTACAATGTGTAAAGTCTTGTATTTTTGTGTCATCAAAATAAGATACAAAATAAAACACCACATATATTTTAACAATGGTTGTTTCGATTTTTTAAATGAATCAAGTGTGTCTCCATTCAAGGATGGACGTCAGACATCTGTGCTCCGAATGGGTGACGGTCCGGTCGCTGTGAAGCAGGGTGGTCACTATCTAAGCTAACATAATATATTCTCAATAATGCATGCAATAAATAACACTTGTTCAAAGTCTTTCAGTCGGTTATGTCTCTATAAAAGTCACACATATATCTATACTATCAATCAACATTGGATTATACAGGCCTTAGGTCAAGGGTCTTGACCACTATAATACACTGTTTCAAGTGTGGGTCTGTGCTCACAAGAATCTCCGGTATGTGGCATTTGTTATTGATAGGCAACGATATACTGCAGTAGGGGTCTAATGTTAGTTGGGGATCTGCTAGGTGGGCATCATGGCGTGGTCAGTGGTCTGGCACATGAAGAGAATACCTTGCAGGGACACAGGGTCAGAATGGCAGTAAGTTTCCACTGGCGAGGGTGCGTAGGCAAGGACACGTTTGTGGATATGAACGAGCTATGTGCTTAGTTCAGGCTGGTTCACATGCAGGACAGTGATCTCAGAGGAAGAGTGATGTGTTACATTTATTAGCTGTTGCAAATACCCCTGGAGTTTTCCAGTCAGAGTGGGAACGAGGGTGGGGGCCATGTGCTCTCCGCAGTGAGGTCTGGTCACCAAGATGGAGTGGAAAGGGGGTACAAAAATGGATGCCCCGTGTCTCGCTCAGTGGTCCCATCTACGCAAATGTCAACCAAAGTTAACATCACATAAGGGCAAGGAGCGAACCCACTACTGGAGGCACTTGGTCTGAGTTTCTACTGAGAAGTAAAGGATGAGAGGGGCCTCATGGCCCCTCGCTCCCACACTCTTGCCTGCATGCCCACCGGCCCATCCATCCCACCCCCCTCTATCAAAGGCGGTTGGCACCCGGGGATGAGCGCTGGCATGGGGGGCTGTCACGGGTGCAAACGGCCAATGTGCCAAACAGCATGTACACTTCAAAAGGTATCCCACGCCCAGGGGCCATCGCTCACATGGCCTCCTCAGACCCCGTGTCTCCAGGCAGGCCTCCCCTGAGGCAGGCCGGCCCCCTGCAAACCACATAATACCACGACATACACACGTCATTCATTCACAAACACACACCTGTTTCTAATACTTTATAAACCACTTGATATGTCTCATGAGAACATCTTTGTGCTTTGCAAGTCAACTCCTGAACCTTCTACCTGAGAAGCACTGAGATCTATGTTAATCTGCTCGTCGTCGTGCTATCTGTGACCGCTTCGAGCAAACTCGTCAGTGTGCTACCTGTGGCCATCTACCTGTTCTCCTGCAACATACTGCTCGGCCTGCTGAATCCAACTGTTTGTTGGTCAAGGTAAGGCTATGTATCCTAGTCTTATTTCGGTCATTTTTACATATCTATCTATTTGCGATTACAGTACCCAATAGTGCTATGGTGATTGGTCCCATTGCTATTGACTTGAGTTTCAATTGTTATGCTATCAATAGATCTATGTATTTTCATCTGTGTCAATTGTCATTGAATTGCATTCTTCGGGGGTCCAGTCTATAATGTAAGCATGTTTTCTTTTCGTGCAAGACAGAACATCCAAGGGACGAGTCACATGTTTAGAGTTTAGTCACATCATTTAAAAAATGTCTGTAACTTGTGCAAATACTAAGCCCCACATGATGAACTGGTATAGTTCCGGCAACCAAAACAAACCTTGCATTGAACATGGTATGGTTCATTTACTTTTTTATGACATTTTTATTCATCAAGGTTTTATAATAATCTTGATATTTACTTTTCAGAATTTTCAACAATGCCTGCCTGTTCGATTAGCGGTTGCCCTTCGAAGACCCATGCTAAATCTGAAGGCACTACAATGCATGTATTCCCTAAAACTGTTGATCGAATAAGAGAATGGGTCAGACATTGCGGATATCCACCGGAAGAGCTTGAAAGTAGAGTCCAGCAAGTCTTTGAGGACAAGAGGGGTGATCGATACCGCATCTGCAGCCGGCATTTTTCCTCGAACATGTACGCCACATCTTGGGTAACAAAGAAGAATAAACGGCGAACGACACGAAAATTGCTCGCAAACGCTATTCCAACTCTATTCGTCCACATTCCGCCACTGGTGAGTCAAGTGTCCGGATTAAGCTTTAGGCCTTGCGGTAGTGTGTAGGTAGCCGAATGGGTTAATTGATAATTTAGGTGTTGTTTCCCTTGTAATACTTTCGATATTGTTATGAGTGTATAGCTTTTTGAATAATGACATTTATCAATAAATTATTTTTCGATTTTATAACCCCCAAAGGAAATCTATTTATGGGCACAGGGAACTGTGCTATATTGCGCATTTTCAATAGCATTATTCTCAAGTATTCTGTCGGTTTACGTGGCAATTTTTTAATATATGCATTTCATTATAAAACAATAATTTACCTTTACAACTGCTTGACTATCCACTGAATCTGAAGCAAGAACATTCTACATCCGTGACGTGCCCGCAGTTATCAACCACTTCTAGCGCGTATCAAGTAATCCATACTTGGCTATTCCGCTACAGACTTGTTTTATGCATGTCAAGTTATAGTTTTATGTATCGTGTGATTATTTTACCAATTGTTTGGTTAGTGCTTTCCAATTGATATACACCTTAGTTGTCGTCCCCTGGCGTTTGTTTTCATTTATAATTAGTGTTATCCATACTAATGCAAGTACTGTATTTCAGGGAAATGCTGAAGCGTCCACCACATTGACAACAGCCCTAGATGTTCTTCAGCAGCACGAGGTATGGATACTGACAGCTCCATCGACCGTGATCATCAGGACTGGAACACTTGTCGTTTGATTGTTCTACACCATGTTTCATTTGTGGTTAGCCATTGATATGTACCTGTGCGGCCGACCCCAAGTGTGTGTTGTGTTTTCAGTATTGTAATCCTTACTAATGCAAATACTATGTTTCAGGCAGTTGTTGAAGCGTCAACCCACGCATTTGATGCGGAGCCTGACATTCAAGTAATTCCAGGGAAAGTGGAAGCGGGACCATGCGGATACGAATCAGCGCAACAGCTTTCGGAAGTGCGCACCACATTTACAACATCCATAGATATTCTTCAGCAGCACGAGGTATGGATACTGACAGCTCCATCGAGAGTGATCATATAACGTGATTCCATTTGCTATACTTTCTTCCCTATTAACACATGTACTGTGTTTCAGGGAGACGATGGAGCTTCCACTACAATCACAAGATCTCATTTAGATGATGCAGATGTAAAGAAATCGGAGAAATAAGTCGATTAAATCTGATCATGACCATGCTGCAAGAGCTCCAAGCCAAAAGAGGCTTGGAAGGGCCTACTTTACCTAGTGACTATTTTTTTACTCGGGTGGGGCTGAGGAGGAATACTTACCTGGGACTACTTTGGAGGCTATTTAAACCATGCCCGAAGAGCAGCACACGCTTCGCGTTGTTCTGCATCCAGCAGCGTAACGCTCACCGTGCCTGCAAGTCTGCATCCAGTCTTCTGCCATGCCCGCCTCACGTTTGGAGCTCCTAGAAAAAGGGAGAAAGAAGGAAAAAAGGTTAGAACAAGAGCAATACCTTTGATTCTTACCTCAATTCCCGATCCATCGCGCCTTCGAGCTGGAAGAAAGAAGTTATTTTATGTGCGTTGCCGCGCCTGCTGCAGCACCGCGCTGAACTCACTGGCCTTCGCAGCATCTTCACATTCCACCGCATCCTCCTGCATGTTCCTGCTGCACTCCGGCACCTAAGGAGAAAACGAGAACAGCAAGGTGAGCCAAGGAAATACCCAAAGGAATATTAGTTACCCCCCCCATAGACTTACCTGATTTTACCACCGGGGGTACTCTTCACAGGTCGGCGCAGCTTCCACTGCATCTTCGCCGAACCCTGGCCCCTAAGGGGAAACAAAAGGACAGCAAGGTGAAACAAAGGGACTAACAAGGGGAACCCTCCTCACCACAATAGACTTACCTGATTTTACCGCCGGAGGTATTATTCCCCGAGACTTCATACTTTCTCTCAGCACCTGAATAAGGGAGAAAGCAACAGGTTACATATTCACATTATTTTATCGAACTGTGTTGGAAAATACAAATCCTTACCAGAATATTACCGGTTGCCATGAGGAATTCTTCACTAGGGTCAAGCTGCAACCTGCAAGGAATCGGACAAGAGTGACAGTCAGGCATTTGAACTCTTACGAACAACATACTTACGGCGTCTTGCCGGGAATCTCGGAGTCAATATTGTTCTGGAACTCACCAATTCCTTCGAGCCAGTGAAGCAACTGGTTATCAAAGCGCCCCTGCGCTCATAGCAGGATGGAGAGCTCATCTTTTCAAACCATCAGGTGAGACTATAAGAGGGGACATCAAAGGTGATCTGTGGGGAGAACAGCGGGGGTGGGGGGATTTACGCTCAACTCCACGGGTGGTTAATTCCCTTTCTCCATTTGCAGGAGAATATTCCTACGGGGCAAGCAAACAAAGCTAGGTGGGCCAGTCCAGTCCGTCATCTCGGCCCTACGCGTCACATTGGTGGAGACCGCAGCTGTCCAGTTCAGATCGACGCCTCTGTGGGAGCCAGGTGAGCGTTACAACTACTGTGATTGCAAGTCCTTTGTGTAACATCTTGTACTGCTCATTTACTCTTGAGATAAGTCTGGCTGCGCAGCCACTGCTTCCACATAACTGTGTAGTACAGGCTTGAGATTCTGCTTACACCTATAATTGTGTGTAGTGTTCCCGAAGGGTACTGCATGTAATTGTGCCTAAAAGGGCGGACACGTGGTATGGGTACCCTCTGCAGCACACATCTTCTGCGCCTTTGTGGTGCCTGTCTCCTTCCTGCTGGGGTCTTACATGCTGCTGTAGCTGGATGAATAGTAGGAGGTTGTGAATCCCATAATCGAGGTCTGCTTTGGCAGCCTGTGGCTTAAATGTGTGTTTGGGAATGGTGTGAGCCTTATATACTCCTCTTGAGTGGTTTGGGTGAACCTGTGTAACGCTCACCTGGTATCCACGGGGACGTCACTCAGCCTGTTCTGACTTCTTACGACCTCGAACCCTTCCCTGGAGCCTACCCGACTGGAGACTGGGCCTGAAACACAGGATTGGTAGAGTTTTACTCCCTATTCTCTATGTGTGCTTGAACCCCTTCTTCCCCGGGGTCCAACCCTTCTTTTTGATCCACAGCTCACCTAGTTTTCTTGGAAAGTGTGCTCTCCATCCTTCTTTCAGCGCAGGAGCGCGTTGATTGATGCGGGCTCGTTGCTGCCTAGTTACTTCACTGGCAAGAGTATGACAAGTAACTATAATGAGTCTTTTGAATAGTTCTCTAACTTTGTTCCTTTCCTTCCGTAGATGATGGGCAGCGTCCGGGGTTGGCGACGTGCTCCTGCGATGAGTAGCGCTGAAGGTGAGTGAGAGCGTGATGCAACCCTTTCGTATTTGTATTGAACTGAGTTCTTTTTCTGTGTCTTTTGGGTACCGCAACATTTTCAGCGTGGATGCCGGTTATGAAGAAGAAATGCGGTGAGTAAGCGTGGTATGCGGCGCCTCTAGATGTTCCCACGCTAACCTGGTGTGTCTTTTCCCTCTTGCAGATGGATGAGAAGTTCCGAGAAAGAGTTCCCCCAGAGCGGCTGGGATTCAGGTAAGCGTTTGAAGCTCGTACAGTCTTTAAAAATAAGCGAAGATTTGCTGAATACTTACTAATGCCTTTTTTCGGTTCTTTCCCTTTTCCTTAGGAAGCGGCGTGCCGGGATGGGAATGACACCGCCGAAGATGCCCGCAGAACAGAAGAAGCGATGAATGATGGACAGAAGCGCCGCAAGGTAAGGCTGTTCCTAACGGTGTTCTTGCAGGAGCTGAGTGCAGAAGAAAGATGCAGGCCTACTGGAGACCGATCCGAAGACGGGGAGTGTCACGCTTCAGGTGCAGAAAACACAAAGCATGTTTCTCTGCCTGGGCGTGGCTTAAATAGTCTCTGGGTATCCCAGGTGTCTCTGGGCTGAACCACACCCAAAAGACTAGACTGCACATGCAGTTCTGGGAACCGAAATATGTGGGGGGCATCCATCTTGTCCCCATGAATGCACTACAAGTCCAATCCCCAATGTTATCCTATGGGGTGAGTGAGCCTGGTCCACAAGTGCCAAGTCTGACTCCAAGTGGGTCTTTGGAGGGATGGAGAGGCCCTTGAGGGCCATGTAGGTGACCGTGGCCCGGCTCCAGCCTGACATCTTGGAGGGCTGGGGACATGAGGGGCAGGAATCATGACAACCTGTGATTTAATTTTGTTTTTGGCTGAATTACACCGAGTTTCAGTGGTAATTCATCTATTTTTCAACTTGTTATATGGTGGAAATAACGTTTGTGGTTCTGGCGGTAAATACACTGGCAGTATTAGCCCTTGCACTAATTCCGCCAGATCTTGGCAGTAATTCTGCCGGCTGTGATTCCCCCAGTGGTAAGTCTGCCAGTGGAAATGGCAACACATCCTTAATTCGGTGTTGTGTTAAAAGTGCCGGTAATTCCATTACCGTCACTTTTACCACTTACCACCATACTCGTAATGAGCCCTGATGTAAGGTTCGTACTGCATCAGACTGGGGGTCCTGAAAGAAAGTGGGAAGACCTATTTCTTAGTTTATTGAGAATCAGAAACTATTTTGTGTAAAAATGAAGGAAGAGTCCTAAGAACCATCTTATCCTTGTGGAAAACTGTGTATGGCTTCCTATGGGAAAAGGTGTGCTGCAAAGGCAGCATTGTGAAGCAAGACACAGACAACAGATTAAAAGTTTTAAAAAAAAGGATGTATTAAAAGAATGGTTCAGTCAAAAAATGTTATTGTCCCTATGGGTCAGCCATGTGTTTTTAAGCCTAAGTCGCTCGATTTTAGAAAAATTTCCTATGGAGCTTACCCGAGTTTTTGTCCATTAAACGCACGCGAAAACAGGCATCAGGGTGCTGCCATTTTGTGATAATCATATCTCTTGCCCCATCGCCCTGGCTGCCCTGCTTTTGCGGCACTAAATCATCAGCAGACGCGTACCGCCCATTTCACAACGCCAAAGCACGTCTCGTGTAAACATTCGCTGCGCTTCAGCTAATGACGTGTCGCCATGGAAATGGCAGGACACCTCTTTCCTCAATAAGTATAAACAGACCGTTTCACAACACACAGCAGCAGATTTTCGATTCCATTCCTCTCTCTGTGTTTCTTTGAGTCTTCTGTGACTCGTTTCTGTGCTCTGGTCAGCTACCTTCGTTGCTTGTAGCCTGTGTGAACAGATACCAGTACCACCGCAATAAATTATTTTAGTTTGTTTAACACACAATGGCTTCAATAATGCCCTACATGTACGAGCCCGAGTATACCGAGGAGGAACTACTGGAAACGGAAACATGCAAAAACGATGGGTCTTCGGACGGCAGTTGGGAGGACCATTCAACAGCTGAAGAGCCTGGACCTAGTCGCATGGACGGTGTTTGCACATGCAATCGGTGCGAGCTAATGCCAACCGGGGACGAGAACTGCTGCTGCTGTGAAAAACTCGGGATGCATGGCCTACATTTCGGAAGGCGAGCCACGACCGCAAAGCATCACCGAGCTGCCAGACTTCAGGGCAGCCTGCCTCACACGGTCAGTGTTGAGGATAATGATGGTGCTTATGCACGAAATTTTGCACAACTGTTCGTCCTCGTAATCCAAGTAACGAGTAAGTATACTCTGCTTGTCATCTCACTACTATTTCATGGTCTTCTACTATATCCAAAATTACATATACATATCATTGTAACCCATGAAAGTCGTTCAATAGTGTGCAGTGTCTAGATAGTATTTGTCCGAGCAGAATGACATTAGTTACAAGAATTGTCATTGACAACAAACGTTTATTAAACTTATATTGGTCATTTAAAAACAGTTTGTTTCATTCCTTTTCACAGGTGGTACAGGCTGGTGGCCTATCGTTCCTTTACATGGTGGCTTCACGGGAGGCTTGGACACCGCGTTCGAAGAGTAATACCCGCCTGTGCCCTTCATGCCATAAGACAAACTTTCCCAAGTGACAGCGGTCAGTACAGGGAATTTTCTCTCGCTGTGCTGCAACCTGACCTGTACAATGTGTAAAGTCTTGTATTTTTGTGTCATCAAAATAAGATACAAAATAAAACACCACATATATTTTAACAATGGTTGTTTCGATTTTTTAAATGAATCAAGTGTGTCTCCATTCAAGGATGGACGTCAGACATCTGTGCTCCGAATGGGTGACGGTCCGGTCGCTGTGAAGCAGGGTGGTCACTATCTAAGCTAACATAATATATTCTCAATAATGCATGCAATAAATAACACTTGTTCAAAGTCTTTCAGTCGGTTATGTCTCTATAAAAGTCACACATATATCTATACTATCAATCAACATTGGATTATACAGGCCTTAGGTCAAGGGTCTTGACCACTATAATACACTGTTTCAAGTGTGGGTCTGTGCTCACAAGAATCTCCGGTATGTGGCATTTGTTATTGATAGGCAACGATATACTGCAGTAGGGGTCTAATGTTAGTTGGGGATCTGCTAGGTGGGCATCATGGCGTGGTCAGTGGTCTGGCACATGAAGAGAATACCTTGCAGGGACACAGGGTCAGAATGGCAGTAAGTTTCCACTGGCGAGGGTGCGTAGGCAAGGACACGTTTGTGGATATGAACGAGCTATGTGCTTAGTTCAGGCTGGTTCACATGCAGGACAGTGATCTCAGAGGAAGAGTGATGTGTTACATTTATTAGCTGTTGCAAATACCCCTGGAGTTTTCCAGTCAGAGTGGGAACGAGGGTGGGGGCCATGTGCTCTCCGCAGTGAGGTCTGGTCACCAAGATGGAGTGGAAAGGGGGTACAAAAATGGATGCCCCGTGTCTCGCTCAGTGGTCCCATCTACGCAAATGTCAACCAAAGTTAACATCACATAAGGGCAAGGAGCGAACCCACTACTGGAGGCACTTGGTCTGAGTTTCTACTGAGAAGTAAAGGATGAGAGGGGCCTCATGGCCCCTCGCTCCCACACTCTTGCCTGCATGCCCACCGGCCCATCCATCCCACCCCCCTCTATCAAAGGCGGTTGGCACCCGGGGATGAGCGCTGGCATGGGGGGCTGTCACGGGTGCAAACGGCCAATGTGCCAAACAGCATGTACACTTCAAAAGGTATCCCACGCCCAGGGGCCATCGCTCACATGGCCTCCTCAGACCCCGTGTCTCCAGGCAGGCCTCCCCTGAGGCAGGCCGGCCCCCTGCAAACCACATAATACCACGACATACACACGTCATTCATTCACAAACACACACCTGTTTCTAATACTTTATAAACCACTTGATATGTCTCATGAGAACATCTTTGTGCTTTGCAAGTCAACTCCTGAACCTTCTACCTGAGAAGCACTGAGATCTATGTTAATCTGCTCGTCGTCGTGCTATCTGTGACCGCTTCGAGCAAACTCGTCAGTGTGCTACCTGTGGCCATCTACCTGTTCTCCTGCAACATACTGCTCGGCCTGCTGAATCCAACTGTTTGTTGGTCAAGGTAAGGCTATGTATCCTAGTCTTATTTCGGTCATTTTTACATATCTATCTATTTGCGATTACAGTACCCAATAGTGCTATGGTGATTGGTCCCATTGCTATTGACTTGAGTTTCAATTGTTATGCTATCAATAGATCTATGTATTTTCATCTGTGTCAATTGTCATTGAATTGCATTCTTCGGGGGTCCAGTCTATAATGTAAGCATGTTTTCTTTTCGTGCAAGACAGAACATCCAAGGGACGAGTCACATGTTTAGAGTTTAGTCACATCATTTAAAAAATGTCTGTAACTTGTGCAAATACTAAGCCCCACATGATGAACTGGTATAGTTCCGGCAACCAAAACAAACCTTGCATTGAACATGGTATGGTTCATTTACTTTTTTATGACATTTTTATTCATCAAGGTTTTATAATAATCTTGATATTTACTTTTCAGAATTTTCAACAATGCCTGCCTGTTCGATTAGCGGTTGCCCTTCGAAGACCCATGCTAAATCTGAAGGCACTACAATGCATGTATTCCCTAAAACTGTTGATCGAATAAGAGAATGGGTCAGACATTGCGGATATCCACCGGAAGAGCTTGAAAGTAGAGTCCAGCAAGTCTTTGAGGACAAGAGGGGTGATCGATACCGCATCTGCAGCCGGCATTTTTCCTCGAACATGTACGCCACATCTTGGGTAACAAAGAAGAATAAACGGCGAACGACACGAAAATTGCTCGCAAACGCTATTCCAACTCTATTCGTCCACATTCCGCCACTGGTGAGTCAAGTGTCCGGATTAAGCTTTAGGCCTTGCGGTAGTGTGTAGGTAGCCGAATGGGTTAATTGATATTTTAGGTGTTGTTTCCCTTGTAATACTTTCGATATTGTTATGAGTGTATAGCTTTTTGAATAATGACATTTATCAATAAATTATTTTTCGATTTTATAACCCCCAAAGGAAATCTATTTATGGGCACAGGGAACTGTGCTATATTGCGCATTTTCAATAGCATTATTCTCAAGTATTCTGTCGGTTTACGTGGCAATTTTTTAATATATGCATTTCATTATAAAACAATAATTTACCTTTACAACTGCTTGACTATCCACTGAATCTGAAGCAAGAACATTCTACATCCGTGACGTGCCCGCAGTTATCAACCACTTCTAGCGCGTATCAAGTAATCCATACTTGGCTATTCCGCTACAGACTTGTTTTATGCATGTCAAGTTATAGTTTTATGTATCGTGTGATTATTTTACCAATTGTTTGGTTAGTGCTTTCCAATTGATATACACCTTAGTTGTCGTCCCCTGGCGTTTGTTTTCATTTATAATTAGTGTTATCCATACTAATGCAAGTACTGTATTTCAGGGAAATGCTGAAGCGTCCACCACATTGACAACAGCCCTAGATGTTCTTCAGCAGCACGAGGTATGGATACTGACAGCTCCATCGACCGTGATCATCAGGACTGGAACACTTGTCGTTTGATTGTTCTACACCATGTTTCATTTGTGGTTAGCCATTGATATGTACCTGTGCGGCCGACCCCAAGTGTGTGTTGTGTTTTCAGTATTGTAATCCTTACTAATGCAAATACTATGTTTCAGGCAGTTGTTGAAGCGTCAACCCACGCATTTGATGCGGAGCCTGACATTCAAGTAATTCCAGGGAAAGTGGAAGCGGGACCATGCGGATACGAATCAGCGCAACAGCTTTCGGAAGTGCGCACCACATTTACAACATCCATAGATATTCTTCAGCAGCACGAGGTATGGATACTGACAGCTCCATCGAGAGTGATCATATAACGTGATTCCATTTGCTATACTTTCTTCCCTATTAACACATGTACTGTGTTTCAGGGAGACGATGGAGCTTCCACTACAATCACAAGATCTCATTTAGATGATGCAGATGTAAAGAAATCGGAGAAATAAGTCGATTAAATCTGATCATGACCATGCTGCAAGAGCTCCAAGCCAAAAGAGGCTTGGAAGGGCCTACTTTACCTAGTGACTATTTTTTTACTCGGGTGGGGCTGAGGAGGAATACTTACCTGGGACTACTTTGGAGGCTATTTAAACCATGCCCGAAGAGCAGCACACGCTTCGCGTTGTTCTGCATCCAGCAGCGTAACGCTCACCGTGCCTGCAAGTCTGCATCCAGTCTTCTGCCATGCCCGCCTCACGTTTGGAGCTCCTAGAAAAAGGGAGAAAGAAGGAAAAAAGGTTAGAACAAGAGCAATACCTTTGATTCTTACCTCAATTCCCGATCCATCGCGCCTTCGAGCTGGAAGAAAGAAGTTATTTTATGTGCGTTGCCGCGCCTGCTGCAGCACCGCGCTGAACTCACTGGCCTTCGCAGCATCTTCACATTCCACCGCATCCTCCTGCATGTTCCTGCTGCACTCCGGCACCTAAGGAGAAAACGAGAACAGCAAGGTGAGCCAAGGAAATACCCAAAGGAATATTAGTTACCCCCCCCATAGACTTACCTGATTTTACCACCGGGGGTACTCTTCACAGGTCGGCGCAGCTTCCACTGCATCTTCGCCGAACCCTGGCCCCTAAGGGGAAACAAAAGGACAGCAAGGTGAAACAAAGGGACTAACAAGGGGAACCCTCCTCACCACAATAGACTTACCTGATTTTACCGCCGGAGGTATTATTCCCCGAGACTTCATACTTTCTCTCAGCACCTGAATAAGGGAGAAAGCAACAGGTTACATATTCACATTATTTTATCGAACTGTGTTGGAAAATACAAATCCTTACCAGAATATTACCGGTTGCCATGAGGAATTCTTCACTAGGGTCAAGCTGCAACCTGCAAGGAATCGGACAAGAGTGACAGTCAGGCATTTGAACTCTTACGAACAACATACTTACGGCGTCTTGCCGGGAATCTCGGAGTCAATATTGTTCTGGAACTCACCAATTCCTTCGAGCCAGTGAAGCAACTGGTTATCAAAGCGCCCCTGCGCTCATAGCAGGATGGAGAGCTCATCTTTTCAAACCATCAGGTGAGACTATAAGAGGGGACATCAAAGGTGATCTGTGGGGAGAACAGCGGGGGTGGGGGGATTTACGCTCAACTCCACGGGTGGTTAATTCCCTTTCTCCATTTGCAGGAGAATATTCCTACGGGGCAAGCAAACAAAGCTAGGTGGGCCAGTCCAGTCCGTCATCTCGGCCCTACGCGTCACATTGGTGGAGACCGCAGCTGTCCAGTTCAGATCGACGCCTCTGTGGGAGCCAGGTGAGCGTTACAACTACTGTGATTGCAAGTCCTTTGTGTAACATCTTGTACTGCTCATTTACTCTTGAGATAAGTCTGGCTGCGCAGCCACTGCTTCCACATAACTGTGTAGTACAGGCTTGAGATTCTGCTTACACCTATAATTGTGTGTAGTGTTCCCGAAGGGTACTGCATGTAATTGTGCCTAAAAGGGCGGACACGTGGTATGGGTACCCTCTGCAGCACACATCTTCTGCGCCTTTGTGGTGCCTGTCTCCTTCCTGCTGGGGTCTTACATGCTGCTGTAGCTGGATGAATAGTAGGAGGTTGTGAATCCCGTAATTGAGGTCTGCTTTGGCAGCATGTGGCTTAAATGTGTGTTTGGGAATGGTGTGAGCCTTATATACTCCACTTGAGTGGTTTGTGTGAACCTGTGTAACGCTCACCTGGTATCCACGGGGACGTCACTCAGCCTGTTCTGACCTCTTACGACCTCGAACCCTTCCCTGGAGCCTACTCGACTGGAGACTGGGCCTGAAACACAGGATTGGTAGAGTTTAACTCCCTATTCTCTATGTGTGCTTGAACCCCTTCTTCCCCGGGGTCCAACCCTTCCCTTTGATCCACAGCTCACCTTGTTTTCTTGGAAAGTGTGCTCTCCGTCCTGCTTTCAGCGCAGGAGCGCGTTGATTGAAGCGGGCTCGTTGCTGCCTAGTTACTTCACTGGTAAGATTATGACAAGTAACTATAATGAGTCTTTTGAACAGTTCTCTAACTTCGTTCCTTTCCTTCCTTAGATGATGGGCAGCGTCCGGGGTTGGCGACGTGCTGCTGAGATGAGTAGCGCTGAAGGTGAGTGAGAGCGTGATGCGCGATGCAACCCTTTCGTATTTGTATTGAACTGAGTCCCTTTTCTGTGTCTTTTGGGTACCGCAACGTTTTCAGCGTGGATGCCGGTTATGAAGAAGAAATGTGGTGAGTAAGCGTGGTATGCGGCGCCTCTAGATGTTTCCACGCTAACCTGGAGTGTCTTTTCCCTCTTGCAGATGGATGAGAGGTTCCGGAGACAGAGTTCCCCCAGAGCGGCTGGGATTCAGGTAAGCATTTGAAGCTCGTACAGTCTTTAAAAATAAGCGAAGATTTGCTGAATGCTTACTAATGCCTTTTTTCTGTCTTTCCCTTTTCCTTAGGAAGCGGCGTGCCGGGATGGGAATGACACCGTCGAAGATGCCCGCAGAACAGAAGAAGCGATGAATGATGGGCAGAAGCGCTGCAAGGTAAGGCTGTTCCTAACGGTGTTCTTGTTCTTGCAGGAGCTGAGTGCAGAAGAAAAATGCAGGCCTACTGGAGACCGATCCGAACACAGTGTCACGCTTCAGGTGCAGAAAACACAAAGCATGTTTCTCAGCCTGGGCGTGGCTTAAATAGTCTCTGGGTATCCCAGGTGTCTCTGGGCTGAACCACACCCAAAGGACTAGACTGCACATGCAGTTCCGGGTACCGAAATATGTGGGGGGCATCCATCTTGTCCCCATGAATGCACTACAAGTCCAATCCCCAATGTTATCCTAAGGGAGTGAGTGAGCCTGGTCCACAAGTGCCAAGTCTGATTCCAAGTGGGTCTTTGGAGGGATGGAGAGGCCCTTGAGGGCCATGTAGGTGATCGTGGCCCGGCTCCAGCCTGACATCTTGGAGGGCTGGGGACATGAGGGGAAGGAATCATGACAACCTGTGATTTAATTTTGTTTTTGGCTGAATTACACCGAGTTTCAGTGGTAATTCAGCTATATTTCAACTTGTTATATGGTGGAAATAACGTTTGTGGTTCTGGCGGTAAATCCACTGGCAGTATTAGCCCTTGCACTAATTCCGCCAGATCTTGGCAGTAATTCTGTCGGCTGTGATTCCGCCAGTGGTAAGTCTGCCAGTGGAATTGGCAACACATCCTTAATTCGGTGTTGTGTTAAAAGTGCCGGTAATTCCATTACCGTCACTTTTACCACTTACCACCATACTCGTAATGAGCCCTGATGTAAGGTTCGTACTGCATCAGACTGGGGGTCCTGAAAGAAAGTGGGAAGACCTATTTCTTAGTTTATTGAGAATCAGAAACTATTTTGTGTACAAATGAAGGAGGAGTCCTATGAACCATCTTATCCTTGTGGAAAACTGTGTATGACTTCCTATGGGAAAGGGTGTGCTGCAAAGGCGGCATTGTGAATCAAGACACAGACAACAGATTAAAAGTTTAAAATAAAAGGATTTATTAAAGGAATGGTTCAGTCAAAAATGTTTATTGTCCCTACGGGTCGGCCATGTGTTTTTAAGCCTAAGTCGCTCGATTTTAGAAAAATTTCCTATGGACCTTACCCGAGTTTTTGTCCATTAAACGCACGTGAAAACAGGCATCAGGGCGCTGCCATTTTGTGATAATCATATCACTTGCCCCATCGCCCTGGCTGACCTGCTTTTGCGGCACTAAATCATATCCCCCGCCCCTGAGCCTGTCATCAGCAGACGCCTACCGCCCATTTCACAACGCCAAAGCACGTCTCGTGTTAAAATTCGCTGCGCTTCAGCTAATGACGTGTCACCATGGAAATGGCAGGACGCCTCTTTCCTCAATAAGTATAAACAGACCGTTTCACAACACACAGCAGCAGATTTTCGATTCCATTCCTCTCTCTGTGTTTCTTTGAGTCTTCTGTGACTCGTTTCTGTGCTCTGGTCAGCAACCTTCGTTGCTTGTAGCCTGTGTGAACAGATACCAGTACCACCGCAATAAATTATTTTAGTTTGTTTAACACACAATGGCTTCAATAATGCCCTACATGTACGAGCCCGAGTATACCGAGGAGGAACTACTGGAAACGGAAACACGCGAAAACGATGGGTCTTCGGACGGCAGTTGGGAGGACGATTCAACAGCTGAAGAGCCTGGACCTAGTCGCATGGACGGTGTTTCCACCTTGTGCACATGCAATCGGTGCGAGCTAATGCCAACCGAGGACGAGAACTGCTGCTGCTGTGAAAACTCGGGATGCGTGGCCTACATTTCGGAAGGCGAGCCACGACCACAATGCATCACCGAGCTGCCAGACTTCAGGGCAGCCTGCCTCACACGGTCCGTGTTGAGGATAATGATGGTGCTTATACACGAACTTCGCACAACTGTTCGTCCTCGTAATCCAAGTAACGAGTAAGTATACTCTGCTTGTCATCTCACTACTATTTCATGGTCTTCTACTATATCCACAATTACATATACATATCATTTTAACGCATGAAAGTCGTTCAATAGTGTGCGGTGTCTAGATAGCATTTGTCCGAGCAGAATGCCATTAGTTACAAGAATTGTCATTGACAACAAACGTTTATTAAACTTATATTGGTCATTTAAAAACAGTTTGTTTCAATCCTTTTCACAGGTGGTACAGGCTGGTGGCCTATTGTTCCTTTACATGGTGGCTTCACGAGAGGCTTGGACACTGCGATCGAAGAGTAATACCCGCCTGTGCCCTTCGTGCCATAAGACAAACTTTCCCAAGTGACAGCGGTCAGTACAGGAGATTTTCTCACGCTGTGCTGCAACCTGACCTGTACAATGTGTAAAGTCTTGTATTTTTGTGTCATCAAAATAAGATACAAAATAAAACACCACATATATTTTAACAATGGTTGTTTCGATTTTTTAAATGAATCAAGTGTATCTCCATTCAAGGATGGACGTCAGACATCTGTGCTCCGAATGGGTGAAGGTCCGGTCGCTGTGAAGCAGGGTGGTCACTATCTAAGCTAACATAATATATTCTCAATAATGCATGCAATAAATAACACTTGTTCAAAGTCTTTCAGTCGGTTATGTCTCTATAAAAGTCACACATATAGTCACACATATATCTATACTATCAATCAACATTGGATTATACAGGCCTTACGTTAAGGGTCTTGACCACTATAATACACTGTTTGAAGCGTGGGTCTGTGCTCACAAGAATCTCTGGTATGTGGCATTTGTTATTGATAGGCAACGATATACTGCAGTAGGGGTCTAATGTTAGTTGGGGATCTGCTAGGTGGATATCATGGCGTGGTCAGTGGTCTGGCACATGAAGACAATACCTTGCAGGGACAGAGGGTCAGAATGGCAGTAAGTTTCCACTGGCGAGGGTGCGTGGGCAAGGACACGTTTGTGGAGATGAACAAGCTATGTGCTTAGTTCAAGCTGGTTCACATGCAGGACAGTGATCTCAAAGGAAGAGTGATGTGTTACATTTATTAGCTGTTGCAAATACCCCTGGAGTTTTCCAGTCAGAGTGGGAACGAGGGTGGGGGCCATGTGCTCTGCGCAGTGAGGTCTGGTCACCAAGATGGAGTGGAAAGGGGGTACAAAAATGGATGCCCCGTGTCCTGCTTAGTGGTCCCATCTACGCAAATGTCAACCAAAGTTAACATCACACAAGGGCAAGGGTCGAACCCACTACTGGAGGCACTTGGTCTGAGTTTCTACTGAGAAGTAAAGGATGAGTGGGGCCTGATGGCCCCTCGCTCCCACACACTTGCCTGCATGCCCACCGGCCCATCCATCCCACCCTCCTCTATCAAAGGCGGTTCGCAACCGGGGATGAGCGCTGGCATGGGGGGCTGTCACGGGCGCAAACGGCCAAGGTGCCAAACAGCATGTACACTTCAAAAGGTATCCCACGCCCAGGGGCCATCGTTCACATGGCCTCCTCAGCCCGTGTCTCCAGGCAGGCCTCCCCTGAGGCAGGCCGCCCCCCTGCAATCCACATAAGTGTGTCTCCATTCAGCAGTCTTCCTGTGCCTTATCTGCATGCCCCAGGCCCATCCATCCCAAGCCCCTCTATCAAAGGCGGTTCGCACCCGGGGATGAGCGCTGGCATGGGGGGCTGTCACAAGCGCAAACGGCCAAGGTGCCAAACAGCATGTACACTTCAAAAGGTATCCCACGCCCAGGAGCCATCGCTCACATGGCCTCCTCAGACCCCGTGTCTCCAGGCCGGCCTCCCCTGAGGCAGGCCGCCCCCGTGCAACCACATAATACCACGACATACACACGTCATTCATTCACAAACACACCCCTGTTTCTAATACTTTATAAACCACTTGATATGTCTCATGAGAACATGTTTGTGCTTTGCAAGTCAACTCCTGAACCTTCTACCTGAGAAGCACTGAGATCTATGCTAATCTGCTCGTCGTCGTGTTATCTGTGACCGCTTCGAGCAAACTCGTCAGTGTGCTACCTGTGGCCATCTACCTGTTCTCCTGCAACATACTGCTCGGCCTGCTGAATCCAACTGTTTGTTGGTCAAGGTAAGGCCATGTATCCTAGTCATATTTCGGTCATTTTTACATTTCTATCTATTTTCGATTACAGTACCCAATAGTGCTATGGTCATTGGTTTTATTGCTATTGACTTGAGTTTCAATTGTTATGCTATCAATAGATCTATTTATTTTCATCTGTGTCAATTGTCATCAAATTGCATCCTTCGGGGGTCCAGTCTATAATGTGAGCATGTTTCCTTTTCGTGCAAGACAGAACATCCAAGGGACGAGTCACATGTTCAGAGTTTAGTCACATCATTTAAAAAATGTCTGTAACTTGTGCAAATACTAAGCCGCACATGATGAACTGGTATAGTTCCAGCAACCAAAACAAACCTTGCATTGAACAGGGTATGGTTCATTTACTTTTTTATGACATTTTTATTCATCAAGGTTTTATAATAATCTTGATATTTACTTTTCAGAATTTTCAACAATGCCTGCCTGTTCGATTAGCGGTTGCCCTTCGAAGACCCATGCTAAATCTGAAGGCACTACAATGCATGTATTCCCTAAAACTGTTGATCGAATAAGAGAATGGGTCAGACATTGCGGATATCCACCGGAAGAGCTTGAAAGTAGAGTCCAGCAAGTCTTTGAGGACAAGAGGGGTGATCGATACCGCATCTGCAGCTGGCACTTTTTACTCGAACATGTACGCCACATCTTGGGTAACAAAGAAGAATAAACGGCGAACGACACGAAAATTGCTTGCAAACGCTATTCCAACTCTATTCGTCCACATTCCGCCACTGGTGAGTCAAGTGTCCGGATTTAGCCTTAGGCCTTGCGGTAGTGTGTAGGTAGCCGAATGGATTAATTGATATTTTAGGTGTTGTGTCCCTTGTAATACTTTCGATATTGATATGAGTGTATAGCTTTTTGAATAATGACATTTATCAATAACTTATTTTTCGATTTTATAACCCCCATAGGAAATCTATTTATGGGCACAGGGAACTGTGCTACATTGCGCATTTTCAATAGCATTATTCTCAAGTATTCTGTTGGTTTACATGGCAATTTTTTAATATTTGCATTTCATTATCAAACAATAATTTACCTTTACAACTGCTTGACTATCCACTGAATCTGAAGCAAGAACATTCTACATCCGTGACGTGCCCGCAGTTATCAACCACTTCTAGCGCATATCAGGTAATCCATACTTGGCTATTCCGCTACAGAATTGTTTTATGCATGTCAAGTAATAGTTTTATGTATCGTGTGATTATTTTACCAATTGTTTGGTTAGTGCTTTCCAATTGATATACACCTTAGTTGTCGTCCCCTGGCGTTTGTTTTCAGTTATAATTAGTGTTATCCATACTAATGCAAGTACTGTATTTCCGGGAAATGCTGAAGCGTCCACCACATTGACAACAGCCCTAGATGTTCTTCAGCAGCATGAGGTATGGATACTGACAGCTCCATCGACCGTGATCATCAGGACTGGAACACTTGTCGTTTGATTGTTCTACACCATGTTTCATTTGTGGTTAGCCATTGATATGTACCTGTGCGGTCGACCCCAAGTGTGTGTTGTGTTTTCAATATTGTAATCCTTACTAATGCAAATACTATGTTTCAGGCAGTTGTTGAAGCGGCAACCCACGCACTTGATGCGGAGCCTGACATTCAAGTAATTCCAGGGGAAGTGGAAGCGGGACCATGCGGATACGAATCGGCGCAACAGTTTTCGGAAGTGCGCACTACATTTACAACATCCATAGATATTCTTCAGCAGCACGAGGTAGGGATACTGACATCTCCATCGAGCGTGATCATATATCGTGATTCCATATGCTATACTTTCTTCCCTATTAACGCATGTACTGTGTTTCAGGGAGACGATGGAGCTTCCACTACAATCACAAGATCTCATTTAGATGATGCAGATGTAAAGAAATCGGAGAAATAAGTCGATTAAATCTGATCATATTTAAATATTCCTTGATTCTTTTAAACAATGAATCATTTGTGGTTATCTCTTTATATGTACCTGTGCCGTCGACCCCAAGTGTGTGTTATGTTTACAATATTGAAAACCATAATAACGCAAGTACTGTGTTTCAGGGAGTTGCTGATGCCTCCTCTCCAATACAATCATTCATGGCAGTCCATGCAGAGCCAGAGGTATGGATACTGACAGTTCCATGGAACTAGGTCATCAGAGCTCGAATACTTGTCGTTTGATTGTTCTACACAATGTTTAATTTGTGTTGAGCTATTGAGATGTACCTGTGTGTTCGTCCTCACGTATGTTTTATGTTATCAATATTGTGATAAATACTAATGAAAGTACTATGTTTCAGGGAGTCGATGGAGCCTCATTCTGTGCTGTCTATGCGGATACAGAAAATATATTCGTTGCAGCGCAAGAGGAAGGGAAGAGATGCGGAAACGAATCGGAGCTACAGCGTGCAGATGTTGAAGGTCGAGTCAAGAAAGTTGCAAAGAAAAGAAACAAAAATAAGGTTAGTTACAAACAGTTCATAACTTTAGAATTTCTTTGTGCTGGGGACTATTTTATGTTTTTTCCAGTCAATTGTACTATACTTTATCTTGTGTTTAAACTGAACATCCCTTTTCCAATCTGTCCTGTAGTTACCCGTGGGTCTATGAACTATACATACACAGACAGTGAAGCGAATAAGAGATGTTGCTTGCCAGACCATTTACACTATGGAGGAACTATTAATTCAGACGCCACATGTTGAGACTAGAGATGCTCATATCCAATGAACATGAAATAAATGTGTCTGGAGAATCCAGTAAAGTTGTAATGAACCATTGCTACAGTACGACTGCACCACCACAAGAAGATGATACTGAATGTATTGAGGATAGCTCGGAAGTAGTCGCAGATCAATTCACACAATCTACACCCGCCAAAAACTTACCACCAAAAAAGCTGTCGACAATGTTGTGTTCTCCCATCAATGTTGAAGTAACAGATGTTGAAATGACAGAGAATGAACCAGCAGCAGCATTCACCGACGCATCAGAACCTGATATCAGCGATATTTCTTTCAGTTGTGATGAAATGTCCTCAACGATGCAGTCCGAAACAAGTGTGACACCGGATGACAGTCTAATGAAAGAGGGCAAATAAATAGTATTCGACAGTTGTTTGATGGATATTATAAGTATGCTGAAATGTGGGCATTCCGTCAGAGGGCAAGTATGTCGGAGGCCATTGATTCATGTGACTCATCAAAAACAAGGCAGTAACGTCAAAATACATGCCGCCTGTAGATTAAATCATGCGTTCTCATGGTCTGCACAACCAATGCTGGGGAAGCTGCCAGCAGGCAACCTACTGTGTGCAGCTGCATCACTTTTTAGTGGGTCCAGTTTTAGAAAGTTAGAGTCTTTCTTTCAGTTTGTGGGACTTCATTTCATTTCTAAAACGCAGTACTACAAATACCAACATGATTATCTGTTTCCGGCCATTAGTGATGCTTGGAAAATTGAACAATTGTCTCTAGCAAGTACATTCGAAGGGAAACGATTCAGGCTAGCCGGCGATGGACAGTGCGACAGCCCTGGATTTTCTGCCAAGTACTGCACCTACCACTTTCAGGACATGGATAGTAAGAAAATTGTGAGTTTGGTGGTCGTGCAGTTAACACAATGTACATCCTCAGTGGCCATGGAGAAACTAGGATTTATAAAATCAGTGGAATATCTACAATCGAGGGGAATGCACATCGACCTCATAGCCACGGACAGACACGTTTCAATTGCCAAGACAATGAGAGAGCAATTCCCACATATTAAACATCAATTTGATGTACGACAGCTTGCTAAATCAATCAATAAGAAAATCTCGGCTGCAGGGAAAACAAAAAGGTTTGGAAAGTATTTCACAGTGGTCCCAGTCTATCAGCAACCATCTTTGGAGGAGCTCCAAAACTTGTGAAGGGTCAGTGGAAATCCTACTTGAAAAATGGCGGTCACTGATGCACCACTGTACCAACGTTCACCGCTGGTCAGAAAACCTACATTTCCACCAATGTGAACATGGCCCTTTGTCCCCAGAAGAGGCACGGAAGAAGAAGTGGTTGATTCCATCTTCACCGACACACAAAGCCATTGAGAAGATTTTCGATAAAACTCTATCAAGAGATTTGAGGGGACTGACAGAATTCTGTCACACAGGAGGTTTGGAGGTGTTCCACAATATGTGCCTAAAGTACAGGCAAAAGCACTTGCATTTCAGCATACAGGGCATGAAACATAGGACTCTACTTGCGGTCTTGGCCCATAACGAGAATCTCAGCCGTGAACAATCTAGGACTACGGGTAATGTAAGGATGCCTGGCTACACTAAGGTGTTTTCTAAAAGAAGTAAGCAATTGGTCATCAAACCAGTCTATGAGGAAATGGAGTTCGACTTTCTGTGCAGAGCACTGATGCATTGCCACCGAACATTGCCACTGTGCCATGTCCACCCAAAGCAGAGCTGGTTGTGAAGTACAAATCCCGGTTTAAATAATTGTAACATGATTGTCTTTTTGTAAATAAATGTTATTGTACAATGTGCATACAAAGTATGCTAACCCTAACCCCTCCCTTCACCATCCTGGTTGGCAAACAACCTGGGTGTCATGTTTGACTTCTCTCTCTATTCACCTCATATCGCTGACATTGTCAATATGTGTATGTATATATTTTTGTTGCTGTAACTAAGCTTCGCAAGGCTTGCGTATTGCAAATAATAAAACAAACAATAAATCTCACTTTCAACTCAACTCCTCGGGTACGTTATACTTTCCCTGACCTTCCCCCAAAAAGTCAATTTCTCCAGAGTTATGGTTCTCTAGGGCTGTAAAGCTCGCGGACAACGAGGACAAAATTGGGGGCCTCAGAATGCGCCAAGCCAGCCGTTGCAGATGGGAGAGAAGCCAGTTCACATTTCCACATTGAGGCCTAGTACATAGATGGATTCGAAAATTCAAGTTCTCACAGATGGCTTTACTACGGGATGTTGCAAAGTAAGAATGTATGCTCCTTTAGAGTGAAGGTCAGCGGCTTTGATGTTCAGCTGGCGGCCTGAAGAGGCCCACAACTCACACTGGCAGTATAAGGTTCTATTGTTTTTTGACCTTGAGAGACAGGGACCATGCCGAAAAGACTTCATTTGAAGGAGGGGTGCAATAACGTAAACGACGATCAGGCAGAAAATTCTGAAACTAGACCGAGTTTCATGTTAGTTCAGTATACGAAAAATCGTTGTCAAGAGCACAGTCGGATTTACGGACTGCATTACTCAGAGACACGATGGAAATTGCAAATATAATGTAACTAACTCTTTAGACGCTTTTATACCGGAATGAAGAATTAATGAATGGATGCATGAATAAATGAATGAATGAAGAGCTTTGAAAACGTTTGTGGGATCATCTTTGTACCGGGCACATGGGGATGCAGGTCCACATTCCACACACATGTAGACAAACAGTCGTTTCTCATTGTGTGTTAACCTCGATTTATTTTGTTAGTTTTCCCATTGATTTTAGAGCCGAACATACTCCATTGCAATATCCTTGAAAGCAAATAGTTTCAGACTGGCCGTAATAAATAAAATTTATAATATTAAAAAAGATCGGTTGGCGAGACTAATTATAATTTTTATGTTTTCAAAACAGGTATATCCTACCCTTCTGCTACTGCCACCAGTTTCAGACCCCGGCAGATGGTTTCTTCAACCGCCAGCTGCAGCTTATCGTAAACAACTGCACCACTTTGACGATTTTATGGGATGATCGCCAAGGGCCCATATGCCCTTACGCGGTACTAGCGGCTAGAAGCAACATATCAACCTTTACGCTGGCCTAGTGCCTAGTTGATGGAACAGCCTTGCGGTTCACCGTGCGAGCAAAGTGCTTCTTTTAACGAAAACCAACACCCTGTGTACCATAAAGTAACAGCGCGTGACTCACGATCAAACGGAACAGGATTTGCGGATGGAGAGAAAGGAAAAAAAATGACATTCCGATTTAATATGCCAATTGCTGAATATTCTATAAACATTTAATGTTAAATAAATGTACTTTACCAAATGTACCGTGTTGCTGTTTGATTTGAAAATACAGTTTCATATTCCGAATTGTGGCGCGCTGTGTTGTGAGTTGATCTGTGTTGGTTTCCGGGTCCTGTGTGAAGTCGCGTAGAAGACGACTGGGCGCGTTTGCCTACGCAGCACAGTAACGTAACTGAGAGAGGCGGGGAATATGAATGTTTTGATAATGTCAGGCTCAGGGGCGGGGGATATGATTTAGTGCTGCAAAAGCAGGTCAGCCAGGGCGATGGGGCAAGTGATAGGATTATCACAAAATGGCAACGCCCTGACACACTCGACAGGGTTATGGCTCTACTGAGCGCCACACTCCACTTTCACTAGGATAGATTACGTACTGATGAATGGGGATCAGGGAGGGCGGTTGGGTAGCTGCAAGCACAGACCGGTGACATGGACAGTCCATGACATGGTTAGGGCAAAGATAGATGTAGTAGGGATAAGTAGAGGAGATGCTATGTGGCAGTGCAACAAATCACTGTGGAGGGATAAGGTCTTTGAGGGAATTTTTCAGGGTAAACGACACGGGAGAAGTGCATGTGAATACGGTATGGGAAGCAGCAAGGTCACGTGGAGGGGTGCCGTATGAGGGAGGGGCCGAGTAGGAAGAGAGAAGGAAAGGTAGTGGAAGAGAGGCTGCGGAAGGACATTACATGGGAAGAAGATGTGCTCCATGCAGGGGGAGGCTACACAGATTCAGACCTGCAAGAGCTCAAGGGGATAGTGCTAGGGGACACAATCCGAAAGCTGAGGTACCTCAGGCAGAAATATTATCAGAAAGGTGACAAAGCGGATGCAATGCCTGCCCCTAGGCTTAGGGCCCAGAGACCCGAGAGATGAGTGCAGGCGATTGTAAATGAAAACGGAGAGGCCAAGACCAGCCTGGGTGAGATAACCGCAGAATTTACGCAGTACTACCAGATTCTTTATGCCAGAGAGAGCTTAGTGGAGGGGCAACTCCCCAGTGCATATCTGCAGGGGGTGGAAATGAAGCGGCTGACGGGAGAGAAGGACAAGCTTTACGCCCCAATAACGGCATTGGGAGGTAGAAGTAGCCTTTAAGAGGCTCACTATAGGGAGGTACCTGGGTAAGACGGATACACAATTGGATTCTACAAGCACTACGCAGCAGTGCTCCTCCGCCATATGACAAAGCTATTCAACAGCATCATGGAAACAGGGGTGCCCCCGCCCCCATCCTTTAGTAAGGCTATGATATGATGCCTAGGTTAGTCCACCCTGACCAGGTTGGATTCATTAAGGGGAGACTGGTGGATGACATCCTCCGGAAGACGTTAAATATCATGGAGCAAATAGGAGCAGAACAGCGGGAAGGAACTATGAGCTACTAAGTCTCGATGCTGAAAAAGCATTTGATCGAGTAGAGTGGGGTTTTTTGTTCTCGGTCTTAGATAAATTGGCATTGGAGACAGGGCAAAGAGGGGAATCAGTCCCATATATCATACCCCAAGTGCACAATAGTGGTCACTGGGAAGAAGTCCAGGGAATTCCTTCGCCAGAGTGGCACGAGACATGGCTGCCCTTTGTCTCCCCTTTTGTTTGCCCCTGTGATGGAGCCACTTGGTATCAATCCGCAGGGAGAAGTGGCTGTGAAAGGGGTACAGGCCGGGGACATGGAGTACAAGCTAGGGATGTATGCAGACTATGTGCTGATGTATTTAAGGGATACAGTCGCCTCTACCAGGCAGACACTGGAGCTCGTGAGAGAGTATGAGAGGTTATCTGGGTTCAAGGTGAATGTGGCCGAATCTACTCTCTTCCCCTGTGGTTGAGGAGATGAAGAAAGCGTCCTGGAATTAGAAGAGTTAGGAATCATGATCGAGAGGGAAAAGATGAAATACCTGGGGGTGCATGTCACCAGAACGCTGGGTGGACTATATAAGGCCGATTCCCCCCCGGCACCCTGCTGCACAAGCTATTTACCGAAATGGAGGCATGGTCTAGAGTCACCCTTTTTTGGCTTGGTAGATTGAATGCTGTCAAGATGACCCTGCTCCCTCTACCAGATGCTTCCAATAGAACTACCACGAGAACATATCCAAAAGTTACAGCGTAGGCTCTCCAAATTTATATGGAAAGGACAGAAACAGAGGGTGGCATACCGAACCTTGATCCAACCTAAAGACGGCGGTGTGGGGGCAGGACTAACTGACATGTGCACTTACTACAGGGCAGCACAGTTTAGAGTGTTGGGGCGCACCTAAGAGTAGACAGGGAAAGACAATGGGCTACCATGGAGAACTGCCTTTTGAGGCCGGTGACAGTGGTAAGCTTAGTTCATAAGCTTGGAGAAGCTGGAAGAAGGCCTGGTGATAGGGAAGATCCAGATCTTCAAATATTTATAGCTGAAAGGTGAAAGGTGTCTTAATGGCAGACAAATGGGGGAATAGCTTGCGAAGGGCCCTGACACCCGCTAACAAAGTGCTAAGTGCCCCCTACATCACAAAAAGCCTGATATTCAGATTGTATAGCTCCCTGTTCAGCGTTTATTGAAAGGAGTGTTTTGCTGCCTTAACGTTTGTTTTCCACTGCAGCCTTTCAAGCGCCCTGCGTGTCCTCAGCTCTTGCTGAGGCATTTTCGCTTTCTGGAGGAGGCGGACCTGACTGCAGTTAAGTGACGGGCCACCTGACTTTGAAGGTCCATTTACTCCCGGCCCAACCGCCCGAGCGGGGTGTTCAGCATTTATTGAAAGGAGTGTTTTGCTGCTTGAACGTTTGTTTTCCACTGCAGCCTTTCAAGTGACCTGCGTGTCCTCAGCACTGCGAGCGAAGCTCTTGCTGAGACATTTTCGCTTCCTGGAGGAGGCGGACCTGACTGCGGTCACGTGACGGACCACCTGACTTTGAAGGTCCATTTACTCCCGGCCCAACCGCCCGAGCGGGGTGTTCAGCATTTATTGAAAGGAGTGTTTTGCTGCTTGAACGTTTGTTTTCCACTGCAGCCTTTCAAGTGCCCTGCGTGTCCTCAGCACTGCGAGCGAAGCTCTAGCTGAGGCATTTTCGCTTCCTGGAGGAGGCGGACCTGACTGCAGTTAAGTGACGGGCCACCTGACTTTGAAGGTCCATTTACTCCCGGCCCAACCGCCCGAGCGGGGTGTTCAGCATTTATTGAAAGGAGTGTTTTGCTGCTTGAACGTTTGTTTTCCACTGCAGCCTTTCAAGTGCCCTGCGTGTCCTCAGCACTGCGAGCGAAGCTCTTGCTGAGACATTTTCGCTTCCTGGAGGAGGCGGACCTGACTGCGGTCACGTGACGGACCACCTGACTTTGAAGGTCCATTTACTCCCGGCCCAACCGCCCGAGCGGGGTGTTCAGCATTTATTGAAAGGAGTGTTTTGCTGCTTGAACGTTTGTTTTCCACTGCAGCCTTTCAAGTGCCCTGCGTGTCCTCAGCACTGAGAGCGAAGCTCTTGCTGAGGCATTTTCGCTTCCTGGAGGAGGCGGACCTGACTGCGGTCACGTGACGGACCACGTGACTTTGAAGGTACATTTACTCCCGGCCCAACCACCCTTGCGGCGTTAAGCCCTGGAGGCAGTAAGGGCTGGAGCTTCTGTTTTGCTGTTTGGCTGTGACCAGTGACTGTGCCCGTGCAACGGCCCTGTGAGTATCATAGATTGTGGCTATAAATTACCACTCCACTTGTGTGAACTCTAACCAGTACTCAGGGTAAAGGGGGAGAGACGGACTCTGGCAGCTCCTCAAGCTGTTGGGCGTTCCTTACCCTGATACTGAGTGCAGCCTCAGTCGTCTCCTGATTTCCTGGAATGATTACCCAGCCTATGACTTTTAATATAATACTCAGGGGCCTATTTTGGATACATTTCTTACCTATTTCCTTGAGTTTAACAAAGGACCCATATTATTCTGTGTTTTACATTTAATCTGTATTTGAGGTACTGTTACGTGTCTTTTTGCCGCTCCCCCTATTCAGTGCATTTTAATAATTACTGTTTGCTACTTCACTGTTCTTAGTATCTGTGACCTCTACTCCCTGTGATATTTATTTTAATATTAATGTATAACCTCTAGCATCTAAGCATTAACTGAGCCACCTTGCTGTCTCCCTTCCAGTTCTCCGCCTTTTACCCCTCCAGGCACTCTCATTGTTTGGATGACACGCAAGGGACTCAGGAGCCAGGCCACTATGGAGGCCTCCTTTCCCTCTATCCTTCCTCATGAGGTGGTTCCTGTCCCTACTCTGTTAGACTCTACCCCATCTATAAACCCTATTACTACCCCTCTGGGTAAGCCGCAACATACATTAGTAGAGAACCCCCTGGTCAGCTCTCCACAAAAAAGTGTGGCCCAAGTCCAAATCCATTCAAATGATAGGTCTGCTCTACTCAATCTGATGGGTATCATCCCACGTACCCCAATCAATAATAGCTGCATCTTTTTTGGAAAACAAGATATCTCCATAAATGCACAGGAAGAACGATTAGCAGCTACTATAGCTCTGAATTTGGAGGAAGCTGGTTCCTGATTTAGGGCAAGGGAGGGTATGGAGCATCTGAATAATAGCATGGTGAACGATATACACCAAACCCCCGCCCAATTACAACCTAGGTTGCCCTGCCTATACCAATGATGGATGCCCCTGACAGGAACTCTATAGAACCTCCTGTACTATCTAAAGAGGCGATTGTTCTACAACCCCGCCCCCATTAGAGGACTATAGGAACCAGGTTGGTCCTTCTGTCACGTTAACACCGGAGGTACCCTCCTCTAATGGGGAGGCCAATTACACTTCCTCTATTCATGTTAATCTTTCTGCTATCTCTGTACCTGCTGTTCCTACCTCGACAGTGAAACCCACTGTTTTCAAAACTCCACTTACAAAATCTTCTCTTCATACACCCAAAACAAAACTTACTATGGGTAAACCTATTCAAGGGAAAAACATCTCCAATTTCTTTGGTAAAAGGACTGCCACTAGTACTCTCATTAAACCTCCACTTTCAGTCCTAACATTGGCTTCCTTGGACCTTACGCATCTTGAGAATGTAGAAAAGAAATTGGAGACTGAAGATCTTGCTGATAACGATATCGACGATATTAGTATTATAGCATGTGCAGACAAGGCAATAGCTGAGAGTCACTTGGAATTTAATTCCATTAATACTAATAATGTAACCCAGTAAACTTGTGATGCCTCCTATATGGGTTCCCCTTCAGAACTCACAAATTTTATTGATGAGTACACAGAGAAGCAAAAATGGCTTAGTGAAAGGGGCTTACTCCCAGATATACAAAAGGATCATGTTAGGGATGTAGACTGTTCTATGTTCCCAACTTTTCTAACTTTGCTCACCCAAAGCCCTCAAGTGGCTCTGTAGGTCTCTCCACTGGGCCTGAACCTACCCAAAATAGGAATTCTCCCAATCTGTATGAAAGATTTCCTGTAGGACCACACAGTAACCAAAATAGAACTATATTAAGGGGCGCTAGGGGTACTGATCTGGAAGCTGACTCTCTGAGTCAATTTACAAAAATTATTACTGACTCTTTACCTCAATCAACTGAGGTTAAAGAGTCTATCAAAATTTTTCAGCTTACTAGTTTATGGGGTCAAGATATGCCTATCTGTCTTAATCGTAGAAACATTTTTAAAATCTTCCACCAACTTCCTTCACTCTCACTTATCTCTAGTTACGACATGGAAAGGATTTTCTTTCCTACTCAAGGATGTGTAGATATGAGTAACATTATTCTGAAATCTAGAGTGGTACTAGAACTAATAATGGGACAAAGGGAAGGTTTAATGCAGCTTGGATTTGAAGCAAATTTGCTACAACCCAATCAGCATTCTGGAAAAAATGGTGGGTGTGAAGAGTATAGGGGAAACCTTACTATGGTTTATTGCCCGGAAAGAGCCTCACAACCTCAACGGAGGCAATTTACGCCCAGATTTATTGGTAATGCCAGAAACTGGGCCCAGGTCACCTCAGGTTTGTGGAAATGAGCACTCTTTTGAGTGCCCTGGTACTCATATCAATATTAAGGTCCCGAATGAATTTATTTTTCTTTCCTGGAATTCCAGGGGAAATTCTCATCTGTTCACGAATACTGAGACAGTACTTATGATTACTGCCTCAGAATGCTTTTTCTTACAAGAAACTTGGTTACTCTCTCCTCCCGTTGTTGATGGATTTGATATTCATTCCCAAAATGCTAAACCTAGTTTAGGAGGGAGGGCCTGCGGGGGTCTCCTCATTGGATTCAGGGCTTCTCTTGGTTTCAGGAATAAGGTTCTCGCGGATACTCCATTTGGTGTTTTAGCTATGGAGGCCTCCTCCCTTGATCAACTGGTTAATCTCCTCTTGATTAATGTATACTGACACAAAGGCATGGCTGCCCTTGAGCCCTTTTTAGAATGCTTAACGGATATGGTACTTTCATGGCGATCCCTACATCCCAGGGGGAAATTGATCTTGGCTGGTGATTTTAACTCCGACTGTTCCATTTCTTCCGAGGCCAACTATGACGACATGGGTTTGGCTTTGGAGGATGACAATCAGCAAGGCCAGAAATATGTTTGGGGTAGACTTTGGAATCTCGCTTTGGACTCGGTAGGCCTAACCTGCCTTAACGGGTCTTTTGACACTTCTCTCCCACTCTGCCATACATGGCATAGAAGTCTTTCATCGTCTACCATTGACTATGTCTATGTAGATAATTCTCTGTTCCTCTGAGGTCAAGGTCTCCTTTAACACTTGGAGTGACCATGGGTCACTGCTGGTTCCATTCTCTTCTCCTTTTCCCATGAATCCTCTGCCCGCAGGAGGGCCATGCCATCTCAAAACCGTGCGACAAGGGTCAGGGGTACGTTGGTCTCCTGACAATATTAATCTACTTAATTATAAATTGATTTACTCATTTAATCACACTTCTCTCTACTGGAAACACGCAGTATTCAATACCTTGAATACTGCGTGTTTCCAGTAGAGAGAAGTGTGATAGCTTTCTTAATACTTTGCACAGCAGCATCTCTGGTTCACTAAGGAAGGGTATTCCTAAGAAATCCCATGCCCATAGGTTTGATCAGGAGTTGGCCAGTGAAAAGGCCCACACTCGAAAACTTATCAGAGAGGTCCAAATCCTTGATATTGAAACGGATAACAAAAAAAAGAAAAATTAGAGCTCTCCGTCAAAAATATAAAAATTACTGCTAATCCAGAAAATCTAGTCTGTTACAAAATGACGCAGAGTTTATGCTTCAAAGTCCTTGTCAAAAGAGATCTTAGGGCTTTTTGGGCTATTTTTTCTGGCCAGGATGATGTGGCATTCGCCGACCAGTAGAATGCTATTCCTGAGGTCAAATGGGTCGCGCATTACACTGAACTTTTTGATATGGGCGGAGAGGGCCCAGAGCTTTGCAAAAAGAGGGAGTATGCGCTTAACGATACTTGGAAGCCTGACATTGACTATGAGACAATACTAGGCTTTATTGTCAAAGCTAAGAAATCAAGGGCCCTCGGCCCTAACGGCTTAACAAATAACACACTTAAAGCGGAACCTGAAATTTGGGCTAAACTCCTCTGTCTCTTATTCCAAGATGTAGTTAACTCTGGTAATGTCCCATCTAGCTGGCAGACCGCCCATATTGTCCCCATTTTTGAGAGAGGTCTACGGACATTGGTCAAGAATTATAGACCAATCTCCCTTATTGATGCGGACTGCAAGCTTTTCGCTGCTATGCTCCTCTCGCACCTTAATGTTTAGATTAAGGAAAATAATATTCTTCCAAAGCAACAAACAGGCTTCAGGGTTGGACACTCAACTAATCTTAATGGATTTATTCTAACTGCCCTGCAAAGTTCAACATGGGGAAAATATGGTGGCTCTCTCTATGTGGCTTCAATCGACCTATCAAATGCTTTTGATTTAGTAATTAGGTCAATACTCTGGGAAAAACTAACTAAATGGGGGATTCCGGCAGGTCTACTCACTTTAATTATGGCAATGTATGAGAATTTGGGGGTCCATATTAGGATCGATCTCAAAGGTACCCTCTCTAGAAGGATAAGGCTCGTATTGGGGTTAGACAAGGCTGTTCGTTAGCTCCATGCCTTTTTTTCCTCTACTTGGCAGACGTAGGGGAATTTTTTGAAAGTACAGGCATGGTAAATGCAAAATTGGGGGAACTCGGCTCTCATGGCTGGCTTACGCTGACGATTTTCTTCTTTTTGATCACACCAAAGTCGCCTTACAGAGGCTTATCTGTAAATTTGAAGAATATGCCTTAACTAATGGGTTAAAAATTAACCCAAGTAAAACACGAACAATGGTCTTCTCTAGAGGGAGAGAGAGAAAATTGATGGTGAAAATATCATTAGAGCACACAAAATTGTCTATTTGGGATTCCTCATTCTGGCCCAACCATCGGCCATTGAATTAAGACGTTCCCTTAGACACAAAATACTTCCGCTTATTTCTCAATCTATTAAGCTGGATAGCAAATACGGCATGTTCTCCTTCAAACCTGTAGTGGATTTCTTCAAGGGAAAGGTGATTTCAAAACTAATATATGGAATGGAACTGCATTATCTTGTTCTTTTGACCTTCTGGGACACCCTTGAGGTTATCTAAAAGTTATGAAGCTGCCTAATTGCGTTCCAATAGTTGCCATAAGGTATGAATTGGGTCTAGTCTCTCTGCGAGCTAGAATTTTATGGAAAGTCCTGACCCTTTTCTCTGCTTTGCTCTCTCCGAAACAGGATACCCTTTATTTTGATGTTGGTAAATTGCTCTTCTCGCAGAGTTCACCGAACCAAAACTTATATTTTTCGAGATTTAGTGTCCTCTGCGATAAGACTCTATCAGATCTTTCCACTGACAGGGATACCCTGTTAACTAACCCCAACAAAGTCAAAGAATGTGTTTTCACTAGCGATTGGAGTAATACGCTGGAAAAATTGCATGCTTACCCGTCTCTCGGTGATCTGCAATTTGACCACAAGAAAAGAGGCTGCCTGTCTTTTATCTTAACTCAATTTCCTAACCAGCACTATCGTTCACTTCTTCTCAGATGGAATCTCCTTCCTACTAAAGAAGTTCTTTATAGAAGGAAGGAGATTAGCGATTTGGTCCTTTTATGTCGATTCTGTCATACCCTCGGGGTAATTGAATCTACACGCCATCTTTTTTTAGAATGTACTGCTCTGAAAGGACTTAGAGATATCTACTTAGGCAAATTCAATACCTTGGGTCTATTGGGGGCAGAGAATGTTATTTGGTCCCAGTCTCTTTCAATTTCTAAAATTAAAGACGGTCTCGCTGTGGTGGGTTTTATTAAGTCTTGTGATCTGTATCCCCCTCCCATTTCACCAATTTGTTTGATGAATTCCATCTTTATATACTATCAAGTCTATCATGTATGTATACAAACCCTGGAATTTTAACTGATACTGCTGCTAAATTCGTTCTTTTTATGTAAAGGGATTTTTTTTTTCCTTTTAACTATCAAATTTGTGTCGAAAATCTTAATGTGCACTGAAATTTTTAACTGACTGTAATATGTTACTTACTGATAGAAAAAGGATATGTGGATCTGTATGTGTTTTTTTTTATTATATTGGTAATGAAATGAAATCAATATGCAACGTAACAGTAATGTATGATTCCTTTTCTTTTGTAAAAAAAAAAAAAATAGCTCCCTTTTGGAGGCGGGAGCGGAAGTGCCGTGCCAGGTGCACACAGGAGGAAATGGGAAAGGGACATAGGTATGAAAATGGACAAGGAACAGTGGAGAACCATGGGCACAAACTCGCATCGGACCTCAATCACCTGTCAATATAAACTCCACAGCATAAAACGTCTGTATAGGTGGCAGTGGGACCTGGTGCACCTCTCTAGGATGTTCCCAGGGGTAAGCACACAATGTTGGAGAAAATGTGGAGGTGACGCTGACTATTGGCACATGTGGTGGTCCTGCCCCAAGATACAAAGATGCTGGAAGGAAGTCATAGGATGGATTAAGGTGCTGGAAGTGGTGGAAAGGAGGTTAGACCCCATTCTGGTTCTATTTGGACTAGACGTTACAGAAGATGGGTGGGGTGGGCTTCCCCACATGGTTCATTTTCTCCTATTGACCGCCCGTGTCTGTGTTGTAATACAATGAAAGCAACCAGCTCCACCCACAAGGTAACAGTGGGCGCTGAAGTGTAGGGATATTTACGAGATGGAGAGCAGAGAAATGGAGTGGGCCCCCTTTTTAGAAGCATATGGCACTAGGCCAACCACGGTTGAATGAGCAGTGTAACAAAGAGGGCGGTGGCATTTTGTAACGGAATAGTACAGAAGGTGGCCCTTAGCCAAATTACCCAAATCACCAAGGCTGAAGTGCCACGTAAATGGCGACCCACTGGTCTAGCTATGTACAGACCCTGAGATGTGCCATGATTAATAAGCAGAGGTGACGTTTGCAGATCCCACACAACGGGGGGTGGGGGAAGGGGAATGAATATAGTGCTTAGGGAAGAAGCGGAGAACTGGGGTCAATTCTGTGGGTGGAACAAAGGAAGTGGCTAGCCTGGCAGTATAGAGGAGTGTTAAGAAAATGACGTGAAGCCAGTGATAATCTGTAATGCAAATTGGTTCATGCGAAACTGTAATGTGTTTAAAAAATTTCAATAAAGACAAATAAAAATATAAAAATCTGGACAATTGTATGACTAATCTTTTCCCTTCAAGTATCTTGTCAGGGTAAGAAAACAAAGCAGAAGACATGTCCCGTCTGGATAGGGCGTCAGAAATGGTATTCACGGTTCCAGGAAGGTACCAGATGAAAAAATCATATTGAGCAATAAAAGAAGCCCATCCGGCCTGTCTGCTGTTTTGACATTCAGCCTGTTGAAGAACCTGTAGATTACTGTGGTCAGAACGGATCTGGGCAGTATGTCTAGCTCCCAACAGGAACTTACACCACTCGTTGCAAGTGCATTTGATGGCTAAATGTTATTTTTCTATGACAGAATAGTGGCGCTCAGATTCTTTCAACGTCCTGGAAAAATAAGCAATAGGATGCTCCAGCCCATCTTCTTGTAACTGCTTCAGGACCGCTCCAAGTGAGGATTCTGAAGCACCCGCTTCTACAATAAAGGGCTCAGCTGGATCCGACAAAGAACAAGTGCTGAAATACAGGCCTCTTTGAATGTGAAGGTAAGCACGTGCCACACTCAGAGGGAACTCTTAACTTTAGCCTGTGTCGCATCTAGATAGAAATGTGAATGTTAGCACGTGCCACACTCAGAGGGAATTCTTAATTTTGTCCTGCATCGCATCTAGACAGGATTAGGAATGTTAGCATGCGCCACACTTAAAATGAAATGCGAATGATAACAAGTGACACACATGGATGGATTGGTGATCACTAGCCTGCCTCATTTCTAGACAGAATATTGAAAATCAGCAAGTACCACACTCAGATGGAATAAGTGAATGATAGCAAGCATCTCACTTAGACATAATTAGAAGAACAGCAATGCCAACTAACCAATCTACTAACAATTTCACCCCTCTGCATACACCTCTCAAACTCTAACCAAACACAACCACAAGCCTAAAACACAGTAATCTGCACAAACCTCACTACACTGGAACAACAAAACAAACCACACATAGACTTCCACAACAGCACACAACAACTACCGACTGTAAAACACCCCAGGCCCAGCCAACTGACCCACCGGGCTCAGGCTGCCAACAGCACATCACTCCTCTCTTGCACTTTTCCAGCTTATTCCCACTAACTCACCCCCCTCCTCCCTTTTATCAGAGCTGCTAGAGCGCCAGGGGACCACTCCGGTGGTGGTAGTGCGCGGTACAAATATCCTTTAACATTAACATCCATAAAGGACTGGTCTGCCATGCGGTCCAAACAAACTCCTTAGCGGGTTTAAACAAGTTCTTTAAGGGCAAAATGCGACGGGAGGAGTTGGAAATACATGTTCTATACAAATTGGCTAGACCAATTAATTGTTGGGAGTTCTTTCAAACAAGTAGGAATAGGCCATGCAAGAACCGCCTCAACTTTTCTTGAGTCCATAGAAATGCAGTCTCGTGACAATCGATAACTTAAATACAAGTACAGAGGGAACATTAAATTTACATTTCTCTGGTTTAAAGAGAAGGTGATTATCCTGGAGTCTTTGTAAGACTTCGATGACATGAAGGGTCTGTTGAGCGAGATGCTTTTAACAAATCAGGGTATCATTCAAATACATAATAGTGGGATGACCTAAGAGGTCAGCAAAAAGATGGTCCATGAAACGTTGGAACATTGCAGGTGCATTGGCCAGGCCAAAAGGCATGACTCAGTATTCGTAATGGTCATATGGTGTTCGAAGCGCAGTCTTCCATTCATCGCCCCTGCCCTTTATTAGATGGTAGGCCCCTCTCAGATCTAGCTTGGTAAAAACGACGGCTCCTTGTACAGCAGTGAGAATATCCTGAATAAGAGGTAGTGGATACTTGTCCTTGATGGTAATTGTATTAAGACCTCTATAATCCAAGCAAGGGCGTAGCTCTTGGGTTTCTCTCTTCGGAACAGAAAATAAAGAGACTCCTGGAGGATTGGACTCTGTAATAAGGCCTTCCTGGAGATTCTTTGCTAAGTAAGCCTTAGCTGCTTTCCTGGACTGCTAAGCTAAGGCATACATCTGCCCGTAGGGTCCAGTAGATCCTGGGAGTAGATGGATGGCACAATCCTCACCACAATGATGCGGAATAACTCTAGCAGTATTGTCCTCAAATAACCTAGCAAAGCATGCATATTTGGACAGATCCACAGAGAAGAAACAAATGGCTGGAGAAGGCGTAGCGCTAGGCATATTCCAAGGAGTGGAAGAAGGCTCATGAGATGAAGGTACAACCAGACATGCATTTTTCTGAGCCTAAAAAGAGGGTTTTGGCTGTTCAATGGATTTACAGGTTATGGTGTTTAAGGTAGGGCAAACCAAGCATCACAGGACAGGGTACCATGATTATCAAATCAAAAGTGTGTTTCTCAATGGGTTGCCACTTTCAGAAGTAAAGGTTTAGAATGATGAGTGACGGATCCTGAAAATAAGGTACGGCCATCCACCCCTTCCCTTTCTGTTCCGCAGTGAGATGATGGTTTGGCACCCAGGTAATATCTGAGTATATGCCTGCTGTACCAGACTCGGTAAGAGCCGGTACCACACATCTCATGGATTCAGTCAGGAGAGAAAGCTCAACAACGAGAACCAAAAAACGATTGTCCTCTGCACTAACTTGAGGCGCACTAGTATAGGCAGGAACCGTTAATGAAACCCGGTGCTTGGTTCCTGGCGTTTCCTGACCTTCATGGTGGTGGAATTGGACAGGTACGGACTAAATGCTCTGAAGAGGCACAATAGATACAAAGGCCATTTTGTCAACACCATTTGTGTTCTACATCCGTCAGTGGGCCTCAGGCTGTGGCAACTTGCATAGGTTCAGGCTGATCTTTAGTATCACTAAGAGGTGGTAAAAAAATAAGCAGTCTTGGTCCAACTTTCCTCTTTTTGATCCAGCTCTCATTTAATCTCTACTCCAATTGCAATACCAATGTAAGCAGATCTTGTAATGTTGATGGTCTAGGTGCCCTGGCTAATTCATCTTTGAGGTCTTCTGAGAGACTTCTACGAAGCAGAGAATACTGGACCTCTTCTGGCCAGGCGGCCTCGGTAGCAAGAAGCTTGAACCTAGTGGCATAGGCCAGGACCGCCTTGGAGCACTCTAGGAAGGCTTCCTGAGCAGTGTAAGTCAGATTGGGGCGACCAAACATTCCTTTTATGGCATTAACAAAGTCTCCAAAATTGTCCAACAAGGGGCTTCTGGTGTTGACTAAGTGAGTAGCCCAGGTTAAAGCAGCCTTAGACATTAGTAACCAGATAGCCCACTTTACTTCATTCAATAGGAAAAGCACTGGGGCGAAATGTGAACTGAATCGAACAAGCATCCAATAACTGTTGGAGGATCTTAGGATTCCCATTAAAGACTCAGATACCCAATGGCAGAGGAGAAGGATCCTGGGGTGTTCTTTGTCCAACCGCCTGTTGTAAAACAGTGTTTTCCACCTTAACCTCTGCTGTTAAACCCTGGATGGCTGTGACTATCTCCTGATATGGAGCTATACCTGCCTGAGAATGTTGGTGTCGCAATCTGTCACCAACAGGTCTTACCTCTTGCTTCTTACTCTGATGAGAGTGATAGAGGTAAGGCCTTTCCGTCCCTGAAGTCACCCCAACATGAGAAACACTCCTTCCAAGGTAGCCCTCCTGATGGCAAGGCTATGGATGTGGAGGAAAAACCGGACCCAGAAAAAAACCTCCATTTGCTGTCTTAAGAGAGAGCTCTTCAACTCCAATCAAGAGATCCCAAGAACAGCAACTTGGAGGGCAAAAGTGCGAGCACAGGAAAAGGCAGGGAATTAAACATAGCCAGGGATTGGGTCAGAAGGCACACCAAGAAGAGAAGGAGATCCAGGAGCAAGAAAGCAGCAAACAAGGGGTCAGGAGACAATACAGGAGGAAACAAGGAATAACTCACAGGATGAGTGTCCTGTGATTAATCGGATGAGGTCACCACTCCTTTCCCGGAGGTAGCCTCTGCGTCATGTGGCAAGGGGAGCCTGGGGGTGGCTATGCGAGGGAGGATCACATGAGGGGAGGCAATCCTTATGAAGGGACATTTTTCATCATCAGATGAGACATGGTATCCCTCTGCCCCATTTAGGGTTGTCCCCTCCATTCCTCACGCCTTAATAGCATACTGTGGTAACCAGCTTCAACAACCCACAAGACTTTTTGGTGACATCCCACAATATTCTATAAGGATAAAGACTGACTATCAATCCTATATATACAAGTCCTTTGAAGATACTAGGACGAGGAAGAAGAATTGAGCTATGTAGAGTACTAGAGCAAGGAAGCCCACACCACACTCTAGGTTTTGGAGGAGTGGCACTGTGGCAGGATCTTTAAATCCCCAACAGCTGATGTTGGAGAGGAATCTGACAGGAGCAAGCGGCTCCTGTTGGGAGTACCGGCTCGACGAAGGCCCAGCTACATGCGAGGCCCACGGAAGAGAGAGGAACAGAAAGAGTGCTGCATGACTCGGAAGGCTGCTGGTCCCGCCGAGAAGGAGAAACGTGAGAACCGGGGCCCTTGCGTTGCACGGGCAGTGATAATGGAACGCTGCCTCTAGACCGCAGAAGCCAGGAGAAGAGCAGAGAAAGGACGGGGAGCTTTCCTGGCCTACCAGAGCGTTGCAGCAACCACAGAAGCTTGTGAGGGACGCCAAAGCTGCTGCACATAACCGGTGAGCCCAGCTGGGGAAGGTGGGATGCCAGGGTGCTTCACGCAAATGCCGTGCACCGTGGGAGAGGACAGCAAGCCATATACAAGTGATTAAGAGACGGTCACTGACCAATTGGATATTAACATCATGAAAAAGGCTGAAGCCTGAAATTTAATATGAGTCTAAGGCCCTCATTACGACCCAGGCGTTGGACCATGGTGCTAATAGCACCATGGTCCATGCTGGTAACTTACCGACTCCGCCATGGCGGAATGGGGAATTACCGCCCCATTCCGAGGTTGGCGGGGCGGTAATTCCCCCATGTCGCCATGGCCCTTCCCCATTCCCATTTTTGCCCCATAGGGCTCAATGGGACTGGGGAAGGCACTAATCACGGCACCATAAATTACGGTGCCGTAATTAGCTCCTAGGTCCCTTTGCGGGTTGGTTTTTTAACGCCTGCTAAAAGCAGGCGTTAAAGTGCCACCCGCAAAGGGACCTCGTAATCAGGCGTTAAGGGTTTAACGGCGCCGCCACCTTTTACGGCGCTGTTAACCCCTTAACGCCTGGGTTGTAATGAGGGCCTAAGACACACACCTGAAATTAAGAGACTTGTTAATCCTTTGTAACAAAGTCCTGGCAGAAGGGAATACCAGACATTTGCGAGTCTGGGACGTGTCACCCAAATTGTGTGACTAAAGAACCTGGCAGGGGAGTACACCAAGTGTTTCTTCAGACAAAGACTCCTAAGGAAAACCCATGCCCTTGGGATTGTGAATTGAGTGAGCTGAGTAAAAAGGTCCTGGCAAGAGAGTATACCAGGCGGAGCCAAGTCTGTGAAGTAAATTGTCAATATCAGGAGGAGCGAGCTATCTTTTTGAGCTACAAAGAACTTGGTTATTCTTTTGGAACTTCTGTTTTGCTGGAAAGAAACCTGAGGAAGGGAGACATTCCCAGGAACTGTAAACAGCATCCAAGTGGAAGCCTTTTTGTTGGAGGTGTACGTTTTTGTTGAACTTGAACATTTGTACACTTTTCAAGCCAAAGACATTACCCATAGTACCTTGAGTTACTTTTAGAATGTGCGGCCCAGAATAGGATTTCGGACACACAACATTTTGCTTTGGACATCCTGACATCACACCTACCTTTAGTTTTGGTTGAGGTATGGAAATACCTCAGAGCAGGGACAGCGAGGCATTTTCCATCCCTCTTATTATTTAATTAAACGTCTATAACAACCAACATGACTCCTCTGTCTGCGTCTCATTCCTGGTTCATCACAGTCCGCTCACGACGCAGGGATTTGATTATTTTTACTTCCTGATTATCGCAAAAGAGGAAGCGTCATCACGCCCGCAAGGTGCTTAGTGCACACAGCACAAATGTGGCGCCATATTGGAATGGGCGCAAGCGCTTCCAGCGGGTATACTGCATCCAATACAATGGTGTTGCAATCCTGATAGTTATGGAATTAAAGAGCCCAACGTTGGGCTAATTTTGCCCTCCACTGCGTCTTCATTTGAAACATACTAAGTGTGCTGTCCATCAACATGAGGACCCTCTTCTTTCCCTCCTTGAGAGGAAGAAAGGCCCTCAGAGACAACAATAGAAATTTCAATTCCAGAACATGTATGTAGGGAACATTTCACCTCCTCCTGATTCCACAGGTCATTAACCTCACAGTCCTCCAGGGATCCACCCCAGCCAAAGGAGGAGTCTGTAGTTATTGCCAACTTGCCCAAGGGGCTATGAAAAGGAACTCCCAGACAAAGATTCTGCTCCAAAGACCACCAGACTGCTTCCCTGTTTCACAGCAAGCAGAATGTCGATCATTATGGATTGTGACTGTAGCTTCTGATCCCAAACACTAGTTAGGCACAACTGTGAACACCTCATGTGAACCCTCGTTAAAAGTACAGCAATCGTACAAGGCTATCGGACCCAGAAGCCTCTGTAAACAGTGTGGCAAAATCTGAGGTCTCTGTAACAAAAGGCAGATCTGTCTGCTTGTTATCGATGATTCGCTGCTGGGGATGAAGGGTCGCACCTTGGCAAAAGTGGTGTCCCACATATAGAAATGTAGTCAAAATAGGTTCATAGCTGCACCATGTGCAACTGAGATTTTATCTGACTGATAGAAACAGCCAGACTGAGAAGATCCAACAATGCCTGAGTTGAGGAAATGTTCTCTTCTGGACATGCAGCCATCCAGGCAGGGATACACACGCGCCCCACCAAGTTTGAGGATGAAGGCCACAGCAACCACCACTTTGGGAAAGACCCACAGGGCAGCAATGAACCAAAAGGGAAGAACTCTGCACCAATACCGATGGGACCCCAGGGAAAAAAAGAGGACATCTCTATGAAGAGATCAAATGGGAACATGCTGATAAGCATCCTTTACATTTAATGTGCAGATCCAATCCCTCAAAGAGTTAGAGAAGATTTAATGTGTGCTGGGGTGACTGTCTTGAATTTTTGTGAGGGAAGAAACAAGATGAGGAGGGATAGATCCAGAATTGTTAAACCCATCTGGTTCTTCTTCTTGGAAAGGGGAACTTCCTTGATATGCCTCAAAGAAAGAAAGTTGTGAATATCCTTCTGCAGGACTTGGCTCCACACTTGTGCTAAAAGAGGATGGTCAGAAGGAGAAGGATGGGGAAGTGGAAATCCCTCGAAAGCCCGAGTTCTCTGTTTCTTTCTGTACTGGCTTGGGCTCATTCTTGAGCTTTGTGTTTTCAGCCCATAAGATACGAAAGAAGAGGAATTAACTAAACCGCTCTTGCCTAGAGGAGATTTGAAAAATCTTCACAGACTGGCTGATTGAATAAACCAGATTTTTAGCTGCTTGACCTGAAGTATTTTTCTTATTTCATTTTTCATTTGTCGTAGGATGAAAAAGTACCAGCTACTCAAAGGGCAAATCAAGAATTTCGCATATTATCATCTTGGTTGAATTTGGCAGCTTGGATCCAAGCTTGTCTTCTCAAATCCTCCCCAAGGCACATTCCATAGAGGCGGTGCCGATGTGATGAATGGTGCAATCCCTTATGGCAGCTGCACTAGCTTCGCTTCTCTCAACCATGACCTAAAAGCCCATCTCTTTTCAGGCGGCAGGTAGTATTATTGGCGTTGAAATTAAGGTCGGATAAGCAGGAACTAAAAGAAGCTACCAATGGAGAACAAGGAGCTAGTTCATAGCGTTCCTGCAAATGTAACTTCCACAAAAGTTGCAAATCTATCATTTTGTCCAGTATTGAAGACCCTTATTGTATTGTATTGTATTTTATTTTATTTATATAGCGCACCGAGCCCTGAGGCAACTGGGCACATTTCTTAGGTACATATAGGAGCATAATTATATTTACAAATACAGGCAGAGAAAATCACATCGATTACAATTACAGGCATAGTAAATCATATCATTTGCAAGCCTAGATATGCATAGTACACAGCAGTAAGTATATACAGTACAGATAGCTAGTGAATTGAATCTTTATAGCTAAGCAGTTATAAATTGGATATGAAGAGGATTCGTTTTCATTCAGACAGAGCCAGGATTTGGCCATATGTCGGAATTTATGGATGGAGTGTTCTAGCCTGATGTTGGCAGGTAGTACATTCCAAGTTTTGGCTGCTAGGACTGGGAAGATTTTGCCTCCTGCTTTTTGCAGTTTGAACTTTGGTATGATGAGATAGTTGGAGTTGGAGGATCTTGTTTGTCTTAATGACGGTTGGAGTTTGAATTTGTCGGAGAGGTATTTAGGTGCTTGATCATGTATACATTTGTGTAAGAGGGAAAGAGTTATGAATTTGATTCTTTGATTGATTGAGAGCCAGTCAACTCTACGTCTGAGCTCTGAGATATGAGGTTTTCTGGGGAAGTTGGTGGCTGCTCTTTTTTAGTAGATCTGTAATTTATTTAGATTGTGCTGACTAGTGCCTGGGTACAGCACATTGCAGTAGTCTAGTTTGGTTAGAACTAGTGCCCTAGGCAGGGTGATGCAGTTTGCAGTCGTCAAATATCATGTAGATGTGACTTGTCTTAATGTTTATTTATGAATGTCCCAAATGCACAGAGTTAAATTCACAAAGGTGCGTTTTTACGGCATCAGTTGGGCTGGGGAGCCTATATTAGCTCCTGCTGGCTTTTGGTGTCAAGCTAACCATTCTCTTCTAGGATAGAAGCAGGAGGCAAATAGCTTCCAGCTCCCTTAAATGTCAAACCCTGTATTATATTTAGAGACATCTGAAGCAGCAGATAAGTTAAAAAAGTACTTTAAAATACATCCAATGAGTCCTTAGGATGTTTAGGGGAGGATCCACTGGTGCCCAGCAACTCGTCACATTTTTTCAACGGTACCGCAGTGGAACCCTGGGTTAGGCATTCTGATATTCAGACACACACACACACACCTTCCACACATGACATCACCCACTCACATTCAACAACGCACACAGAAGAGAAGACAGACACAACACACCTCCCTTCTTTCCCAAGCACACTCCCAGTCTACACATGTGCACCAAGAAAACACACAGCTACATACTCCAAACGCGCACACACACACATAGGTGTCCAGTTATAATGTTGACTGCAAAAAGACAAATGCATAAATGTCGGAAAAAAAAATGTTGGAAAAAATAAAAATGTGTTTTTTTTATTTGTATGTTTTTTTGGGGTCTAGCTAGTAAAAATAAACGGGGGGTTGGGAGGAACCTCCCCCCCCCATTAAAAAAAAAACACATTCGAAATTTTTATTTTCGACATTTTTGCAGTCGACATTTTTGCAGTCGACATTTTCACTATAAACCACACACATACATATCCCACACACATACACTTAATCACCCAACAACAGGGATTTCAACCATCTTCCATAACTTTCCATTTCATTGCCAGATTACCATCCTCTGGAAATAAGCCGCCCCACAAAAACACACCTGTCACATCTAGTACACGCGTACATACACCCAATACATGCACATCCAATCAAAGCACTAGAATATCTTCACATAACTTCCCAACAGTTGCTTAAACTCATCACCCTGCAATAACTTCACACCGCATCCAGGTACTTATGTACATTGAATAATGATGCACTGGCATATATTCACATCCAAATACATGCATGCACTCAACCACACTGTGGTCACCTCACATAACATCTGAATACTTGTGGTCATTTTTACGACTCTACCTTAATATCACAACACGTCCCAGAAATTGTATGCATTTAATGTACATTGCAATCCCTCTCCTCAACTGCAATAGATGTCAACAACAAAGAAGTGTGTGCATTTCGGTCATGGTATATTCCTTCTCCTCACCTCCAACAGATGCACAACACGTTCTTATCCCATAACGCAAATACCTCTGCTGCACTAAACTGCTCTCATATTCGTATCCGCAACCATCTATCCCAATAACATACCTAATTCTATACAATATTGATTAAACTTGCACACTATATACATTGTGGTAATCCAGACGTAGGACATACGGAACGGATAAGAGGGCATGTTTGAACTAGACAGTTTATTAAAAGGAATACCTACTCTTGGCCCCATGTCTATGTTATGTTAATTTATACCATGCACCGTTACCATTTGCATAGTCTCCAGGCACTCACATGGCTCTGTAAGAAAGAGGGCCGGGCCGGTTAGTGAGTGAGGAGGGATAGGATAGAGGCTTCTGTTGGTGCTTGTAGAACCAGAGGAAACTGGCGTCTGTGCGTGTCGGCTTTCTGGGTGTATTTGGATTGTGTGCACTGGGGCCATTGTGTTTGGAGGGGCAACGTCCAGTGTCTGGGCTGTTTGTTTGCAGCAATTTTAGTCTTTTGATGACTGTGCGTGTTTGTTGGAGGTAGGACTGGCCCGTTAGCTTGTGTGGAATATGTGTGGGGTATGCTAGAGAGGAGCCAGGATAGGTATTGGTTACTGAGGTGTGGTTGTTTTGTTGTTCGCACCAGGATCCAAACTATCAGTTGTTAGTCACATGTTTGTGGTGCTATTGTGACAGAAACCTGTTTTTGTGCTAATCACAGTGAGTTGAATAGCCAAGTTTTCAGCAGTTTTCTGAAGGTGAGATGGTCTTCCGTCGTTCCTATCTCCTACGGGATTGAGTTAGGTGTGAGAATGCGGTTCCTTTGAATTTCCTTTTTCCGTAGTGTTTTATTTCAATTTGGAGGTAGTTGCTTGATCTTAGGATTCTTCCTGGTTGGTAACGGTTGATTTTGGTTAGGAGGAATTCAACCCCCTTGTCCGTGTAGTGGGATTTGAAGTGAGTGTGTTTTTTTACTGCGAGCCAGTTTTAGGCTTCTCAGGGCTGGTGTGATGTGGTCTCTTCTGTTTAGTTTCGGGAGTATCCTTGCTGCAGTATTTAAGTTCATTGGAGTTTTTTAGTGAGCCGTTCTGTTATTCCAAGGTAGAGGCTGTTTGCGTAGTCGATGCATGATCATACTAAGAAGATGATTGAGAGGGTTCAGTGTGGGAAGGATAGGTAGGGTAAGATCCCTCTAATTAAACACAGGAGGTAGAAGCATTTCTTTGCTATTGTGTTGACTTCTGGTTCTAGTGAGAGTCCGTTGTCCAAGAGTATTCCCATGTTTTTTATCACAGCGGATGCTTTGGTTGGGTTTAGCTTGAGATTTTTGGTTGTCATCCAGGTGTGTATGTCTGTGTTGTTGAGGGTGTTGTGTTGAGGTTATCTTGAAGATGAGTTGGATATCATCTGCGTAGTTGTAGACGGTCAGTCCGTGGGTTCGAATGAGATTCATTTAGGAGGGGACATGTAAATATTGAAGAGGTGTCAGGAGAGACTAGGGGCCTCATTACACGGTAGGCGGAGGACCAAGCTTGGTCCATGCCGGTAAAATTGCAGCACCGCCTTGGTGGAAAGGGGAATTACCGCCCTATTCCAAGGTTGGCGGGGCGGTAATTCCCCCTTCCCCCATTGCCCTTCCCCATTCCCATTTTTGCCCCATAGGGCTCTATGGGAATGGGGAAGGCGCTAATTACGGTGCCGCAAATTGCGGTACCGTAATTAGCACCCTGGTCCCTTTGCGGGTTGGTTTTTAACGCCTGCTAAACAGCAAGCGTTAAAGTACCTACCCGCAAAGGGGCCTCGTAGTAAGGTGGTAAGGGTTAACGGTCACCGGTACCATTACCGGTGACCGTTAACCCTTACCGCCTTCCGTGTAATGAGGCCCTAGAACCTTATGTATGCCGCAGGAGATGTTTTTGGCGTTAGAAGTAAATGGCGGTAGGTAGGTTCTTTCAGTTCCGTTAGTGAGGAAAGATTTTATCCATTGTAGAGCAGAATCTTTTACTCTGCATTCCTCAAATCTCTAGATTAGTGTTGTGTGTCTGATTGTGTTGAAGGATGTTAATATGTCCAGTAGTATGAGGGCCGATCGGGGGCTGTTGTCTGCACTTATTTTTAGGTAGTCTGATATGGATAGAAGTGCTGATTCTGTTCCTCTGATGGGTCTGAAGCCGACTTGCAAGTGGTCTAGTATTCTGTTTGTTTCTACGTGGTTGAGTAAGATTTTGTAAATGTGGTTCTCCAATGGTTTCGTTGGGTAGGGTAGATTCGATATAGGTCTGTAGTTGGTGGTATCTTTCGCACTTCCCGTTTCATTTTGTAGGAGCGGCTTGATGTATGCTAATTTTAAAGTTATAGTTACTATTCCAGTGTTTAGGGGTTGGTTCAGGAAGTAAGATGCTGGGGTTCTGTGGTTGAGGATTTCTTTGTAGAGGCCTGGAGGGCATGGGTCATTGGGGGATCCGGCAAGGTTGGTGTCTTTTATTAGTGTGAGGAATTCCCTACACTAGAAAAAAAAACAGGTGCTCATCAGGACATCTTACAAAAATAAACCCTGTCCTCCATCAAAGCTATGCTAACCTACTATGTTCTACAACTATGTGTAAGGAAGGTATGGTATCAAAGTAAGACAGACACAAGTGATCACAGTTCAAGGGTTTTTATTGAACTTTATCAGGGGTGTGAAAAACGCTTATCTAAACCTAAATCTAAGATGGGAGAAAGCTACGACCATCTAATAATAATAATACAGTCCTAGTGGAGTCTAGTCAAATCAAAAGGGCATATACTAAAAAAACTATTGCCAATCCTTATCGCTATGCTACCAAATAGTGTGGGATAATGTTCACAAAAAGAAAGAAATGTTCACAAAATAAGTCAGGATGTTTAGGCCGTGGGCCTACATTCCCCACAGTTTTAGCATTGGAAAAGGCGGGTCACTCAAGCACAGCACACTCCTGAGCTTCTTTGGCACATTGTCATGAGTACTGGTTCCTGGAAGCTTTGCATTAGGTGGAGGATCCACCGATAACGTGCCATTATGTTCCCCTGCAGCGGTCAAGTCTTTTTGCTGCATTTCCTACTTCTACCCCCTAACCCCTCCCTCCGGTATGTTCCAACTCTAGGAGTATCTTCCACTCCGTTCCTGCTCGCTCTGTGACTTTGCTTTTGGTATTGATCCTGCTACGATAGTACCTTCCCTTGCCGACCTTGTCCTGCCTTTCTTTTTTGAATACTATTGTTTTCTTTGCCCTCCTTGATTAAAATTTCTGCCAATCTTCTTCCACTTGCTGGTCTCGAGTCTCGCCTTGTACTCCTCCCCCACCGGCGCTCTCTCCCCTCCCTTTCCGCCTTTGGTGTTTTCTGTTCATCCTTCTTTGGGCTTGTGCCGATATTGGGTGGTGCTCCATCCCCGCACAGTATCGGTACTCCCTTTCTCTTTTCATTTTGGTCTTTGGGCTTTTCTTTCTGTTCACCTGTTTGCCCTCCTTTACACGAGTATCAGCTGGCGGTGACATTTCCAGCCAGCAATGCCTTCTAGCTTGCTGTTACGCAGCGCTCTGTGTTACTTTGTTTCTTGGCTCGGTTTCGTCATTTTCCTCTTTCCTCGCAGTTTTCTCGGTGTGGGTTCCCTTACCTGCTTCCGAGGCTTCTCTCTCCTGGATTCTCTTGAATCCTTCCTCGCAGGACTTTCCCCCCTTATTTGTGTTCTGCCCTTCTTGGATACGACCACCCATCTAGTTCTGTGTTCCTGCTTATCGTACAGACCTTGCAGCTTCTTCTGGCTTCCTGCTGTCATCCAGAACTACTCTCGCCCTTTGTTTCCCCAGGAGCCTTTTTGCTACCTTCTCACCATCATGTCATCACATCTCCTAGTCACTCATCTAATTTCTGGAGACATTAGGCCACCGCTTCTCATCGTGGAGTCCTAGCCTGCTCCGAAATACCGATCAGGGTTTTTTTGTGCCTTTGGGCTTTTTCCCCTTCCGCGGCTTTGCAGGGAGTATGCCATTCTTGTTGGTACTGTTTCTCAGTCCAACAAAGGTGGCGAGTTCTTTGAACAGACCTTATCTCTTCAAGAAGGAGGGATTTCCGGAAGAAACCACAACTGCCTTGTCGGACTTAGAAAGCTCCACCAGCGACAGCGACGTAGAGACCCAGGTGAGACCCTCTAATAGTGACACACAAGGTCACAGTTTCTTTCACCAACATCAGTACCTTCTGTGCCGAAGTCTCTTTTGTATAAAGTCTCTACCCTCAGAGGACCAGATGTACCACAAAAAACAAAGAAAGGTTCCTTTCTCAATATTTACATAGGGCGATTTACTCTTCACCGTAGACCCCCCTCTGCCGGGCTGCAACCTTTCTTTCACCATTAGCCTCCCTCAGTCTGGTTCAGACCAACTTCAATTTTTAGGCTTCCCTCAGTCGGGTTCACATTTGCCACAACAATCTTCTCGGGTGTGTTAGTGTTCATCCAGGATCCCCGTCTTCTGGACTCAAACCCCCTTTCTACATTTAGTCCCCCTCTACCAGGCTCAGACCAATTTCAGTTTGCATACAATCGAAGACTTTCGAATGTGTATGGAATTTAACGTAATCCGCTGAAGGGCCACTTCGATTTCCCAGTTAAATAATTCTTCCTCGCTCGGGGGGGCCACCAAATAGTGACCTTCGAGTGAGCACCCACGTGGCACCGGACCACTCTGTATCTGGTACCTATCTTGGTTTCACAGAGTTCAATTGTATACAAGTTCTCCTTCTTCATACAATGTTGACGCTTGTAAACTTGAGCATAACACAGTACAGTCTGCTATCAGTTCCTCCTACTCCCCGGCTGTGTTGAACTGGTTGGCATTACTTTGCTGTCAGAGTCACAGACATTACTATAGTGGAAATCGCTTCTCCCCGCTGTGGCTGTCAAAGCTTCAATTACTGGTCCTTTATTTCTTTTCCTTGAGGCTTCTTGAAAGTCATGATTTGTTGAAAAGGTCAAGGGTAATTCCCTCCTTGTCGTCCTCTCTGATCTCGCCGCCTTTCTCCTCGATTTAAACGGCCATCTCAGAATCGCTGCTTCCTCGTGCGTTTTCCCTTGCTCGGAGTGTGCTTTTGTGCTCCGCCTTTTATCCATGTGGGGAAGTGTGATGGAAGTCAGGTATGTGTAATTATCAGTAATTGCCTGACTCTGCCTGACCCTTGTGTTAGGACATGTCAGGTATACGACTCTGGTGTTAGTCCTTTGTCGTTCACGATGAATTGTCCGTGAGAAAGTTTTCGTGTCGGAAAAAGGGGTGGGGGAGTTGAGTTTCTAGGTATTCTAGCTGGTAGGATGGGGAAAATGTGTTATAAGGAAGGGGATTCTGCGTCTCACCCTTCGGTGTCCCTCTCTCCGAAGACCCCCATTCAGGTGATCCTACCGCACTGGTCCACCCCCTGGAACTGGTTGCAATAGCAATGGCCATGTCCTGGCCACCTGGATGACAGCTCCTCGCGAACTAGCGGATGAGACACCTTCAGGTTTCTCACATATGAATGAGAAAAAGAAAGACTATGTTTTACCTTAGCATAAGGGTTACTCCCCTTGGGAAAATTAATGATGGCTGGTTTCTGACCCCCACCCACAGTGTTCTCAATCTCTTCCAGCTCCTGGCTTTGTAGGCTGCTCACAAAAATCCAAATCAGCAAAATAAATGTCTCCCAGCTTTAGTTAACACAACGTCCTTGTCAGGCAGTTTGACTAGTTCCCAAAGTATCCCTTCTGCTGGGATGTTTTCTCCTGAGCTGGGTAGGTCGATATTCACCACAAAACAAACAAAATTTGGTCTTTGGTGCTCCGGTACTGTTCAGAGTTGTAATTTTTGTAATGATTACTATTTTTGTTTTAGGTAGGCTACGGGCCCTCTTCGTCCTGTTTTTTTAAATCTCTTTTCTCATCCCCATGTGGTGTATCCTATCTCTCAGCTTCGGCTGGGCCACAGGCCTGCGTAGCAGTGTTGTATCTATCCCTTCTTCCACCCCTTTTTTGGGTATCTGCTTTCTCAGCCCATCACAGGTTATGGGCTCCTTCTGCGCAGCTTGATACATTTTGGCCACCCCTTCGTAGGATCTTCATCTTTTCAGCCCCAGGAGGGCTACGGGCTTGTTCAGCCCTGTCTGATGTCAGCCTCACCACCATCCAACCAGTCCCTCTCTGCAGCCCGTACCTTCTTTCCAGCAGTGGGACTTGGTATCAAAGTCTGATTCTCTGGCCCTTGTGGGTCAGTGTGCCCCACAGTTCTTCTGTCTGCGTGATCAGCGGTTCGGGTTTTCCTTCTCCGAATGCAACAGGACCCGGGTACTTTCCATTGCTTCTGTGCTCGCTTCCTACCTCCGCATCACCTTGCTGGTTGGTGTGTCTGCCTTACTCAAAGGGGCAGGGTTCCTCATAGAGCTGTCTATCTCCACCTTGTGAACCTCGGTCCTTCATCAGTGGGACCACCTTCCTTCCCTGTGTGGGTCAGTGTTCTGCTTTCTCCAGGGGATTCTATGGCCGGCAGGATAGCTAAGGGGCCATGTTTTGTCTTGGAAGTAAGATAACAGAGCGCAACAAATTTAGAGACTGGTATCCGGTATTAAGCGCGCTGTAAATGATTAATTCTCTCTCTCTTGGTTGGTTTAATGCTGGCCTGAAGTTACTTCCTGATGCGAAGAAGAGCATTCCATTGGTCATCGGTTTCTCAAAGAGTTGGTAATGAGTACAGGTGAGTAACCAGGCCTTCCACTTTGAAGTGGTCCTGTGAATTATTAACATGTTCTATTTCCATATAACCAACAAACATTGGAGTATTGGAATGGGAGGTAGGTGTTGTGGAACTGTTAGGGAGAATTCTCAAGAATGTGCTAATTTCCCTTACCTTTTGAGACCCCCAGCAACTTTGCTGGATTTCTAGGATTTAAATTTTTACCTGGAAAGAGTGTGAGCCTTTTTTCCCACTCTTTCATGTATTTTGATATGTGTTTTACTTTTGTGTTCTTTGGATATGGAGTTTTAAACAACTCCATGGGCATCATCTTTTTCTTGTGTGTCACACAGCACCCTCAGTTCAGTGGCACAGGGGTGTCTTTCAGACTCCCCAAGGTTTAAATACCTTCTCTGGGACTGACTAACGTCTCCAAGAGCATGTAAAGTTAAATTGACTTTGATAGTCTCTTTAAGTTCATAGACCCAGCACACACCATCTTCCTATAGAGTGCTGGAGGGTTTGCCTAGCATCCCCTGTGTCTAAACACTCAGGTAACAGTCAAATGTTACCCTTTCCTTTTGAAATGGCCGGTGGCAATGGTTTTAGAACGAATTACCATGATTGTTCCCGACCGCGAACACCAGTAGCTAAAAATCGGGTCAGCCATGTTTTTCAATATGGCGCCCATGACCCCTCTGTAAAAACAGACTCTGGTCATCTTTTTTCCCTGTTTCTTTTAGGAAAGGTCCTCTGCGTGCCAAACCAGGTTTGGTCCCTTTGTTCTATGCCCTTTGGCGGCCTTCAGTGCTGAAGCCCTCCTCTGGCGCCTGAGTGTCTGGGGGTGGACAAGAAGTATGTTGTGGGTGGAGATGGGTGGGAATGGGAGGAAAATCCTATAGATTTCACTTAGCAATGTGCGTTAAATGGGTGGGACACATAGCCAAACTACATAAATCCATCCTCATATATCGTCTGCATTCAATAGCATTACAAAACTGCATTCAAAACTCCTATTTCAAGCTCTTATGTTAATGCCTATAGTTTCGGCTTTATAGGTAGCGCTTTCAGTGCCTGAGGCGTAGACAAGGTAAGGCCTGAGTGGGCAAGGCCCACCCAAAATCCGTACAGATGTTAATGTCCTTGCGGTGGGCCCAACAACATTATCTTCAGGCCCCACTTGTTAGACGATACTGGCTACGGCTCTGTTCATCACCACCTAATAGTCCAAACTAAAAATGAAAGACCTTGGGTCTCATTAAGTGTTCTTTGTTATTTGATAGTAAATCTCGGCTTAGCACAGGATTAAGAGTAGTGGAAAGCGGTGTAAATACCCATTTGTGATAAAATTAGTGCAAGCAGCAATTCCAAGTGTATTTATCTTAAAGTGGCAGATCTTGCCTGCAGCCTCAAGCTGGAGGTAAATCCTCCACTTCAAGGTCAAACTCGTTACTAAAAATGGAATAATTCCAGTACCACCAAAAAAGGTTTTGGTAACTGAACTACTGCCACTTTTTTATCACCCCACCAAACTCATGATGACGCCCCTTAGGTATTTCACAAAGGAAACATCTTCTTAAAATTGGAGATAAAATTCAGCTTTAGGAAATGTCAAGTAATGGAAGCACTTCGTGCTGTACAGAATCCGGATATGACCTGCGGGGGCAGAGCTTCACAGTGTTGCTACCTATTGGAGGGGAGCCAAAAGGTACACAATGGGCCTCATTCCGAGGCTGGCGGTAAGGGTTAACGGTCACTGTTAATGGCAACGGTGACCGTTAACACTTACCACCATATTCCGAGTTCCCTTTTGCGGGTTGGCATTTAACGCCTGCTTTTAGCAGGCGTTAAAAATCCAACCCGCAATGGGACCTTGGAGTAAATTACGGCACCGTAATTTACGGTGCCGTAATTTACTCCTTCCCCATTCCCATTGAGCCCTATGGGGGCAGGAATGGGGATGGGGAACCGGTATGATGAATGGGGAATTACCGGTCCCTCCAACCTTGGAATGGACCGGTAATTACTCCATTCACCATGCCGGATTTCCATGGAGTAAATAGCTCCATGGTTGCTTACCATGGTGCTCTTTACTCCATGGATAGCGCCAGCCTCGGAATGAGGCCCAATGAGACTAATAGAGTAATCAAGCGATTGCAGTTTTTAGGTTTTGTACATGCTTTGATGTTGTAACAAGGATTCCCAGCCTATCAAAGGGAAATATGCAATGGCATGCAATTCTATAAACAATCCTATGATGAAGAAAAGCGGCTCTTCCAAAACCCACAATCTTAATTAGGACTCGTCTTCTCTGTAAGTTCCCATGTTTGTCTTCGACAGTCACCACAGCTTCTTGCACCTTCATAGCTTCTGTTAGCTCTTAAATGCCCTGCTCCATACTTTTACAGCTCAAAAAGGGAAACCCTGACTCCTTTCAGTCCTCTAGGCGTGTCAGTATTGTAGAATTTTCTAAAAAACCTTCTTTAGATGATTGGCTATGCAGGCTTTCTAGGGTCCCATACCACAAGTTTAATCCTAGGGCCCCATCCTGCCTATAGACGGGTCAGCAGAAATAGCCAGTACAGAGAGAGGATAGGAATCCCTTGCAGCATTTCATGTCCAGGGACCCCTTCTGTTCTCGTCCCTTCTCACCCCTAGTCTTATTGGATCTTCTCTGGCCCACTCTCGTTCCATGCCCATTTTCTGGTCCTGCCTAGGGTGACTTGGTGAGCTGGAACCTTCCTGTTTTATCTAACTGAAGGACTAATCTACCCAATTACCCCATTCTAATACCTTCTTTATTCCACTGGATCCAGCTGCGTCCCTTGGTTTCACCCCTCCATCCTCACTCCTTATATTACTACCTCTAGACCACCAACTTTTAATCCTGATATTAGTATCTTAAGCTTCCTCCCCCTCATTAACACTTGATGCTACCACCTCATCTTTCCTCACTGGTTTAAGAACCTTGGGATTACCACTTTCCCCTCCTGATGACACCACCACCTCTTCTCAGCCTTATCAGCTCATTCTCTGCACTGCTGCCCTCTATCCAGCATTCTCAGCTCCAAACCTCCAAACTCAAGCCTCTTCCTGAGGCTCACACTAAGTGACTGGGGTCTATGATTGATATAGGGATGTGCTCCCCCGCCCTTGGTTCGACTGTCTCCAAGTGTCTACAGCTGTGTTTGGTAAATTGACCAGCTGAGATTGGCTGCTTGAGCCTATAAGCCTATAAGGACCGGACCAAGTCTTGCTTAGGTTTGGCAGACAACACATTCCTTCCTGTTGGTTCCCAGTGCATGAGATGGCAGATGGAAAAGCTCTTGGTAAACTTTAACCGCTCTTCGAATGTATAAAATGCTAGTTCACAGACAACTTGCCATTTTGCAACCACGGCAAGCTAATGGTCTGCAGGAAAGAAAAGGATCAACAAGATTGTATTACTCACGGTTAAGCCTGTAGACAGACGTTTGTGAAATACCAACATGATTATTAACATGTACTTGTGAAGCTGGCAAAGTGCCCACATTTGGGAGATTTTGCAGCACCTTCCTGGGGCTATACTCAGGGGTTCTCTGATGACACGATAAAAACACAACCGAAAAAGGGGCACACACCAGGCAAGAAGCAACACTGCTTACTACAGCTAGGCAAGCACAGATCAAACAGAACAGTGGAATAGATCTGATTGATGAGAGCTGATATCTGAATGCTCTGCGAACATTCGCTTTATACCATAAAACACAATGATCAGTACTCACTGAAACACTTGCAATTTGGTATGTACACATTTTCCATGTTTCCCAGAAATGTCATCGGCTAGTCTACATCAGATCCTTACTGCCAATCGTATGTTAGTAAAATACGATTGGAGCAAACAGTTTTAACAATATCCCAACACATCACCTCCCCATGTGGCGCCACTTCGATTCTCAGCCCACTCCGGAGCAATTAGCAATTAGTAACATAACATTTGTGCTGACCGCTGGAACTTTAATACACTGCCATTGGTCAGCACCATTGAGAACGGGACTCTGTGACTCTGGTGAGAAAGGAGACATTCACACAACACCTGCTTCATGGCGACCTTCGAAGCCCTGTGGTGGATACTCTGAAGAATGCCCACGTCCCGAGAGAACAGTGACTTACCATTTGATTGTTTCTTACAGTAATGCCACTTTGTGCAGTGTCCCTTTCCCACAGCCAGCTGCAAACAGGCACACATGTCCATGTGACTCGTACACTGGCTCAGATCCATTTCCCTTCCACCCTGTGTGACTGCTGGATTGGCTGACTGCCCTGTAATTACATTACCCAGTGTTGTTCTAGCTGCTTCGATTTGTCTGTGACAAGCAGCTTGTGCTCCACCTCCCTCCTCTCTGGCTCCCGGAGTGCTGGTCATGTGTTTCAGAGCGGGTTTCCCAGGTTGGGTTGAGCCCGCCCTCAGGGTTTCCCCCACTGAATGTGTTTACCAAGGATATTTTCTTTCTCCAAATCTTGTTCTATTTCTATAAAGATCACTTGGGCTGACTGTACTGGATGCATCTCTACCCTTGCCCTTCCCAGCGAGGCTTTGTGTACTCTTGGTGTTACCCCCCCCAGCAGGTGCCTCATCGCCCCTTCTTTACATTTGATGGTGGTAGGTCCGTCCCCCAATCTGGCACTGAATGAGCACCTTTAGTACAGGGGCATAAACTAACTTCCATGCTACAAAAGATTCTGCTACAAGTATGAAGTGGGTGAGGTTCACTGCTTCTGGAACGGTGAATTGGTTTTCTCTCTAGGAGAACAAGTTACTTACCAACTGTAAAGTTATTTCGACTGGATGTTCCTCCCACATATTCCTCATTTTATGATATTCGATATCGCCAGCTTCGCTGCTTCGGAAAAAAATTTCAGCAGAGGGTGCTGTGCTCGAGGTCGTGGCGTAGATTGTCCCTCGACGGACTCCGAACCTTGTTGACGTCACTGATGGCATAAATAGCTTGAGCCGCGCCCGTTGGCTTCAGTTCTATTTTTTCGATGAAATATTGGAGGAACACCCAGGCGTGCCTCATGACTGATGCACTCTTCGTGAGAGAAAAGGTTAAGAAAACGCAAACTGTACTGCGGGGTAGGTTGGGAGGGTCGATGAGGAATACGTGGGAGGAACATCCAGTCGAAAGAATGTTACAGTTGATAAGTAACTTGTTCTTTGAATGGATTGTGTCCTCATCTTATGATAGACTCCCATAGCAGTGGCAATTTTGGAGGTGGGAGTACTGGATACTGTTTTCATGGACGGAATGAAGTACCGCCTTGGCAAATAACCCCTCATTGGAGGAATAAGAATCTAAGCAATAATGCTTAATGAAGGTATGCATTGATTTCCATGTTGCAGCTGAACAAATATCTGCTGCAGAGACTCCCCTCTTCAGAGCCGCAGAAATAGCCATCCCACTAGTGGAATTGGCTCGAAGCCCATCTGGGGGGTCCTTTCCCGCCAATCTGTAGCATTCAATTATAGCCAGAATGATCCAGCGGGATATGGTTTGTTTTGTCACCGATAATCCCAATTTATGACCTGTATAACCTACAAAGAGTTGGTCATCTTGACGTAATTTTGACATTCTTGAAATGTAAAAACTGAGAGTCCTTTTGGGGGTCCAGTCACTGGCGTAACAGGGGCCCCCGCAACCCCCGCGGTGCGGGGGCCCCGCCAGCACATGTCCTGGGAGGGGGCCCCCCTGGAGAAAAAACAAAAAATATATTTATTTTTTTCAAAAACATTATTTTTTAATTTACTCTGCATTCATAAAGAGATGATTTCTGTAACAGAAATCATTTCTTTATGAAGGCAATGACTACGAAAAGAAACATTCTTTTTGAAGTCCGAGGGCTCTGCCCCCCCATGGCATGGAAGACCCTAGGCTGGAGGTCTTCATGTCATGGGGTGGGGGGAGCCCTATGACTTAAAAAAGAAATAGTTTATTTTTGAAGTCACTCTGCCTTCCCAAAGAAATTATTGCCGTTATGGTTCGGTCCTTAATGGAAATAATTTCTTTATGAAGTCAGAGTGACTTCAAAAAGAAACAATGGGCCTCATTACGGGTTTGGCGGTAACTGTGCCGGTGCTACCGGCAGGTTGCTGCCAGACCTGTAATGATTTACCGGTGCCCGACTTCCCGGAACACGGGGGGATTACAAGCCCGGCGTACCGGGAAGTCAGGCGCCGGCAAATGGTAAATCCCCATTTCCATTGGATTCTATGGGAATGGGGTCCACGGAAGCACCAGCACCATTAACAACGGTGCCGATGCTTCTGCGAAAAAACTGCGGGTGTGTGCCATTCCGCCTGGCAGGTCTTGTCTGACCTGCCGGGCGGGATAGCAACCACCCGCAGAGCTTTAACATGCTTACCGGCACCGTTGTTTCCAGACTGGCATAGTATTAGGGCTCCCCTCTACCCCATGCTGTGTGTTTGAGTGTATGGTGAAAGGGTGCACACTTAAATGTATGGCTGACTGCCTGGATGTGCCTGTATGGTGAAAGGGTGCAAATTTAAATGTATGGATGGCTGCTTGGGTGTCCCTGTACGGTGAAAGAATGCACACTTAAATGTATGGATGGCTGGGTGTGCGTGTGTGTATATGGTGAATGGTGTGTGTGCTTGCGTTCAGGGGCGCAACAAATCCACATTTCGGGGGGCTAACCCTTCAAATGTTGGGAGAGGCACTAACTTCATGGGCAGTGAGGGAGGGGCAAACTTATTTGTTTGGGGCATCTCATTTCTTTACACATTTTAATAAGACTATTCTAGTGCAGCTTCAATGTTACAAGCAGTTAACTCTCTCCTTTAAGGTTGAAAGCACCCACTTACGGACTGCTGTGAGAATGAGAGGTCTCCTGCTGCCTCCCTACCTTTCCAATCACTCCCCTGGCATGTGAGTATTAAACTCACATCACAATTTCAATTGCCTAAAAAATGTGGCATTTGAATGCAGGTAGTAACAGTGAAATGCTTTATGTTAGTAATTGCTGGGCTCTAACAGCAAAACCCAGGTGCCATTTAACATATGTGTTCTGTTCTAAGAGGGCGCTAGAGAGCCATCCAAGATGGCTGCCTCCTAGAGAGCTCTGTGTGGCTCTCCATTAATCCTGCGACATCCTTCCCTCTGCGGTGTCCGTTTCTCCCACAACTACAGCCAGGTGCATTCAGGAGGCGCCGACGAACATTTTAAGCCCAAAATCGTCTTTGGCGGCAGAGCAGCGGCCGAGTCCCGGCCTGGCCAGCAAGGCCTGCGGTTCACGCCGGCAGTGAGCCTGGGACGGAGGAGGGCATCGAGAGAGAGGTGCAAGAGCTCCCCATCAAAGCTCGAGCGGCGGCGTCGGTGTAACACCCGACACCCAGAGCCAGCGGAGACCCGTGGGAGTGTGGAGCTGGGCCGCATCAAGCAGCGGGTAGACGTGCGCGCCGGAGGCGCCAAGAGACACACAGTCTCCGTCCCTGCAACAGCCAACACTGTCAAACCCCACGGCCGCCGAGAAACAGTGCCCAGATCAGAGACCCTCAGCACCCCATAGCATACAGCAGAACGGCAGGCATAGGAGACCCGGGCTAACAGTATCACCTCTAGGGGTTTGGCTACGACACATGGCCATACGGGCCCCATCGATCGGCGACACAACTCGTCACACCGAGGCCCGGCAAAAGCCGGCAGCTCACAACCAGAATACCTGCAGCCTGAGGAGCACAGCGACCCCGTCTGAGAACCTCAGAGGACGCCTCCGCAACCCGGCGTTACAAACCCTCTAGCAGAGGCAGACGCTCCTCACAAGAACAGTACTAACCCGCGTAACACAAGAGGTCCTAACCCCCGAGCTAACCCCATACTCAAGTGTCTCTGCAGTGAAGGGAGTGGACTGCTAGAGCTTGCTCTGCAAATCAAGAAAAAAAAAAAAGCCACCTCACCAGGAATTCACTCCAAACCTCCCCCAAATAGCAACCCGACGCCGACTCAGCTACTACCCTATCGCAGCCACCATAACGAAAGCAATAGGCGTCACGCAATCACCAGTGTTTGACCACCAGTTATCCGCCTGTTCCATTTTCGAGTGCTCAGAAGCAGAAGATAGTTTAAAATGGGGAAATTAGACAAATCCCAAAAGAAACTGAACTTTGAGTCTGGCTCCACCAGCAAACCGCATTCCGAAGCGAGCGGAGCAGCGTCACCAACACCCACTATGTCCCTGCCAGAAGAGCAATTACCAAGTTTCGATATCAGGGAAATTCTGATGGACCTCAAAGCTGGAATTGGCGACTTAGGCAGTAAACTCGACAACCTATCATCTAAAGTAGACCTGCTCCAACATCGCCTCGACAAGCACGCCGATAGGTTAGATACAGTGGAGCAACGAGTATCCGACCTGGATGATGGCGCAACAGGCCTTACCACACGAGTCACCGCCCTCGTTTCCCAGATGAAAGCAGTCTGCGCCAAGAAAGAAGACTTAGAGGGACGCTCACGAAGGAATAACATCAGAATCATCGGAATCAGAGAACAACAACTCCAAACGAAAATGGAGGACCTTGTCGAACAGATCTGCATAGACCTCTTCGGGAAAGAGCTTCTCTCCAAATTGTTTGTAGTTGAACAAGCCCACAGAATTCCGAACACCAGACCAATCCCAGGCGCAAATCCACGGCCGATTATTGCAAAACTATTAAACTATAAAGATAGAGATGCGATACTCAAGGCAGCCAGAGAAAAAGGGAAACTTCAATATGACGGAGACCCAATCCAGTTCTTCCCAGATTTCTCCCCTACCGTTCAAACACTGAGGCGCTCTTTCACGACAGTTAAGAGAAGGCTGCAAGACAACCAGATACTTTACTCAATGCTCTACCCAGCAAAGCTTCGCATTCAACATGAAGGGAAAGCCCTCTTCTTCCACACACCTGAGGAAGCCAGCGACTACCTTGATCACGCCGGCTGCAGATCCGCCGCTAATAACCCCAGACCGCAGCGTGAACACCAAAGACGCAGAGAACCGCCATAACGTTCGACCCAGGCACCCAAGGGAACAGGATTCATACCCCCGGCACCAATGCATAAACCTAATACCGCAGAGACTCACTCCCAGTGCGTTGGAGAGCCACCCTCCCCTCTCGTGAGGCACAAGTGCCCCAAGCACAGCAACCCTTATAGTTTAGTTATGAAGAGGGAACCTCGCGGGTCAGTTGGGGGTTTCCCGCGCGCGGGAGGGAAGTCACAGTTGCCACACCACCTCCAGTTGAGGTGCGCATCCTCACCTTCGTTTAGCCGTGAGGAGAGGCCAAGTTTTGCGCCACCAGTTCCACGCCGTCCTCCGACCCTGCATCCCCTCCGCTCGCCACCACCTCTATCTCACCGTCCATCCACCGAACCTCCTGGCAAGACCATAGGGAACAAAAAACGAATCAATGCAGACCCTGACCCGTTCCATTCAAAATCATAACCTGGAACATAAGAGGAGGCAACATCCCATCTAAAACTAGGAAAATCCTCCAGTACCTTAGAAGACATCGAAGTCGACGTTGCCATGCTTCAAGAAACTCACTTACTCCCAGGGAAGGATCATCAGTGGGCCAAGAGCTGGGGTTGCCATAGATACTTCTCCTCGTACTCATCTTACTCCAGAGGAGTCGCGATCTTAATACACAAGAAGATCAGCTTCCGGCTTGTCCACACCACAAAAGACAACGAAGGGAGAACTCTCCTTGTGAGCGGCATTATAGCAGGCCAGAAAATCACCTTTGTTAACTCGTACGCACCAAACATAGACGGCCCCGACAACTTCAGCTGGGTACTATCCCGTCTATCATCCCAAGAACCTGCGACCATAATCTGGGGCGGAGACATGAATACAGTGCTGGACCCGGTGAGAGACAGATCAAGAGCAACCCCACAACCTCCATCCAAAGCCAGCCTTCAAATAAAAGAAATCTGCAAGGCATTCAATCTGAAGGATGCCTGGAGAACGTCTAAAGGGGAGCTGCGTGAATACACTTTCCATTCCGCCGTACACAACTCGTACACAACTCGAGTTCCAGGATCGACTATCTGTTCACCACTGTGAACGGCCCATGGACCAGCGGCACATGCGATATCCATCCAAGAACTCTCTCAGACCACTCCCCGGTAACCCTCGTTCTAAACCCAGCACACCCAAAACCCCCCCTACAACGGTGGCGTTTCAAAACCGGCTCAATGCGGGATGAGGTATTCGCTGCCGAACTAAGAGAAGAGATCGCGTTGTTCCTCGAAGTCAACACAGGATCTGTGGCCTCACCCAGCACACTGTGGGAAACTCTAAAGTGTTTCGTCAGAGGGGTCTGCCACGCCAAAGAAAATGTCATATTGAAACTCATACGGCGGGAGCTGACAACCTGTGAAGAGAAACTAAAACAACTTGAACTCCAGCGCTCCAACATAACCAACCCGAACATACCAGTCACCCTGAGGGAAGAGCTACAAAAATTCAGTAACGCAGCGGATCGAGAAGTGAAATTCCTAAATCGCAACAGTCTAGTCAGACAATACGGCGAAGGTCAAAGACCGGGCGCCCTCCTGGCAAACCTGGTCAAGGCACACAACAAACTATCGCCAATAGAAAGGATTCGGATCAGGCAGGGACACTTCGTCCACACTGACGAAGATATAGCGGAGGAATTCAGGCTCTTCTATCAGGACCTATACAGCAACAGTCACAACAGTGACCCACAAGTCTCGTTGGAGTACCTCGAAGATGCAGAGTTGTACTGGGTCGAGCACTCCCTGCGGGAACCACTGAACGACCTAATCACACAAGAGGAGATCACAGAAGCTATCAAAACCCTCCCTAGCTCAAAAGCTCCTGGCCCAGATGGCCTAACAGGGGAATTCTACAAAGCCTTCGCCACCACCCTCGCCCCCCTTCTGGCGGCAGTATATGCCGAGGCACTAGAAAAAGCGACTCTCCCCCACTCCTCCCGTGAAGCCAACGTCATCCTCCTGCATAAGCCAGGCAAGCCACCAGAGGACTGTGCATCGTACAGGCCCATTTCCCTCCTCAATCTCGACAACAAAATACTCGCAAAGGTGCTTACCAACAGGCTACTACCATTGATGCCCACCCTCGTCCTGGCAGATCAGGCAGGCTTCATCCCAGGCCGCAACACGACCTTCGGCATCAGGAGGCTGTTCAGCGTCATTGAAGCACTAGACCCCTCAACTCAAGCAATAGCGGTCCTCCTCGACGCCGAAAAGGCATTCGACTCGGTGGAATGGCCGTTTATGTTCGCTGTACTCACCAGAATGGGTCTGGGAGCCCGCTTTATCAAACTAGTATCGTTATTGTACAACGAGCCGCGCTCCAACATCATCATAGGTACGGCAAAATCGGCTCCAGTGATACTCCAGCGGGGCACCGGACAAGGCTGTCCACTCTCAGCATTGATCTTCGCCCTGGTGATGGAACCGCTGGCCTCCATCCTAAGAGAACATTGACAACGAAGAGGACTCGTTATTGGACCACACAAGCTCATCATATCCCTCTACGCGGACGACGTGGTCCTGTTTGTTCGCGATCCCGAAGAGAACCTGAACCCAGTCATGAGGGAAGTAATCAAATTTGGAACAGCCTCCGGCCTGAAAATCAATCAATCAAAGTCCATCATATTCCCGCTGACCCCAGCCACCAAACCCTTCGAAGATGACTTCCAATTCACATGGAAAACGTCCAATGTCCGATACCTGGGAATCCAAATGTCCCTGAGCTACCACGAGGTGTTCTGCAACAATTACGAAGAGGTGACCAAGTCCCTCCAGGAAAAAGTGACAAGATGGAAGACCCTACCACTAACGCTCTGGGGAAGAGCTTGCCTGGTCAAGATGGTGATCCTACCAAAATTACTCTACCTGTTTACCAATATTCCAATATTCCTTCCTCAAACTTATCTGAAAAGACTAAAAAGCATGGTCCTCGAACTACTATGGGCAGACAAACCGGCCAGAGTGGCATATGCAACACTAACACTTCCAGTGGCGAGCGGTGGCCTCGCCCTCCCAGACCTGGAAAAGTACTTTTGGGCAGCGCAAGCGCAATTTCTCAGTCACTGGTATGCCTCCCACACAATCAGACCTCACGTTCAGGTGGAACGGGCGCTAGCAACACCGAACCTGTTAACCGCAGTCATCTTCAGTCAAATTCCCGTTCCCAACTACACCATGAACGTAATGCTCTAAACATATAGAGTTTGGCTGAGATTGGCCCAAAGGTACGGGGTAAAAACGAGAAACTCTCCCCTGTTGCCCGTTAAATTCTTTCCAGGAGTTCCGCTTACGTCTGAAAAAGTATTTCATCAGTGGGCCGATAAACTGAAAATTGAGACTCTGGGGGATCTCTTCACAGAAGACGGCTTTATAACTCCGCAACAAGCAAAATCGAAAGGCGGCAACACTGCACTCGATGTATTCCTCTATTTTAGGACCCGATACACGTTTCAAGCGCTCCTGCCGGACTTCCCACGTCAGCCACAGACCTGGCAATTACTACACAACGCCATTCAAGCACAAGGCGAAGGCAAGCTGGTGTCACAAATCTACAAAGCTATTATTACTGATACATCACCTAAACTCTACCAAGCAAAGATCAGATGGGAAAGGTCCCTGCACAGTACAATATCAGAGGAGGACTGGACCTGCATCCTGAAGCAGACTCAAAAAATCGCCCAAAACTCACGCTTTAAACTAATCCATTTTAACTTTCTACACCAGACCTATTACACACCTGCGAAAGCAAACAAGCATCACCCTGAAACAGCTGCAAAATGTGAAAGATGTGGAGAACATTCAGCAGACTTCGTCCATTTGGCATGGGACTGCCCCGAAAGAACACCGTTCTGGAATCATGTCTTGGAGACAACAGCAGCAATAGTGGGAGAGGCGATACAACCGAGCCGGACAGCGGCCTTGCTGGGTATGACAAGGCTGCTCTTTGCCCCGACAAGGAAACTGACGGGACTTCTGCTGACACTGGCCCGGAGGAGAGTGGCCATGTCCTGGGGCCGAGGCCCCCCCCATCGTTCATCGCCTGGCGCAAAGACATCCTTTATTGCCAAGATGTAGAAACAGACTTTGTCAAACAACTTCCCCTACATGCCCGCCCTCCAGACATCTGGGGTCCGCTGATAACATTCTTGCTAAAAGAATCAGAGGAGGACTCTACCAGCCAACCAGATGCCTCAGACACAGGAGAAAGGTCACAGTGAAGGCACAGAACTAGCAGCACCATTTCCATGCTACATCGACCTGGAATCAGGACGGCACAAACAGATGAACTATGGGCCGAGCAGGGGGGTGGGAGGGGGAGGGGGAGGGGGAGGGGGAGGATGGGTGGGTGGGACACGGCGCAGAGTTAAGTCCACCCTAATGTGGGTGTGTATTTGTTCTTATGTCTTTATAGAATAATACAAAAACCAAAAATAAAGGTTTTAAAAAAAAAATATGTGTCCTGTTCTGTCTGGTGGCCACTGCTGTGAAGGTCGACCAGGTTGAGTCAACATAGCCCAAAATTTCAGGAGGATGGGGGAGGGAGTGCTGAATCCCAGTCAACTCAATGGTGTTGCACCAATACTTGCATTTAATGCCTTGATTACTCATTACTCATAGCCCTATTCTTCCTCGTCCCAGTGTGTATGAGACAGTACTTGTGTATGAGGCAGTGTGCCTTATACACAAGTACTGGGATGAGGTAGAGATACATGGAGGTAATGTCTGACTTAGCTACCTATAATGATCATTACTCCTAGTCCCACTTTTCCTCATCCCAGTACCTACCTATGAGGCAAAGAGACTCATACGTAAGCTCTGGGACAAGGAAGAGGGACGTGGAGGTAATTCTGGGCCCAGGAGCTGAGTTTGGAGGTTGGGGTAGGGTTGGGAGGGAGAGGGGATGTGTTGGGGGGCAGGATTGTGCAACAAATCATAAAGGCTGTCCATGTCCAGGCTAATCAGGCATGATATATGTTATTAGTGGCTAGAGAGGCATTTTGGCGTAGCCAGTCTAGTCATTCCTAAGTTTGTATGACTTTTTTTAACTGGGCATTTCTGTTAAAGCAGTCCTGCTGAGAGAATTACCTGGCTAGACTGCCATTTGGGTGCTGCCAGTCTAGCCGCTTCTTACTGCGGTTTTGTATATTTTTCTGGGCATATGTGATCAAATGATATGATATAAGTAATTTATAACGCGCCTGAACACAAGTGTTACTGGGTGCAACAAGACTAGGGCGGGAAAATAGAGGGAGGACAAGACAAACAATCTTACTAGGCCTTGTGTCATTCAGATCATGCAAGTGCAAGAACGAGAAGTGCAAGGGGAAAAAAGGGGGGAAGTGCAAGGGAAAGGAGAGGGAAAAACAGGACAGCAATGCTCTGAGTAAGTGCAGCCAGGGCAGCATGGCTGTGGGTAGAGCAAGGAGAACAAGGGACTGTAGGGTTACAGTTACAGTCCCTAAGTGCGTGATAGGCGCAGAGGCAGTGCAAGGGTGACTTATCAAGAAAGAGTCTGGACTCAGTGAGACTCTGAGCGTAGCCAAGCAACCAGTCGGTACAGCAGACAGGTAGGTCAGGTAGGCCAGCCAGGGAAGGGAGAGAGAGAAAGCAGAAGAGAAGAGGAAAGGTTTGAGCTGCTTCCTGAACTTCAGGTGGTCCGGCTCAAGTTTGAGAGGGGCAGGGAGGCTATTCCAGAGGGAGGTGCCTGCAGAGGAGAGATATCTACCACCCACTCTCTGCCTAGAAAGGTGTTTAACCCTTAGAGAGTTGTAGGTAGCAGAGGAAAGGGCTTGAGAAGGAAGATATTTAGAAAGAGAGCGTTGGATGTAGTGTGGGCCTGTCATAAATCACCAAGGTATCTTATGAAACGGATACGGTAACCAAAAAGGATACAATTGGTAGGGCTCTTCCGGATCCTTGAATTCACATGGCTTGATAGTAGTGAAGTCAAATTAGACCTTCCAAATGATACAACTCTCTGACTAGTAAAACAGGCAGAGAGAGGGATCACTGGAAAGGGCGTGGAAGCATTATAGGAAGTCAGCCTAGGATAAATAAAGCATCATGAGAAGTTGTCCAAACTAAACTCTCACTGATAGCACAGCAATAGCACTAATTACAACACTAACCTATAGGCTTAGAACTGGAATCTCCACCAACAAGTCTCAGAAGAAATCCAGGAATTGAAACAACGACAAAGGATGGGAGGTTAGTATGGGAGACTTATCCCCAACGGCACAAGGCTCACGCTAGATACCGGGTTGGTGCACCACAGGATAGCGTCCTGAGTTCTGTGCACAATCACCTTCAAATAAACATTTGTTGATAATACTTCCTTTCCAACGTAGAACAGAAATGAAATAAGTCCACCTGTTACCTCCTCACAGGCGCCAGGGATGCGTGTGAACTTACACGTTTCAAAGAGTTCAAAAAACCGTGTGCAGATTTACACGCGACAAAAGTTCACGCAGCCTGAACAGCTGCATTTGCAACTATAGTAGAAAAGCGTGCTTATTTACACGCAACAAAAGTACACGCAACCAGGTCCACAGCGTGTAAAGAGTAGAGTAGACCGCGTGTGATTTTACACACAAACAGAAGTGCACGCAGCCAGACAACCGTACCTGAAGAGTTCCAGAGTCCTTTACACACAAACAGAAGTGCACGCAGCCAGACAACCGTACCTGAAGAGTTCCAGAGTCCGCGTGGGGTTTTACCCGTGAACAAAGTACACGCAGCCAGGACAGCCGCGCTTGAAGAGTTCTAGCGTCCGCGTGAGGTTTTACCCGCGAACAAAGTACACTCAGCCAGGACAGCCGCGTTTGGAGAGTTCCAGCGTCCGCGTGGGAATTAACACGCGACAATTTACATACAGTCAGGAAAGCAGCATGCGAAGATATAGGAACCCGCGTGTGAGGATACACACGACTGACGTGCACGCAGATAGTGCTGCCAAAACTCGCATGTGAAGGAAAGCCAGCTCCAGGAGTTTGCGTGTGGAAGAAACACGCTGAAGAAAGCCAAGGAAGTAACTGACAAGATGCGAGGATGCAGATCAGGGGTTCAGCTACCAAATGCCATATTGGTTCAATCAGAAGCACCGAGCAACGTCTCCACGCTGCTTATGAACATACTGCAGTAACACACGTGACTACCCTGAATGACGTGAATTCAACAACGTGAATAATGCAAACGTTGTTTTCCTGGCAGTACATCAAACAGCCTCGATTTAGAATAGAACGGTCTAGCAGTTCTATGAGCATAACCCGTTCTGCGTGAAGATGGTTTTCCAGGTCCAGAGGTAATATGTCCAGCATGCATGACAGGGCTCCAGGCCCAGAAAGCCCTGTGGACAATGCAAAGAGTCTTGAACTTGGTCCTTGCAGCGACTGGGAGCCAGTGGAGAGATTTCAGGGCAGGAGAGATACGATCCCTGGGCGTGAGGCCAAGGATAGGTCTCGCAGTCCTGTTCTGGATTAGTTGCAGAGGGTGGACAGTAGAGGAAGGCAGATTGAGAAAGAGGCTGTTGCAGTAGTCCAGCCTAGAGAGAACCAAGGCTCTGGAGACAGTGAGCTTCTGGGGGAAAGTGAGAAAGGGAAGAGTACCTTTGAGGAGAAGCAGCTGATAGTGGGACTTCCTGGTGACGTCCGAGATGTGAGGAGAGAAAGAGAGAGTGGAGTCAAAGATGACACCAAGGTTGTTTGCCTCACAGAATGTCGAAGGAAGAGGGCCCAAGGCGGGCGGACAGAGTGAGCGAGGGAAATCAGGGGCAGGAGTCCAAATGAGAAGGATCTCCATCTTACTGACATAAAGGCAGAGATCATTGGAGGCACACCAATCCTGAATCGCGGACAGACAGTCAGGAATGAGCGAGAGAGGAGAGGAGTCTGAGGGGAGCCTGAAGGAAAGCGGAGTGTCATCCACATAACACTGAAAGTTAGAGGCAAAGGTAGAGATCAGGTGGGCCAAAGGGGCCAAGTAGAGGTTGAAAAACCAGGATGAGAGGATGGAGCAGAGAGAAAGGGACCAAGTTGGACCTGGGTGGGGCTGTCCAAGAGGAAGGAGGTCAGCCACTCAAGGGCCTGATCCGTGATGCCCGGGTTCTCATGGAGTCGATTGATCAGGATTGATCAGGATGGCGTGGTTGACCGTGTCGAAAGCAGAGGAAAGATCAAGGAGGATGAGGACAGAAGGAATGCTGGAATCAAGGTTAGAGAGCAGATCTTCACAGCTGTTCAGGAGAACAGTTTCCGTGACTCTGGCAGCTCTGAAGCCAGACTGAAGGTCATGGAGCACAACCAACAGATTCCGTGTGGAGAGAAAGCTGAGAGATGGCCAGCTTTTCCAACCGTTTGCCCAGGAAAGGGAGATTGGGCAATAGTTTGCCGGGCAGGCAGGATCGGCAGACAGCTTCTTGAGGAGTGGATGCATAAGGGAGTGCTTAAGGGGAGAGGGGAACGTGCCAGTGGTGAAAGTGTGATTACAGAAATCAGCCAAGGCTGGAGCGAGGGTGTGTGCATTAAAACACATTTATATTGTTCTGCCAGTGCAGTGTGCGGCATATACCTTCAACAGCACGTTTGTGGGTATAGTGCAAGCGTGATAATCTATGCCGGCCCAGAGTGTGACGCGACCAGTGATTTGTTGCAGAGTTGGGGGGGGGCCTCCGCATGGCTTGCAGGGGGGCCCCCACATTTTGTGTTACGCCACTGGGTCCAGTCTATGCAGTCTCACCTCTTCTTTGTCCAAATGAGGAGGAGGATAGAATGTTGGTAATATGATTTTTCATGACAAATGGAAGTCAAAAACTACTTTTGGTAAAAAGGAAGGTATAACTTTAAGAACTACCTTGTCCTTGTAAAAAGTAGTATATGGAGGTTTACATGAGAGAGCCTGTAGTTCACTAACCCAGCGGGCTGATGTTAAGGCCACAAGGAGGACAGTTTTTAATGTTAGAAGCCTCAAGGGACAAGAGTACAGAGGCTCAAAAGGTATACAAGTTAGAAACTTAAGTACTGGATTTAAATCCCAAGCTGGGACATGTAAAGGGACTGGAGGGTATACGTTAGTAAGCCCTTTAAGGAATTGAATTATCAATGGAATTTTGAAGTAAGAAACCTCTTCCGAGGAGCGCTTGAAAATGGATAGCGCAGCTAGATATCCTTTAGCTGTTCCTATCTGGAGCCCCAGATTGACTAGATGTAATAGGAAGGAATGCACCATTGGGGTGCCACATTGAAAAGGGTCCACATACTTATCTCTGCACCAGTTACTGAACTTATTCCAACGACACCGGTACAAGGATTTTGTTGCTGGCCTTCTGGCCGAAAGCAAAATCTCCATTACGTCATCCGGAAGATCCCAATCCTTGTATCTCAACCTCTCAGAAACCATGCGTGAAGGTTGAGTGTCTTGACCTCTGGATGGAGAACCCGACCTTCATCTTGCGAGAGAAGATCCTCTCTTTGCGACAGATGTATTGGAGGGCAGATGGATATGTCCAGAAGGTCCGGGTACCACATCCTCCTGGCCCAATCAGGGGCAATTAGGATCATGGTTTTCCTGAACTTTCTCAACCTCCTGATTACTTGAGGAATCACGGGGACTGAAGGAAACCCGTACAGAAGTGGGAACTTCCACTCCACCACGCACGTGTCTCCTAGAGCTATTCTCGGTGGAAATTCCCTTGAGCAGTACTGATCGCACTTCCAGTTTACCGTGGTTTGCAAACAGATCCACTTGAGGGGTTCCCCAAAGGGCGTAGATCTCTAGAAGGACTTCCTGAGCTAGCTCCCACTCGTGAGAGACCGTGCTCTGCCTGCTCAGTGCGTCTGCAGCCGTGTTCTGCTCTCCGGCTAGGTGAACTGCTGAATTCCTTCTCGTATTGCCCAGAATCAGAGCTGCATTGCCTCTCTGCACAGTGGTAGTGACCCTACACCTCCTCTCTTGTTGAGGTAGTACATGGCCGTCGTGTTGTCCGTCATTATCAGGACATTCTTTCCCTGTACAGAGGGCAGAAAGGCCTTCAGCGCTAGTCTGATTGCCCTCAGCTCCAATAGGTCGATGTGTAGTTTGGACTCCGATGGAGACCAACGACCGATGATTGTCAGATCGTTGGTGTGGGTGTAACGCTCACCTGACTCCCACGGAGGCGCTGGCCTGGTTCGCGCTGCTGTGACCTCTTCTAAGGTGATGCGCAGGGTTCGGAAGACGGACTGGACCGGGCCCCCAAATCTGGCTTGTCTGGCTCGCAGAAGTATCCTTCTGTAGGCGAAAATAGGGGATTAACTGTCTGCGGGGTAATGCAATCAGCCTCCCACTTTCCCCTCTCACCCTCTTCGAAACCCTTCTGTGATTCCTTGTAGCGTCTCACCTTAGGGTCTGGAAGGACGAGCTCTCCATCCTGCTTCTGATGCAGGGGCGCTTTGGTATCCAGTTACTTCACTGGATTTTCGGATTGGTGAGAACCAAACTTGCTTGGCTTCCAGGTAAGTTTTTTGATAAGAGGTTCCCCTTGTGTCCATGCATTAATGTACTAATGCTAGTGTCTTTTTCCCCATAGGGGCCGGGGTACGGAATGCCGGAGAACAGGCACCGACCCGAGATAAGAGGTGAAATCCTTGTAGAAATCAGGTAAGTCTTTAATGAGCGTTTTTTGGTTATGTCTTTTCATTCGCTCATTAACGCTGATGTCTCTTTTTCCCCTTAGGGGCGGGGTCCGGAAATGCCAGGATGCGGCGCGGACCCGAATTGAAGAGGGAATGAATCAACAGGTAAGTCTTAACATGGAGATTTAGCTTTCCTTATTCCCTTCTCTCTCTCACCTTTTGTTCTGGTCTTTTTCTCCCTAGGTACTGGGGTGTGACTGCGAATCCGTATGATCGCTGCTGAACATGGAGGCGCCCAGTAAAGGTGAGTGGAATGCGGCGCTGCAGCGATCGACGCGATGAGCTTTTAAATAAAAGTCTTCCTTTTCAGGATTGTCAGCGAGATGTCTCCGGGATGCGGATTTAGCAGGTAAGGACTTTTCCTTCTTCTATTCTCTTCTTCTCTTCCTTTGCAGGTGATCCAGGATGCTGGCAGGCGTGGCAGAAGTCAGGATGCAGGAGCAGACACGGTGAGCGTCCAGCTGCTAGATGCAGAACAACGCGAAGCACGTGTGGCTGTTCGGGTGGGGTCTAAATAGCCTTGGAAGAAGTTCCAGGTATGTATCCTTCCTCCAATCAGGTATGTATACTTCCCCGACCACGCCCGGATGGTAAATTAGTCCCACAGGTAAAGTAGTTCCTTTCAGGCCTCAAGGAGGCCGGAATCTTGCAGCATGGTCTGCATCAGGTAAGTGCACCCAAGCACATCCATAATGAGCCTGGTGCCTATGGCGCCAGGACTGATGTCTTTTATGAGCCTGGCGCCATAGGTGCCAGGACACTGTCCAAAGGGCCCCTATATGGGGTTGCTGGGTCCTTCCTTGGGGACTGGATGTCCGCTTTCGAGGACGCAGGGCTTGAACCGGCTCCCCGGGAGCGGGCATCATGACAGTGGGCTCCCCACCCCGTGAGTGAGGCGTCCGTCACTACTGTTATCTCCGGCCATGGTTGCCAAAAAGATTCTCCCTTGAGGATGTTGTTGTTGCAAGCCCACCATAGTAGATCCTGAGCAACTGCACTCGGGACTTGCAAAAGATCCAACATGCTCCCCGAGAATTGGGACCACTGAGTTCTGAGGGCCCATTGAAGAGATCTCATTCTCAATCGGGCCTCTGGCACCAGAAAAATGTGGGATGCCATGAGGCCGAGCAACCTCAGAAAATCGAAGGCCGGCAAATGCTGGCCATTTTGGAACTTTGTTACCATCTGCAGAATGTGGAGCTCTCACATCGGGAGGCGAGGCTTTTCCCGAGGAAGTATCCAAAGCTGCTCTGATAAACTGGAGCTTTTGGGATGGTATCATGTGGGACTTCCTGAAGTTGAGGGAGAAGCCCAGTTTGTGAAGGAAGTGACAGGTGATCGAAAGATGTTGCTGAGCTTGTTCAGGAGAACACGCTCTGATAAACCAATCGTCCAGGTAGGGGTAGACGTGAATCCCTCCTCTCCTGAGACTCGCTGCCACCACCGCCATCAATTTGGTGAAAACCCTCGGGGGCGGAGGTCAACCCGAATGGCAGAATTTGAAACTGATAGTGAGAATTGCCAATCGCAAACCTCAGGTACTTTCTGTGCTTGAGATGGATTGGCACATGAAAGTAAGCATCCTGAAGGTCCAATGATACCAACCAGTCTTGGAGTTGGAGAGCCAGAAGGATCTGAGAAAGGGTTACCATCTTGAACTTGTCCTTCCTGAGGAACTTGTTCAAGTTTCTTAAGTCCAAGATGGGTCTCAATCCTCCGTCCTTCTTTGGGATGAGAAACTATGGGGAGTACCAACCCTTGTTCCTTTCGGCTACAGGTACTTGTTCTATAGCACCTTTCCCTAGCAGGGTTACAATTTCCTGCAACAGGAGCGGATGGGTTTATGAGGCTATCGCATGGAGGCTCTAAGAGATTTAGCTGTCGCTTTTGAGGTCTGTAGTTTTTCTAGGCTTTCATCAGCCTTACTACCAAACAGTCTCAAGCCATCAAAAGGCATGTTGAGAAGTCTGGCCTGCACATCTGGTTCAAACCAGGACTGCCTCAACCACGCAAATCTGCGTAGCACAGTGCTTGCAGCCATGAATCTGCTGATATTATCAGCAGTAGGCAGTCCAGACTTGAGACATTCCCCCATTGCATCCTTTCCGTCTTTGACAATATTCAGGAAGCCTTCCCTTTCCTCGCCTTCTGGAATATGATCAGCCACTGCCGAAATGCAGTCCCACAGGGTATGGGTAAACCTGGCCAGGGTACAGGTGACATTGGTTGACTTAAGAGCCATACTACCCGAAGTAAAAACTTTACGGGCCCAAGCATCCACTTTCTTATCCTCTCTATCCGGAGGGATAGTAGGATATGCAATCTGTCTTGAAGTAGTTGCAGCTTGAATAACCAGACTTTCTGGAGTGGGATGTCTGTTTAAATATTCAGGATCAGAATAAGACGGTCTATATTTTATAGGGAAATTACTGTTTACTGCAGCAATATTGTCAGGGATTTCCCAGTTCTTTTCCACTGTTCTCTGAAGTGCCCTATGGAAGGGGAGAACTGGATCCTTCTGGGGGCCCCGAACAATTATGTCCGTCATATCGTCCTGTTCAAAAGTGGGCGAGGTTCTACCCCAACCCATATATTCTATTACTCTGTTCATTAAACTCCTGTACCCTGAATCTGCATGTTCTGCAGGGTCAGGTCTTGCAAACTCTAATTCAGGTGACGTGTCAATGCCACTAGCAGAATGCAGAGTGTCGCACAGTTCTCTCATCTTAGATTCTGGGTCTATAAGTTCTTCAGGAACTTGTCTAGTGCCATATTGCACTCCAAAAGGAGAGATTTCCTGATCCTCTGCGCCAGTCTCTTCAAAAATCGAAAACATAGACTTAAAAAAGTCTGATTTTGGTAATGGCGTAAATCTCCTCTCTTCCTCCTGAGTTTTCTTCGAAGGAATGGGAAGATTCTCCGAAGGTGTCGAAGGAATCATTGACGATCCCGATGAAGTCCTCGACACAGGCGTCGAAGACGCTTTTGGCTTCGATGTCGAAGCTGCCAGCGCTGATGGCGTTGACAAAGTCGTGGATGTTTTCGACGACTTCTGTTTCTTATGTGGTGTCGGAGAAATACTCGACTCTCGACGAGTCTTCGACGACTTGGCGTCAACTCGAGTTTTTCGAGTTTCATTTTCTAGAGGAATCCGACTTAGTCGGGCATCGTACCACTTCGGTCGATGAATCGGAAGATGACAAGGGAGATCTATGCCTCCTTTTCACTCTTAGAAGAGGAAGATGAAGAGCGCCTCAATCTACTACGAGATCGAGATCTCTTAGAGCGTCTATGACTATCCGATTCTTTCGAATCACTCGATTTTTTAGGTTTTTTAGATGAAGCCTTCGAGGCTTTAAAAGCTTCCCTCCCCACCGCCAGTTTACCTTTCCTCTCACGAAGGGCCTTCTCCGTCATTGACTGACAGGAGCCACAGTCGCCGGTTCGATGACTTGAACCGAGGCACCAGAGACAAACGCGGTGAGGATCTGTGATCGACATCTTCGATCAGCAGTCGATACACTTTTTAAACCCAGTCTTGGGTGTTGAAGGTGTTGAAGAAGACGACATTTTCAGTAGAAAATATCGAAGCGCGCCGTTCGAGAGAGAAGCAATCGGAAAAACGTAACTGAAGCCAGCGGGCACGGCTTGAGCTATTTATACCATCAGTGACTTCGACAAAATTCTGAAGCAGCGAAGCTGGCAATAACGAATATCATAAAATGAGGAATACATGGGAGGACTCAATCCATTCGAAATGTGGGTTTGCCTACCGAAGGCATCACCGACTCTGTTTGGGAGGGCCAGTGTTAGTGCAGAGAGTAGAGTGAAGCTTTTTCTAACTGCCTGTATTTCTGGGCAACTGTGGAGGGTTAATTTTGAACTATCTGGCACGGACCTCCTGTGGTTGTTCCCTGCCTGCCCTGTGAAGGGGGGATGACTAGGTAATCCCTGGATCAGGAAGGCCCCCTGCCACCTGCGTCACCCCCTCTAAGAGGTCCCAAGTACAGCCAGGGGTCTTTTACATATCCCACGTTCTCCCTCTGGTGGACGTACATTTTATAACATTTACCGTTTTGAAACTTAATAAAAACGATTTAAAAGAAATTGTTTTACTTTTTGGAGGTAAAATTGCAAAAAATATAAAACAATATACAAGAAAGGCAATGGGCCTCATCACGAATTGGGCGGTAGCCCTTAAATGCGGCGATAATAGTATTACTGCTGCATTTAAGGGCTGGCCCTATAATGAGACTGGAGTGTTTACCTCCAGCTCAGAGCTGGGGGGAAACACGCCAAGAAAATTCCCATTTTAGGTGCAATTACCGCCCGCAGTATTACCGCGTGGTAATTGCGCCAAAAATTCACCATTAATGGGGATTAATATTTAGCGCCCAACCCGTGATTCGGCGGTAATACTGCCGGACTGGTGGGCACTAACGCAAATAAAGTTGGGTGGCATCCCAGTCGCGATACCGCTCAACTCGTGATGAGGCCCTTAATATTCTATTAATATAAGAGTAGTATCTCTACATTTGATAAGTGTTACAATATCCAACACAGGTAGAGTTATTCAGTGTTAATAAATAAAAATTAAGATCGCATTATGGAGAACATACTTACTGCACAGGTTTCTCTCACATGTGTCACCCACTGGGCATTTACTGCAAGGTGCTCCTTCCTTATATGGTTGTGTGGGAGTAGTTCCGCTGCAAATCAAAGTGAGAGGTTACTTTATATTTTTGTTCCTCACCGCATTGGATTCTCCTGGACTATATTCAGCCATACACATTTGTTTCAAGACCATGGATGTCAATTTCGGTTGGCAAATGACTTACAATAACATTTACAGATGGCAGAAGCATTCCCACAAAGGGTGCCTGTACAATAGCACAAAGATGAGAACAGTTTATGAGGGTGAAAAAAGTGGAACATGTCCCGGGGACAAAACAAACAGAAAAATGTATTAAATATATATGAAAACAAGTGATTTTACAAAAGGCAATTAACATAAGAGGGCAAGTGCTACAAACTAAAGAGCAGTACTATTTAAATATACAAAATTGCGTTATAAAGAGTCACTGGAGGCAGTGGTGAGGTGCGGTAAGGAAATGAGGGAGCGCTCCCTCTTTAGCAGGTAAGTGAAGTTTAAGCTGAGCTTTGAAGAGACCCACAGTTGAGCTGCCTTTGGTTTCCATGGGCAGTAGGTTCCAGTGGAGCGGGGCGAGTATGGAGAAAGAGTGGAAGCAAGATGCAGGACAGGGAGTGTATGAGACGGTAAGGTTGATTGCAAAGGAGGATCGGAGGGCAAGAGATGAGTAAATATATAGATGCAATTAGACAGGTACTGAGGAGCACGACAATTGATAGCTTTGTAGATTAGAAGGAGGAACTTGAAAAGAGAGTGGTTGTGCATGGAGAGCTGACAAGCATGTTGTTGGTAGCTAGATGTGGGGGAGGATTTGGTAGGTTGTAGAGAGTGCAGGTAGCAAAGTTGAGAACTTTGACTAGAAGGAGGAAAAAGTAGAGAGGAAGTACAATTGTAATTGTAATTGGTTATTTATAACACGCTTAATACCCATAGGTTTCTAAGCGCAGACCCGGGGATCGAACCTGTGTTGCACCGCGTCATCTTGCTTCCAAGGCGAGCACGTTGCCCCTGAGCTATCAATGAGTAGGCCTGAGCAGTAGCCTAGCTTGCTGAGCACGAGAATGAAGATGAGTTTTTGTGGAGTTGTTAGTAAGGAAAGGATGCATTTCCTGAATGTTGAGGATGTTAATATGAGCAGCATAGGCAGTGGCTGCTAGTTAGAATTCTCATCCTATGGCTAATTTCCCTTATCTACAGAGTCCCCCAGCAGCTTTGCTGGATTTTCTCCTGCTAAGAGTGAGACTCTTTTTCCCACTCTTAGGCATATTTTCTATGTGTGTTCTAGGCTATTTTTTGTGTTTAATGTCTATGGGATTTTCTCTCCCCAATAGGAACCATCTTTATGCGCATGTGTTACACAGCACCCTCCGTGCAGTGACACAGGGCTGTCGTAGCGACCCACAAACTTAGACTCCATACCCTGGGACTGACTACTGTCTCCCAGGACATGTAAAGTCCCCATTGACTTTACTAGTCAATCTTTATGAACAAAACCAGTACAACCCATCTTACTATGGAGGTACTGGGAAGGGTTAATAGTTTTTCCCTTATGTTCATTTTCGAGAGGGTACCCTACAGTCCCTCTCTCAAAGGTTTCTGGTTGGTGGCAGTGTTTACTACCAAAAATATTCGACCGCAAATATTTTCCTATGGGATTTTCCCATTGTTCGAGGCTACCACGATTACTGACAGCCTCTAACATACCGCCAGTTTATTTTTATATTAACTTTACTCTGGTAGGTTTTATTTGCCAGAACTTTTATATAAATTCTTTCTCGTGTCTGTCTCCAAGATCCCAACCCAGGTCGGGGATCCTTTGTTCGTCCTTTTGGCGGGCTTCTGCCAAGAAGCCCTCCTTTCGGCGCCACTGAGTCTGGGGTGGACCCATTGTGTGGGAGGGGGGAGTAGATACCCTGGATAGGGTTACCTCAGCAACCCAAGTCGCACCCTGCCCAGAAAGGCTGGAGGGTCTCCAGCCAAGATGACCACTCCACTGTGTGAGTGACAGCTAGGCTTTATGAATGGGGATCATATTGCATAAAAGCAGGGTCCTGAGGACTGGAAGAGCAAGACGTCGCCACTGGAACTAAGAAGCTGAAGAGGAGAGAAGCCAAAGACATCTGCAATGACTGAACCACTAGTGAAGCCCTGCTGCAGCGTCTCACCACGTTTCTCCACACGACGAGAGAAGATCTTCATCTGCAAGAGCCTTCCAGGACCGGCCTTGGTCGAATCGTCAGTGCCATGCACTCGGAGACTGGATAGCCAGGCACCTGTCCACCACGACCGCGATTTAAAGGAGCGTACCTTTTATTTTGTTTGGCAGCACCGCGGCTGGTTTCATCCCTGGGCAGTGCAGTAACTTGAAACTTCCTCCAGGACGAGAGCCTCTCTTCCTCTGCTGGATCTCCCGAACTGCAGGAACTGCCAGGAACAACCGCCACCGCAGGAGCCTCTTCTACGTTTTAAGGTACATTGTTCTGCCAGGCCTCCCTTTTCGTTTGGTACCGCTAAAGGTGTTTTAAATCCTTTACCTACCTGCTGGGTTGGGCGCCCCTATCATCTAACATTGTCGTTCACATTCTGCAACCACCTTTTCGAATCGTTTAACAAAGACTTGACTGCAGCTACAAGAACATTCTGCTCCTGGGCTCTCCGCTCTGTACCACTGACGCTGGCACAGGCCTATTGACTATGTTTAAATCTGTTGGAACTGCCTTCTCTAGATTGCTTCTCACCTAGAAATGTGTTGGTGCATCTAACTCTTATAACCACCTCTTCCTTCCCTCTTTTTAAACTTGTGAAGTGCCATTTTGCTCGGTTTTCACCACAGTATTATACATGCTAAAGTACTGCCTTGCCTAGACTTGTTCACAATCTTATTGGGAAGTGTTGCTAGGGTGTTTAAGAGTATATTCCTGTATAACTTGTTCTTTCCCTCCCTTGTGAGTGAGAAATTGTTAGAGTGCCATTTGTGTTTGGTTTTCACTGTGCTGTTTTGCTAAGTTTTCACTCTTGCTCAAACTTACATACAGTTTCAGTTGTCTTGTAACTCTTGTAATACATTGACCTCAGATCGAAAATAAGACAGGGACATTGATATATAATAGGAAGTACCCCAATACATCTGTTTTAAGGACACCTCAGTTTCAAACACGTTAATCCCATGGGTCCATGTGTGGGGTCAAGGGCACAGGAGGGGTTACTTGATTGTCCCGTCAGTGAGGGATGATATTACGGTCTGTTGGTACAGGGGTTGGCGTCCCCCTTCGATGGCCATTAACTTGGGGTGTAACCAGTGCCCGAGAGACGGTGGGATTTAGGACCAGGTAGCTCGTAATTCATAGAGTCAGGCTGTGGCGGCCTCTGACATGGCGGAGGTGGATGTTTGAAGCGGGTCCAGCAAGATTGGGAGGGGAGGCAAAGCTGTGCTGTTCGAACACCAGCTATCCCCGGCGAGCCTGGGAGGGAGGAGCGGGGAGACGACCTTGCAGCTCTGAGCCTGTCTCCCTGCACAGGGCAGCGTATCGTACCATTGGCAAGGGGCGGGTGACAATACTTGGGGCTTCTGGGTTTTGCACATATATTCACATTAGTAAGAATATAAGCTGGGTGACTGTCATTTATCACAATATTTCAGAACAGCAGTTGACATATGAACATGAGGTAGTGTTAGATTGGTTGGTGTGCAACAGAGGACAATACATGTTATACCATCATACAGTCTGAATCCAGTCCCTTGATGGGCCTATATGCATTTCAGCGATTCATTATTACATTATGTACAGGGGCTGTCAAAAAGCTATCACATATCATATGGCCACTCTTCTACACAATAGCAGCAAACATTAGTCAATGCGGTAAATATCACAAAAATGGTTACCATACAATACAAGGTGCATCGGGGTGGCCGGCACCACACAGTCCAACTTTGGGGGCTTGGTACAGGGTCAGGGCATACAGGATTGGGCTGGTTTTGATTACTTCCTAATGAGCTCGGTCACGACTGGGGAAATGATGTACTGCAGAAGGTTAAACGATACAGTGTTTATTTTGTTGTTTGTTCGTGTCTGGTTGCTCATGAGAACGAGCTCTCAGTGGATCTGCCATGAGGTGGAGGCTGGGGGAAGTGCAGGCCTCTGTGAACGCGGTCAAGCAAGGGTCAGGCTGTAGCTTTCTATGTGCGCAAGTTGTTCTGCCTGTGTTAGGTTTTAGCGCCTTTGACAAAATGGAGTTGTCTAGTAAAAAATGGTGTCTGTGTTGTGCCATACATGTCGTGCAGCCTCACGTGTTGATCTGCAGACACCTCGCCTCCCGGGCCCTGGGGCGCAGGGGCTGCCGACGAGTCATGAGTCTTCACCTGGGTAGGAGATGTAGGCTAGAGGGAGGTCCTATTGACCTGCCCTCCCTTACATTTCCCCCTTTCGTTACTTAAGTAACGAATACCGTAATTCCGCTAGAAGCTCACGTTCTTTTTCGTCCATCACTGCATCTTCCCATGCTGGTGTCCCCTTTATTGGCATCCACGCTCTACATACTCCCCGGAGGCTTTCTCCCCTTCTAGCATACTCATCTGGCGTGCAGGTCATATATATACATCCCCCATCTCCCTCCAGGTCTACCCATACTTCTGTGTACCATTCTAGTTCCAGGGGCTCTTTTATTGTTGTATGATATAACCTATCTACTATATCCCCATCATAGTATATTGGCACCATTCTGACCTTTGGCTCAGAGTTCTCACCAGTCTGTACGTGTACCTCCTGTTGCGTTCGTGCCACTCCTCTAGCGTTGCCCATTGTCACCCTCATCATTGCTCCATTGGGGACTGTGCCAGCGCACCTGTCAAAACACACACTTACTTGTAGGAGAGAATCGACACTCTCCCCCGAACCACAGAAGCCGAATGAATTCGAACCTTCCTACCGTGGTTGGCACAGGTGCCTGACGTGTAACACAGGACACCACGTGGCAGCCAATGGGGGAAAGAGGTGTTAGGGAGAGGTTATGGATGGGGAGGGGAAGTTAGGAAAACCGGGAAAAGGGTTAGGACAAAACCTAAGTTGGATAGGTACGGGAAGCACTGGGGAAAAACTCTTCCTTTCATATACCTGTATATCCTAGTTCCTGACACACTGTAACATTGACTACATAAATACCCAGTAACATAAATCAGGACACACCTTAATACGTATGCCCCTGACTTCAGAACAAACATAGAGCACAAAACATGCACATGTAGTAGCAAGCGGGATGAACACAGGACAATGGAACTTCTCCCATCAATGAAGAACGAATCACATGGCCCATATACACATCATCACCCCTTAAGAGTGAATACTCTTGTCACCCTTAATGAGCTGTATTCGAGAGAATATGCCCCAAAAATGTTCCGTAATGTCCTCGTGTCTTATTACACAAAACCAATGGCTTTATTCCCAAATTCAGCCCTTCTGTGATTGCCAAGTATCAGCTTCATGCGAGAGAAAACATATGCATCATAAGCTCCCACCCCGCAATGCCTTCTGCACTTATCTGAGCTCCGAGGGCCCCGCGGGACTCCTCAGAGGATTAGTAGCATGCTGAAAATGCTGCCGCAGTTCCGCATGCAACTCAGTGCAAGAGAACGCTCGAAACCTTGTGTAGCTTTAGGGCAGAGCTTCGCCGTCCATGGTTTCCTCAGCGTTTCGCCGACATGCTCCTCACGCCAACCGCTCCTGGATTCGTAATAAGCCACAGCTGTTTCACGCGCCGTTGCTCTTTATGCTGTTTGTAATCACTGCAGCTGGCAACGCACACATGACCTTCTTCCTGATTGTGCACAGAACTACCAACCTCCCGTGGCTTGCTGGGAAGTGTAGTCTTTGCCTCCAAAACTAGCCCAAAAAGGATTAAGAGACAAAACGTGTGACTCCTGTGCGCTTCCAGCCCTTATTCCTCACAGCACCAGCGAAGACCCAGCTGGCTCACAAAAAATCAAGAGAAAAAACACGATGAGGGGCATCAGCATTTTGACGGCGAGTCCCATCCACGAAGGCACCCATGAAAAGATGTTGTCGAACCATGTGCTTGACTCTGCGCCGCTTTCTTTCTTCATGCGGTCCCCCAAGTTGTGCACTGCGGTGATAATGTGCGATAGTGGCCCATTATCTGCGTCTTCAGAAGGCTCGAATGTGCAACACGCGCTCCCGATTTTTCGGCAAACACCTCCATCCATCACCGTCAACAGGTCTAGGACATACCAGTTTTACATTGTCATTAGTCTGAGAGCCGTTGAACCCTTCTTCAGTGTCGTTTGCCAGTTGGATCAACTCCCAGCACGTGATCTGCAGCCACTTCGCGTTCGTTCGTGCCTGGATGCTCGGGACAAGGGAGGCGAACAAGGTCTCTGCTGAATTGAATAACCTGTACCTGTCTGGGATCTGTGCCAACAGTTCTGAGGAGGCTTTTGATATATAGTTTGACGACCTTTGTTTCCGGGATATGCCCCCTTTAATGTGGCCCTCCGACAGGGCATACAGCGGTGGCTCCTCAGTGGGTGGGGCGTTGGCTGCTAATCGGACCACTGTCCTGCTTTCTTCTCCGATGTGGCTCTCTGAGATCTCCATTAGGGCTGAGTGCAGCGTTGCCAGGGAACACGTGCCCCTCCATGATGGTGGGAGGTGCATGTATGCCCGTTTGCCACAGACCCAGGAAGTGTCCATCAGGGCAGCTGTCCCCTTTTTCATGTCTGGTATCATGAGTGTTTTTTTGCAGTTTGTGTTTCTTGCCAGATCATTTTTTCCTTCTCCCAGGAAGCAAAGTTCATTTGAGATTTCCTTCTGCAGCTTGAACGGTTTTTCTATTGCGCTTACCAACGTCAGTTTGGCTACCTGTTCTGTCCAGATTGTGGTACAGGTTTTCTCGACCCATTGTAACTTTTCGGTTGACAACCCTCGCAGTGCTTCAGCCTTACACGTTATCATGTCATCCTTCCACTTGTTTTCAGAGAGTAGGGTTCCCTTTATGATGAAAAATGGTTCTTTCAAGCACACCACTCCTTTGGCTCCTGAGTAGCATGTCTTCTCATTTTGCATCATTTTGAACGATACCGTGTGTGCCTGGAAGGTGTTCTTAATTCTACACAGAGTGAGATGAAGGAGACATTGGGCATTTGTGAGAGGCAGTTCTTGTGGCATCAAGACCTTAGGTGTGCCTGAAGTATGGGGAATCAATGAGCACACATAGCAACTTTCGTTAGTTGTTTGTTTAGCTGTGGAGCTCATGTCTGCATACAATTTATTTGATTGGTGTGGGTGTCTGGGATCTTCTCTTGTGTCCAGCCCCAGGCCGGAGTATTCGTCATATTTTTCCCTACCCACTTCCCTCCTCCTTCTACTGCTTTTAAGGAATTTGTTCGCATTCCTGGCTGCTCGTAGTAGTGTATCCCTTTCCCCCACCTCCCCCTTTTCCCACTCGTCATACAGGGTCATGAAGTTATTAGTCATTTCTGCATTTTCTTTCATTCTATCTGTGATGTAAACATTCTCTATTGGTTGACTGGTTGCTGGGGTGGGCAGGGTAGCAGTGGTGTCATATAGCCATGTTATAGCAGAGGGATTGCGATCATTTAAATCATATACACTGCCATTTTTTGCATTGAGTTGGGGCTTTGGGAGTGTGGTTGGGCTGTTACTGGTATCATTATGCTGCTTAGCCTGGTCGGGTTGAGGGCCATACCCCCCATACCAGCTGGAAACCATCCCATATCAAATAATTACCCTCCTTAAATGGTTTCGTTGCATTCTCCATAATGGTTCCATTACCTCCCCCCTCATTTATCTCAATGGAGATAAATGCAACGGCACAGTATATCACGAGCCCAAACATGATAGTAAAAAATAGAATTGCAGAAACAGTCAAACCACATTCATACGAATAAGTTAGCAAATCAAAAGTTACATTTCTTTTCCTAATTTCCCTATCCCTATCCGTTGCAGGCTGCCTGTTCGATGCCATGTTTTCTCCTACATGTTAAAACATAAAAACATATTAAGCATACAGATACATTGAAATTCACATTTCTCAATTTCTGATAGTATAGGTAAGGAGTGCGGAAAAGGAGCGAGAGAGAGAGAGACAGAGAGTTCACTTATTTACATTTTTCTTTTTAAATTTTTACGCACGGTATTCTTGTACATCACATGGAGATATTCAGTATGGCTATTTTGTCATTGTTCTACTCTTGTGCTTCTAGTACATTTTTACCTTCTGTGCTATTCACCTGTGTGAGGCTGTCATAAGCCCTTTGGACGTCTGTCAAATGTATCCAATACCTTAGGCCCTTCACCTTTACAGCCGTGGGCGTGCAATACACCACCTCATATGGGCCATGAAATCTTGGGGCATTCCACCTACGTACAAAGCTTCTGACATAAACCATGTCCCCTGGCTCTAGCTGCCCTGTTTGTATTTCTTTTTCTTTATCTGATGCGTCTGATTCTCCCTCGCCTGTGAATGGTGGTGCAAGCTGCCTTGCTATCATGCGGGCTGCTTTAGTAAGTTTTGTCAGATACTCATTAAATTCTTCTCCCAGTACAGTTGCGCTCCTGTGGGCGTCAGAATGTCTACGAAGGGGTGAGTTTGCTGTGTGCATTCGTCTTCCTGTCACAATCTCATGGGGTGACAGATGGTGGTCCTTGCTGGGCTGATTTCTCAGCTCGAATAGGGTCAAGGGGAGACAGTGCACACAATTCTTTTTAAGAGTGAAGCAAAGCTTTGCGAGTCTCCCTTTTAGCAGGCCGTTTATATTTTCCACTACGCCGTTACTTTGTGGGTGATAAATCGAGCACAATTTATGTTTTATGCCCAACATTGATGTTACTTCCTTAAATAGATCATTAACGAAGTGTGTGCCATTTTCTGAGCGATTTACGTCGCAAATTCCCCAGCAGGGGAATACCTCTTTCACCTGAAACTTTGCAGCGCACTTCGCATCAGGACGTGCACATGGTCCTGCCTCGACCCATCTTGAGAAGGGGCACACTACCACTATTATATACCTAGCTCCATTGCACATTTCCCCCATGTCTGCATAGTCAATATGCAGCTCTCTTAATGGGCCTATTGGCTTCGGTATTGTCCATCTTAGTGTTCTTAGAATCATGCCTGAATTGTATATCTGGCAGGTTGTACATTCCATTGCCAATTCTGAAAGTTGTTCTTGCAACCCAGGGACGAACCAGTGTTCTTGTATTTCTGCAGCAATGTGTTGTTTTGCATTGTGTGCAGGAAAATGCAATTGCCGGAATGCCACTTCTAATAATTTAGTGGGCATGACCACCTTCCCTGTGTTGTTTTGTCGCCACAATAAATCTGTTGCTGACTGGCTGCATCCCCTTTTTTCCCACAGTTCTTTTTCCTCTTCTGTTGCTCCTTCTTGCAGCTCTAATATTTGTGATATGGGCTACACCCCCTTCAATGTGGCCCTCCGACAGGGCATACAGCGGTGGCTCCTCAGTGGGTGGGGCGTTGGCTGCTAACCCTGGTATGGGCTTGGCATTTCACTATTGCCACTGCAGTGGGGTCCTTCAAGGCCTCTATAAGTTCTTTCAGGAGTTCTGCATATTGCACCGGGGACCCATCAGCCCTATTAAATCCCCTTCTCCCACACCTTGTAAGTCCACCATGTACCGTTGTGGTCATGTATGTTGAGCCTGTGTAGATTGTGACTGCACACCCCTTTGCAGCACGCAGCGCTTCAATCAATGCTATGAGCTCTGCCACTTGTGCTGAGAAATGGGCAGGCAGGTGCTGCTGTATTAGCACTTCGTACTCACCTTCTTCCAATCGCACGACATCCACCCCTACATGTTTTTGTCCTGTTTCTGAATTTATGGAGGCTGACCAGTCTATGAAAAATATTTCACCTTCAGCTAGTGCGTTTTCACTCACTATTGTAGCCCCACTTTCCTCTCCTTGGAATGTCACACAGTCATGTGCTTGTATGTCCTCGACAGTGCAAGGTTCTGAAATGAATCTAGCAGGGTTGACCACCTTACATCTCACTACATGTATGTTGGCGCTAGATAGGATTACTTCATATGCGGTGGCTCTTTGTGTGGTCAGTGTGCTTTTTGATCTCTCTTGTATAGCAAACAAGGAATGTTCCATGGACAATGTCACTGAACACCCCATTGCTACTGTGGCGCTTTTCTCGATGGCGAACGAGGCAGCTGCGAGGGCCTGTTCGCACGCGAAGTGTCCCTGCATTCCTGCGTCTAGTGTTCCACTGTAGTATGCCAGAGGCTTGTGCCCCAATGATGTTTTTTGTGTTAAGACTGCTGTCATGAGCGTTCCTTTGCAGTGTGAGAACAGGTAGAACTTGCGTTCATAGTCTGGGTTCGCGCATACTGGTGCACTTGATATGAGTTCTTTGAGTGAGGTGAATGCGTCGCACACTTCTGAGTCCCACTGGATTTCTGTATTTTCCCTCTGTGCTTCTTTGAGTGCTTGAAGCAAGGGGCGTGTGTATGAAGCATAGTCTAAAATCCATGCACGGCAGTAGTTGCACATTCCTAGGAATTTTTGCATGTCCTTCACTGTTTTTGGTCTTCCTACAGCTGAAATGGCTGCTACTCTGTCTGGAATTATTCTCTTGCCATCTTTTGAAATCAATTGCCCCAGGTACAGCACTTCACGTTGACAGTATTGCAACTTTTCTCTGTCAACCTTGTACCCCTTTTGGGCTAGCAATGTCAAGAGGGCAATGGCGTCTTTTCTACATTCGGCTTCGTTTTTACTGCAGATCAGCAGATCATCCACGTACTGAATTATCGTGCTATCTGCTGTCATGTTTCCAAGATCTTCATGCAATATTCTGTTGAATATGCTGGGGCTTTCACAATAACCCTGGGGCAATCTGCAGTGTTCATACCTCCTCCCCCCTAGGGTAAATGCTGTCAGATATCTACACTCTTCTGCAAGTGGTATTGAAAAGAATGCATTCTTCAAATGCACTACGGTGAAGTGAGATGCATCTTTTGGGATACTGCATAGAATAGATGCAGGATTTGGGACCAAAGGGAACTCTTTCTGAATGACGTCATTAAGTGGGCGTAGATCTTGGATCATCCTCCATGCCCCTCCTTTTGACTTTTTGATGGGGTAAATGCATGTGTTACATGGGGATTTTGAGGGTACTATTATCCCCTGTGCCAATAGTGCATTGATTGTTTCCTTTATCCCTTCTTCTGCTTCCCGGGACAGGGGGTATTGTTTTACTCAGGGCAGTATGGCTCCAGGCTTAAGGTTAATTTTCACTGGAGTGACCCCGTGTAGCAACCCTACATCATGTGGACCTGCTGTCCATAACTGGCAGTGCACTGATTGCATGTCATCATTGAAAAATGATGGTGGGGCCCCCACTACCGCCATTAGCTGTATTGGCACCTGTCTCTGCTGTTGTATCATTATTTCACAAGGGATGGCTATCTCCATTATGATTTCTCCATCACTCTCTGGGTCTGTGAAAAGCTCCTCGTCTGACAAATCTTGAAGTGCAATGTCGGCGTTTATGCATAATATTGTACGCCACTTGCACCCGTGTATGTCCTTTGCAATTACAGCTATTCTCTTGGCTGAGACTTGTACTGCATGTATGTCCAGTGACATGACTGTCCCTGGCACTATCTCTGGGCGGGCTATTGGACTAAAAACAAATTGTGGTGGCACCCTCCACTCCAGCTTTTTTAACTCTGGGACCACCCGGGCCAATGTTTTTAACCCATGGAGGAACATATCTGGGTCCACCAGTATGCCGCGCACCTCTGGGCATGTTGCTCGCGAATATATCACTAGCATTACACGCATGGAGCACATCCCTGGGGTTGAGCAAACAATCCCTCCTCTTCTGGTAAACGAAATAGTCATGTTAAGCTTGCTGAGAAGATCCCTCATAATACAATAGGGGTGCCCTTACTGTTTTTCCCCCTACTGTTACATCCAAATCTTCTGTGTAAGGAACTTCGACCACCGCCGCAGAGAACCCCTGCGTCTCCAATTTACGATCAGATAGTGGAAACGAGCCTTCACGTATACATGACTTCTCGGCTCTGGAATCTACCATAAAGATGAATTGCTTATTCCCTATCTCTGCCCCTATCAATGGTTCCTCAGTTGCATTGAAGGTCGTCGATAGGATTTGACACGCAAGTGCTCCCTGTGGGCTGTCCTATGCTGGGTGTCTTGTCGTTCCCCCCTGGCTGAAAACATTACCTGACACTACCGCTACTCCTCTATATGGGTCAGGTGCGCCATTCGGTGTCGTGTTGAAAGGGTTGTTTTGTGTGTAGGGGAGGTGTTCGCTACTTTGTGGGTGTTGTTCAACATTATATGATCGTTCCCTATATTGCTCTTGCCCTCTGTGGTCTTGCTGTTCTCTCCCCCCGTTCCGGGGCAATCCGTATGGGCCCCCTGGATGGGGGTGCCCGCAATACTGATCATCTTGGTAAGCTGGGTTTGGTCTGCTTCTACACTCGCGTGAGAAATGTCCCCACCTCCCACAATTCCAACAGTTTCCTTGCCCCCCTCTGGGTCCTGGTCCCCCATTTCCACCATTACCTCCATATCCCTGTCCACCTCCTTGGCGCCCCCACCTCTCCTGTTGCTGGGGTGCTGGGGTGCCACACTTGCCACTGCTGCCCTCCGTAGTCCTCCTGTCCATTCCACTGTCTTTGCCCGTTGTCTGCCCAATTTTACAGCCATCCTCCTCTGTATCGCTACCAGTCCCTCCTCCTCCTCTGCGTCTCTGTCGTGGGGGAGTTCTGCTACAGCTGCAGCGACCTTCACTAGATTTGTTTGTATTAGTTTAGCTTCATCTGCCAGCCTTTTTTGTACCACCTCCTTTTCCCTCTCTTTGATTCTTTTGCAATGGCAAACTTTTATGCTCTGTATTTCTGGCCATCCCTTTGCCTCGATCCCTGCTATTTTGTCAAGCGCTTTTTGGACTTCTTTCGGGAGCCCCCTTTTTATTATGAAGTAAAATAAGGATGTGGATTGGTCATACGGCGTACCAGTTTCAGCTCTCCACATCTCCTGCACTCTGAAAATGTAATACATAGCTTCTTCCCCATGATTCATGGTGCATTGCATCACTGGCTGTAAATCTGGCGTGTCTGGGAATGTTTCCCTCAACGCGTCCCAAACTCGCGCTCGCACTGTATTGAAAGCAGCGCCATCATGTCTGTCACTATCCAATGTTATTCCCGGGAAACCTGCTTTTGCCCACGCCCGGTCTGATTGATCACCTACTGCTGACACAAGTAAACTCTTGACATCTCCTATGGCCAGGGGTACTCCCGCGGTATGCTTCTCGATCCACTTACTGGCTCCTCCGGATAGCGGGGGCAATGATTTTAGGAAATTAGCCTTATCCATTTGTGCCCAGCGTATGTAATTTGGTCTTCCCGCCCCCCCGATGTATCAATGGGAGTTGTAGGCGTCCTTTGCTTCCTCTCCCAATACTCACCTTTGACCCTTTCTTTCCCACCAGGGCCATCCTTCCCATCCTGTTCCTTTATCTCCCTGTCCATTCTTGTTCCATTGCTCTTCCCAATAGTGTCTCCCCAAACTCCACTAAATCACCCCCTGTAGCCATTCCTAATCTCCCAGCTTCTTGCTCGTCCTCTTCTATATCACACCATAGCTCTTCTCTCCCTTCGTCCGCCACTTCTTTCTCCTCTGCACTCCCTCCAAGGTTGTGTGCTCCCAGTTCTGCTATCCTTTTGGGCTCCTCCTGTATCCTGAATAGTATCTCCCCCTTTTTCCACCCCTCCTCATTTATCTAGGGTGTGTGATCGGGACAATTGCTCTGATCTTGTCATGCCTGGCTCACTTTGTTCACATATGCTGTGTATCCTTGATAGCTCTTCTCTGGCTATTGATAGTTGTGTATCTAAGTCTTCTGTTAGTTTACATATGTTCACTGATGGCGTACTCACCTGCCCACTTGTTCGGGTGTGCCCGTTATTGCCTCTCACTAAGGGGAGTGCGTTTTTGGGGACGCTTACATTCAGTGGTGACCCCATAGATGTGATTTATTTTAATAATTGTCCCCTTGGCACGAGATGGCCCCGGTCGCAGTGGAGACGCACGGCGCGCCCGCTCAACAGAGCCGCCCACCTACGGCAACTGGTACGCAGAGACGTGCGCACACAGTTAGGGCGAGACGGTACGGGTCCCGTTTGAAAAAACCCTTAGTACCCCTCGCCGAAGCTGGGTGGGGCCATTGAGTGCGAGGCCGCGTCGCTTGGACGGACCAAGTCCGGAGAGTCTCGGATCAAGACGGGCACGTGAGTATTAAGTGCGAGCGATACGAAAAGGGGAAATAATCGAGAGGACAAGGGGAAATAAGTTGGGGACATAGAGGGGACTTTCAATTTCCAATACTTTCTCTTTCCTTGCATATGGCCATTAGGATACAAAAGTGAAAAAGGGAAAAGAGGACGGGAACCTAACTCTGCAAGGTTAGACGATGGGGATGTCGGTAGGAAGTGACGCAAGGAGAAGAGTCAGATCAGGGAGAATAGAGGGAGGGACGAGTCAAATAGTGGTAAATTCAAAAAAGGAAGAGTTAATATCAGAGAGGGAAAGAGGGGCAGTGTTGTGGCCCGTATTGAAAAGGAACCCCATGCTGCTGCCCTTTCCAACAGGTCAGAGAGAGTGGGAGAAGGTAGAAGAGTCAGTAGGGAGATCTGCTAGTGTAGCAGAGTCATGAGGGGAGATCTAGGTTTCTATCATAGCAAGAAGTAAAAGTTGAGGGTTATAAAAGTCGAAGTTGTCAGTGAGGCAAGAAGAGGTATTGCAGAGGAATTGTGCATATCAGAGGCCAATTGAGAGAATGACAGGAGGTGGGGGGGGGGATCCGGTATTGTGGGGAAGGCAAAGGGGATAGAGGAGATCTTGGGGGCGTCTTATTTGAGGGATGCAGGGCAGACGTAGGAAGATTGGAAGGCTGGAGAATGATGCATAAATTATACCAAGTTGGTGAAAATCGCTACGAGGGAAGGCAAGGAAAAGTGTGAAAAGGAGGAATGGAGCGAATTCAAGATGCATGATGGAGGGTAGAAGAAGTAGGCAAGTGAAGACAATGAAGAAATGGTGCAGCCAAAGACAGAAAGAGGTGAGTGAACAGAAAGGGTGGATGGTTGGCTGAGATGAAGCAGGTGTAAGTTCTGAGAGGGGCTACTGGCAACCAAAAAATAGTTAACAGGCACAAAATAGCAATGTTGGTTTTGTGAGGTAACATTGAGGTAACATAAGCTCTGTGGTCAAAAGATAGTCCATTAATGTGAGGATCCCTTTGCCTGGAAGCAGACGTCTGGTCAAGGGTGAGCTTGGTGAAGTCATGGGGTGATTAGGGACTGTGTCCTTAGGCCCTTTCCCGTCAAGGGAGCTGCCCTTTGCTGCTTTTGGTCCGTCGCTGCAGGAGCAGGGGCCGGACACCCATGGGAGGCGACCTGTTACTGTAGCCAAGAGGCAATTAATTATTTCTGTAGACTTCCCTCATGTATACGTGCACGCACAGGCAAATTCCCGCTCAGCTACTCATCACTGTGCACACACTTCCCTACTGTCAGTACCTTTCTCTAGTTGCACTTGCTAAGTTTTTAATCAGGGAAGGAGAGAGGGCCAATGGAGGAATGAAAAGACTATGGATTAAGAGTACAAAAGTCGCAATAGTGAGCAACACTTAATCGTACGCTCTGTTCTCTTTTCTCAATCTTATGGGACATTCAGAAGCATCTCTATACAGAGAGGAGAGGTTGAAACCAATGAGCTATCCCTCTCCAGGGACAACTAGACCTTTTGCTACGTGTTGAGTTTGTAGTTCTCAAGACCAATCTCCTCGTCCTCACCTGGATGTTTAGACCAAGTCTCCAAGTGTTTCTTCTTGCTAGGAATGCTTGTTTCCTTTCTCCAAGTTGACGTTCGACTCTCAAAGAGAAAAGGTCTGTCCTTACAGGCAGCCACTCTGTCTAACAGGATGGACTGGCTGTACTGAGAGGCCCCCACCCCAGGAGCAGCCTAAATTGGGAAAAAGCCTGTGAAGACTAAAAAATGCATGGTCCCATGAGGAGGAATGTGCTGAACTCAGGGGCTATAATGGTCAATAGCACGGAAGCGCAATGTAGTTAAGCCCTTTTCAGTGAAGGCTCAATGCACAGGGGAAAAAATGGAAAAGGAACGTAATGCCGAGGATAGAAGCCAGGTCGGGAAGCTGAAGGCAGAATAGGAATAACAGTTCAGCAGGAAGGATTCCAAGCAGAGGGAGAAGCAGATGAGATGAACAGAGGAAGCAGAGGGGAGACACATAAAAAAACAACTATGGTATCTCCAAGCGGGCACTGGACTGGCTGTCCTCTTTCCTCACTAACCGCTCTTCCCAAGTCATCTTGAGCTCATTCTCCTCTCCTACTTCCATCTCCACCTGTAGTTTCCCCCAGGGTTCTATTCTCTCCCCATAGCTCTTTAACATCTACCTTGCTCTCCTTGCACGCCTAATTTCCTCCTCTTCTTCAGATTCCCTCCTGACCCTATTGCACCCTCCATCATGCCTGACTGCACTTCTGCCATCCAGCCCTGGTGCGCCTCCAATGATCTCTGCCTCAACGTCTGTAAAACTGAAATCCATCCCATTGGGACTCCTGCTCCCTCTTTCGTCACTTCACTCTGGCCTTCCTCCTTGGGTTCTCTCCCTGCTCCTTCAACTGAAGCCAGAAAACTTGGAAGTCATCTTTGACTCCTCTCTCTCCTTCTCCCTCACACTCACGATATTGCCAAGAAGTCCAACTACCAGCTCTTCCTTCTCAAAGGAATTCTACCTTGTTTTACTTTCCCACAGAGGCTCGATGTGACTCAAGCCCTAGTTCTCTATAGGCTTTACCTGCACTCTGTGACCCCTTCAGCTTATCCACAATAAAGCAGCAAGATGTATCCTTGGCTTTAAGCCCAGGGACCGCATCTCTCCTGCTCTATAAAGTCTTCCCTGGCTCTCGGTTGCTGCATGGATTAAATTCAAATCGCTCTGCATCATCTACAAGGCTGTCTGGGCCCAGGGACCACACTATCTTCAACTATATCTCACTAAATACTCTCCCACTAGACCTCTTCGCACCTCTAGCACCAACTCTTTGTTGGTAAAGCATTTTGCTAAAAAGGGGGCAGGGTGTCGCTCACTTTCCTCTGCAGGCTCCCTCCTTTCGAAAAGCCTCCCTCTCCCTCTGCGCCTCGAGCAGGCCCTTCTCAAATTCCGGAAGCTCCTTAAAACGTTCCTCTTTTCCGTCTCCTTCCCACCTTCTCTCTTCTGCTAGTCCCACTGTCGCTGAATAAGTGTTCTAGGCCCTTATGCATCTTCGGGGCATTGACCTCCCTCACGGATTACTCCCAGCTCCTGTCTATCCACAGTACTTTGCATCTGCACACACTGTGCTCTGGAGACTCGCACTTACATCTACTGCAGCTCTGGCCGTGTCGCACTCAACATTCCTAGTACATTCTCCATGGCTCTGCCACGAGCCTGGGCTCCCCAGCACTTATCCTCTCTTCCCTCTTCCTTTCTGCGCTTGCACGTTCTGAATACTCACAAGGCATAGTGGGCTCATCCACCTCCCTCTTTCCCTCAGCTCTTAATATTGTGTTTTAATGTACCCTCCCTCTGTGTCCTGTGGGCGCTTTGAAAAAGTATATTCGCATTGTATAAGCGCCTAACAAGCAAACAATAAATAAACTAGCGTCTTATCTAAACTGCAAGCAGGAGAGTTGAAACACAAGGTTCAGCAGATCCGAAAGAGAGATAAGACACTTGGAAAGAACAACTAGACCGTTTGCTACGTTCAGAACGAACGTAGCCGAACAATCAATGGTGAAGTCTCCAACTGTGCCCTAGATTACTGGGGGCTCTAGCCATGACAATAGAGCATAGAGGTTGGACACAGAAGGAAGACAAATAGAGAGATTTCCAATGTGAACATTCAGCATCATTTAGGACAGTGGCTGCAATTCACCAAGAAGGCAGCTTTCCTAGTAAAAAATCTCAAATCCGTCAAAGCCACTGGCTCATATGGTTTTTGGATACAAACTGACTTATGTCCCATAGGGAATGAGGCTTCATTCTAGGAGGAACACATTTTGTATGTGAGAATGAGAATTCATTCTGACATTTCAATATTCCCAAATAGCAGATAAGCAGATTCTGCACGTATCTACGGAAACCCCCGATTCTGCCAAAGATGTGATTAAAAGCACAGCATTATCCGTTGACTCTACTAGAAGATCGAGCTGCCTAGCTAGAGACCAATGACACAATTTGGTTATATAATAATTTATGTACATAGTGATTTGATTTAAACAATTAAAATCTTCCACTCATTTCATGCATTAAAATGTAAATCTAGTGACAATAGGTACAGTATTCACATACACACATACTGTGATCTGGTGGATTTCCTCCTAGAAGCTTTAATAACATCTAGGTTATTTTCTGAGAGATCACAATTACCATAGTCTAATTCCTCATGGAGCATGCTGGTAAAGTAAGGGGCAATGGGAGGAGTGTAGTGGCACCCCCCATTTCTGTGTGAGTAGACCAGCCGGAGGAGGAGGCCAGAGAGGGTTCTCTCTCAAATTCTGGCTATCTGACCCACAAATAGTCTTTGGTCACATCCAGGGCTATCAGAATTAGATTACACCCTACTGATCGCATCAGAGTGAGCAAGACCTTTGGTAAAAGTGTGGGATGGGGGAGGGTGCACAGAATCTGCTTGTGAATAAGTCTAAGGATTTGAAGATGGGGTCCAATAACTCCCTGTAAAGTTCCAATTCATGTGAAGCATAAGATTGTCTGCTCACAAGTCTGCGCATACAGTTTCGTCTCCCACTAGATGGCAACTACCGGAGAGACTGAGTGCACCAGTCCCAAATATCCACAGTCAGAAGGCAGAGCTTAAGACATCTTCCACCCTGCTTGTTGTCATAGATGGTTAAAGAATCCCTCTAAATGTCAGGGTAGGTGCAACGTTTTAATTAAAATATCAACGGGAACTATGGCCATCACTTTCTCTGTTGTCTCAAACACATTTCCTCCTTAGCCCAGACATCCTCAGCCCCAAGTTCGTATATAGAGGTTGTTTCACCATCAGTATGTTAATCGCTAAAGAGACTGAGAGGATGATCTAAGGTCCTCTAAAAGGGAGATGGAGGGAACACATTAGTGAGTCCCTTCAGAAATTGTATCACCAACAGTATCTTAAAGTATGAAGTTTCCTCAGACAAGCGCTTGAAGATGGAAAGCGCTGCCAAATAACCTTAAATGCTGCCAACCTGGACCCCCGGATTGGCCAAGTACAGCAGAAAGGCTAAATCCTCTGGTGTTTTGCAAAGCAAAGGGTCCACATTCTTGTCCCTGCACCAGCTGCAAACTTTGTTCAAATGGCAGCGGTACAAAGACTTAGTTGCTGGCCTTCTGGCCAAAAGCAAAATCACCATTACGTCATCCGGCAGGTCCCAATCCTTGTACCTCAGAAACCATACGTGAAGGCTGAATGTCGACCTCTGGATGGGGACACCGACCCTTCTCTTGCGAGAGAAGGTCCTCTCTATGTGGAAGACGTATTGGAGGGCAGATGGACATGTCCAGAAGGTCCACTCCTTCTGGCCCAATCCGGGAAAATTAGGATCATGGATTTCCCAAACTTTCTCAACCTCCTGATCACGTAAGTAATGGCGGGTACTGGAGGAAACGCTTACAGGAGTGGAAACTCCCAGTCCACCATGAACACGTCTTCTAGATCTCCTCTTGGGGGAAAGTCCCTGGAGCAGTACAGTTCACACTTCCTGTTGACACTGGTCGCAAACAGATCCACTTGAGGGGTTCCCCAAAGGGTGAACATCTCTTAAAGGACTTCCTGAGCTAGTTCTCACTCGTTGGAGACCATGCTCTACCTGCTCAGAGCGTCTGCCGTCGTTTTCTGTTCTTCGGCTAGCTAAACTGCTGACAGAGAGATTTCTTCTTGAATTGCCAATAACCAGAGTTGCATTGCCTCTCTGCACAGTGGTAGTGACCCTACACCACCTCTTTTATTCAGGTAGCACATGGCCACTATGTTGCCCGTCATTATCAGGACATTCTTTCCCCGAACAGAGGGCAGAAAAGCCTTAAGCGAAAGTCTGATTGCTCTCATTTCCAAAAGACTGATGTGTAGTTTGGACTCCGATGGAAACCAACGACCAATGATTCTTAGATCATTGGCGTGGGTGCCCCAGCCTGTGAGTGAGGTGTCCGTCACTACTGTTATCTCGGGCCATGGTTGCCAAAAAGGTTCTCCCTTCAGAATATTGTCATCGCAGCCCCACCACAGGAGATCCTGTGCGACCCTGCTTGGTACCTGAAGTAGGTCTGACATGTTGCCTAAGAAATGAGACATACGTGCCCTGAGAGCCCATTGAAGGGATCTCATTCTCAGGCGAACTTCTGGCATCAGAACAATTCAGGATGCCATGAGCCCAAACAACCTCAAAAAGTCAAAGCCTGGGAGATGCTGGGCACTCTGAAATTTGGTGACCATCTACAGAATGTCTTGAGCCCTCACCTCGGGTGGTGAGGTCTTTCGCAAGGACGTTTCCAGAACAGCTCCGATTAACTGGAGCTTTTGAAATGGTATCCTATGGGACTTCTTGTGAGGGACAGTGAGCCCAGTCTGTGGAGAGAGTGGAGAGAGTGGCAAGTGATGTTGAGATGATCCAGGATTTGTTCGGGAGAACGTGCCCTGATCAGCCAATCGTCCTGGTAAGGGTAGGCGTGAATCCCCCTCCCCGAAAACTCGCTGCCACCACCGCCATCAGTTTGGTGAATACCCTTCGGGCGGACGTCAGCCCAAAAAGGCAGAACTCGAAACTGAAAATGAGAACCGCCAACAGCGAACCTCAGATACTTTCTGGGCTTGAGAAGGATTGGCACATGAAAATAAGCATCCTGAAGGTCCAATGACACCCTCAACTCCTGGAGTTGGGGGGCCTGAAGCATCTGAGAAAGTTTGACCATCTTGAACTTGTCCTTTGTCAGAATTCTCAGGATCGGTAATGATGGAACCAAACTTGGACCCATAGTGCAGCCAGGGAATTCTTCCTACAAATGTAACCCTCTGAACACACAAGGTAAGTACAGAGGGATCTATTAGTTGAAAGATAAGGAACACCACACGAACAACCAGGCTCTGCAGAGAAACAAGATGAACAACTTAGATCACAGAGTCAATCAACAATACACTAGGCAAGAACAAATTGGTCAATAATAACTGACCAGATGAGAAAGAATTCCAGGGTGTTCTGGTCGAGAGTACGGGCAAGACTGAGTCAAGATGTAGGCTAAGAAAACATAAGACAGGAGGTGAGACTTTAGAAGAGATTGGAAGAACAGTAGAATGCAATGAAGCGGGAGACTTACCACTTGTCCTGACGTAGACGTGATACCAAGCAACACCCAGTGTACTAATACCTGAACCGACAGCACGAGGACGCCTAAACGGAATGAGGCAATCTCTAGTCCCAATCCTATCCCGCCGGCACGAGGATGCCTAACGACTCAGCGCAGGATGGCAGTCTGAAGTTCAGCACTTTTCCTCTGAGTACACTAGGGTGCGACTGGTAAGTTTCAGGACAATATGAGGTATTCCTTGGAGAGATGAAATGAATCCAATCCAGTAGACAAGGGATGGTAAGTAAGCGTTCCGGATTTGGTGCACGGGAAGACAAACAAATCCAAATCAGCAGGCAAGGGATTGTAAGTAAGCGTTCCGGGTTCGGCACAAGTGGAGGTGACAAATCCAAATCAGCAGGCAGAGGATTGTAAGTCAGCGTTCCGGGTTCGGCACACGTGGAGGTGACAAATCCAAATCGGCAGGCAGAGGATTGTAAGTCAGCGTTCCAGGTTCAGCACACGTGAAGGCAAACAAATCCAAATCAGCAGGCAAAGGAAGTCAAAAAGCGGTCCGGGTCACAAGGATACCAAGGAGTGGGAAAAGATCGAGGCAAGACAAGAAGCACACAGGATACAAGGTACTCACAAGACGTAGTCGAGGCTGATTACAAAATCAGAAGCGAAGAATGAACAACCCGGAAGTGTTTAAATAGGTTACCATGGAAATCACGCCACTAACTTCGTCCGTAATGCGGAGGACGCAATGGACGCCAAAGTTGCCATGGCAACCCGTATCCATTGATCTTATGGATTCGGATATTGCGAGAGTGTTGTCCAAGATGGGTCTCAGTCCTCCGTCCTTCTTGGCGATTAGGACATATGGAGAATACCATCTTTTGTTCCTCTCCACTGCAGGTACTGGCTCTTTTGCACCTTTCTCCAGCAGGGTCAAAATGTCCTGCACAAAGGAACAGATCTGGAATCCTCAAATAATGACTCCCCGGTGGATGGTTCCGAGGTCTCTGAATGAAGGTGAGGCAGTAAACTTGGGCTATGGTTTGTAGTGCCCAAGCATAAGCAATGTCTTGCCATTCTTTCAGATGCTGAGACAGTCTGCCTCCCACTGGGGTGTCATGACTCAGGTTCTCAGAGTGATTTTGAGGTGGCTGAAGCAGTGGCTGTTGGTAAAGATGCTGCTGCTTGGGCCGGCTTTGCACCTCTCCCTTGCCCACCACGAGGGAATCTTCTTTGGCCTCTTTGACCAGCCATTCCTCTCGCTCTTCCAACTGAGGAGTAGTAGCGAATGGATTTACCCCTCCAAAATGTTCCACTGGAGTGAAAAGGCTGCCTAATAGCGGAACCCACAGCCTTGGTTGGCGCCTTCGAGGTCTGCAGCTTCTCAAGGCTTTCGTCTGCCTTAGTGCCAAAAAGATGAGACCAGTCAAAAGGCATGTTAAGGAGTCTAGACTGCACGTCCAGAGTAAATCCAGATGTCCTTAATCACGCAAATCTGGGTATTACAGTGCTTGCCGCCATGGCTCTGCCATGGCGGCAAGCACTGTCAGCAAACTCCAAACCTGACTGAAGAGACTCGCACATGGCCTCCTTGCCATCTTTTACAATGTCCAAGAAACCGTCTCTGACCTCCCCTTTGGGAATGAGCTCTGCCGCCATAGAAATGCAGTGCCATAGAGTGTATGTAAACTTTGCCAAGGCACATGTGGAGTTGGCCGGTTTAGGAGCCATGCGCCCAGCAGAAAAGACTTTTCTTGACCATGCATCTACCCGTTTATGATCCCGATCCAGTGGGATGGTCGGATAAGCATCCTGTTTAGAGGTAGTGGTTGCTGCCTATACCACCAGGCCTTCTGGGGTAGGGTGTTTTGACAAGGAGCTGGGGTCACTACTTGATGGATGGGAATTCCTCGTGCGCTTCTTATTTACTGTCGAACTTGACTTTGGTGTTTCCCAATTGGCACTTACTCTCTTCTGAAGAGCAATATGAAAGGGTAAGATAGGAACCCTTTCAGGACCTTTGTCCAGGATATCTGTAAGGTCTTCCTGTTCTAATGGCAGGTCTGCTCCATCCCAGATAATCCACTACCTTGGTCATCAACTGCCTGTAAGAAGCATCTGCGTGATCATCTGACTCAGGTTTCCAAATTCCAATTCCGGTGAATTTCCACTCCAAAGGCTGTCTGTAAATGTTCATGTAGGAACGGTTTATAGTGATTCCCTCGAAAAAAAAATAGTTGACATGCTAAAGCCACGAATACAAGCAGTCGAATGCCAAAGAATCGACAACCTATATTTTATATGTAAAAGTGCAATTCCATCTAAACCAGTCCATCGACAATATACATGGGCTGGTTTCAATGGAAATGCACTTTTACATGTAAAAAGTAGCATTTCCATGCATTTTTGTGTAACTTTAAAACATTACAAGGCGCTCTCCAGTGCTGAAATTTCAGCACTGGCCAGCCCCTTGTAACGTTTTAATTGTATTTTTTTTATATTGGGGGAGGGGGTCCCCCCACAGCCTCCCCAACACCCACGCCTACCCCCATCCCTAACCCAAGCGCCAAGCCCTAACCCTAACCCTAACCCTGGCCCCAGCCCTAACCCTAATTTAACCCTTAAACTAACCCTAGCCCCAACCCTAACCCAAACCCTAACTCTAGCCCCAACCCTAACCCTAATTTAACCCTTAAACTATCCCAAGCTCCAACCCTGACCCAGCCCCAGCCCTAACCCTAATTTAACCGTTAAACTAACCCGAGCCCAAACCCTAACCCTGACCTAGCCCCAGCCCTAATTTAACCCTTAAACTAACTCAAGCCCCAACCCAACTAACCCAAGCCCCAACCCCAACCCTAATACCATTACATGTAGATGGAACCATCACATTTTTTTTCAATGAAATGGCCATTCAATGGAATGGTATTTCGATGAAAAGAATTTGATGGTTTGACATTCGATGGTTTGGGTTTAGATGGAATGACCGGATACCATCAGGGACATTTGGTGTGCCATACTGCAAACCAAAGGGTGCATCATTATCAGACAGCTCATTGTCCTCATAAATAGAGGTCAGAGATTTAAAGAAATCCTAGCTTGGTAAAGGAGTAAGGATTCTCTATATCTCAGGTAAAGGCTTCGAAGGTTGAGAGCCAGATGCCTGTTGAGCTAACAATATCTTTGATGAAGACGTTTTCGACATCGATGGCACCAGAGGCTTGGGTGGCATCGATGGCACCTCTGGTGTCGAGGGTGCTGCTGGTGTCGATGGCATTGACGACCTTGACGGATCACTCAATGATTTCTCATGATGTCGAGGCCTCGACGGCCCTCAACGGGAATCTGGCCTTCATCGCGGGCTCAAGCCCTTTCCTTACCGGCTTCAGAAGGTGCGATAGGAGCATGGCCTGCCTGCTTCAAGCATTTCTGGCTCTCGAATATCTTAAGCATTTATTGCCTGAATGATTCCCATTCAGCTGGAGTGGATGCCTTAGTGGGACAGGATACAGTCCTCTCAGGGGAGGAGTTGGTTGAGGACGTCGAAGTAGGCGATGTGTGGTGCCTCTTCTTTGACATTTCCTCGATGATGACGAGGAGTGGTGGGAGCCACTCTGTGACCTGGACCTTTTTTCGTTGAGGAGAGTTGCCTCTCGCTTTGTCAGAAGACGGCCTTTCCGACGGGGTAGTCCAAGGGGATTTCTTAGGGAATCTACCTACTGCCAATTTCCCCTTATGCTCCTTCAGAGCTTTCCCGGTCATCGATTGACACTTTGAACAGGCCGAGGTCTTGTGCTCCACACCGAGACACCACAAGCATACTCGATGCAGATCCATCAGCGACATTTTGGCATCGCAGTCTTAACATTTTTTAAACCCTGTCTTCGGGGTAGTCAGTATCAAAGACAAAGACATTTTCGGATATTTCTCGAGAACATTTCTGAAGTGCGTTGTAGTTCTCGAAGCGTAAGCCTAATCAGAAAAACAGAACTGAAGCCAACGGGCGCTGTGCATGCTATATATGCCTTTGATGACATCATCCTCAAGACGGCGGCCCTCAAGGGAAATTCAGAGGACTGCATTGACGCACTGCGCCATCTGCCACAAACATTTTTCCGAAGCAGCTGAAGTTGGATGTTGGAGATATCAAAGATGAGAAATATGTGGGAGGACACAATCCATTCCAAGTATCCATTTGCCGCCATCACTCTGCGGCACTGTGCTGCAGGTCTTCCTGTGGCATGTGGGTGTTGTGGCTGTGCTTCCCCCTCTCTCTGTCTGTTCTCCTCTTGTAGTGTAACCGTGGAGGTAGAAATACGCTTGTTGGTGGTTGGGTTGCAGAGTCTTGCTGCCTTTGGGCACCACACCTTGAGTCTCCTTTTGATGCTTTCTGTTGGTTTCTCGCTCTGAGGTTTGGTCTATGCAAAAGATACCAAAAGACTCACAAGCATCTGGTGAAGGAAGCATGACAGGAGACAAAGGTGGACTGCTTAAAAACAGGCTGACACAAAAGGGTGACAGGAATGGGGGGCTCTTAACTGCCACTGTCAACCACAGGGGAAGGCTAAAAAGGGTTCCCATGCCCTCTTGACAAGACCAAACTACTGACCTTGTCACAAACTTCCAACCATCCCCTCGCACCAAAACTCCTCTTCTTCATCCTTTTAGTCTGCTACCTTACTTGAGATATTGGGAAGATCAAGTTTCGTTTCTGCCCTCTTTTGTATTGTATTGTTCTCGTCATGTACACCTCATCAAGGGTCTACGCAGATACGACCACATGACCCGGGCCATCGCCATCCTTCACTGGCTCCCTCTGCACACAGGAATCACCTTCAAGTCTTGCTGCATCATCTATAAGGTAGTCACCCTCAATTCACCCAGCTACCTTGCAGAGAAACTAAGCATCTTTGCCGGACAGCGCACCATCAGAAGCCAGGACATGTGCAGACTTGAAATCCACTGCTGCAAAAAGGAAAGGACCAGAAAACAAGCCTTCTCTGCCTACGCCCCAAGGATATGGAACCTCGTCCCCATCAGCATAAGCCTCACCCCCACACTCCTACAATTCGGAAAAGAACTCCAGACCCACCTCTCAAGGAATCTCTCTGCCTCAACACCTAGGCCATCACATCGCCCCTCATGCCACCTCACTCGCTAGATGCCGCCTTCCCCTTTCCTCCCTGATATGATATGGCATTTATAACACGCCTATACACAAGTGTTTCAAGGCACGACGAGGCCAGAGAGGGGGAACAGGGGTAAGACAGACAACGATCTTACTTGGCCAGGTGACATTGAGATCGCGCATGTGCAGGGGAAGAGGAAAAGTGTTGGGGGTCAGGCGGGGACAGTGCAGTACATGGGACAACAGTAAAATAAATAGAATAAATAAAATCAATAAGTAAGAGTGTGGCCAGCTGGTGGAAAGTGCAAGGTTAAGTCCAGACATCAGATGTGAAGTGCTGATAGGGGGCTGTAGGGATACAGAAAAACAGTCCCCAAGTGCGGGGGATGCCAGTGAGGCAGTGCATGGGTGCAACTGGTGGGGGAGGGGACCTGGGCCCGAGATCAGAGGGTAGCCAGGTGACCAGTGCCGATTCAGTTTCAGCCAGGAGTTCAGCAGGGGAGAGTAAATAAAATCAATAAGTAAGAGTGTGGCCAGCTGGTGGAAAGTGCAAGGTTAAGTCCAGACATCAGGTGTGAAGTGCTGATAGGGGGCTGTAGGGATACAGAAAAACAGTCCCCAAGTGCGGGGGATGCCAGTGAGGCAGTGCATGGGTGCAACTGGTGGGGGAGGGGACCTGGGCCCGAGATCAGAGGGTAGCCAGGTGACCAGTGCCGATTCAGTTTCAGCCAGGAGTTCAGCAGGGGAGAGGAGGAGGGAAATCAGAAGCAACGAGGAAGGTTTTGAGGTGCTTCCGGAACCGGAGATGATTCTCTTTAAGTTTCATGGAGGCAGGCAGGCTGTTCTAGAGGGAGGCCCCAGCCGAAGAAAGATCTACCACCAACTCGTTGCTTGGAGAAGCCACTGACCCTGACGGAGTTTGAGGCGGATGAGCAAAGAGCTTGAGAAGGAAGATATTTAGGAAGATAAAGTTGTCCTTGTGGACAATGCAGAGGGCTTTCAACTTAATCCTCGCAGCCACTGGGAGTCAGTGCAGAGATTTCAGTCCTGGAGAGATACGATCCCTGGGCTTGAGGCCAAGGACTCGCAGTCCTGTTCTGGATGAGTTGCAGAGGGCGGAGAGTAGAAGCAGGCATATTTAGAAAAGGCTTTTGCAATAGTCCAGCCTAGAGAGAACCAGAGATCTGGAGACAGTGAGCTTCTGGGGGAAGGAGAGGAAAGGAAGAATACCGCTGAGGAGGTGCAACTGGTAGTGTGACTTCTTAGAGACGTCAGAGATTTGTGGAGAGAAGGAGAGTGTGGAGTCAAAGATGACCCTGAGGTTTTTAGCCTCACAGGTGTGAGGGAGGAGGGCCAAGAGAGGCCGGCCAGAGAGGGAAAGGAAGGAGCAGGTGTGCCGATGAGGAGAATTTCGGTCTTACTGGCATTAAGGCAGAGATCATTGGCAGCACACCACTCCTGGATAGCAGACAGACAGTCAGAGATGAGCGAAGGAGAGGAAGAGGCGGAAGGGTGCATGAAAATTGGTTGAGTGTCACCCACATACCACTGAAAGGTGGGGCAGAGAGCAGCAATGCGGTGGGCAAGAACTGCCAGGTATTGGTTGAACAGCCAGTGAGAGAGGTTAGACCCCTGGGGAACAACAGAGATAGAGATAGAGGAGAGGAAGGACCCAAGTTGGACCTGGGAGGGTCGATCGGAGAGGAAAGAGGTCAGCCAAGCCAGGGCCTGATTGGTGATACCAAGGTTATCACGGAGACCGTTCAGCAGGATGGCATGGTTGACAGTGTCAAAGGCAAAAGAGATATCAAGGAAGATTAGGATGCAGGGGGTGTTAGAATTGAGGTTGGAGAACAGGTCTTCACGGATGTTCAGGAGAGCAGTGCCCGTGCTTCTGGCGGGTCTGAAGCCAGACTGATGGTCATGGAGACAACCAACAGACTCAGTGTGAAGGTACCCTGGTACCTGGTACAGCTGTACCCCTCATCTGAGCCCCTCTGTAGCCCACCCCCCGTTGTATATCTGTTCTCTTACCTCTGAAAAGTGTTCCGTAAGGCATCTGTACTGTTGTATCCCTCTGTAAAGCGCTCCATTATGTATCTGTATTGTTTTATACCTCTGTAAAGCGCTCCGTTGCTTATCGAAGCTAGGTCCATGCTCAATAAATATAATAATAATATAGTGCCTTTCACCATTATTATAGTCTCAATACGCTGGTAGTGGGAACGCCATCAGTCTACCTAAGTCCAGATTGTTGGTGGGCATGGAGTGAGATTAGGATGCATGTGTGCATTTGGCCAAATAAGGCTTAGCAGGGCATCCAATGTGGTCAGGCATATGGATGGGTGCTGAGAGGAGTCAGGAGATGGGGCGAGTGCTAGAGACTCGCTATGTGTTCAGCGTGCCCGAATTTGCCATAGCACTTCGCTGCATTCTGATGTCAGAGTTGTAGTCTGGTGTAAGTAGGCTGAGAATTATGTGAACAGCACGACCAAATGTTGTCATAGTCCCTGCTGTATTCTGATTTGTACGGGTAGCCATACCTGGGGCCAGTGTCCACTGGAGTGGTGCGTTATGTGTACCAAGTAGATTTGGTGGTGATTTATTGTTTGTTCGCCCACTCAGGTGTTGGTTTCTTCTGTCTATTCTTGCGGTTGGGACAAAAACGGTTTTCCACAACGACATTCTATACTACAACTATTTGCAACAAGAGGAGAACGGGTTGTACTTCCAGGTTCTTCTAGGCGGATAGCGTGGTGAGTCTACACAGATATCGTGTGCTTAGTGAAACTTTTCAGTTGTTATCTTTAGCATGGGCGGCCCATCCTATTGTTCACACATTTCTTGAATTGCCATCCTGGAGTAATATACGAGGGACCACCACCTGGCCTCCTTGGCAATGGCATGCGTCCTCCATTGACAATTCCACGCAGTGCATCCCAATCTGTACGATCGCTGGCTGTTTTTAAGTTCGGGTTGGGAATTGGACCTTTTTTTAAGGAGGGTTTCAGGATAATGCAGCAAATAGCCAGGTTGAGGACTTTATTGAAGGCAAGTTAGTTCTCGGTGCGGTGGATGTACAGAAGAAGAGTATTCGAGATGGTGGGAGCTAGCATGGAGAAAGCTGAGCCGCCAACTCTGGTGGATTTATAATGGGGGAATAGCGAGGAGGAGAGCAGAGCCCGATCAGAAGTTTCTGAAAAGTTGGCAGTGAAAGATTTTCTTTGTAAGGAACTTTGGTCCTTTATTATGGAGGGCTCGGTGTGTGATGCACATGGATTTGTAGGTTGCTCTTAGGAAAACAAGGAACCAGTGCAGTACTCTGAGTGCAGGGGTTATGTGTTCTCTGGGCGAGAGGGCAAGCAACAGTCTGGCTGCTGCATTTTGGACTCAGTTTTCCAAGCTGCATAGCTGGGATGCCCAAATAGAGGGATTTGGCGTAGTTTAGGCAGGATATTGGGATGGCCAGTATTTCAGAGACTGAGGGTAGGAGAGGTAGGGAAAAATTCATTTTAGGATGTGTAAATGGAAGGGGCAGGTTCTTGATACAGAGTTGATGTGTTTGGAGAGAGATAGGTCTGTGTCCAAGGTGTATCCAAGATTTTTGACGGAGGTGGAGGCAGCAGGTGCGGCTCCCAGGGCAATTGGTCAAGGTAAAGGTTGTGAGATCAGAGCAGTTTTGCCGCATATTAGGATTTCTGATTTGCCCGGGTTGGGGATTAGGTGGTTGGTCATCATCCATAGGTCAATATCGAGAGGCAAGAGGCGAGGTCAGGTAGAGGGGAGGCTGGAGTCTTGGGATTTTTTTTTTAATTATCTGTGTGTTGTCTGCCTAGTTGTAGGAGTACAAATTTGAGAGCGGATGAGAGCTGGCAGCGAGTTTAGGCAGAGGATGGGGGAAAGGGAGGCTCCTTATGGCACCACTTTTGTGAAGGGGTGAGGAGCGGAGGAGAAAGGTGGGAGTGGATTGATTTGTGAGCGATTGGAAATAAAAGAAGCGATTCAGAGAGGGATCTCGGATGTGAGATATAGAAAAATGGGGAAAGATCTGGTCTAGGCTACATAAAAGTGCTCAGTGCATCACGAACAAGGAAGGGGGCTACAAGATTTGTTATAGATATTATGCAACCACAGCTCAGCTCAACAAAGTCAATGCAGACATCTCCCCGAACTGCTGGAGAGGCTGTGCAGAAAAAGGCACTCTGTTCCATCTCCTTTGGTCTTTCCCTAGAACGGAGAGCTATGGGGGGGAAGTTATGGGTCACATCAAAGCAATCACGGGCCTATCTATTCCATGGGACGCAGGGATTATTCACCTGGGTGAAACGGGGGAGGGGCATTTCCACTCTCTGGCCATGTGGCGCTCTTAGGCACGCACCTTCTGTTAGCCGCAGAAATTGCACTGGCCCAAGTGTGGAACAATGCAGAGGGTCCCGTGACCACATTGTGGTGGTCTAAATGCTGGGAAATTGTTGTGGCAGAGAAGATAACGGCAATAAACATGGGCACCGTTTATGGACTACTCTGAAAAGTATCCAGCGCTCACCTGAATGCCCCCGCTCACACGTTGGTTGCAGGAGTGAGGGGCTCCAGCCCGGCATCCCAGTGCAGAGTGCAGGGTGGTCCCCTTTCCTTCCTCTCCCCTTGATCCACCTTCTGGGAAAAGATGGAAATGTGTTTCCTGATTACATCTGTTGGTGTTTGTGATGCAGATGTTGATGTCATTATATTTGAAATGCTTGATAAAAAGTTTTGTTTAAAAAAAAAAAAGAGGTGATTCAATGAAGGGCAGAATCTTTGATGCCTAGGGTGAGGAGCCTGTTAGCGAGACTTGTGTGGTCGATGGTATCAAAGACGACAGATAGATCCAGGAGGAAGAGAGTAGCACACCGTTTGGAATCGGCGGTTCTTTTTAGGTTGTCCCAGACAGAGACCAGCAAGGATTCTGTTCCACAGAGTGGTCGGAACCGCGCCAACCCCGCACTGATACCCACCTTCTTGGTCATCCGACCAATGAAGCGTTTGTCAGCTGAGGTTTTCGCTGCCACTTTCTATCCCCCTCCTGCACCTCTGGCTGACTCACATCCTGACACAGCCCTTTCCAACCTCCATTCTTCTATATCTGACACTCTTGATGTACTTTCCCGTGTCATGAGGATCCGCTTGAAACCCAAATCCAAGTGCAACTCTTGGTACGACTCAGACCTCGTCACCCTTAAACGCAAGTGTAGGGTGGCTGAGAGGAAATGGCGAGCATTGTGCGCACCCTCTGACAAACTGGCCATTGGTCATTGGCGGCACATCACTCCTGGATAGCGGACAGACAGTCAGAGATGAGGGAAGGTGAGGAAGAGGCCAAGGATAGCATGAAAATGAGCTGGGTATCATCTGCATAGCACTGAAAATTGGGGCAGAGAGCGGCGATGCGGTGGGCAAGGAGTGCCAGATATTGGTTGACCAGCCAGGGATAGAGGTTAGATCCCTGGGGGACACCACAGGTAGAGAAAAAGATATCAGAGAGGAAGGACCCAAGTTGGACCTGGAAGGGTCGGTCAGAGAGGAAAGAGGTCCTCCACTTCAGAGCCTGACCAGTGATACCCAGGTTATCACAGAGACGGTTGAGCAGGATGGCATGGTTGACAGTATCAAAGGCAGAAGAGAGATCAAGCAAGATGAGGACACACAGGGTGTTGGAGTGAAGGTTGGAAAGCAGGTCTTCACGGATGTTCAGGAGAGCAGTTTCCGTGCTTCTGGCAGCTCCGAAGCCAGACTGATGGTCATGAAGGCAACCACTCTGGACTCTTTTGTGACCTCTGCGACTCTCTCTCACTCACCATTCTCCCTTCTGGCCCGACTAATTCTGCAGGGCACACTCTCGATGTCTGATCTCCTCTGACCTTCCCCTCTCCGCCCCTTTCTCCACTCCTCTCTCCTGGAGTGATCACTTTCTCCTATCGTCCCACCTCTCCCTCCATACCCCTCAGGCCAAGCCACCTCCATCACTGCCACCCACCTTCTCGGTCATCCAACCCATGCAGCGCATGTCAGTTGAGGCTTTCGCAACCACCTTCTCACCACCTCCTCCCCCCTTGGCTGATTCTCACCCTGACACAGCCATCTCCACGCTCCACTCCTCTCTATCTGATACTCTTGATATCCTTGCTCCTGTCATGAGAATCCGCCTGAAGCCCAAAGCCAAGTGTAACTCCTGATTTGACTCGAACCTCGTCACCCTTAAACGCAAGTGCAGGGTGGCCGAGAGGAAATGGCGTGCTTCGTGTTCATCCTCTGACAAACTGGCCTGCCGCCTGCTTCAAAGGCAATATCGGCTATCCATCCTCACCAAGAAGAGAGCCCATATCGAAACCTGCATCTCTATGGCATCTAACAACTCGGCTGAACTCTTTAACATCTGCAAGGAACTAGCCAATCCTGCCGCAGTCTCTACCACTTCTGTACCTTCCCAGACCCTCTGCACGGCACTGGCTTCTCACTTCATCTCAAAATCCCAGGACATCCTGTCCTCACTCTCCTCCTATCACCTCCCTCCATTCCCTGCTCTTCCTCTGGCCCTTCTGCAGCCACCACTCTCCCTCCTTCCCTGTCTTTCCCCTTTTCTCTGCTGACAAGGTTTCTAGACAAGTCTGATTTATGAAAGCCACGTCGAAACAGATTCACCCCTGTTCCTCCAAAACTATCAAGGACCACATCCACTCCCTGGCTCCTGCCCTGGCTGATTTCTGCAATCACTCCTTCACCACTGGAGTCTTCCCATCCCCCCTGAATCACTCCTTTGTGCACCCTCTTCTTAAGAAATCCTCTGCCGACCCCTCCAGCCCGGCTAACTATCGCCCAATCTCCATCACTACCTTCCTGGGCAAGCTCCTGGAGAAACTGGTTGTAACGCTCACCTGATTCCCGTAGAGGCGCCGGTCTTGACTGGGCGTATACCGTATCTTCAAAGGTGATGTGTAACACACGGCTGGCTCTTTGGGCTGGAACTCTGTGCACTGTATGTCTGACTTGAAGGGTAAGATGTCTGTAGATAGAAAATATGGGATTAAGGAACTGGGTTATTGAATGTCTCTCTCTTCTTCCCTTTCTCTTCTCCTGTAGAACCCCAAAGGTTAACGCTCTCACCTTAGGTAAGTGAACGCCGTGCTCTCCATCTGCCTCGGGGCAGGGTGCTGTAACCAGTTTCTTCACTGGATAAGGGGAGCAGGCCTCTTGACTTCAGAGGACTGCTGTCCGTCGTTTACTGCACGAACGGTAAGTTTCGAGTAATTCTAATGTCTTTAAAGTCTTTAGTAATGATGTTTCTTGTTTTGCAGGGTTCCGGCGATGGCGGATGACGGGCTGAAGTGAGTTAAAGATGGAGCCCGTGTGATGAATAGAAGCGCCTGGAAGCACGTAAGTAAGCGCTTGTTGCCTGCTTCACGATGCGCTCTAACTGTCTTTTTATTTTGCAGGTACAAGTTCGGAGCGGCTGCAGGGTGCCGGAATACCCACTGGGTTAGATTTGGAAAGGAGTAATGGCACGTGAGTATTAAAGTTCCCCAATGTCTTTAAACGCACCTTGTTTTGTCTTTCAGATGCGGGATGCAGCGCCGAAGGCCTCCGGAGCGTGCAAAGAGTTGGTAAGCTTTTGTCTTTCAGATGCCGGAATGCAGTGTGAAGACCTCCGGAGCGCATGAAGAGTAGGTAAGCCTTTGTCTTTCAGATGCCGGAATGCAGCGCGAGGCGTTGGTGACAGCCGATGGACCAGGTAAGTGAAGAGCTGTCACTGAAGCCCGTAATGCTAACCTGTTCTTTCTTGTCTTTATAGGTGTTGCTGAAGACTGGATTCAGGATGGTAAGCCTTTTTCCTTAGGCCCAGGATCAGATGCAGAAGACACAATGAGCGTTCTGCTGCAGAGGATGCAGAATAACGCAAAGCAAGATTCATCCATCGGGTGTGGTTTAAATAGCCTCCTGTAGTGCTTAGGTGTCTCCTTCCACAGCCACGCCTAGGTAAGAAAAGAGTTCCTGCTTTCCAGAAGAGTTCCAGTGTTCTGAATCTAGGGAGTGGCTCCTGCCCCACCCAACAGGAAAAGTAGTTCCAAACAGAAGAGGATCAGAGGCTAGTAAGCAGTAAGCAGGCAAGTAAGCAGCATGGTCTGCTGCAGGTAAGTCCACCCAAGCATTATGAGCCCGGCACTTCCAGCGCTGGGACTGGGCATATTTATGAGCCTGGTGCCACTGGCTCCAGGACTGGGTCCAAAAGGTCCCAATTGGGACTGGTTGGCAATCGGAACCTGGGTTATGGATCTGCTTCCAAGGGAGTTGGGAAAACCCTGACCTTTTGGAAGCAGAGATCATGACAGTACCCCCCCTCAAGGCCCCTCCCAAACCGGGCTTCTCCGGGGGTTTTGGCTTGTCAGGAAATGTTCGGTGAAATCTTTTGATTAGGCAAGGAGCGTGGACATATTCAGCAGGTTCCCAGGATCTCTCTTGGGGGCCGTAGCCTTTCCAGTCAATTAGGTAAAATAGTTTAGATTTGGAGATCTTGGAGTCCAGAATGCTTTTGACTTCAAACTCGAGTTCTCCATCAACTAGGATAGGTTTTGGAGATTTAGTTAGTCGGGTTTGAGGTTACACGGGTTTTAATAGAGAGACGTGGAAGACCGGATGTATCTTCATGTGCGGGGGCAAGTCCAACTTGACCGCTACTGGGTTTACTATGGTAGTGATGGAATAGGGACCAAGGTATCTTGGGTTGAATGTGCGTGGCCCTTTTAGAGGTAGATATTTGGCGGATAACCAGGCTTGATCCCCTACTTGATATTGAGGGGCTTCCTTCCGATGTTGATCTGCTCCTTTCTTGTATTGTTCTTTAGCCCTTTGAAGGTGAGAAACAGCTTCCTTAAAGGCTTGGGTGATTGTAGAATGCAGGTAGTCTACTGCTGGTGTTTCAAGATCTTGGAGGGGATCCAACTCCGAGGTTCGAGGGTGACTGCTGTACAAAAGAAAAAACGGGGTTTTCCCAGTTCCCGAATGGACAGAGTTATTGTAGGCATATTCGGCTATCCAAAGGATGTCTTTCCAAGTTTTTTCAGTTTGTTGCAGCATGCAGCGTAAATACTGTTCCAAAGTTTGATTGGTCCTCTCGGTTTGTCCGTCGGTCTGAGGGTGGTGACTGGTCGATAGTCTCACATCAATTTGAGCCGACCGACAGCAACTTCGCCAAAAATGAGAAATAAATTGACTACCTCGATCCGAAATTAGAACCGAAGGAAAACCGTGCAGTCGGACGATGTTTTCGAGAAATTCTCGGGCCAGAGTTGCTGCTGTTGGAAAGCCTTTGAGCGGAATGAAATGCGCCATCTTGGAGAATAAGTCCACGATTACTAGAATCGTATTGTATCCGGAGCATGGAGGTAGATCGGTGATGAAGTCCATAGAAAGCGTATGCCAAGGGCGAGGTGGGATGTCAATAGGGCGTAAGAGGCCTGCTGGTCTTTCCTTTTGACTCTTGTTTTGGGCGCATACTCCACAGGACATTATAAAGTCTCTGATATCTTTTTTCCAAGACAGCCACCAGAAGTAGCGCTTGATCTTTTCTGAGGTCTTGGCCATACCGGGATGTCCTTCCATTAAAGAATCGTGATACAAGAGATTACTTTTTTCTGTAAATCTGTGCTGGGTAGGTATAATCGTTCTTGGAAATACAATAAGTTGTCCTTTACTGCAAAGTCCTTTCCCTGCAGATGCCAATTCTGTATGTCTGCTGGAGTTACAAGTTGCCTGGCTTTATCCTTAACTTCCTCTATGGATTCTGTGGCGATTACACCCAGAATTCTTTGTTCGGGAATGATTGGTACAGGTTTAGGGTTGATCAAGTGTTCTTCCACTGCCATCCGAGAAAGGGCATCAGCTTTATCGTTCTTTGTACCAGGTCGATAGGTAATTATGAAGTCAAACTCGGCAAAGAATAATGCCCAACGGAGTTGTCTAGAGGATTGGGCTTTTGCGGTTTTCAAATATTGCAGGTTTCGGTGATCCGTAATCACAGTAACGGTGTGTCGGGCCCCCAGCAGATAATGCCGGCAAGCCTTAAAGGCAGACTTGATAGCCAGAAGTTCCATGTCAGTAATCGTGTAATTGATTTCAGGAGGCGAGAATTTGCGGGACCAAAATGCCACGGGATGCAACTGATTGGTTACCGGGTCCTTTTGTGATAGAACTGCCCCCATGGCAAGGCTTGAAGCATCAGTTTCCACGATGTAGGGGAGTTCGGGGCGAGGGTGTTTTAAGATTGGTGCAGAGATAAATTTAGTCTTCAAATCCTGGAAAGCTTGTTCCGCCTCGGTAGACCATTCAAAATGTTAGTTTTTCTTTAACAAGGCAGTGATGGGCTGGACTATTCGAGAGAATTCGGGGATAAACCTGCGGTAAAAGTTAGCGAAGCCTAACATGCTTTGCACACCTTTTACGGAGGATGGTGATGGCCATTTGAGAACTGCATCGACCTTCTTTGAATCCCTACGCACTCCGCCAGGTGATAATATGAATCCCAAGAATTCAACTTCAGTCACGTTGAAAACACATTTTTCCAACTTAGCGAAAAGTTTGTGTTGACGCAATCTTTCGAGGACCATTTTCACGTGTTTCCGATGTTCAGATTCCGATGAAGAATAAACGAGGATGTCGTCAATGTAAACAACAACACACACATCTATGAGCTCTCTGAGGACATCGTTCATAAAATATTGAAAGGCGGCCGGGGCATTGCAAAGTCCGAAGGGCATGACCTGATATTCAAATAGCCCATACTTGGTGCGGAAGGCCGTCTTCCATTCATCGCCCTCTTTTACTCGTACCAAGTGGTAAGCTCCTCTAAGATCCAGCTTTGTATATATGCATGCTTTTCTGACTTGGTCCAGGAGTTCAGGGATCAAAGGTAACGGATATCTATTCTTAACGGTGATCTGGTTCAGGGAGCGATAATCTATACAAGTTCTAAGGTCTCCTTCCTTTTTTGGAACGAAGAACAAAGCTGAAGAAGCAGGGGACTTGGAAGGACGAATAAACCCATTTGCCAGGTATTGATCTAGGTATTGTCGAAGGTGAAGGTTCTCAGGCTCGGCGAGGGCATAAATTCTACTACAAGGAGGAGTAGATCCAGGTATCAGGTCTATCTGGCAGTCATAAGACCTATGAGGAGGTATAGAGTTAGCCTGATCCTTCCGGAAAACATCTTGGTATTCTAGGTATTCGGGAGGTAACTGGGGAGTCTCTGAAGAAATTGCTGCCAGTGCAACACCAGGTGGAGGGTGACAAGTAGAGACACATTCTGGAAACTGGACCGTTCTTGCTCGCCAATCGATCAGAGGATTGTGTTTCTCTAACCAAGGTATTCCTAGAATAATCTGAAACTGAGGGGCCTTGATCACATCGAACACGATCTTCTCATGGTGTCCATCTTGACTTACTAGCGTCACCTCTTGAGTGGTATGCGTTACTGGCCCGGAGGCTATCTCCGTACCATCCACCGTAGTAATGACGTCCTTTACAGCCTTGGGACAAAGAGTTAGATTCATCCTCAAAACCATTTCATGATCCACATAATTGCCGATGGCACCGCTGTCGACGTAAGCTTCAATTGTATGTAATCGATCCGGATTATCAGGGCTAATGAGGACCATAGGTATCACGAAATGCGAGGTCACGGAACTGGTTTTCACGCTCGGCAAGAGGACCTCTATTCTTGTCGGGCGAGGTTGTTTCCCTGCTCAGAGTTTGTAACTTTGGTAACTGCAGCTCCTACTGCCTTCTTGGCAGGTTTCACCGGACAGTCTCGAAGAAAGTGCCCTGAGTTTCCGCAATAGAGGCATAATTGCAACTGTTTTCTCCTTTCCCGCTCCTTTTGTGTTAGAGGACCTTTCAGACCCCCTATTTGCATGGGTTCCCCGGAGTCTACTCCTTTGGAAGGAGTTGGCGGTTTGGAAAATACTCGAGCATCAAACTTGGAACGATCGGCCTTCCTGTTCTGCAGTCTGTGATCTATTTGAACGACTAAGTCTATATAGTCCGAACAATCTTGTGGGGGATTCACTACTTGGGCTAACACATCTTTGAGCTCTCCACGTAGACCTCTATAAAACAGCGTAATCCTTTTGTCCTCAGGCCATTGAGTTTCCACTATCAGTCTGTTGAAAGACGCAATATAAGCCAAAAGGTCTTGATTACCTTGTCGCAACGAAAGAAGCTCATTGTCCAAGGCCTGCCCCTGTGAATGTCTTGCGAACAGTTTTTCCATACTGAGCTGAAAAGCTTGAAAATCATGGAGGACCGGATCATCTTGATTTACTAGAGGGATCGACCAGTCTGCCGCATTGCCACTAAGGTACGAAAGCACGAAAGCTACTTTAGCTTGATCAGTTGGAAAGGCTGCTGGCCGGCATAAGAAATGCAACCGGCACTGATTGATAAATACTGCAAACCTCTTTGGGTCACCAGAAAATCGTTCGGGCGGAGCCAGAGGTACATTCCCAGGTAGGTTGATCTGCACTGGATTCATAGAGGATGTAGAAGGAAGATTTCCCCCAGATGCGGGTAACGGGGTCTGTCCGGCTTGTGACTGTAGCAATTGTCTAGCGAGATCATCTGTTCGCTCCTTGGAAATAATCAGTTCCCTTCTTAGAGCGTTCGTTTCCTGACGGGCTGCATGCACTTCTGCCCTTAGTTCCCCAAGTAACTGGGCTAGCTGGTCGGTATCCGAGGTTTCCATAGCGCCTGGACGGGAGTTTTGTGGTAGGCTTTGCGTTCTGTAACGCTCACCTGATTCCCGTAGAGGCGCCGGTCTTGACTGGGCGTATACCGTATCTTCAAAGGTGATGTGTAACACACGGCTGGCTCTTTGGGCTGGACCTCTGTGCACTGTATGTCTGACTTGAAGGGTAAGATGTCTGCAGATAGAAAATATGGGATTAAGGAACTGGGTTATTGAATGTCTCTCTCTTCTTCCCTTTCTCTTCTCCTGTAGAACCCCAAAGGTTAACGCTCTCACCTTAGGTAAGTGAACGCCGTGCTCTCCATCTGCCTCGGGGTAGGGTGCTGTAACCAGTTTCTTCACTGGATAAGGGGAGCAGGCCTCTTGACTTCAGAGGACTGCTGTCCGTCATTTACTGCACGAACGGTAAGTTTGGAGTAATTCTAATGTCTTTAAAGTCTTTAGTAATGATGTTTCTTGTTTTGCAGGGTTCCGGCGATGGCGGATGACGGGCTGAAGTGAGTTGAAGATGGATCCCGTGTGATGAATAGAAGCGCCTGGAAGCACGTAAGTAAGCGCTTGTTGCCTGCTTCACGATGCGCTCTAACTGTCTTTTTATTTTGCAGGTACAAGTTCGGAGCGGCTGCAGGGTGCCGGAATACCCACTGGGTTAGATGTGGAAAGGAGTAATGGCACGTGAGTATTAAAGTTCCCCAATGTCTTTAAACGCACCTTGTTTTGTCTTTCAGATGTGGGATGCAGCGCCGAAGGCCTCCGGAGCGTGCGAAGAGTTGGTAAGCTTTTGTCTTTCAGATGCCGGAATGCAGTGTGAAGACCTCCGGAGCGCACGAAGAGTAGGTAAGCCTTTGTCTTTCAGATGCCGGAATGCAGCGCGAGGCGTTGGTGACAGCCGATGGACCAGGTAAGTGAAGAGCTGTCACTGAAGCCAGTAATGCTAACCTGTTCTTTCTTGTCTTCATAGGTGTTGCTGAAGACTGGATTCAGGATGGTAAGCCTTTTTCCTTAGGCCCAGGATCAGATGCAGAAGACACGATGAGCGTTCTGCTGCAGAGGATGCAGAATAACGCAAAGCAAGATTCATCCATCGGGTGTGGTTTAAATAGCCTCCTTTAGTGCTTAGGTGTCTCCTTCCACAGCCACGCCTAGGTAAGAAAAGAGTTCCTGCTTTCCAGAAGAGTTCCAGTGTTCTGAATCTAGGGAGTGGCTCCTGCCCCACCCAACAGGAAAAGTAGTTCCAAACAGAAGAGGATCAGAGGCTCAACTGGCAGGCAAGTAAGCAGCATGGTCTGCTGCAGGTAAGTCCACCCAAGCATTATGAGCCCGGCGCTTCCAGCGCTGGGACTGGGCATATTTATGAGCCTGGTGCCACTGGCGCCAGGACTGGGTCCAAAAGGTCCCAATTGGGACTGGTTGGCAATCGGAACCTGGGTTATGGATCTGCTTCCAAGGGAGTTGGGAAAACCCTGACCTTTTGGAAGCAGAGATCATGACACTGGTGTGCCGCCAATGATCTCTGCCTTAATGCCAGTAAGGCAGAGATCCTCCTCATCGACTCACCAGCACCTTCCTTTCCTGTCACTCTCTGCCCGCCCACTCTAGGCCCCCGTCCTGCTCCCACCTGTGAGGCTAAGAACCTTGGGGTCATCTTCGACTCCACACTCTCCTTCACTCCTCACATCTCTGATGTCGCTAAGAAGTCTAACTACCAGGTGCACTTTCCCGGAGAAGTTCACTGTCTCTAGATCTCTGGTTTGCTCTAGGCTGGACTACTGCAACAGCCTCTTTCTAAATCTACCTACCTCTACTCTCCGTGCTCTACAACTCATCCAGAACAGGACTGCAAGACTTGTCCTTGGCCGCAAGCCCAGGTATCGTATGCCATGCCTCCAGCTCTGAAATCTTTCCATTGGCTCCCAGTGGCAGCAAGGATCAAGTTCAAGACCCTCTCCATTGTCCACAAGGCTTTTTGAGGCCTAGGACTGCAATACCTCCAACTCTCTCTACGGAAATATCTTCCTACTCGAGCCCTTCGCTCCTCCACCTCCAACTTATTGAGGGTCATTTGCATCTCCAAGCAACGAGTTGGGGGAAAATCTCTTTCTTCGGGTGGTACCTCCCTCTGGAACAGCCTCCCTGCCTCTCTGAAACTTGAGCAGACCATCTCCGGTTCCAGAAGTACCTCAAGACCTTCATTTTGCTACTGCCTTCTCTCTTCCTCTCTCTCTTGCTGATCTCCTGTCTGACACTTGCACTGGTCACCTGGCTACCCTCTGAATTCTGGCCTAGGTCCCTGCCCATCCAGCTATATACCCATACTGCCTCCTGGCACCCCTGCACTTGTGGTCTCTATCAGAGTGGGGAGACTAGACCTGATGTGTAGAATAGTGCATCAAGGGTGCATCCTGCAATGTGGGTCGGGTGGGAAATCAGTTGTGTTAGGTCGAGAGCTTCCAGATTGTCAGTAACGGAGTGGGTCATGGGGTTGGCAGAAACATCAAACCAGATGTTGAAGTCTCCTAGTGAGCGTGGGGTGCTGGATCAGTGTGGTTGAGAGGGAGTCGAATAGAAAGTCAGCAAAATGTTGGGAGGTGTCATGAATCCAATAGAGTCGTCACAGATTCCCCGGCGGTAGCCTCCTCCCATGTGGGCAGGGCACGAAAGCCGTTACCTGATCCTGACCCTGGGGGCGGCTTTATGAGGGAGGAACACATGGGAGGAGATAGCCACCAGGGAGATGTTATGGCTTTAATTGGATGAGAGGTTATCCCTCACTTTCCCATGAGGGAGACTCCCTGTTGCTCAATACCCTAATGGCTTATTGCCATTTGTTCTCCTTTAGAATAGGGTCAGAGGCATTTTCCCAACCCTTTTAATTTGAATAAAAGTCTATAACCAAAAACATGACAACTTTGTGTCCGGATTTGATTTCTGACCCTTCACATATGGTGCCAGGACTGGGATCGGGCTCAGTTGATAAACTGGAGAACCTTAGAATTTGAGAAACTCAGTAACCGAGCTTCTGATCCATCAATTGCCAAAGTACACTATTGGATTTGACTTGTGCAGCAGCAGGGGTGAATTAAACCAACCTGGGGACCGAGTATTAATACCTACAGACTTAGTCCTCATTCCCCCACCTGGAACTTACATCAGACGGGCCTCTAAGTCATCTCTAGCCTGGCGACATGGCCTGGACATTTTAGGAGGCGACATAGAACTAGATTATAGAGGTGGAAAAGTGGCATATCAAGTGAAGACTGCGGAAAGGATAGCCCAAGGGATTCCAGAAAAGGCGTTATTTCACAAACACCTGGAAGTCAAAAGCTCTAACAAGACTGACAGAGGAACCATGGGTTTTGGGGAAACAGACTGGAGGGAACTGCATTGGCTTCCAGTTAAGCAGAGGATGAGACACAGATATTGGGCCTCATCATAAGGGTGGCGGCCATGGTATGAACGGTGCCGGTAAAGCACCGACACCGTTCATACCGGGCTGCCGCATCACGAGTTCTGCTCGCGGGTTCCTGACAGCCCGCTAGGTCTTACCTGGCAGGCTGAACGGCACCCGCGAGCACAACTTGTGATTGCACCGACACTATTATCAACGGTGCCGGTGCATCCAACCTCCCCATTCCGATTCTATCCTATGGGGAAGAATGGGGATTGGGAGCCCGGCATTACCACCTCCCGCGAATGGGCAATTACCGGCCAACTCATCTAGTAATGGGCCGGTTATTGCCCAATCGCGGGAGGTGGTGGTGGTAGCTGTTAGGCAGAATCATATGCCGTACCCTTTGGGAACACTACACACAATTAAGACTACAAGTGACAGTACAAATTCACCTTTGGTACAAGCCTGTACTACACAGTAAAGTGGTAGCGATGGCTGAGCAGCCAGACTTATCTCAAGAGTAAAGTGACCGTTATCAGATGTTACACAAAGGACAGCAATTGCTATGGTTCAAACAAACACTGACTCGAGGTTTTTGAGTAAAAGAATATACATTTATTTACACATTCATTTGTAAAACAGTTCACTAAGTAAAGCAGCAGAAAAATCACAATATTAATACACTACTTAACACCCAATCAATTCTGGACAAGTTAAGCTCAAAATGAAGTGTGAACAAAATGGCACTCCAGCTATTTAAAAAGGGAGGGAAAGACAAGGTTATACAAAACCAAACAGCACCAACAAGTAAGTAGGCAGGGCAATCTAGAAAAGGCTTGCTACAACTACAATGAAGATTCAAATCAAAAGGCCTGGGCCAATGTCAATGGTTCAGAGTCTTTGCAGAGGATCACACAGTTCAGAGTAGTTTGTGGTTAAGTCTTTGCCAAGAGTTTGAAACGAAGTTGGTCGAAGGAAAAGTTATTTAAAAGAGTAGAGATGGACAATCCATTCGGACTGGCGAAAGATTTAAAACACTTTCACTGTGGTCGGACGGAACAAACAACCGGGTTTGAACAGTACCTTAGAATAACAAGAAGAATGCTGTAGCTGAGGCAGACGTTCCTGGCAGATCCTGCAGGCTCATGGTTCCTGAAGCGACTGTTGGACTGACACGAAGGAGGAAGACTGGAGGGTCCTGCGCTGCCCAGGGAAGAAACCAGCAGCAGAGCAATGCAACGAATAAAAGGTGGCCTCCTTAAAAGCCAAACAGAGTCCGGTCCTCCTGGCTATCCGGTTCACTGCAGCGATGCACAGCAAATTCGACCAGGGGAGGGAGGCCTTGCTTGGTGTTCGGCAAACTGGTTGGTCCCACCAGCTCAAGGGAAGAAGATTCCTTGCCGATCTTCTCTGTCGTCGAAGTGTAGGAGATTCGGACCCAAAGCAGGGCTTCACCGGGAGGTTCAGTAGTTGCATCAGTCCTCTTTCTCAGCTTCTCTTCAGTTCTCTCGATCCAGTGGCGACTCTGCCTTCCAAGTCGCAGAGACCTGCTTTTTATGCCGTTTTCCCCCATTCACACAGCCTGGCTGTCAATCACACAGCAGGGTGGCTGTCCTGGCAACACAGTCACCTAGCCAATCAAACAAGAGTGTGACTTGGGTCTCCAAGGAGACCCTGTGCAGGGGTCCTAAAACCCATCCCTCACATCCTGTCTACCCAGACACTCAGGTGCCTAAGGAGGGCTTCTGTGCAGAAGCCCGCCAAAGGACGGCTAACAAAGGAACCAAACCTGGTTTGGCGCGCAAAGTAAAACACGAGAAAGACCATTATAAAAAGAAATGGCGAATAAACCCAGCCGGAACGAAATAAAAGTAAATGGGGTCCAGCGGATTAAAGTTTGAGGCTACTAACATAGCCTAAAACAGTACCAAGGCTATTTTCATGGACCGCGATAGGAAAAATAGGGTAGATACCACTGCCACCAGCCAAATCTTAAAGAAAGGGGAACAAAATAATGTTCCACGAGAGACAGACAAAAAGGGATAACTATTAACCCTTTCCAGTACTCTAAGGATGATAGTTTGTACTGGGTCTGTGAATTTAAAAAGACTAATAAAGTCAATGGCAACTTTACATGTTCTGGGAGACAGTAGTCAGTCCCAGAAAATGGAGTTTAAAGTGGGAAGTCTGAAAAAGACAACCCTGTGTCACTGCACTAAAGGTGCTGTGTGACACAGTAAAAAGATGATGCCTATGGAGTAGGTGAAACTCCACAGTCTATGAACACAAAAGTGTAAAACACATAGTCAAAAACACATGTAAGAGTGGGAAAAAAGGCTCACACTCTTACCAGGTGAAAAAAATAAATCGTAGAAATCCAGCAAAGCTGCCGAGGGACTCAGTAGGTAAGGGAAATTAGCCATTCTGGAGAATTCTCACTAACAGTCGCGGATATGGCGGTAGCCGTGCCTGCCATACAGGCACGGCTACCGCCATGCTCGTAATGAGGCCCATTGTCGCTTGCTTTTATATGTCAGAAGAAGTGCTCTCCCTCTTATCTATCTAGGAGATTGTCATCGAAACTCCCCCATTGAGAGTTGCGTTCCTCTGATAATTCTCAGCTGACTCAACCCCACTTTCATTTGAAAAGATTTAGAGAAGCCACTTTTGACTTCCAGCTCCGTGAGAATGGAATGCTCTACTCCCTGCCATTAAAGCATCTCAGTCCTTAGCAACATTTAAGAGAAGTACAAAAAACTTGCTCTTTAATTCAGTTGATTAATGGGCTTTCTTATTAGTTTGACTATCCGGCACCCTCGTTGCTATGCTCCCCTTCTTTCTTGCTGCGCTGTGAGGCCTTCGGGCATGTAGCGCCCTTCGCTAAAATGTAAATAAATAAATAATCTCGCATTAAACCAGAGGCAGCCCCACCACAGATACCAGGAAAAGAGGCTTCACATTATACCTGATCTAACCTTTGCCCAGAGAAATGACCCTTTACTTGCTGAGCCTTTTTATGAAGTGTTACCTGAAGAAGAGAGTAGGAAAAAGGGGCGCAGGGGTATTTTTCTTTTTGAAATCAGGATTGTTATTCAGGGGAGATAGTGAGCGGATAGTACCCTTAGATCACAAATCATGGTGCCAAGAAGCCACAAAAAAAAACAGTTTTGGAGATTGCCCATTCCCACCAGACAGGCGGCCATCTAGGGATGACCAAGACGCAAGCACAGATTCTGAACCAAATTTATTCTTCAGATAATCCCTTCCTAAAGAGGGTGAAACAGGCCTCTTCTGGCCAACCTGTCTGTTGAGCCAGTTGTTTAAACTTGGTAACAAATGTCAACAAATCTGTACCCCATTGAGTCAGGTCCTAGAAGGAATCCTGTCTGCTATTTGACATTTGTGGTCTATCAAGCATACCAGAAAACAAGGTAATGAAGGCTTGATAATCATTTGGAATCGGATTATCAGCCACTACAAATGGAGTGACCTATGAAAGAGCATTACCTGCTAGATGTGAAATGATAAACCCCACCTTGGATCTATCTGTAGTGAATGTGGCCTGTCAAAAAGCAAAGGTCACTGTGCAAGCCTCCACTATTTTTCTGTATTGCTTCGGGTACCCGGTATCCTTTTCCACTAAAACTCACTGATATGAGGCAGCTTCATATGTAAAATCCCTTTGGGTCATGGCTTGTTTAAATGCAACATGTTCTGCCTTGAGGTTCTGAACCTCAAGTTTGAGCCCCTGAACTGCAGCCACTAGTTCTTGTATTTTCTCCATGTATGCAGTTGGTTTTCAGTGTCACAATTTATCAGGAGCAGGCCTTACCTTTGAGGTCTTGCGTGGCTTGTGTTTGAAGAAGTAAGGCCTGTCTCCCCTGGTAGCCACGGTGTTTTCTGGAATAACCCGAACAGCCTAGAAGCCACCCGAAAAGGCAGTCCAACAGTTCAAAGGGAGGGGAAAAAAACTCCAGGGATGGAAAAACCCCCAGCCGAGGAATCAAGGGGTCTTCAGGTTTCCAGAATGAAGATCCGAGGACTGCTGAATTTTGTATATCCAAGGGTCCAGGAAAGGAGGCAAATGAAGCGGACAAAAGCTCCAGCGTTGTCGGGAACAGCGGGAAGACCAGGAGAAAATACAGCTGAGAAAGAACAAAAGATTGGAAAGGCAAAGGAGGCGAGAGAATACACAGCAACCGGGGCTGGGAAATTAGCATTGTAGCAATTGAGAGAAGGAGGCCGATTGCGACGCACCGTTACCCGGAGACTGGCGTCTTTATCCTGCCGGTGCGGCGCGCCATCTTGGATGTCTCCGTCATCATGGAGAGTGACGTGGGATGTCAGTGCCACCTTGGAGAGGGCCGACATCCAATGTAACTTTGCCATAGCGACGTGTACGATTGTAATTGCCAGGGCCGGGAGAGGCTGTGACGGAATGTGACAATATCACCATCAAACTGATGGCTTAGTTGAATGGTTCAAAAATACTTTAAAACACATTTTAAAGAAACTGGTTGACGCTGATGGCAATTACTGGGATGTAATGACACCCCTGGCCCTTTTTGCCATTAGAAAGACTCAACAATCCTCTACAGGGTTCTCCACATTTGAGCTTTTATATGGGAGAGAACTGCGCGTGAGACCTGGGAGGAATGGGAAAAAACATGTTGCCTCATTCTCAAATAGCCCAGAGATTAAAAGTGCATATGGCTGCAGTTAGAGCTATACCACAGGCCAACATGACTAAGAGCCAAGGACATCCGAAAGGCTATCATGATAGAAAAGTTGTTTTAAGATCTTTTTCTATTGGGCAGAAGGACAAGTTACTTACCAACTGTAACGTTCTTTCGACTGGATGTTCCTCCCATGTATTCCTCATCTTAGATATATCCTTACCTTCACCACCAGAGCACGCGCCACTCGAGGCGGCGGCGTCGATCTCCCTCGGCGGCATCTGTCAAGCGCCGACGTCATCCGCTGTATAAATGCCACGAGTGCTCCCGTTGGCCTCAGTTCCGTTTTTTCGTATATTGTAACCAATGGATTGCAGTTAAAGGCGTGCCTCTTTTGACCCAAGCCTTATAACAATTTAGAGTGTAAACCACGTAAACTGTACTGTGGGGTAGGCTGGGAGGGTCGATGAGGAATACGTGGGAGGAACACCCAATCAAAAGAACGTTACAGTTGGTAAGTAACTTGTTCTTCGAATGGATTGTGTCCTCACACGTATTCCTCATCTTAGATAGACTCCCAAAGTAGTTTTGTATTGGAGGCGGGAGTACAGAAATGTTTTAGTCATGTACAGACTGAAGTACTGACTTAGCAAATAGACCTCCTTGAGAGGCAGTTGAGTCCAGAGCATAATGTTTTATGAAAGTGTGCATGGATGACCATGTGGCTGCTGCACAAATATCTTGTACAGGGACGGCCCTTTGAAGAGCTGTTGAAGTTGCCATGCCCCTGGTTGAAAGAGCTCTCAACCCATTGGGGTGATCTTTCCCAGCCAATCTATAACATTCGGTTATAAAATGAAATATAGAAGCTAAGAGCTCTTCTAGGATCTAATCTATATAGCCGTACTTGTGTGAGGAGGAGGGTAGAAAGTAGGTATTATTATTTTTTGTGACAGGTGAAAATCTGAGACGATTTTTGGCAAAAAAGAAGGTTTGACCCTAAGGACAACTTTATCTTTAGAAAAGATGGTGTGAGGAGGACCACTAGAAAGTTCCTGCAACTCACTTACCCTGCGGCCTGATGATATTGCAATTAGAAGTATTGTTTTTAGAGTAAGAACGCATGTGAGGACCTTTAGTACCAAGTTTAAATCCCACACAGGAACTTGAAAGGGTATTGGAGGAAACACATTATTAAAACCTTTTAAGAATTGGGTTATTAAAAGGTATCTTAAAGTAAGATTCCTCCTCTGACGAGCGCTTGAAAATGGATAGCGCTGCTAAGTATCCTTTTATAGTACTAAACTGGAGCCCCAGATTAGCCAAATGTAACAGAAGTTACTTCTTACCTGGTAACGTTCTTTCGATGGGATGTTCCTCCAACGTATTCCTTATCTTGATAGATCATCTCCAGCTTGCTGGCCTCGGAATGTTTTTTTCAGTAGAGGGCGCTTTGCGTCGATGTCCCTCGAGCCGATGTGCCTCGACAGCCTCCGTATCGGCGCCGACGTCATCATGCGTATAAATAGACTCGCGCACCGTCCGTTGCTCAGTTCCATTTTGACGTTAACAGTTGTTTTACATGAATTGGTTAGTGACCAGGAAGGAGCGTAAGCTGTAACCACAAGGGAAGTTTTACTGAGGGGATGGATGGGAGGGGCGATAAGGAATACGTCGGAGGAACATCCCATCGAAAGAACTTTACCAGGTAAGAAGTAACTTGTTCTTCGAAGGGATTGTGTCCTCCGACGTATTCCTTATCTTGATAGACTCCCATAGCAATGGTGTGTAACTGGAGGTGGGAGTAAAATTGCCATGTTTCCCTTCAAGAGTGAACAGAGTGCAACACAGCTTTGCCAAACCTAGTCTCTTGGTTGAATCCAGGTTGTAAAATCTTGTGAAGGTATGTGCAAACGACCATGTGGCAGCCGCACATATGTCTCGAATCGGTACCCCTCTTTGGAGGGCCGAAGAGGCTGCGATACCCCTGGTTGAATGAGCCCTAAGATTTTAAGGAGGCTCTTTCCCTGCCAGTTTGTAACATTCCAGAATGGCTAAAATAATCCATCTGGAAATAGTTTGTTTTGTTATCGGTAATCCCAATTTGTGCCCTGAGTAACCTACGAACAGTTGCTCTACTTGCCTAATCCTAGCACGTCTGCTGATGTAAAAGCTCAAAGCCCGCCTTGGGTCCAGTGTATGCAGCCTTTATTCCTCTTTCCCCGGATGGGGAGGGGGATAAAATGAAGGCCAGGTAATATTCTGAGTAATGTGGAAGTCAGAAACCACCTTTGGGGGAAAATTAGGCTTCACTTGTAGGACAACTTTGTCTTTATGAAAAATTGTATGAGGGGGTTTACAAGATAGAGCCTGTAATTCACTCACCCTCCTAGCAGATGTCAATGCCACTAATAAGACAGTTTTAAGGGTGAGAAACCTTAGTGAACAAGAGTGGAGTGGTTCAAAAGGAGTACCCATCAGGAAATTTAAGACTAAATTTAAGTCCCATAAGGGAACTTGAAATGGTCTTGGAGGATAGACATTGGTTAATCCCTTCAGAAATTGTATTACTAAGGGTAACTTGAAATACGATGGTTCCTCTGCAGTGCGCTTGAAGATCGATAGCGCTGCGAGGTAGCCCTTGATAGTGCCAACCTGAAGGCCCGAATTTGCCAAATAGAGTAGAAAAGATAACACCGTTGGTGTACCACATGAAAAGGGGTCGATATTCTTTTCTCTACACCAGATGCAAAATTTGTTCAAATGGCAGCGGTATAAAGTCTTTGTTGCTGGCCTTCTTGCCGAAAGCAACACCTCTATGATGTCATCTGGGAGGTCCCAATACTTGTATCTCAACCTTTCAGATACCAAGCGTGAAGGTTGAGGGTTCTGATGTCTGGATGAAGAACCCGACCTCCCTTCTGCGAGAGAAGATTCTCCTTGAGTGGAAGACGAATTGGAGGGCAGATGGACATGTCCTGAAGGTCCGGGTACCACGTTCTCCTGGCCCAGTCCGGAGCAATTAGGATCATGGCTTTCCGGAACCTTCTCAACCTCCTGATCATTTGAGGAATGACAGGGACTGGAGGAAACGCGTACAGACGTGGAAACTCCCAGTCCACTACAAACGCGTCCCCTAGAGCTCCTCTCGGGAGTAATTCCCTTGAACAAAACTGATCGCACTTCCTGTTGTGCTGGTGGCGAACAGATCCACTTGAGGGGTTCCCCAAAGAGTGAAGATCTGTTGAAGGACTTCCTGAGCTAGTTCCCACTCATGGGAGACTGTACTCTGCCTGCTCAGAGCGTCCGCTGTCAAGTTATTCTCTCCGGCTAAGTGGACTGCCGATAGAGAGATTCCTTCTTGGATTGCCCAAAACCAGAGCTGCATCGCCTCTCTGCACAGTGGCAATGATCCTACGCCTCCCCTTTTGTTGAGGTAGTGCATGGCCACTGTGTTGTCCGTCATTATCAGTACAATTTTCCCCTGTACAGATGGCAGAAAAGCCTTCAGCGCTAGTCTGGTTGCTCTCAGCTCTACAGGTTGATATGTAGTCTGGACTCCGATGGAGACCAACGACCGCTGATGGTCAAGTCGTTGGTATGGGCTCCCCACCCCGTGAGTGAGGCATCTGGGATTACTGTTATCTCCGGCCATGGTTGCCAAAACAGTTCTCCCTTCAAGAAGTTTTCCTGGCAGGCCCACCACTGAAGGTCTCGAGCCACCTTGTCCGGAACCTGAAGGAGGTCTGTCATTCACCCTGAGTATTGCGACCACTGAGTTCTCAGAGCCCACTGAAGAGATCTCATTCTCAGGCGAACCACTGGCACAAGGAAGATGCAGGATGCCATGAGGCCTAGCAACCTCAAAAAGTCGAAGGCTGGGAGACGTTGGGCATTTTGAAACTTGGTGACCATCTGCAGAATATCTTGAGCCCTCACCTCTGGTGGCGAGGCTTTTCCCAGGGAAGTGTCCAGGACCGCTCCAATGAACTGGAGTCTCTGTGATGTTATCATCTGTGACTTCTTTAAATTGAGGGAGAAGCCCAGTTTGTGAAGGAAGTGGCAGACATAATCTAGCTGGATCTGAGCTTGTTCCGGAGATACAGCTCTGATCAGCCAATCGTCCAGGTAGGGGTAGACGTGAATCCCTTCCCTCCTTAGACTTGCAGCCACTACCGACATTAGCTTGGTGAAGACCCTCGGGCGGAGGTCAGCCCAAATGGCAGAACTCGAAATTTATAATGAGAGTCGCCAATTGCGAACCTCAGGTATTTCCTGTGTTTGAGATGGACTGGCACATTGAAATAAGCATACTGACGGCCCAGACATACCAGCCAGTCCTGGAGCTGGAGGGCCTGAAGGATCTGAGAAAGAGTTACCATCTTGAACTTGTCCTTCCTGAGGAACTTGTTCAATTCTTGTAAGTCCAAGATAGGTCTCAGTCCTCCGTCCTGCTTCGGTATTAGGAAGTAGGGGGAGTACCAGCCTTTGTTCCTCTCCGCTACAGGTACCAGTTCTATGGCACCTTTCTCCAGCAGGTCTACAATTTCCTGCAAGAGGAGCGGATCTGAAACTTTCCGAGAGCTGTTCCCCGGTGGATGACTCTGAGGAATGCATAGAAAAGGCAGGCAGTAACCTTGGGCAACTGTCTCCAATGCCCAAGCATCTGACGTAATAACCTGCCATTCCGTCAGATGTTGAGTTAGCCTGCCCCCTACTGGTGTCTTGTGAGGAGAGTCCTCAGAGAGATTTAGAGGGGGCTGATGCAGGTGCCGATAGTAAAGAGGTACCTGCTGCTGCTGCTGTGGCTTTTGTATTTTTATCCCATCCACCTCGGGTGAATCTTTTTTGACCTCTTTGCACCGACTGTCCTCTGCCTTTTCCGAATTCGGAATAAAAGCGAAAGGACTTACCTCTCCAAGAGGTTCCTGAGGGGCGATATGGCGTTTGGCGGATTGCAGCACCCAGGGATTTTGCTGCTGTCTGTAACTTTTCTAGGCTGTCATCCGCCTTCTTGCCAAACAAAGAAGAGCTGTCAAAGGGCATATTTAAAAGTCTGGCTTGTACATCTGGAGCAAACCCAGACTTCTGCAACCACGCAAATCTGCGGGTTGTAGTGCTTGCCGCCATGGCCCTACTGATGCTGTTAGCAGAATCAATGCCAGTTTGAAGGGATTCGCACATTGCGTCTTTACCATCCTTAATGATGTTTAGAAACGCTTCCCTTTAATCTCCCTCTGGGAGGCAGTCAGCCGCTGATGAAGCACACTCCCAAAGTGTATGGCTGAACCTTGCGAGCGTACAAGTAGCGTTAATATATTTCAACGCCATGCTACATGCAGAAAAAACTTTCTTAGCCATAGTGTCGTATCTTTTGTCATCCCTGTCCTGTGGAACAGTAGGGTATGCCGATCTACTGCCTGATGCAGTTGCTGCTTGGACAACCAGACTCTCTGGAGTTGGATGTTTAGACAAAAATTCCGGGTCAGTAGTAGATACCCTATATTTGGCTGATAACTTTTTGTTAACCGCCGGGATAACCTCAGGAGTTTCCCAGTTAGCCAATATTTTTCTTTGTAATGTAGCGTGAAATGGAACCACAGGATCCTCCTGTGGACCTTTGACTAAGATGTCTGTAAGGTCAACCTGTTGGAATGCAGGTGAAGGTGTAGACCAACCCATGAATTCTATAATTCTTGCCATTAAAATTCTGTAAGGGGTCTCAGCATGTTCCCCTGGGTCTGATTTGGCAAATTCTATTTCTGGGGAAGTATCTAACCCACTTGCCTCATGTAGGGATTCTCTAAGGTCCTTCAACCTATTTTCCTCAGAGGTAAATTCCTCTGGTTCTGGTGTTGCAGATCTCTGCACACCAAAGGGTCTTTCTTGATCTGAATCCTCCCCTTCCTCATAGATTGAAGCCAAAGGTCTGAAATGATCAGACCTTGGAAATGGCTTAAATCACATTTCCAGAGCAGAAGGGGCTAAATTTGTCGTAATCGGTTAGGAACACGTCGAGAAGATTGGAAGTGGCCTCGAAGAACTCGAGAGGATCGGGATCCCACTCGTGGTTGTCGATGACCTTGAAGTCATGATAGAGGCTCTGGGTATGACCACTGGCTGTGAGGTATGCATCGATGAGCCCTTCGATAATGGTGTCGATGATGCAGATTTAGGCGAAGATCTCTAGAAGGACTTCCTGAGCTAGTTCCCACTCGTGGGAGACTGTGCTCTGCCTGCTCAGAGCGTCTGCCGCTATGTTTTGCTCTCCGGCTAGGTGAATTGCGGACAGAGAGATCCCTTCTTGTATTGCCCAGAACCGGAGCTGCATTGCTTCTCTGCACAGTGGCAGTGAACCTACTCCTCCTCTCTTGTTGAGGTAGTACATGGCCACTGTGTTGTCCATTATCAGGACATTCTTTCCCCGTACAGAGGGCAAGAAGGCCTTCAGCGCTAGTCTGATTGCCATCTGCTCTAATAGGTTGATGTGTAGTTTGGACTCCAATGGAGACCAACGACCGCTGATTGTCAACTCGTTGGTGTGAGCTCCCCTCCCCGTGAGTGAGGCGTCCGTTACTACTGTTATCTCTGGCCATGGTTGCCAAAAAGATTCTCCCCCCGAGGATATGTTCCTTGCAAGCCCACCATAGAAGATCCTGTGCTACTCTGGTTGGAACTTGTAAAAGATCTGACATTTCACTTGAAAATTGGGACCATTGAGTTCTGAGGGACCATTGAAGGGATCTCATCCTCAATCTGGCTTCTGGCACCAGAAAAATGCAGGATGCCATGAGACACTGGGCATTCTGGAATTTTATTACCATCTGCAGAATGTGGTGAGCTCTCCTCGGGAGGCAAGGCTTTGCCCGAACAATTATCCAGGACTGCTCTGATATTCTGGAGTTTCTGTGATGGTATCATATTTGACTTTTTTAAATTCAGAGAAAACCCTAGTTTGTGAAGGAAGTGGCAAGTCTTGGCCAGATGTTCCTGGGCTTGTTCCGGAGAATGTGCCCTGATCATCCAATCGTCCAGGTATGGGTAGACATGAATCCCGCCTCTCCTGAGACTCGCTGCCACCACCGCCATCAACTTGGTGAAAACTCTCGGGGCCGAGGTCAACCCGAATGACAGAACTCGAAACTGATAGTGAGAATTGCCAATCGCGAACCTCAGGTACTTTCTGTGCTTGTGATGAATAGGCACATGAAAGTAAGCATCCTGAAGGTCCAATGATACCAACCAGTCTTGGAGTTGGAGAGCCTGAAGGATCTGAGAAAGTGTAACCATCTTGAACTTGTCCTTCCTGAGGAACTTGTTGAAGTCTCTCAAGTCCAAGATGGGTCTCAATCCTCCGTCGTCCTTCGGTATGAGGAAATATGGGGAATACCAACCCTTGTTCCTCTCCTTTACAGGTACATGTTCTATTGCACCTTTCTGTAGCAGGGTTAAAACTTCCTGCAACAGAAGCGGGTCTGGATTTTTGGCAGAGTTGTATCCCGTTGGGTGATTCTGAGGTTTCTTTTGAAAGGGAAGGCAGTAACCTTGGGATACTGTTTCCAGTGCCCAAGCATCTGAGATAATGCCCCGCGATTCCTCCAGATGCTGTGAGATCCTGCCTCCCACTGGGGTCTTGTGGGTTAAAACCTCAGAGTGGTTTTGCGGCAGCTGCAGCAGCGGCTGAAGGGACAGATGCTGCTGCTGGGGCAGATCTAGCACCCCTTCCTCAACCGCCGAGGAAATCTCCTTTGTCCTCTCTGACTGGCCTGTCCCCTTCCTTTCCCAAATGAGGAGTAAAATCGAAAGGGACGACCCCTCCAGGAAGATGAGCCTGTGTAGGGGTGTTGTTGAGGTTGTCTTATAGCGACACTGAGTGATTTTGCCGCTGCCTTGGAGGTCTGCAGCTTCACCAAACTTTCATCCGCCGTTCTGCCAAACAACCTCGAGCCGTCAAATGGCATATTAAGAAGTCTGGATTGCACATCCGGTGCAAAACCTGACTTTCTTAGCCACGCAAATCTGCGTAGCACTGTGCTAGACGCCATGGACCTACTGATACTGTCAGCTGTGTCCAAACTGCCCCGAAGCCTCCTTTCCATCCCTTACTATGGATAGGAACCCATCACGTTCCTCACCTTCCAGGATGTGTTGAGCTGCCGCTGACATACAGTCCCACAGGGTATATGTAAATCTTGCAAGGGTGCAAGATACATTTGTGGATTTTAGAGCCATGCTCCCTGACGTAAAAATCTTTCTAGACCATGCATCAATCTTTTTATCATCCCTATCAGGGGGAATTGTAGGGCATGCAGCATTCCTAGTCGATGTAGCTGCTTGAACTACCGGACTTTCTGGAGATCGGTTTTTACTTAAATACTCTGGATCAGAAAGACCGGGGCTATATTTTGACACATATTTCTTATTTACTGCTGGAATAGTTTCAGGTTTTTGCCAAGCAGTATTAACCTTCCTTTGTAAAGCTACATGAAATGGAAGAATAGGGTCTGGCTGAGGTCCTCCTGAAAGGATATCAGTCATGTCATCATCCAGATAGACAGGTGAATTTCTACCCCATCCCATGAATTCCGTAACCCTGTTCATTAATTTTCTATAACCTGCATCAGCATGTTCTGCTGGGTCAGGATTTTCAAATTCGTATTCTGGAGAAGCATCCAGACCACTTGCTGATTGCAAGCACTCATATAGATCTTGCATCTTTGACTGAGGATCAACTAATTCCTTAGGGACTTGTCTTGTACAAAATTTAACACCAGCAGGGGAAACCTCTTCTTCTTCTTCTTCTTCTTCTTCTTCTTCTTCTTCTTCTTCTTCTTCTTCTTCTTCTTCTTCTTCTTCTTCTTCTTCTTCTTCTTCTTCTTCTTCTTCTTCTTCTTCTCCTCTTGACGAAATTCCTTCATATATAGATGACATGGTCCTAAGAAAATCATGTCTACTTCTGGGTGAAACAACTATTCAGGTAGCATGGGTTTTAACATTGGTGTCGATTTCACCATTGTAATGGGAGTCAACAGAAGCGTCGATGGCGTTGATGTTGTAGCTACTACCTTCGATGTTGGCAAGGTAGTTTTCGATGGCTTCGAAGGAATCGGCGATGTCGTCGAAGGAGTTCTTGAGACCATCGACAACATCGAAGGAGCCTTTGATATCGTTGATTGTGTACTCGACGTAACCTTTTTAGGTTACATCATCGACCCCTTGTGTTCAACCGCCTTCGATAGAGGCTTCGGACATGTTTTAGACGAGGACTTTGATGACGCATGAGAATCTAACGCCTTTTTCTTGTGTTCTACCTCCGATTTATGCACCAGAGGTTTTTTCTTATGAGGTGTTTGGGAAGATTCACTGGATGACACCCTCGACACTTTTTTGTCAGATTTCCTCGTCTTGGATCTTCCCCTGTCACTTTTTTTGTGCGTAGGTGCATGGTCTTCATCAGACATTTTTGAGCGGTCTGGGCTGTGTTCTCAATTTTTTTTAACATATATGCTCTGAAAGCTTCCCACATTTTAGACATGTTATAACTTCCTCAGATGATGTTGAGGAAGAGGGAGACCGGTGTCGTCTTTTCTTTGCCTTTTTAGAGGAAGAAGAAGAGGACTTCCTGGATCTACTCCTCGACCTACATTTTTTGTGACTTTTGCTGAAGACTCAGCCGAGTCTTTCCTCCCTCTCGAAGAAAACTTTGAGGATTCTTCCCACACCGCCAGTTTGCCCCTTTGTTCTTTTAAGGCCTTATGGTTCATCGACTGACAGGAACCACAGTCATCAATACGATGGTCGGAACCCAGGCACCAGAGGCAATTTCGATGAGGGACAGTCAGCAACATCTTTCTCCCACATTTCTGGCATTTCTTAAAACCAGTTTTCAGTGTGGAAGGGTTCGATGAAGACAACAATCGTTCGAACTGAAGCACCGTTTATCTCAATCCGAAGCGAAGCTAACGGAAAAACGGAACTGAGGCCAACGAGCGCGCTTGAGGCATTTATACAGCGGATGACGTTGGCGCTCGACTGATGCCGCTGAGGGATATCGACGCCGCCGCCTCGAGTGGAGGGCCCTCTGGTGGAGAGAGAAAAAAGTTTCCGAAGCAGCAAAACTGAAGGTAAGGATATATCTAAGATGAGGAATACATGGGAGGACACAATCCATTCGAAAGTTCTGGTTCTCCTTCCTTCATCTGAGAACAAAATGCTCTCTAAGTGGGATGGCCCTTATGAGATAATAGAACAGACACGGCCTTATGATTACCAGGTCTCACAACCAGACAGAAAGATAAAAAGTCATATGTATCATTTAAATCTTCTTAAGGAGTGAAGAGCGAATCCTAACAAAGACACTACAATGATGCTAACCAGTTTGCTATCTGATGAATCAAGTAAGAATACTTTGATTCCAGCCGATATAGCCCAGGCACGAAAGGAGAATTTAACTGACCTCCTAGAACAGTTCCCTGATGTCTTCAAAACTGAACCAGGTTGGGTAAAAGGCATGTACCGTCACATCTGTACATCCACAGGAAAGGTAGTCCATTTAAAACTATATTGGATACCTGAATCTAGAAAAGACATCCTAGTAGAGGAGATAGAGAGTATGTTAATGGTTGATATCATCGAACCCTCTCAGAGTCCCCGGTCTTACCCAATAGTGTTAGTTGCCAAGCCTGATCAATCGTGGAGGTTCTGGTTTGATTTTAGAAAGGTGAACGTGGTCTCCCAATTTGACAGCTAACCCATGCCTACAATGGATTATCTAACTGATTGATTGGGGGCCGCCTTTTTCCTCTACAGAGGACGATCTGACAAAAGTGTACTTGCAAGTCTGTGTTAATCCAGCAGACGGGGAGAAGAAAGCATTCTCTACTCCCATTGGCCTTTTTCATACATATGGCGATCCATTCTTGTATGAAATGTATATAACATAGTGATATCGCGACTGTATTTTTTCATAGTGTACTTAGGAACACTATGTGATGTCACTTCCTGTTTTGTCAAGGGGTGAAAAGTCATGTTCCATCACTTCCCGTGATGTCACTTCGAGGTGGTGTGTGAAATGACATCACTTCCTGTGATGGAATCGGAGGTCAAAGGTTGTGTGATGTCACTTCCACTACCCCTGGCAATTTGGTGAAATTACGTCCCTGTACTACAGACATTTTATCCCTAGTTTATCATCCATCATGTCCTGTCTTACTGGTAAACTCAAAAATGCAGAGCCACAGAAAATAAAATGGGGAGAGGAATATCAGCTGTGCTTTGACAAGCTTCAGCACATTCTGTGTAGTGAGCCTTTATTGAAGGTGGTAGATTTCAACCGAGAATTCATTCTACAGACCGATGCTTTGTATGCTGGTTTAGGGGCTCATGATGGCATTGACCATTCTATCGTCTACATTAGTAGGAAATAGTTCCCATGAGAGAAAGACAACGCCACTATGGAGTTAGAGGCATTAGCAATAAAGTGGGCAATAGCCTACCTCAAATACTATCTAGCCAGTAGGAAATTAAGGCTAATTACTAATCACACTCCACTAACATGGATGAGCCTCTGCAAAAAGACAAACGCAAGAGTCATGCGTTGGTTCTTAGATTCACAGCCCTTTTGTTTTACAGTGGAGCACAGGAATGGAAGGGAACAGGGTAACAGACTTCCTTTCCCGTTTTCCAATAGGAGCTGAGAGAACCAGCGACATTAGGGGAAGGATATGTGATAAATCCCATGGAGTCATAACGGATTCCCCGGTGGTAAATCAAATGATATTTATATTGCGCTCGTACACAAGTTTTTCAGAACGCGACCAGGCAAAAGGGAGGGGAACAAGGAAGAACAAAAAGAAAACATCAATCTTACTAGGCCCAGTGACATTTAAGAAAGCACAAGTGCATGGAAAAGGGAAAAAAGGGGGAAAGTGCATGGAAGGGGGGAGTGCGGAACAGAGGAGAGAACAAAAGAAATAATAAAATAAATAAATAATTGAATAAATAAGGCATTAAACCATGGTAGTGCGGCCAGCAAGTGGCAGGTGAAAGTTAGTCAGATAAGGGATATCTGATAAGTGCAGGAGAAAAGTGGGAGGGGGACTGTATGGGTAAAGACACAGAACCCGAGTGCAAGGGGAAGCCCGGAGGCAGTGCAGGAGGGTGGCAGGGTGAGCAGGTACCTGGCCCCAAGGAGCAGAGGGTGGCCAGGTGCACAATACGAAGAGAAGAAACAGATCAACAGGGGAGAAGGGGGGAAAAGGCAGAGGCAAAGAGGTAGGTCTTGAGGTGCTTTCGGAACCGGAGATGGTTTTCATCAAGTTTCAAAGTGGCCGGGAGGCTGTTCCAGAGGTAGGCTCCAGCTGAAGAAAGATCTACCTCCAGCTTGTTTTTTTGCAAAACGACTAACCCTGAGGGAGTTAGAGGTAGAGGAGTGAAGGGCTTGAGAGGGGATGAATTTACGGAGGGATAGTTGAAGATATTTTGGACCCAAGCCCCAGAAAGCCTTGTGGACAAAGCAAAGGGTTTTAAATGTAATCCTTGCATCCACTGGGAGCCAATGAAGGGATTTCAGGGCTGGAGAGATACGATCCTAGGGCTTGAGGCCTAGGACAAGTCTCGCAGTCCTGTTCTGGATTAGTTGTAGAGGGCGGAAAGTAGAAGCAGGCAGATGTAGAAAGAGGCTTTTGCAGTAGTCCAGCCTAGAGAGAACCAGAACTCTGGAGACAGTGAACTTCTGGGGGAAGGAGAGGAAAGGAAGAATACCTCTAAGGTGGTGCAGCTGGTAGTGTGACTTCTTAGAGACGTCAGAGATGTGAGGAGAGAAGGAGAGTGTGGAGTCGAAGATGACCCTGAGGTTTTTAGACTTACAGGTGGGAGCAGGAGGAGGGCCGAGAGAGGCTGGCCAGAGATTGACAGGAAAGGAGGGCGTGGGTGTGCCGATGAGGAGAATCTCGGTCTTACTGGCATTAAGGCAGAGATGATTGGCAGCACACCACTCCTGGATGCGGACAGTCAAAGATCAGAGAGGGAGAAGAGGTGGCTGAGGGGAGCCTGAAAATGAGCTTAGTATTTTCCACATAGCATAGGCTGGAGAGCAGGTCTTCAAAGATGTTCAGTGAGCATTTTCCGTGCTTCTGGCAGCTCTGAAGCCAGATTGATGATCATGGAGACAACCAACATATGCAGTGTGAAGATTGAGCTGGGAGATGGCCAGCTTTTCCAAGAGTTTGCCCAGGAAAGGAGTGATGGATATAGGGCGATAGCCGGGAAGGAAGGGTTAGCAGAGAGTTTCTTAAGAAGAGGGTGCACAAGGGAGCGCTTTGGAGGGGAAGGGAATACTCCACTGATGAAGGAGTGGTTGCAGAAGTCGGCCAGGGCAGGAGCCAGGGAGTCAATGTGGTCCTTGATGGTTTGGAGGAACAGGTGAGCCTGTTTTGATGAGACTTTCATAGATCGGACTTGTCTAGAAACCTCATCTGGGGAGAACAGGGGAAAGGCAGAGAAGGAGGGAGGAGAGGTGGCTGAGGAGGGGACAGAGGAAGAGCAGGGAAGAGAGGGAGGAAGGGGAGAGGAGAAGAGAGAGGACAGGATGTCCTGAGTTTTAGAGATGAAATGAGAAGCCAGTGCCGTGCAGAGGGCCTGGGAAGGGACAGGAGAGGTAGAGACGGGCTTGGATGTAAGCACTCTTCTTGGTGAGGACAGAGCGCCGGATTTCCCTTTGGTGCAGGAGGCATGCCAGTTTGTCAGAGGATGTACATGAAGCACGCCATTTCCTCTCAGCCACACTGCACTTGAGTTTGAGGGTGACAAGGTCTGAGTCGTACCAGGAGTTGCACTTGGCTTTGGGCTTCAGGAGGATCCTCATGACAGGGGCAAGAACATCAAGAGTATCAGATATAGCAGAGTGGAGCATGGAGAGGGCTGTGTCAGGGTGTGAGTCACCCAAAAGGGAAAGGGGGGTGAGAAAGTGGTGGCGAAAGCCTCAACTGACACACGCTTCATGGGTCGGATGACCGAGAAGGTAGGTGGCAGTGATGGAGTTGGCTTGGCCTGAGGGGTAGGGCGGGTGAGCTGGGAGGAAAGGAGAAAGTGATCACTCCAGGAGAGAGGAGTGGTGAGAGGGATAGAAATGGGAAGGTCTGAGGAGATCAGATCGTCAAGAGTATGCCCTGCAGAGTGAGTTGGGCCAGAGGAGAGAATAGAGAGTGAGAGAGAGTTGCAAAGGTCGCAAAAGAGTCCAGAGGAAGGACAGGAAACATCCAGGTAGATGTTGAAGTCAGCAAGAAGGAGGAGTTGAGTGGTCGAGACCAGGAGTGAAGAGGAGAGGTCCGCCCACCCAGAGAGGAAGGAGGAGATCTGCCCAGGTGGCTAGTAGATATTAGCCACAGTAAGGGAAAGGCTAGGAGAGAGAGAGAGCCAGCAGACGAGGCAATTGAAAGAGGTGTAGGCCTGCGTAGGCATGACAGAGGCAGGAATCCATTCGGGGAAGATCAGGGCTACACCCCCTCCGGATCTGTTGGACCTGGGCGCAGAGAGGATCTTGTAGCTGTCAGGGAAGAGAGTGTTAAAGCTTGTGACAGAGCTGGCCATGAACCATGTCTCAGTGAGTCTGAGGACATCGAGGTCAAGTTCCTCCAGAAGGCGGCAGATGTTGGAGGAATGTTTGACAGCTGAGCAAGAGTTAAGAGTGGTAATATGGAGAAGGTTGCCGTCCTTGAAAGACTTCCGGGGAGGGGTACAAATCAGAGGTATGCCCTGCAGAGGCGTAGAAGACGCCCGCGATGGGAGGCAGAAAGGGAAGGAGGAGAGGGCAAGGTAGCCAAGGAGGAGGCAGCAGGGGTAGCCGAGGAAGAGCCGTGGAGGGGGTAGAGGGGACCGCAGGAGAAGAAAGGAAATTGATGAGGTGCAGGAAGCATCTATCAAAGAGGAGAAAGTTGGCCTGAGGGCTTTGGACCAAGACGGTACCATTCACATAAATAATGATGACCTTAGAGGAGTGAAGGAGGCCAGGAGGGCCTCCCACCGGGTGCCACCATTAATGGGAGAAGAGAAAGGAGAGAGAGCAAAGAGACTATATGTAGGGTTCATAGGTCTAGTAAGGGAACGACAAAGAGGATGTCGGTGAAAGTTTGCCTGAAGGAGGCACTGGTATAGGTGTCAGCGATAGGGAGGTCTGGGTTGGAGACCAGGAAATCCTTTTTAAACTTCTTCCAACCAGATTTAGTGAGGAGAGCAGGATAGTCGATAGAGAAGCAGTTAGAGAAAATAGGAGGGACAGAGAGCACCATAGAGTAGGTAGGGAGAGAAGAGAAGAGGAAGGGAGAGAGAAGGGGAGAACACTAGGGAAGGACAAAGGGCAGGGTGCAAGCAGAGGAGACAGAGAGGCAACACGACAGACACTCAGATTTAAAATACTTCCACAATGCAATTTTAGAAACACTTTAAAACACATCTAAGTCTGAGAGTCCTAGTAAAGGGGAAAAAGGTCTAGGTTTCACAATGGAATTTTAAAATACTTCCACAATGGAATACATTAACCTGCCTCAGTCAAAGCTGGTTGACGGCTGGCCACTGGCTTCCCTTGCTGTCTCTGCAGGAGCCGCCCTTTACCAAGGGGCCCTTTGCCACAGGGGCTGCCAGGCAGAGGGCTGCCCAGGAGATCTCCTTAAGAGGGCACTACGGGCCAATGTGGCGTGCTGGGCAGGATGGGAGGCGGATGGAGGGGGTTGAACACAGAGCAGGGATAGGAGGGACAGCAAAAACACACCGCGGGCAAGGGAAAAAGAGGAGACACACAAGGGAGGGGGAGGGACTGGCCAACCACACGCACACTAGGTACCGAGATAAGTGCAAGGCCCCAAGGGGTTAAAAAACAGCACCAAAACTCACCGTCTCTGCAGCAGCAACACCGGAGTGAAGAAAACAGCAATCGAGGTTGCAGGCCCCTGCAGGTGGGTAATCAAGAACCAATGGGCCAATGGGGGGTGCTGGGTGGGATGGGAGGGGGGTGAACACAGAGCGGGAATAGGAGGGATAGCAAAAACACACAGTGAGCAAGGGAAAAAGAGGACACACAAATACGGGAGGGGGGCCTGTGCCTGAATGTGTGCTCTTTTCTTGGCATGGATGGAGTGTCTATATTGCCTTTGGATGAGCCTGAGGTGGAGCCTGAGGTTTGCCACTTCATTTCTGCTGCCCTGCACTTACGTTTCAGGTTCAGAAGTTTGGTGTCATACCAAGTGTTCCTCTTAGAGGCAGGTTTCAGGCAGATCCTCATGATCTGGGCAGGAATGTAAAGAGGATTGGTGATGGAAAGGTGGAGGTTGCTGAGGGCAGAGTCAGAGGGGAGGGGGTGGGGTGTGGGGGATGAAGGTGGAAGCGAAGGCAGCAACAGACACTAATTTCATCGGGCGGATGTTAGCGAACGAGGTTGGTGGGACTTTCGGGGGTAGGGGGGAGGGATGATTAGGGGACCAAGGGGACTCAAGTGGGAGGAGAGGAGAGAATGGTCAGACAAGGAGAGAGGGGTGACTAGTGGAGGGGTGAGAGAAAGGTCAGAGTGTATAAGGGCATCCAGAGTGTGTCCAGCTGAGTGGGTTGGCCCAGAATGGAGACTGGAGAGGGAAAGCGAGGTGCAGAGCACATTCAGAGAGGAACAGGGTGGTGGCACCTGGAGGCCGGTAAATAGTGGGAATGGTCAGGGGGAGATGGGAGAGATGTCCAACTTGCAAACCAGGCTTTCAAACGAAGAGTAGAGCTGGGTAGGAAAGATGGAAGCAGGAACCCACTCAGGGAAGATTAAGGCATCCCGCCCCCACCAGTCCAGTGAGGCTTGGAGATGATATTGAAGCCTTGAGGGAGGACGGAGTCAAAAGCAGTGACTGAGCTGGCATTGAACCATGTCTCGGTAAGAGCGAGAATGTTGAGGTTAATGTCTTCAAGAAGGAGACAGATGTCAGCGGAATGTTTGTTGGCTGAGCGGGCGTTAAGGGTTGCCAGGTGAATAGGTCTGTGTCTTTGAAGTTTCTCTGAGGTGGTCTACATGGGTGTGGTACATCAGTCAAAGGAGAGGTAGAGAGAGAAGAAGGTGGAGATGCAGGAGAAGGGAGGAAGTTAATGAGAGAAGGCAGCATCGGTCAAAGAGGAGGAGGTTGGGTTGTGGACCCTGAACAAGGATAGTGTCAGTGTGTTAGACATTAATGAAGCTGCGAGAGGATGAGAAGCCGGCCAAGAGGACTTCCCACTTGGTGCCACTGGTAATGGTAGAACATGTGGAGGGAGAGAGAGTAGAGATGAGATGGGGGTCCATAGATCTGGAGAGGGGACAGAAGAGGATATCAGTGAAAGATTCTCTAGAGGAAGCAATGACCTAGCTGTCTGCGATGGGACATCCAGGGTTTGTGAGAGAGGGGGGGGTAGGTAATAATGTAACAATTAGAGAATATAGGAGAAATGGAGAGAGCCATAGGTTGGCAGAAGTATGGACAGGAAAGAAAGAGGAGTGGCTGCACAGTACAGTTATAGATAAACTCACCAGGAGGCCTAGTAGGGGACATCAAAATGGAGGCACAGCACAGAAAAATGCAGGAGGTTCAAAGATGGAATCCAAACACACCTAATCCGATTAAAAAAAATGTAGGAACAGGTGGAATACAAACACACCTGAATCCGATTTTTAAAAAGGAGGCACAACACAGTGAAATGCAGAAGGTGCACAGATGGAATACAAAACAACTAAATCCGATTTAAGAAAAAGGAGGCACAACACAGTAAAATGCAGGAGGTTCACAGATGGAATACAAACACAGCTAAATCCTATTTTACAAAGGAGGCACAGATGGAATGCAAACACAACTAAATCCGATTTAAAAAAAGGAGGCACAACAAAGTGGAATGCAGGAAGTGCGCAGATGGAATACAACACAACGAAATCCGATTTAAAAAAAAAAAGAGGCACAGATGGAATACAAACACATGAATCCAATTTAAAAAAAAGGATGCACAACACAGTAAAATGCAGGAGGTGCACAGATGGAATGCAACATAACTAAATCCGATTTAAAAAAAGGAGGCACAGATGGGATACAAACACACCTAATCCGACGTACCTATTAGTCACAAGTGCACTGATGGAAGATGAGTGTTCATTGCAGCGTGGAAAGAAGAAGTGAGAGGCACAGTTGACGTTAGGAGAGATAGTGGTCGAGGTCAGCCAAGCTCACATACATGACTGCAGGGAGCATAGATAGCCTAGGAACCCAATACCTGGAGAAGCCGTTAGTGAGGAGGATGGAGCATAGTTCGAGAGGGTTAAGGCCCTCCTCAACCCGGACACGCACAGGCAGGGCCTTAGTAGAGACCTTCGTCTGGGGGCTGGCTAAGCCTTTCACTTGCTCCCTTCCGCGCCATCCAGCTCCAAGGTCTCAACCCTTGTTTTGAACTATAATTCATCCCTCCCAGCACCTCGCAATACAAATCACACGATTGTCACTCAACGATGTGCCCTCTCCGTCCTCTTTGAACATTTCAGGACTTCTTACTTTGGGGTTGGTGGTCAAAGGGCACCTGGTGCCATGTGTGATGCTGGAAATGCATCAGAGGGACAGGGACTCTGTATCCTTGTCCTTTACTGCTTTTTATCGTGTGTTCTGTCTTGTTTTCCATGCAGGAGTTTATGTGGGACTCCTGGCGGTGCAGCTCTCTCTTTTGGTTTGGTGTACAGACCCATGGGGTACCCTTATGACACCCATGGGTAGGGGTACAATCCTGTGCCCCTAGTGTATGTTTTTGGGCACCTGTGTGTGGCCCACAGAGCAGGGTATGGGCTGGTGGCAGCTCCATGCTGAATTTGACAGGTACTCGGAGTATCCTCCATTTTGGGATGCCCAGGCCCTGCCATTGGAATCAGTAGATTCCTGATGGAAACAAGATGGCCCCCGTGGCCTCTTGCCTTCCATCACCAGTTACCTTGGTTTTACCGAAGTCCTGGGAAGCCCAGACTCTGTCCCTTCCCCCTGACTGGCTGTTGGGTGGAAGTTCCATATATGGTAGTTTGGGAAGTGCCGATCAAACTGGCTGGAGCCTTCCCAACGACCGTATGTTGTGGATACGCCTGTGGGTGGGACCTGGGTGAATGGAGTGTGTGGCGAATACGCATTCTGTGTTGTGGATGTCTAGTATCTGGTGTTTGACACAATAACTGAGACAGCCCTGCCCTAAACTGGTATGAATGCAGTGTTTAGTGTTGAATGGTGCAGTACTTGTCCGAATCCACATTCTGTGTTGTGAGTGTCTGGATGGAGAAGAATGGCCTGAATGCACTGTGCGCCTCATTGGCTGGCTGACTGCCTGAATGCCCTTCTGAGGGATTGGTTCCCTGAGTGTGACCCAGCAGAATGAATGGGAGATCAACAGTATATCTGGGGGCCTCTCACTGCTAGAAATCGTTCAGAAGCTGGAGTTGAAACTGACATTGAAACTGAAGCTTAACTTTGAAGCCCTGCTGGAAGAGAAGTAATGCTGTTGCTCTACTTCGTCGATCTGAAAGCTGCTGTGTCTTCAAGAACTGACCCTGGAGGACCTGGGGTTAGGCGCCCTCTTCCCGAGCTACGAGGTACAATCGTGCACTGCTAACCTGTGCCAAAGTGCCCTGGAAGTCAGCCTACGAAAGACTGTCAGCCGGAGACGGGGACATCCGATAAGAAAAAAAGAAAAGCACCGGACAGCCTTGCACCGTCGTTGACCAGGGTTCGCAGGTTTGCTATAACCGCTAGAGGCCCGTCGAAGTTAGTTGCCCAGAAGCGGGGACTGCTTGATGCTGTGCAGTCGACGACTGGAGCCACAACGCTCCTTTGATTAAGACATTTGATTCCTGGACGCGCTCGTGCGCACCGCCAACCACCATATCCCACCGGAGAAGGCCAGCCCATCGACGTGCCGAGGAGCATCCGCCAGTGGGTTTCCTGCCACCCAAAGACCGTAGAGACGTCAGACGACTTGACGCCCTTGCTGGGCCACAGTTCTTCACATACTCTTTGTGATCCTGAACTATTGACATCGAGGTGCCCTGCACGCCTCACCCTTGCAGGACGTCTTCGACTCGTCATTGACGAGCACAGCCAGGACCGCAGCTGCTGCCTCGACGCCATAAAACTTTTCATCAAGGATCATCGACAACAAGTTCACCTTCTTCGAGGCCCAACGACGATCCGTGGCTCCTGCTTTAAAGGGAGTCACTAAAAAAGGATCCATCGACGTCTCCTCGAGGAACGTTGCTATTCCAGGTACTTTGGGGTGGTAGAAACACTTTAGAAGGAAATAATACTAATTGAACAATATATGGACTGGGCTTGAAGTATATCTTTATTTTACAGGTTGCCCAGGTGGGGGCATCTCCACACAGAACTGTGTCTAGTGGTAGGGGCCAGTATTCTGCCAATTGTTCTAACCAACTGCTTTCCTCCTATGTCTATTGTTGGTTACCTTTATTAATTGATTTGTGTGACATTTGACCAGAGTACAGTTGATGCACGTTAATGAAATCTGATGTTAATTGTGGTATCACTTAGAATTGTATATTTTTGCCATTGTAGATTAACTGAGCACAAAGTGAGCTATTGTGATTGTGTAAATCACCTTGAACCATAATTATATAAAGACTGTGTTTTAACTAATACAGTGTGTAGACATTCCTTTGTGGGTGCTTGGGGCTACACTGTACTTAAGAACCAGCCTGCATCACCTCCTGAGAAGCTAGGCCTTGATTGCTCGGCCTGCGCTACCCTGTAGAGAATCTTGGCTGAGGTCCTCTTTGCCTCTTCTCTGCCATATAGAGAGCCGGAGTACAGACACCCCCTCCAGTCTTTACACCATGGAATTCAGGGATCTTAAGGTTTAGTCAGTTATATGGGCTATAACTCGTGGTCACCTGGGGATGGGCCAGGTCATGCTTTGGCCAGTGTGAGATAACATGCGTAGCTGGTTCCGGTTTGTGATCAGAGCCTTGTAGGGCATCTTCCTCGAGTAAAAAACACATCTTTGCAACACCATTAGGACAATGAATAGGCGTTGTGACAGTTGGGGGTGTGGGCTGTCCTCATGGGAGCTCTGGCATGACTGGAGATTTCCCTAATCTCGTAAATTGGGCCTAGTGCATACAATTCTGCATTCACTGCACAGGCCTTCCCTTCTACCTATGGTTACTAATATCTACGCAAAATAGCAATGCTGCTCACGCCCTGTGCTACACTATGTGGGTTGATTATATTTGATTATATTGAAATGGGGTCCATTGTATTGGGAGGTGATTCTCTCACCATCGCCCCTCCCCCCTGGCCCATCATAGTGCTTTGAATGGATCTTGCCTCACTCTAAAGCACAAATGGGGTGGGATGGGGCTACCCCCTTCCCAACATTCCCCCCTTTTGTTACTTCTACAGTAATGAACTCTGGGATACCTCTGTGCTTCCGCTCCCTCCTCTCTGCTTTCATATATGGCTGAGTTCCCTTTATTGTCAGCCAGGCCCCACACACTGACCGCAAACTTTCCCCCTATGCGCATATTCTTCAGGTGAGCAAGTCACATAGATGGTTCCCCCCTTCCCTACCAGGTCCACCCAATACTCTCTGTAATTTTCTAGATCCGGGGGTGGAGAAATTATAGTGTGGTATAGATGATCAACTTCATCTTCGTGGGGAGCATTTCATACTTAGGGCCGCTTTGTGGGACATCAGTCTGTACTTCAATATCTTTTGTCTCGCAAGGTGCTATTGAAACCCTTATTGATACCATAATTCTTGCACTATTAGGTGCCACATTGGCGCAACATAGAAGGCACAGTTGACAGGTGCAGAAAATAACAAGGATGAACACGATGATGGCTAACATCTTCATGATCGCTCTGAGCCACGGCGGGGGCAATTGAATGCCAAAGTAAACCAATCACTGTCCTGTACTCCCCCCTGCTTCTTCACGCGGACGACACCCAGGCCATGGACAGCTGGGATGATGTGGGATAATGATGCATTCTCTGCATCTTCTGGAGGCACGAATGTGCAGCAGGAATCGCCATCCTTTTGCAAACACCTCCTTCCATTGAAGTTAACATGTCCAACACATATCGATCTTGCATCGTCATAAGTCAGGATGCACGCAACTCAACCTTGATCACATTGAACTTGTTCTCTGTATCATTTGCGAGCTGGACCAGCTCCCATCTGACGATCAGCAACCATTAGGCATTTTCTGCCGCCTACACTCCTGGCAAAAGCAAAGATGCAAAAAAGGATTCTGCTAAGTTGAAGAGTCTGTATTCTTCTGGTATTTCAGCAGTCAATGCAGAAGAGTCTTTGGATATGCAATTCAATCTTTTTGTCCTCTTTAATTGTTGGAACTGTCCTTTTCCTGGCAGGATGTGGAGCTCTTGTTTGAGTAACAAACCCTTATCTTCATTTACAATGTGGGGAGACTAGTTGGCCCCTCGGCAGGCAGTGCTCCCCCTTCAGGTGTTCTTCTGGGATTACTAATAGCAGTGAATGCAATGTGGCCAGCGAACAAAAGCCCCTCCATGATGGTCGGAGGTGCAAGTAAGCTTATTGGCCCCAGTAGTAATCCATCATTGCTGCTGTTCCTTTCCTCATGTCTGTGATCAGGAGAGTCTTATTGCAACGTTCGTTCAAGCCGACAAAGACTGTACCCTTGCTGTGGAAACAGAGTCCATATTCCTCTTCCTTGTGCACTCACATTGGTGTTTACATTGTTGCAATGCACGTCAGCTTTGTGATATGCTCTGTCTAGATTTATGCACAGAAATTGTCCACCCATGCTATTCTTTCCATGCTGCATGTTACCAGTCTTTCTGCCAAGCAACATAGTGTGGTTCTGTTACGCTCACCTGGTATCCATGGGGACGCCAACAAGCCCCGGTTGGATGATTTGCACTCTCGAACCCTCTCCCAGTCCCTTGGTAAGTCCTCTGATTAAAGATGGGTCTGCAATATAGGAGAGCTAGATTCAATACCAGATTGTCTTTATGTTTTACCACCTCCCTTGGCCTCAACTCCTTCCTCCCCCTAGGGCCTTCTCCTCACCTTAATTTTGTTAAAGGTGGATTTTCCGTTCTGCTCCTCGTAGCAGGGGCGCATAGATGTGAGGGTCGAGCAGCGACCAAGTTACTTCACTGGTGCAAACCCCCTGTGGGAATCCAGGCCTGCTGCGACTCCGTAGGTTTGCTGCTTTACAGTCTTTATATGCCGTTCTTATGTTCCTTTTAGTTCGAATAATGTCGTCTTGCTTCTTTCCTTTTAGGTATGGAAAGGTATTTTGGCATTGTCATGCAGTTTGAAGATGAGCATGGGATGGTAGGCGAAAGCGCGGTGTGCGCGATGCTGTCTGGTGAGTAATGCGTGATGCGTGGCGCTGTTTCGCCTTTTATATTGCTAACCTGTGTCTTTTCTCTCCTTGCAGGTTGCGATGTTCCTCGCCGAGTTCCGTAATGTTCCAGCAATGATATTGACCAGGAGATGACTACCCAGGTAAGAATTCTGTGGCTTTCTTCATTCGGGAGGAAACGTGAGTAAACGCTTACTAATGCTATCTTTCTTTCTCCTCTTTTCAGGTTATGGTATTCCAGGATGCATGCGGTGCCGGATGATGGAGTTCGTACCTTCAGGTGAGTGGAACTAAAGTCAGCGATGGATTGAAGACAGGATACTGTTCCAGGTAAGTTTCGTAGTGTTCTTTCTCTCTCTGCAGGTCCTTGGCTTCAGGTAAGCTGGCATAAAAGAACTGGACACAGTGAGCGTTACTTTGCCCACAGCAGAATAACGCAAAGCATGTTCTGCTGTTTGGGTGTGGTTCAAATAGTCTCAGGTAAAGTAGTCCAGGTAAAATAGTCCCAGGCCTGCCACACCCAAAGTAGTCCAGGTAAAGTAGTCCCAGGCCTGCCACACCCAAAAGACAAGACCGCATAGCTCAGTTCCTTGTAACTGAGCTATGTGTGTGCCTCCATGTTGGCTGAAACCCCCCCTCCCCAAGTTAAATATTCCCAAGTAAATAGTCCCATTCTAATGTTGGTCTTCATGATGGTTATGAGCCTGGCGCCAGGACTGACTCCAAGAGAGTCTTGGATGAGGTTTTAAGGCCTTTAACCTGGCCTTAACTGGAAGGCTGACTTGCCAGTGAGCACCAGGGGCAAGGGTCATGACAGCACTCCCCCCCCCCCCACAAGGGCCCTCTCACAGTGGCATTTCTGCCTGGTCCTGGTTTGGCTGGGTAATTCCGATGGAACTTTTTAATTAAGCGAGGTGCATGGATGTATTCACTAGGTTCCCATGATCTGTATTGAGGGCCTTATCCCTTCCAATCAACTAAGTAGTATAGTTTGGATCTGGTGTATTTTGAGTGTAGGATATCCTTTACTTCAAACTCTGGTTCTCCGTCAACTAATACTGGTTTTGGTGGTGTTGTAACCTGAGTACTGGGTTGTACCGATTTCAGGAGTGATACGTGAAATACAGGATGAATCTGCATAGTGGGTGGTAGGGCTAATTTAACTGCCACCGGATTTATTATGGATTCAATAGAATAAGGTCCCAGATATCGGGGACGAAAGGTCCGAGTCCCTTTTATGGGCACGTATTTTGATGCTAACCAGACCTCGTCTCCAATTTGATAGTCAGGCACTTTACTACGATGTTGGTCAGCAAATTTCTTTTGTCTGTTCTTGGCTTAGAGTAAATGTTCTGCTGCTTCTTTGAAGACCTGGGAAATAGTCGAATGTAGGGTTTTAACTGCTGGCATTTCCAAAGCGGTTGGGAGATCCAATTCTGAAGTACGTGGATGTCTACCATATATAGTGTAGGAGGGGTTTGTCCAGTGCTGGTTTGTAATGAGTTATTATAGGCATATTCAGCTATCCATAACAAGTCCTTCCAATTTCTTTCCACTTGATGTAACATGCAATGTAAGTATTGTTCGAGGGTTTGGTTTGTTCTTTCTGTTTGGCCATCTGTTTGAGGATGGTGACTTGTGGATAGCCGAATGTCAATTTGGGCCATTGAACAGCATTTCCTCCAGAAGTTAGATACAAACTGACTACCTCAATCTGTGATCAAGACCGATGGAAAGCAATGTAGCCGTACGAATTCCTCCAGGAATACTTTTGCTAAATTGGATGCATTTGGAAGACCCTTAAAAGGAATAAAGTGTGTCTTTTAGAGAACAAGTCTACAACTACTAAGATGGTGTTGAATCCTTGACGGGGAGGTAGATCTGTAATGAAATCAAGGGACAGTGTGTGCCATGGTGCGGGAGACATTTTCAATGGTTGGAGAAAACCAGCTGGTTTCTGCTTTTGGGACTTGTTTTGGTTGACACCAATAGTTTTGTTTTACTTTAGCTAGAGCAATTCCAGGATGACCTTCAATCAGGGAGTTGTGATAACCCGAAATAACCTGCTCTTGTAAATCTTTACTTGCCAAGTATAGACGGTTCCTAAAATATGGTAACTGGTCTTTAATGGTGTAATGTTCTCCTTGAGTACACCACTCTTGTGACAAAGTGGGATCCATTAAGAGTTGGATCTTGTTTTGGAGTTCACCCTGTGTCAATGTTGTCATAAAACCCAGGAGTCTTTCTTCTGGAATGATGGCTACTCGCTCTGGAGTTATGTATACCTTTTCATCAACACCCATGTGGGACAAGGCGTCAGCTTTTCCGTTTCTGACTCCTGGCCGGTAGGTAATCACATAGTCATATTCAGCAAAGAAAAGAGCCCACTGCAGTTGACGGGATGATTGAGCCTTTGCTGTTTTTAGGTATTGCAGGTTTCGATGATCAGTTATGACAGCGACAGTATGTCTAGCACCAAGGAGATCGTGTCGCCATGCCTTGAAAGCTGATTTTATAGCCAAGAGTTCTTTGTCTGTGATAGCATAGTTGAGTTCGGGAGGTGAGAATTTTCGTGACCAGAAGGCCACAGGGTGTAACCGGCCAATTCCTGGGTCCCTTTGTGCGTGAACAGCTCCCATAGCCATGCTAGAGGCATCTGTTTCAACTATACAAGGGAGGTCTGGGCGAGGATGCTGTAGAACTGGAGCAGAAGTGAATGTTTTCTTAAGTTCTTGAAAGGCCTTCTCTGCTTCTTCGGTCCAATGGAACTTTTTAATGTTTTTTCTCAATAGTGATGTAATTGGATGTACTATTTGGGAAAAATCTGGGATGAATCGGCGGTAAAAGTTTGCAAAGCCCAACATACTCTGGATTCCTTTAAATGAAGTTGGTGACGGCCAGTTAAGAATGGCATCTACCTTGTGCCTATCTATTCAGATACCTTTTGGTGTGAGGATAAAACCGAGGAACTCCACTTTGGTGACATGAAAAGAACATTTTTCGAGTTTAGCATACAGTTTATGTTGGCAGAGTTTAGTAAGGACGGAGCGGACATGCCTGACATGGTCTTCTTTTGTAGCAGAATACACTAAGATGTTATCAAGTACTGGAATTCAGCTGGAGCGTTGCAATGTCCAAAAGGCATTACCTGCTATTCATACAAGCCGTATTTGGTACGAAAGACGGTTTTCCATTTGTCTCCTTTTTTCACTCGAACAAGATGGTACACCCCCCTAAGGTCCAGTTTGGTATAGATTTGGGCATCTTTGACTTGTTCCAATAATTTGGGAATAAGGGGCAGTGGATAACGTTTTTTTACTGTGATCTGGTTTAAGCGCGATAGTCGATGCAAGTCCTCAAATCTCCTTCTTTCTTTGGTATGAAGAATAAGGGACTGGCTGCCGGCGATTTAGATGGGCGGATAAATCCATTTGCCAGGTACTGATCAAGATAAGTTTTCAAATGGAGGTTTTCTGGTTCAGTAAGTGCATAGATTCGACCACAAGGAATTTGCGCACCAGGTATGAGGTCGATCTGACAATCGTATGGCCTGTGCGGTGGTAGAGTATTGGCTTGTTCTTTCTGGAACACGTCTTGAAAATCTTGGTATTCATTTGTTAGAGTACTAGTCACACGTAGTACAATCGCCGCCGTACTGGGAGTAGCAGATGTACATAAATCTGTTTTCCCCTTTTCTTGGTAATAACTGCTGCGAGCACAATCATCGGAAAAGGCCAATCTCTTAGAGGGTTGTGAGCTACCAACCATGGCATCCCTAAGATTAGCCGAAACTGAGGAGCTTTGATGAGAACAAATGCAATAGATTCTCGGTGTCCATCCTGGCTGTGATGCCGGAAATGCATCGGAGGGACAGGGCCTCCGTGTCCTTTTCTTTTACTGCTTTTTATCGTGTGTTCTGTCATGTTTTCCTCACAGGAGTTCATGTGGGACTCCTGGCGGTGCAACTCTGTTTTTTGGTTTGGTGAACAGTCCCGTGGGATACCCTTATGGCACCCATGGGTAGGGGTACAACCCTGTGCCCCTAGTGCATGTTTTTGGGCACCTGTGTGTGACCCACAGAGCAGGGTACAGGTTGGTGGCAGCTCTGTGCTGAAATACCTGGTGCCCTGAGCCTCCTCCATTTTGGGATGCCCAGGCCCTGTCATTGGAATCAGTAGATTACTGATGGAGACAAAATGGCCCCCATGGCCTCTTGTCTTCCATCACCTGTTACCTCGATCTTCCCGAGGTCCCGGGAAGCCCTGCCTCTGTCCCTTCCCCCTGACTGGCTGTTGGGTGGAAGTTCCGTCTATGGTAGTGTGGGAAAGTGCAGACCAGACTGGCTGGAGCCTTCTCAACGACCGTATGTTGTGGGTACGCCTGTGGGTGGGACCTGGGTGAATGGAATGTGTGACAAATACGCATTCTATGTTGTGGCTGTCTAGTATCTGGTGGTTGACACAATGGTTGAGATAGCCCTGCCCCAAAACCGGTATGAATGCAGCTTGGAGTGTTGAATGGATCGGTACTTGTCCCAAAACACAACTTGTTGTGAGTGTCTGGAGAGAAGTGAATGGCCTGAATGCCCTGTGTGCCTGATTGGCTGCCTGACTGCATGAATGACCGTAGTCGTGATTGGGTGCTTGAGTGTGACCCAGCGGAATGAATGGGAGATCAACAGTATATCTGGGGACCGCTCACTGCTAGGAATCGTGTTCGGAAACTGAAGTCCACTACGACGAGTAACTGGAGAAACTTAAGCTTAACCTTGAGCCCTGCTAGGCGAGAAGAATTGCTGTTGATCTCCTTCGCAATCTGAAAGCTGCTGTGCCTCAAGAACTGACCCAGAGAGGACCTGGTAAGGCGCCCTCTTCCCGAGCTACGAGGGACCATCGTGCACAGCTGATCTTTGCCTAAGCTCCCTGGTAGACAGAACTTCGACAGGCTGCCGACCCGATACGGGGATTGCTACGGAACTCCAAGGAGAAGCGCCGAAGCGCCCGCACTGTTGTCCATCACTGTCGCCGACCGCCGTCGCCGACTGGAGCCGCTGTGCTCCTGTTGCCTAAGAACTTAATTGATCCAAGGACGCTCTTGTCTGCATCGTCGCTGCTGTATACTGCTGGAGAAGGCCTGACCGTCGACGCGCCAAGGAGCATCCACCGGTGGGTTTCCCACCACCCAAAGACCACAGAGACGCCGACGACTTGACGCCCTTGCTGGGCCACAGTTCTTCAACTCTTTGCGGTCCAGATCTATCGACACCGAGGTGCCCCGCACGCCTCTTCCTGGCAGGACGTTTATGCTTCCCAGTCAACGAGCACCGCTAGGAACGACACGGCCACTTCACCGTCGTAGCTCGACCTGTTCTCCGTCGGACGTTCGACGACCCGTGACTCCTGCCTAAAAGGGAGGACACTCAAGAAGGGTTGTCAATTTCCCCCGACGAGGAACGCTACAACGCCAGGTACTTTGGGGTTGCAGAACTATTGGAAAGTCTAGTGTGAACAATATATGGACTGGGCTTGTATCTTTCTTCTACTGGTTGCCCAGGTGTGGGGATCTCCACTCAGAACTGTGTCTAGGTATTGGGGCCAGTATTCTGTCTATTGCTCAACCATCTTGCTTTCCTTCCTCTCTCTACTCCTGGTTTCCTCTTTATTTTGATCTGTGTGTCATTCTGACCGCATGCACTTTAAGGAGATCTAATAACTTTAGTGGTACCACTTTAGAATTGTATATATTTACCATTGTTGATTTTCGGAGTACAAAGTGAGTTATCGTGATCGTGTATATGACTTTGAATATTAATTATATAAAGACTGGGCCTCATTACACGGTAGGCGCTAAAAAATGTGATTTACCGTCATGGCGCCATTAGCGTGTCCGCCATCGTAGGAGACCGCTAATAGCGTCACATTACGAGTTAGCGGACACGCGCATAGGGCCATGACGGTAAATGACCCCACCGCCATGGCGGAAAAGCACCTTACCGGCTCCGACCAAAGTGCTGATAGCACCTCCGCCCTCATGCTGCACGCTATTAGCGGCCACCGCTGTTAGCGGTCACTGCTATTAGCGGTCACTGCTATTAGCGGTCACCGTAAAACACTGGAACCGGAAATAGCGTCATTGCACCGGAACGGGAAAGAGCCCGGCGGCCATCTTTAAAAACACAATCCATTGCCATCCCCTGAACTCAGGACCTGCAGCAACACCACGACTGGCAAAACCACATCCCAGAAGAACAAACAATGCCCAAGGCCCTAAAGAAAGCCGATGCGCGCCAGCGCAAAGAACGCTTCTCAAATGAGGAATTGAAAATGCTGGCAGACACCCTGGCTGCAAATGCAGAGGTAGTGTTCGCTAGCGACATGCGGCGCCCGGCACTCCTGAGAAAAAAGGAAATCTGGGCTGAGGTGGCGCAGAAAGTCAGTGCGGTGGGCTCCACCCCCCGCACCGTAAAGGACGTGCGCAAGCGGTGGGATGATCTGCGCCTCCGTGTACGCAGCATTTTATCGGCCAACAGGAATCTGGCCATGGGCACAGGAGGCGGAGGTGGATCCCCGATGAAGATGCAGGAGTGGGAGGAGACATGTGCCAGCACCATTGGCATAGAATCCATCGAGGGAGTGGGCCGAATGGAGTGTGGTGTGGCAACAACGTCAGACGGAGGTGAGTGACCACGCAAGACACAGCAATGCCAAGCATGAGTCCCTCCCCTAAATGTGAATTGGGAATCAGCTAATGGATGGGGTCATCACACACACATGTACACAACCCTGCATATATGCCCTGCACATCCCCACACAACCACATGCATGCAGCACCTCACACACGTGTCACCCTGACACATGTCCGGATGACCCACCCATCTGGCCAACAACCTGCAGGCCCAAAGTAGATGTCCAAATCCAAAGAACTGCAGCAACAACAACATATGCATGATGCACGTTGACCCATCACTGATGTTATCCCTGTCTTGCTCCCCCACAGGGTCACAATCTGACAGTGAGGAGCTGGACGCTGCAACGCAGGCCCCACCACCCAAAAAGCAGGCCAAGGGAAAGGATGCAGGCACCAGGCCCAGTACATCGAGGGGCACTGGGATATCTGGAGTGGCCCAGCGTACAAAAGCCACCCACGCAACGACCACACCAAGGGTCGAAATGCCATCCGACACTGTGGCAGCACCCCCACCACCCACCCCCACCACTCAGGAGCCAGTGCCAGAAGGCACGCCGTCCGCAGCCAATAGCTCCGTTGGGGAAGCAGCAGCCACGGCACCTATGAGTGATGTGGACGACCCATGTCCGACACCGGAAGGGCAGCGTACACCCAGCCCCCAGCTGTCCCCACTCCACAGCCCATGCAACACATCCAATGGCAACATCCATGAGGTGCATGCCGGAGATGCAATGGATGGGTCATTCAGTCCCGTGGCGAGCTCACCTGATGTCGGCCACATGCAGCAAGCTGCGCCGAGGAGTAACAGGGGCAGGGCCGCAGACGACACCATGAGCCTAATACGCCAGCGCCAGGAGGAGCTCAATGCCCTGGTTGCCCGGCAAGTGAGCGAGGCTGCCTCGACCAGGGAGGAGATCCGGGGGTTGTCAAGGGACATGAAAGCTGCCATGGACAGCAACACGACGCGCCTATGTGAGGAGATGGCCGCTGTGAGGCAGGTCCTAACGCGCATTGCTGAGGCGATGGAGAGCATGCGTCACTCACAGGGAGCAGATCAACCAGCCACGCCCTCGTCTACTAGCTCCGACCAGACAACCATCCTGCGCAGGTCCAGCCGGTCCTTGCGGCGGTCAGACTCACAACCCCCCAATGGTGGTAGTGGAGGAGGGAAGTAGGGCCAGCCTGTCCCTGTTGACACTTGGGAACTAATGCAGCACTGATGTGCACACCATGTTCGGTGGAGTTGTGGGGGAAGGGGGGTGAGGGTGTTTGGGGGAGTTGTGGGGGGAGGGGGGTGAGGGTGTTTGGGGGAGTTGTGGGGGGAGGGGGGTGAGGGTGTTTGGGGGAGTTGTGGGGGGAGGGGGGTGAGGGTGTTTGGGGGAGTTGTGGGGGGAGGGGGGTGAGGGTGTTTGGGGGAGTTGTGGGGGGAGGGGGGTGAGGGTGTTTGGGGGAGTTGTGGGGGGAGGGGGGTGAGGGTGTTTTGGGTGGAGGGTACATGCACGTTTGAATGTCATAATGCTCAATACAGACGTAATGGCATGGATAATCACATGACTGGACATTGATAATTGTGTATGTGTGTTTTATTGTTGAAGGGTGCACTGTGATTATGTCCTCCATACACCCCGTGCCCTGAGCTGAACACCAATTGCACCCTCCTAATCCATGTGCATCAGAAACAATGGTCTATCAGGTGCTGCCGCACAGCACGTCCCTCATGGGCATCGCCACCTGCATGACCTGCAGCCCCCTCTCCTCCATCCTCATCCCCGTCATCATCCTCAGACGGTGGTCGCAGTTCTATGTCAGGGGGCATTGGCACATTCCGTCTGATACACATATTGTGAAGCATGACACATGCCATGGTGATCTTGGCCACCTTCTCATGCCCGTACAGGAGTGCCCCGCCCGACCTGCTGAGGCACCGGAAGCGTTCCTTCAATAGGCCGAATGTCTGCTCGATCACCACGCGGGTACGGGTGTGTGCATGATTGTAGTCCTCTTCGTGCCTGTTCTGTGGGTTCCGCACAGGGGTAAGGAGCCACCTCTTCAGGGGATAACCTGCATCACCTGCATGGGTGCAACAATGGGTATGTGTAAGTGTCTACATAATGTGGAGCGTGCACATGTCACACAAACAAACATTGCATATTCAACGACATCCACTGATCCAAGCACGCATGGCAATCAGGGTAACTGCAATGTGGGAAGGTGAGGTGGTCCTTGCAAGTGGACATGCACCATGCATGCATACAGCAGAGATTGCCATGTCCCGCCAGAGTTTAAGTGATTTGTGTTTCCTGGCCCTGGCAACGTTAGTGCCACACTGCTAGTACACTGCCATTCCTTAGTTGATGTCCCCATGCTGTTTGATGGCAATTCTGTGGTGGGGTACGGGTGTGCCTCACCACAATGGCTACAGGGGATCCATTTGTATGCACTCATGTGCGCGGACCATTTCTGATGTAGTTCAGCGTACATTTCAGTTGTGATTTTGATATGCATGTTGCTGATTTGTGTAATGGGGGAATGGTGTGTTGTGCGGTGTGCATGTTGTTTGGAATGGCCTGTTTGGCGTAATGGATTGATATGTTTGCCGTGGCACTCACTTCCGGCATGTGGTTTTGTCTCTGGTCCATTGTGGGCTGCCTCACTGTACAGTGATGCAAATATGTATGTCCATTCTTCTCATGACACAAGTTCACGCCCAGTTGGAGTATGCATCTCCCCCCCCCCCCATTCACGGCCAGTTGGAGTATGCATCTCCCCCCCCCATTCACGGCCAGTTGGAGTATGCATCCCCCCCCCCCCATTCACGGCCAGTTGGAGTATGCATCTCCCCCCCCCCCATTCACGGCCAGTTGGAGTATGCATCTCCCCCCCCCCATTCACGCCCAGTTGGAGTATGCATCCCCCCCCCCCCATTCACGCCCAGTTGGAGTATGCATCTCCCCCCCCCCCTTCACGGCCAGTTGGAGTATGCATCTCCCCCCCCCCCATTCACGGCCAGTTGGAGTATGCATCTCCCCCCCCCCCATTCACGGCCAGTTGGAGTATGCATCTCCCCCCCCCCATTCACGCCCAGTTGGAGTATGCATCTCCCCCCCCCATTCACGCCCAGTTGGAGTATGCATCTCCCCCCCCCCATTCACGGCCAGTTGGAGTATGCATCTCCCCCCCCACTCACAATCCACATCACACTGACATGTGGTCAGCCTGCTACTCACCAAGTAGCCACGAACGTTGTCCAGCATGTCGCTCCATGTATCGTGGTATTGTCGAGTTCCGCAGGACCATTGCATCATGGGTTGAACCGGGATATCGGGCACAGCAATGTGTGATGATCTTATTGGAGTCACATACCATTTGGACGTTGATGGAGTGGTATTGCTTTCTGTTACGGTACACTACCTCATTGGCATGTGGGACCACCAGTTCTACATGGGTACAGTCGATGGCCCCAATGCAACTTGGGATGTCTGCCAGTGTATGGAAGCCTACTTTGGTGTTGGAGATCTCCTGGGCAGTCCGTGGCATGTATATGTGTTGACTTGTGTGCTGCAGGAGGGCATCGAGCACCTGGTTCAGTGTGCGTGAGAATACTGGTTGTGATATGCCATGCATCTGACCTACCGTATGCTGGTAGGTGCCTGTGGCCAAGAAGTGGAGCACTGTTACTACCTTCAGTAGAGGGGGGATGGCAGTACGGATGTCAATGAGACTCACAATGTCGTTGTATATCATGTCTACTATGGTGGTGATGGTATCCCAGTCCAGACGGTACAGGGTGTGTATCTGCTCAGGGGTTAGGTTGACTGGACTGGCTCTGATCCTGGGAATTGGTGGCTGCCTCTGTGGTATCACTAGGTGCACTGGTGGTGCTTGCTGCGCCTGTCTTGCCCTCCTCCTCCTGCGTCTCCTCTGTGCTGCCTGTTGTTGTAGCTGCTGCACAGCAATCATGTCCTCTAGCCCATTTAATGCTGCTAGTATTGCATCCATCTTGGTGTGGGAATGGGTGTGGGGAGGGGTGTGGTGTGCTCTTTTGTGCTGCCAGTCTCCATTGCCTCCACCTGTGCTGATTTTGTCCACCTGTGGCAGGTTGGAACTCTGCTGTGCACTTTTAACGTGTGGTTCGCGATGCCGGTATTAGCGCCTTGCCGGTAAGGGTTCTTTGGGTCTAGTACATGCCGGTATTGCCATGTACGCATGGCTCGTGATGCCGTGATATTAGCGCTATGCCGCTATTTCCGGTCTGAGGGGCCGCGCGCTCACGGACTTGCCGCTAATAGTGCCACCGTACTTTGCGGTGCCGCTAATAGCGGTATGTCCGGGTCGTGATTGGGGAGGGGATTTACCGATATCGGTAATCCCTTACCGGTAACGGTATGTCCCTACCGCCTACCGTGTAATGAGGCCCACTGTGTTTTAACCGATACAGTGTGTGGACATTCCTTCGTGGGTGCTCGGGGACTACACTGTACTTAAGAACCAGCTCGCATCACCTCCCGAGAGAAGCTAGGCCTTGATTGCTCGTCCATTGCTACCGTAATAGAGAATCTTTGCAGGGGTCTCTGTGCCTTCCCTCTACCATATAGAGAGTGGAAGTGCAGACCCCCCTCCAGTCTTTACACTGGCACAGTAGTGTTAGCGCTGCTGTACATTGGGTCACTGGTCCGGAAGCTATTTCTGTCCCATCAATAGTAGTAACTTTTTCAGTAGTCGACTTAGAGCATAAGGGAAGCCCCATTTCTGCTGCCAGATCTTGGTCTACATAATTCCCAACTGCTCCGCTGTCTATGTATGCCTCGACAGCATGCATCCGAGACGGTTGTTGGTGATTGATCAAAATTACTGGTAATGCAAAGTGTGAGGTCTGTGGCTCATCCTTCTCGCTCGACAAGCGGACCTCTACGCTTGCCAGGCTTTGTAGTTTTCCGACTCCTTGTCATTATCTTCTTTCTCTGTGGCTCCAACAGTTCTCCTTGGTGGTTTCACTGGACATTCTTTGAGGAAGTGGCCTGATTTTCCACAATGTAAGCCTAATTGCTGTTGCCTTCTCTTGTCTCTTTCAGTTTTAGTTAAAGGGGGCCGTACACCTCCGATTTGCATGGGTTCTACCTTGTTTTCTAATGTACGTGGAACATTATCCTTTGACCGGACAAACACAGCTCGAGTGTCTAACCTGATCCGGTCCGCTTTTCGGTCTTGTAATCTGCGATCTAATTGCACCACAAGGTTGATGAATTCTCTGCAGTCTTTAGGTGGGTTAACCACTTGAGCAAGGACATCCTTTAGTTCCCCTCGTAGACCCCGATGAAATAGTATGGTCCTTTTTTCCTCAGGCCTCCCAGCTTCAACGACTAGTCTGTTAAATGTTGCTATATATGTAAGCAAGTCTCGACTTCCTTGACGGAGTGACAAAAGTTTGTTGTCTAATGCTTGGCCTTGGGTATGACGAGCAAAGAGTTTTTCCATTTCCATCTGGAAACCACCAAAGTCATGTAACAACGTGCTATCCTGACTTATCAGTGGTACCGACCAATCCGCAGCACTGCCACTCAGATTTGACAAGACAAAAGAAACCCGAGCTTGGTCGTTAGGAAAAGCCCCAGGTCTGCAAAGGAAATGAAGATGACACTGGTTCATGAACGTTGCATACTTCTTGGGGTCCCCTGTAAATCGTTCAGGTGGAGGTAAAGGAACTGCCCCAGGAAGGGTTATTTGTACTGGATTGGTGGAAGAAGTTGGTACAGGTGCTGGTGGAATGTTACCAGGCAATGGGGTCTGTCCTGCCTTTGATTGGAGTAATTGTCTACTTATTTTGTCGGTACGATCCTTAGTAACAATCAAATCCCTCCTAAGAGCGTTGGTTTCTTGCCTGGCTGAATGTATTTCAGGTCGTAATTGTCCCAACAACTGAACTAACTGGTCAGTCTCTGAAGTCTCCATGACGCCCAGGTGGATAATATTATTGAGGTTTTGCGTTCTGTTACGCTCACCTGGTATCCACGGGGACGCCACCCAGCCCTGGTTGGATGATTTGCACTCTCGAACCCTCTCCCGGTCCCTTGGTAAGGCCTCTGGTTAAAGATGGGTCTGCAAAATAGGAGAGCTGGATTCAATACCAGATTGTATTTATGTTTTCCCACCTCCCTTGGCCTCAACTACGCGTAGATGTGGGGGGGGCAAGCAGTGACCAAGTTACTTCACTGGTGCAAGCCCCCCTGTGGGAATCCAGGCCTGCTGCGACTCCGTAGGTTTGCTGCTTTAAAGACTTTATATAAATTTCTTATGTTCCTTTTAGTTCAAAAAATAATGTCTTGCTTCTTTCCTTTTAGGTATGGAAAGGTATTTTGGTGTTGTCATGCAGTTTGAAGATGAGCATGGGCTGGTAGGCGAAAGCACAGTGTGCGCGATGCTGTCCGGTGAGTAATACGTGATGCGCAGCGCTGTTTCGCCTTTTATATTGCTAACCTGTGTCTTTTCTCTCCTTGCAGGTTGCGATGTTCCTCGCCGAGCGCCGTAATGTTCCAGCAATGATACTGACCAGGAGATAACTACCCAGGTAAGAATTGTGTGGCTTTCTTCATTCGGGAGGAAACATGAGTAAACGCTTACTAATGCTGTCTTTCTTTCTCCTCTTTTCAGGTTATGGTATTCCAGGATGCATGCGGTGCCGGATGATGGAGTTCGTATCTTCAGGTGAGTGGAACTCAAGTCAGCGAACGATTGAAGACAGGATACTGTTCCAGGTAAGTTTCGTAGTGTTCTTTCTCTCTCTGCAGGTCCTTGGTTTCAGGTAAGCTGGCATTAAAGAACAGGACACGGTGAGCGTTACGCTGCCCACAGCAGAATAACGCAAAGCATGTTCTGCTGTTTGGGTGCGTTTTAAATAATCTCAGGTAAAACAGTCCAGGTAAAATAGTCCCAGGCCTGCCACACCCAAAGTAGTCCAGGGAAAGTAGTCGTAGGCCTGCCACACCCAAAAGACTAGACCGCATAGCTTAGTTCCTTGTAACTGAGCTATGTGTGTGCCTCCATGTTGGCTGAACCCCCCTACACAAATTATGCAGATGACACCCAGATCCTCATACCCCTTTCGGGCAACTATGAAACGGACTAGGCTTTGGTGAACAAGATATACATCCTCATTGAGGCATGGATGGCGACCCACGGCCTCTGCCTGAACAACGACAAAACTGAGATCCTGCTTCTTGGATCCGACACTAACCTAAATAAACGATCCCCAAACTATGCATCTTTTAACATTGACAACAACATCATTACAGTTATGCCTGTAGTAAAAACACTAGGTTTCTATCTAGACTTCTCCCTTACCCTTAAAAAGCAAACCAGGTTCCTCGCCTCCACAACAGCTTACACTTGCAAGATAATCCGGGCTGCCAGACCATTCCTCTCCAGGGCCAGTTGCATCACCTTAGCCAATGCTCTAATCATGTCCAGATTAGATTACTGCAACGCCCTGTATTCGGGAGCCAACAAATATGTCACTGACAAACTACGACTGCAAAATAATGCCCTAAGAGCAGCGCTGAATATCCCAATTAGAGACCACATCACAAAATTCAGGAAAGAGACCCATTGGCTAAAAATAAAAGACAGAATCTTCCTAAACACCATCTCCATCACATCCAAATGTCTAAACAACCTAGCTCCCTCTTACCTAGCGGATAGAATCTCGAGGAGAACTACAACCCGACCCACCAGATCTGCCAATTCATTCATGCTTGAAACCCCTCGATTCAAGCCGACTACGGCCGGAGGAACCAGTTTCCCAGTCAAAGCGGCGCAATCCTGGAACTCCCTCCCTATCGACCTCAGACGCCCACTACCGTACGTCAGATTTAGACATAATGCTATCAAGTGGCTCCGCACTAATGACCTATAATCTCTTCGTCCTGTCTCTACTATCACCCCATACTTAGACTATGTTCATAGCTGATCCCGATTCGCACCCGATCAGCCAAATCCTGTATTAGACACTGTATACATATGTATGCACACTGTATGTATACCCTGTAAGACGCATTCTGGTCCTGATTTGCACCTTGACTATCTATATCTTGTATCATATTTGTATTATACACTGTATTATATTGTACTTTATTATATTGTAACATTTGCACATGTATGTACCTGCCTGTAACTAAGCTTCGAGAATTCCTGTACTAATGCGCCCGTCTACCTAAGGGTCTGGTGCGCATTAACAAATAAACAAACAAACAAGTTAAATAGTTTAGTTTAGTTTAGTTTATTTTATTATTTGTAAGGCGCGCCTTGCCCTGGAGCATCAGGGCGCACAAGACAAGAATATGCTCAACTTCGTTGCAGGTACATCTGCATGGTCATAGTACAGTATGCAATAAGCAAAATATGTACAAGGCAGGAACTAGGTCCAGCAAGCAGGTGATACAGGTGAGGGTATACTTAAGAATATAAAGGACGTATACAGTGGAATAAATACAGTAATATACATTGGTGTAAATACCGACCGAGGTAATGGTACTGGGGGCATGCAGGTGGATCGCCAGTGAGGACAGTCGGGTCCAGTAGGTCAGAGTAATTAGCTGTCATTGGCTCTCAGCCACTTGGTCAAATTCTGCCTGAATTTTAGGAAGGGCTGGGGTTCTCTAATGTCATGTGGTAATGAGTTCCACAGCTGAGCTGCTTTGACTGCAAAGCTATGTCCTCCAATAGTGGTGCGTTTAAAGCGAGGGACATGAAAGCAGTTCGCATTGGCCATTCTTGTAGCTCTAGATGAGGTTCTCAGGTGTATCCTGTCCATGAGGTAGGGTGGTGCCTTGTTATTAAGACACTTGTGAGTAAGGGAGGCAATTTTGAGTTGGATTTTGTCCTGAGTGAATAGCCATTTATATTCTCTTCTTATAGAGGAGATATGCTCTTTTCTGTTTATCTTGAGAGCAGCTCTAAGTGCATTATTCTGGAGGACCTGGATTTTGTGGATGGTCTGTTTGTTAGCCCCAATGTAGAGACCATTACAATAGTCCAGTTTGGACAGTATGAGGGCTCTGGCAAGTGTGATGCAGCTGTCTGTGGAGAGGAATTGTTTGCTGGCTCTAATGAGTTTGCAAGTATATGCCGTCGTTGAGGCTAGGGAATTGACTTGCTTGACAAAGTTTAAAGTGCTGTCAAGGTAGAAACCTAGGGTCTTGACTTCCTTTGCCACCTTGATATTATTACCGTCTATGATGAAGCTTGCATAGTCGGGGTTAAGTTTAGTTATGTGAGTCGGGGTGCCTAGGATTATGAGCTCGGTTTTGTCGTCATTCAGGCATAATCCATGAGTGGCCATCCATGCCTGAACGATGCTGTAGATTTTATTCACTAAAGCCAGGTCCACGACGTAATCGCCTGAAAGCGGAAGGAGGATCTGGGTATCGTCTGCATAGTTGGTGTAGGCGATACCCAAATGATCCATTTCGTCGAAGAGTGGCTTTGTGAATATGTTATAGAGGGTTGGTGAAACACAGGATCCCTGGGGCACGCCGCACGTTATGGGGATCGGGTCAGCTGAGGCTGATGGAGAGAAGACTCTCATGGTGCGGTTACTTAAGAAGGATTTGATCCATATTATGGCCTCTTTGGAGAAGTGAGCAGCCAAGTCTAGGTGGCTGCATAAGACTGTATGGTCGACTAAATCGAAAGCTGCTGAAAGGTCTAGCAGGAGGAGTACGGCTGCTTGGCCATTGTCCCTACATTGATCTATTTGGGCCTTGAGATCGATAAGGGCAGTCTCGGTACCATGCTGTGGGCGGAATCCAGATTGGCGGGTTCCGAGCAGGTGGTTGGATTCAAGGAAGTTTTGTATTTGCATGTATGCCACTTTGTCTAAAATATTTAGGAGAAAGGGCACGGTCGTGATAGGCCTAAAATTGGTGGGAATGGCCGGGTCGAGGGTTTGCTTCTTTAGGAGTGGCAGGACCCACGACTCTTTCAGGTTATTCGGTACAGTGCCGGTGGTGAAGGATTAGTTGAGGAGTTTGGTTATGAATGGCGATAATTCTCTCGCAGCATCTTTAATTAGTTGGGCAGGGCATTGATCGCCTTTACAGTTGGACGGTTTGAGTCCCAGGATAACTTTTTCGACTTCAATGGTAGATACCTTGGAGAAGCAGAATCGTGTTATTTGTTTAGGTTTAGGTAAAGGTCCTGAGGTGAGAGCACCATGTGGTGTGAGAGATGCTTTTTTAAGGGCGATTTTAGTTTGAAGGTTGACTACTTTGTTGGTAAGGGCAAACTGAATGTCTGAGCACCATTTTTTGTCCTTGGTGCAGTTTTCTTGGGGAGTGATAGGGGTTTCCAGCTCTTTCAAGATACTGAACAGTTCTCTGACACTGGATTTGGATTGGGATATTCTGGTATTGTAAGTTTCCTGTTTGGCTAGTAGGATATCTTTTTTGTATTGGGAGGATATCTTTGCAAGGTTCAGTTTGTTTTCTGCTGTAGGAGTGAGTCTCCATATGGATTCTAGTTTTCTTTTGGTTAACCTGAGATTTTTTAGATGAGGGGTGAATCATGAGTTGAGATGTTTTTTTGGTTTGCTAGTATGTAATTTGAGTGGTGCCATGTGGTCAAGGGCTGTGTTCATAGTTTCATTGAAGTGATCAACTAGCACATTAGGATCAGTGTTGGCTGGTAGCGAGTTTAGTTGTGGAAGTGTGATGGGCAACAGTGTTTCCGTGGTCATCAGCTTTTTGTTCCTCGTGGGTATAGGAGGGGCAGGTGTGGACTTGGCTGTGACTGAGTTTGTAGCAACTGTAAATAGTAGTAGATAGTGGTCTGTCCAGATCTGGAGAATAGAGTCTGTGATTGTTACTCCACAATTGTGTTCAGCTATCCAATCAATGATGCGACCTTTGTTATGAGTGGGAAGGTTCACTTTTTGGGCGAAACCCAATTCTTTTAGGATCAGAGCAGTAGCTATAGACTGGGTGTCCTTAGTGTCATTGTAGCCTAGGTTAAAATCACCTAGCACTATTGTTTGGGAGGTGCTTTTCAAATTGTTGGACAGGGTGGTGGAGAGGTCCTCAGCAAAGGTTCCAATAGGACCTGGAGGTCTGTAGACCAGGACGATGTTTGGTGTTTGGGAGCTAGTGGTGGCGATTTTGACCGAGAGGCATTCACAAGATTTCGTGATAGCGGATGTAGAGATTCTCATGTCAAGACTGATCTTGGCTATAATGGCTAGACCTCCACCTCGGGAGGTGTGTCTATCTGCTCGTATGATGGTGTAATTGTCGAGAACTGCTAATGAGAGGGCGGGACCCGCTGCATCGTGCAGCCATGATTCTGATATGGCCAGGAAGTCTAGTTGGTCTGCAAGAATAATATCTGAAATTTCTGTTGCATGGGCGACTAAGGACCTAGCATTTATGAGCGCACCTTTGAGATGATGTTTGGTGAGCGTGGTACTTGCTATAATGGTAGGTTTGGAGCATTTTTGTGTAGGTATTTTAGGGCTATGAACTTTCCTGGAGTATTCTGCAGTTAATTTCGGCTGTATGTTCTTTTTTAGGAGGTTTAGTTGTTCAATTTGCTTTGCTGGTAGTTCGTACAATTTCGCTAAGCATGCATGAAGTTTGAGGTTTCTGTCTGCGGTACTACGAGGCCTCTGTGTAGTAGTATCTTCTTGATACTGGTTTGCTATAGGTCCTATGGTTTGTTGAGAGATGGACATGATAAGGTAGCGGAGTGATAGTGCTGCTAGTATGATGAGGGAGGCGGCGTACAGAGGTAGCTTAGCTGTCCTATCTAGTGCAGCGATATTTAGTTTGTTTAGTTTTAGAGAGTACATGCTAGCTGACTTAGTCCAAGCAGGCTGGCTACGCCTAGCAGACCAGTTGAGATACAAGGTGCGCTAGTAGCTGGTGTGGCAGGCTAGGAGCGTCAGACGTGACTAGGTGTAATTTTATCTCATCTCAGTTCAAATATCAGCAGTTCTATGCAGGTTCAAGTGTCGATAGTGCACTACAGTTAGGATATGGCAATGGGGCCTATGTAACTAAATTCCACTTTAACAGTTAATCTGAAGAGGCAGTTGCAAAGTGTGAATCAAAGCCCAACTCAATGCAGCTTTAAAAGTATGCAGTTGCAGAATGCGACTAAAAGCACAGCTAAATTCCACTTTAAAGTTCTGTGTTAGTAATGCCAACCTTAATGTACATTTCAGGCATACTTAGCATTGGTCGTGCAGGAGGTATTTCCATGGTATAGGGAGAATGAGTGTCTGTATTCAAGATCTGGCAGAGGCAGAATCGGCAGCAAACAGGCACAAACAGGTGTTGGCCTTACTTCCCGTGGGCTTTAGAGTGAGTGGGCCAGCTTCGCCTGCCGGCAGCCAGTGGGGGAAGAGAAGGGCCCGGTGGCCAATCAGATGGCTGCAAAAGGCTGTAGAAGGCTCAGTTAGGTAGAAGGGCTTCGGGAATCGATTGGGCGGCCATCTTGGAATTACCAGGTACCTCGTGTACCTTAATGGTGGCTTGGGCTTCCTGGAGCTTTCTGGTGCTCCTCATGGAGTGGTTGGGCAATTCCGTGCAGTATTGCAAATTATTCAATGCACAGGCTGCTGTAGCGCTTTTTACAAGGAGCGAAGCGCGGGGGCAGCGGCGCTTACCATATGCCTCTGATGGTCATGGTAAATGAGGTGGCTGGCTCTGAGTGTCCACTAGTCCTGCATGGACTCAATCTGGAGCTCCTGCTCCTCCGGAGGGTGGTGGGGACTGCTGTCCCAATTATAAAAATTTTAAAAAAATAGTCCCAAGTAAATAGCTCCATTCTAATGTTGGTCTTCATGATGGTTATGAGCCTGGTGCCAAAGGCGCCAGGACTGACTCCAAGAGAGTCTTGGATGAGGTTTTAAGGCCTTTGACCTGGCCCTAACTGGAAGGCTGACTTGCCAGTGAGGGCCAGGAGCAAGGGTCATGACAGGTGTCCTGCCAGTTATTATTTACATGTTTACGCCCTTTCAACATCAGCTATGGTAGCTCCACAAACTTGATATCTTTTGGATCGCTGCTGCACTGTACAAGATCTAGACCCACCATTTGCAGTTGCACACTATGTGCCTGGCACGTTCCTTTTATTCTGCATAGTGCAAGATGAACTAGGCATTGTGCCTCTATTATTGGGACTGCTGGCGGTACTAACACCATGGAAGCCCCTGATGCATGCGGGATGAGTGAACACATAGAACAGCTTCCATTCACAGCATTTCTTCCCACACTGTGGGATATTTTGACCATTCTAATGTACCCCACTGCATCACTTTACAAATGGTGAAAGAAACAGCCCAAAATGGATGCGCTAAATCCTCTGCGCGCCAAAATCTGCAAAACTGCGTTTGGGTCACAACCAAGAAAAGGCTGCACACCCTGCCACACTGTCAAGGGGAGGGTGAAAACAGTTATCACTGCAGGAGCATGTCAGTGGGCTCTGTTACATTCAACATGGAGCAAAGCAGCAAAAATGTGCTGAAAACCAAAAATGCCTTTTAAAATGTTTTAGCTTTGGAACCTTCAAAACCTTCAAAAGTGCTGTTTTTGGCGCTAGATCATTTATTAAGGGTACTGAAATGCCAGGATCCTCCAGTGTGGCTCAGAGGAACCGGGCCTCATTGACTGACAGCTTTATAAAATGTATCTAAGAAAAAGGCAGCCCAGAAACATTTGTTTTCAGTTCCACAGGAAAAATGCAATCAGCTGTGCAGGCAGATACTTTAATCAAAGGCTGGATACATGTATCCAGACTGCAAACAATCCCAGCACTCAAGAGAAGACCTAATGCTGAATCAAATGTGTATGTGCTGCATAGGAGAATCAGATTTAAACGAATTCAGGTTAATGTTTTTTTCCATGAAGAAAGTGCAAAATCGCCTGTTTTGAAAGCATGTTTTTGTTGAAAGACGTAATTCTTTAAGAAATGTCAAAGAAATGCTAATCTAAAGATCCACTTATAAACTGTGTTAATTTTATATGTTTTAATGAACTATGTAGGTGCAACTTAAAGTAACCCAGCTTTGAGTTAATGAACTATTAAAAAAAAAAACAATTCTGCTTGACAGTCCTCAGTGGGAAAGGTTGACACTTCAGGTTGACACTTCACTGCTGGGAGGAAGGCCTAATTATTGCTGCTGGGAAGCAACGCATACTCATGACAATGCGCTTAATTAGACATTCGTCTTTGCCTCAGGCAAAGACAATAGAAGGCTTGGATACTTATCCTTCCAGAGGATGGGCAGTATGCTGGGAGAGGCTTCTCATTGACGTTCAAAGGACTGACCATTTGCTCACACTTGGGAAGTAAGAAAAAAAAACTGACCTGTGATGATTTTGGGTTTAAATTGCTTGTTTTGCCACAGAACTTCATGACATTTAACTTGGCAGCAAACATAAGTAAAGGAATGAAAAGTACATACATTGAAATCTGAATTTATGATAGACATATGAAGACTTGGTAGGATTTCTTACTGTGTAAGGAACAAAAGTTATGCAAAAAAGACTAATTGCGCAAAGACTATACATGCTGCAAATCTAATATTATGTACCCATGTTTTAGGGGTGATTGCACATATATGTACCGAATTAGGAATTGTTAGGCCAAACATTTATGATTAAAATTGACAAAATTCCACAGAAAGACAAAGCCAGGTCCCACCGACATGGGTGTTTGATGTAAATGTAACCCACAAAATATGTAATGTATGTGTCCGATTTTATTAGAGGGCATAATTATATAAATATGTATTTGTTGGAAAGTTACATTTTCGTCCAAATAGCTGTAGGAGGTTCCCAAGTAGCATCATAAAATATGACAACCCTTTCTGTCATCCTACCAGCTAAAATCAAGGCAGGAACTGTGCCTTTGACCAATCATAGCCTTGTGGGTGTGGGTTGTAAGTCTGCCCCTACCATAAACTTAGTATTGTCATTTGGCCGGATAAATAAGGGAACCTCACAACACACAAACACACTGATTCCTGACTCCATCCTGATTTCCGCTTGACACCCTGTTCCTGAATTCTCCATCCTGTTCCCGATTCCAGATTTCTTTACCAAGCCAAGGCCTCAGCATTGCTGAACTCTTTTTCAGCAAGGCCCAAATCTTGAACCAATCCCTAAGGGAAACCATTTTGATCCAGTCTGGTTTGCTACCATTAATGCTTGCCTGCTGAAACTGACCATCCCGCTGATCTACAGTGTCCAGCAACCAGAATGGCCAATCCAATCCAATCCAGTCTGAGGTGCCAGTCGAGTGACCAGAACTTCCCAGCTGACCTATCCCGCTAGAAGTGCCCTGACGTCTATAGACCCGATCCGGATGACCAGAACCCTGACGGTCCAAATCTTAAATTAAAGTGGACTGTAAGTATCAATAGGAATCATAGTGAACCATAGCATATATTGCCTTGTCCTATCCCAACCTATAACCTATCCCATCTTTAACTTAAGAACCATAATATTGTCAGAACCATTCTTGCAACCCTGTTTAGTGATTCTTAGTGTTGGCGCCGATTTTCTCCTTTTTGTTTTACCAGACCATAAGCCATTAGTGATTTGGAGTAACTAAAGTAATTCCCATAAAGGAAAACAGGGTATCCACCACGTGAAGGGTTACAAGCAGCCGTGCGTAACTGTGGAGATTCACGGGTGGCATTCTCTTTTTCTTAGCCATTAATCTAATTTAAGTAAAGTTAACCTGTCATTTTAAAACCGATTTTCTGCTCTTCTCTGTTCTATCTTTCTAAAAACACCTCTCATTCAAACTTGCATAACTTCCTCAAATGTATAGCCAGTGACTTAATTTCAACTCTGACTCAAACCTAAGACCTTTAGCTACATCCACACCTAAAGAGCGCATCCAGAAATAGTTTTTCTTAAAAATCACATAGGGAGATATAGGCGGGAATTCGCAATTTTGCAAAAGCTTTACATATGTGTTTTCCCTTTCAAAGTATTTCCAAACTTCCATTTTGATTCAAAGTGTGTATGGTTGTTCATCTTGTAGCTTATGTTTCTTAGGACCTTTTCAGTGTTGCATCCACCTTGAAAAAGGGCAAACCACTACTATGAGGTACATAGAGCCATTACAACGCTCACCCATGTCAGTGTAATCTATGTGTAATTCATGGAACCGCCCAGTAGGGTGGGGCAAGGTGCCCCGTAATGTCCGTAGTGTCATCCCTGTACTGAAACTTTGACATATGGTGAAACGTACAACCATTTCTCTGGTAGCCTCCTGGATATTTGGTATAAACCAATCTTCCTGTATATCTGCTGCTATGTGCTGCTTCGAACTGTGGGGTAGGTAATGTAACTGTTCAAAGGCTACTGCTAGCAGCTCCTGGGGCATTATTGTCTTCTCAGAGCTCTCTTGCCTCCATAACAGATCTGTTGGGGATTGCTTGCAACCTCTCTGTAACAACAAGTCTTTCTCCCTTTCAGGTGCCCTTCCTTGTAGCTCAATAATCTGGGTGATGGGCAATGCTGTGTAAGGTGCTGGATGTTCCCTTGCGGGTGGGGAAGTCACAACTTATTCAGCAGGTATTTCATTTGGTAAATACACAGCTATTTTGGCTGCCCCGTCAGCAGCTGAGTTGATATTTTCGTTTGTCCCGTTAGGGTGGGCAGCGCACTTCACGACCGCCACAACAGATGGCTGGGATAATGCATCTAACAGTATTTCTTGCAGTGCAGCAGGCTGTATTGGGGATCCATCCGCCCTCTGAAACCCCCTCCTCTTCCAGCAGGATAGACAGGCGTGCACAGCTGTTTTGACGTACGCTGAGTCAGAATATATTATAAAATGGCACCGTTGAGACACTCTTAAAGCTTTAATAAGTGCTATGAGTTCCGCCGCCTGTGCAAAATAATGAATGGGCAACCTTTTCATGACCACAGTCTTGTACTCCCCTTCCTCAAGTCGTACCACTGCTGCACATGTATGTCTCTGCTCACCCTCCTGGTCAATTATGGAACACCCGTCAACAAAAAGTATCTCACCCTCCGACAACACGCAGTTCCTTGCTTTGGGAATGTCGTCGTCCTCCCCTTCGTATTTAGCAATCATGCACCGTTAAGTCCTCTGTAGTAGGCATGTATGTTAGGAAGGTGGCAGGGTTCACTGTTTTGCATCTAACCACATGAATATGGGGTTTAGAAATGACAATCTCATACGCTAAAGATCTTTGTGTAGTCAGAGTAGATTTTGATCTTTATAGAATGGCAAACAAAGAAGGTTCCACATACAATGTAATTGAGCACCCCATTAAAATTGTAGAACTTTTCTCTATTGCGGAAGCAGCACTGCATCCAGAGTGCCTCTATAATAGGCCAAGGGCTTATGGCCTATAGTGCTCTTCTGTGACAGTACCGCTGTCATAAGCTGGCCGACTGAATGTGACCAGTACAGGTGCCAAACTAATGACGTCTTTTAAACATCAAACTGTTTGGTCATGCCTGCCGTAGAATGTAAACTTGCGGTCCTTTGTTTTTTGTGCTTCCCTAAGGGCCTGCAAAAGTGGCCTTGTGTATGCCAAATAATCGAGGATCCATGCCCTACAATAGTTCCACAGGCCCAGGAACATCTGCATTTCTTTAACTGAGGTGGGTCTTGGGGTGGCGTATATGACGCTGCCCTATTTGGTAGTATTCTTTTACCATTAGCTGATATGAACTGCCTCTGATAAAGCAACTCTTGTTGGCAGTATTGCAATTTAGCCTTGTCGACCTTGTACCTCTTATAGGCCAGCAATTGTAGTAGTGCAATGGAATCCCTTCGGCAATGCAGCTCACGTTCACTACACACTAGCAGATCGTCCACGTACTGTATAATCGTACTAGGCACCTAAATGGTCCCTAAATCAGAGTGCAATATTCTGTTGAATATGCTCGGGCTCTCGCAGTACCCCGAGGTCACCTAGTATGTTCGAACCCCATCTGGCCCTGTGTAAATGCGATGAGGTACCTCGACTGAGGATGGAGTGGAAGCGAGAAAAATGCATTTATCATGTCCACAACAGTGAAGTATGTGCTTCTTTAAGGATGCTGCATAAAATTGTTGTAGGATTCAGGATGACTGGAAATTCTTTCTATACCACATCATTAAGGGAGCGCAAGTCCTGGATCATTCTCCAATTGCCCCATGTTGATTTCTTGACAGGGTATATCGCTGTGTTACACAGAGATGTTGACGGCACAATGATCCCCTGGTCCAGTAGAGCATGCATTGTCTTTCTGATGCCCTCTTCTGCCTCCCTCGATAATGGATATTGTCTTAACCTGGGCAGCACTGCACCTGGGTTCAGTGTTATACGCAAGGGGTCACGGCTTTCAGTAATCCTGCATCATGTGGATTTATAATCTACAACTGTGAAGGCACGTGTTGTAAGTCTTTGTCAAAAAATAGGGGTGGGGTTAATACTGCCGTCAAGGGGCACTGCACTCTTCGGTACTCTATCATTAGGTCACAGGGGATACAAATCTCTAACATTATCTCACCATCTTTGTCATTATTCTCAAACAACTCGTCATCCGTCACTTCCTTTAGCTGTACTATTGGATCTAGACAGAGCATGTGCGCAATTCGCACCCGTCCCTGTCAGTTCCTCACACAACAACCCTCTTGTCGGAGACCAACAATCCCTGAAAATCCAGCACCTCAGGTGACACTGCTGGATGAAAAATGAAATCTGTGGGCAATCGCCAACACTGTTTATCAATCTGAGGCACCACCTCCACAAGCACAGTAATACCATAAATGAACAGGTCAGGGTCCACGGGAGTCTCAAGGACCACCACCTCCTTTGTCATTGTGTGTATTATCAACATTGCTCTTATAGCGCACATCCCAGGCATGGAGCAAACTATACCACAATCTGTAAATGATATCATCATGTTTCTTTGCTAAGCAGGTCCCTGCCCAGCAAATTAACAGGGGAACATTTGGAATAGAGTAAGAGCGCCCGCACTACCTTCCCTCCCACCTTTACGTCCAGCTCCTCAGTGTATAGCTGTCATGATGCCTACCTCCAAGGAGCCAGGTCCGACCCAGCAACCCCAGAGGCAGGCATCATTTCCCCCAGGGAAGTGCCAGCGGGCCCAAGCTGGGGCCCTTTGGACACAGTCCTGGCGCCTTAGGCGCCGGGCTCATGTTGGACCCCTGTCCTGGCGCCTTAGGCGCAGGCTCATAAAGCTAGACATGTGTTCAAGTGTTTTAAGGTGCACTTACCTGATGCAGACCATGCTGCTACATCCAGGCCCTCTTGAGGCCTGAATGGAACTACTTTACCTGTGGACCTACTTTCCACCCGGGTGTGGTCGGGGGATACATACCTGATCGGTGGAAGGATACACACTTGGAACTTCTTCCAAAGCTATTTAAACCACACCCGATCAGCAACTCACGCTTCGCGTTGTTCTGCTCCTCGCAGCTGGACGCTCACCGTGTCAGCTCCTGCATCTGGACCTCAGCCACGCCTGTCAGTATCCTGGGTCACCTGCAAAGAGAGACAAAAGACCTTACCTGCTAAATCAGCACCACAGAGACATCACACCGACGATCCTGAAAAGGAACACATCATTTTAAAAGCATTTCGCTACGATCGCTGCAGCACTGCATTTCACTCACCTTTCCTGGACGCAACCATCTTCAGCAGCGATCATCCGGATCCACAGCCACTTCCCAGAGCCTAGAGAGAAAAAGACAAGAACAAGGTGAGAGAAGGAAGGGAATAGGAAAAGCTCAGTTTCCTTCTAAGTCTTACCTGTTGGGTCATTCCCATTTCATTTCGGGTCTTGCCGCTTCCAGGCATCCGGAAGCGGCAAGACCCGAAATGAAATGGGGAAAAAAGACAAAGACATTGAATGAGCGAATGCAAAGACATTACCCGAGCGCTCATCCAGAACTTACCAGTCATTTACTGGAACTGCACGTTTCACTTCGGGTCGGCGCCATATCTCCGGCATTCCGAACCCCAGCCCCTAAGGGGAAAAAGACAATGAACATTATTATTAAGCTTGGACTTTTGAACTTGCAATAGAACTTTTACAGAGCCTTACCTGAATAGGCAAGCTTACCTGAACTCCCATCAATCCTCAATCCAGTGAAGTAACTGGGTTTCAACGCGCCCCTGCATCAGAAGCAGGATGGAGAGCTCATCCTTCCTGACCCTAAGGTGAGACTTCACGGCGAATCGTGGAAGGGTATCGTGGAGGGTTGGAAGAGAGTGGGAGGCTTGAGCATAACTCAGTCAGTAGGTAATACTCCCTTTTCACGCACAGGGGAATATTCCTGCGAGCCGGAGAAGCCAGAGTAGAGGGGCCCTTCTTGCGCTTCACCATTGAAGAAGCATCAGCACTCGAAGCCAGACCTGCGCCTCCTTGGGAATCAGGTGAGCGTTACAGAATGCGAAGCCTACCCACAATTTCCCACCCGGGCGCTATGGAGACTTCCGAGACTGACTAGCTGGCCCAGCTTTTGGGGGAATTACTGGCGGAGGTGCACTCAGCCCGCCAGGAGACTAACGCTCTCAAAAGAGAACTGATCTTATCCAAGGAAAGAACAGATGACCTAGCCAAAAGGTTATTACAGGCCCAGGCAGGGCACACTCCTTTACCTAATTCCGGAGACATTTCCACATCAATAGGTTTGAGTAACCCGGTACAAATTAATCTACCTGGACACATGCCTTTGGCCCCACCTGAACGTTTTGCGGGGGATCCCAAGAAATATGCCGTCTTTATGAACCAATGTCGTTTACACTTTCTATGCAGACCCGGAGCCTTCCCTAACGATCAGACCAAGGTAGCCTTTATACTATCTTATCTCAGTGGCAGTGCTGCCGATTGGTCTATTCCATTGGTAAATCAGGATGATCCCATTCTCCAGAATTTTCAAGGCTTCCAGGCCAGCATGGAAAGATTGTTCGCTCGACACTCTCAAGGACAGGCCCTTGATAACGAACTGCTATCCTTACGACAAGGTAATCAGGATCTTCTGTCCTACATTGCCACCTTTAACAGACTGGTTGTGGAAACAGGATGGCCAGAAAACAAAAGGATCACATTGTTTCATCGAGGCCTGCGCGGAGAGCTTAAGGATGTTCTAGCTCAGATAGTAAACCCACCCCAGGTCTGCGCAGACTACATAGACTTGGTGGTTCAACTTGATTACAGACTTCAAAATAGAAAAGCAGATCGGTTCAAGTATGAAAACCGAGTACCGATCAAAACCCACGCTAACTCCAAGAGTAACGACGTATCTGAACCTATGCAAATCGGTGGTGTTAAAGGACCATTAACGCAGAAAGAACGAGAGAGAAGGCGGCAAATGCAACTTTGTCTGTATTGCGGGACTTCCGGTTCCTTTCTTCGAAATTGTCCAGTTAAACCACTTAAGAAGGTGGTTGGAGCTACTGATAATGAATTATTGACACCTGATTCGGGAAACGACCTAGCCCGACAAGCGCAGGGGTCCGCTTGCCGAGCTTGAAAACTAACTCTTTGACCTCGCATTTTGTCATGCCAATGGTGCTCGTGGACCCAAAACAGCCTCAGCAGTTGCATGCTATAAAAGCATACATCGACAGTGGAGCTATTGGAAATTACATAGACTGTGAATTGGCTTCCAGGATTAAGCTTCCTCTCCGCCCGAAAGTAACCCAAGATGTCATTACTACAGTAGATGGAACCGAAATAGCCTCAGGGCCTGTAACGCATTCCACTGTTAAAGTGACTCTGGTGGGTCAGGATGGACATCGGGAAGCAATCGTGTTTGATGTGATCAAGGCCCCACAATTTCAAGTAATTCTTGGAATTCCTTGGTTAGAAACACATAATCCCAGAATTGACTGGCGAGCAAAGAAGATAAGTTTTCCTGATTGTGAAATAACTTGTTATCCAAGAAATCCAGCTATGGGTCTAGCCTCAGCAACTTCCACCCCTGTACAGCTACCGTCAGAATACCAAGAATTCCAAGACGTTTTTCAGAAAGAACAGGCTAACACGTTACCTCCCCATCGGTCTTATGATTGCCAAATCGATCTGGTACCCAATGCAATGGTACCCTTGTAGTAGGATTTATGCTCTTACGGAACCTGAGAACCTGCATTTGCGTCAGTATTTAGATCAGTACCTAGCCAATGGTTTTATTCGCCCGTCCAAGTCTCCTGTCTCTTCAGCTCTGTTCTTCGTGCCGAAAAAAGAAGGCGACCTTAGAACGTGTATAGACTATCGTGCCCTAAATCAAATAACGATTAAGAATCGTTATCCTCTGCCCTTGATCCCTGAGCTTATCAACCAGGTGAAAGACGCTTGTGTGTACACCAAGTTAGATCTCCGAGGAGCTTATCACCTGGTGCGCATAAAAGAAGGCGACGAATGGAAGACTGCATTCTGCACCAAATTTGGGCTCTTCGAATATCAGGTGATGCCCTTCGGGTTGTGCAATGCACCTGCCGCCTTTCAGTACTTTATGAATGATGTTATTCGGGAACTTATCGATGTCTGTGTCATTGTTTACATTAACGACATCCTGGTGTACTCTTCTTCAGAATCTGATCACAGAAAACGTGTTAGGGCAGTTCTTGAGAAATTGCGCCAGCACAGACTATTTGCAAAACTCGAAAAATGCGTTTTTCATACCACAGAAGTTGAGTTTCTCGGATTCATCCTGACACCTCAAGGAGTCCGAATGGACTCGTGAAAGGTGGACGCCATCCTCAAATGGCCATCTACTAGCTCGGTGAAGGGAGTTCAGAGCATGCTCGGCTTTGCCAATTTCTATCGAAGATTCATCCCGGAATTTTCCCGAACAGTCCAACCCATCACCGCTCTCCTAAAGAAAAACAAACGCTTCGAATGGACTCTTGAGGCCGAACAAGCCTTCCAGGACCTGAAAACCAAATTCACCTCTGCACCTGTATTGAAACACCCGCACCCAGATCTCCCGTACATAGTGGAAACCGATGCATCCAGTTCGGCCATGGGAGCTGTCCTGTCGCAAAGAGACCCAAAAACTAACCAACTACACCCAGTGGCCTTTTGGTCCAGAAAATTTCTCCTCCTGAAATCAACTACGCAATTACCGATGAAGAGTTACTGGCCATCAAATCTGCTTTCAAGGCTTGGCGTCACTATCTTCTCGGGGCAAGACACACCATTACTGTAATTACGGACCACAGAAACTTACAGTATTTAAAGACGGCCAAAGCTCAATCTTCACGACAACTCCGATGGGCTCTATTCTTTGCGGAATTTGATTTTGTAATTACCTATCGCCCTGGCTGCAAGAATGGAAAAGCGGACGCCTTATCCCAGATTGGCATGGAAGAACCTAATTCGAGCTTAGAACCTGTGCCCATCATACCTGAGCAAAGAATCTTAGGCTTAACTTCATTGCAAACTATTGAGGGCATCCAAACGCAAGTAAAACAACTTCTAGACTCTTCAACCTTACTGGAATGGAGTCAGAAGGGGCCTCATTACACCGTTAAGGATGACTTACCCTACTTCCAGGAGCGGTTGTTTCTGCCAAGTAAAGAATTGCAAGAACTTGTTATTGCCCATCATCATGAATCTTTAATGGAAGGACACCCTGGTATCGCTAAAACGGAGGAAAAGATCAAACGTCACTTCTGGTGGCCTTCTTGGAGAAAAGACATAAAGTCTTTTGTTCTGTCTTGCGGAATTTGCGCCCAAAACAAGGCTCAAAAGAAAAGGCCAGCCGGCCTACTTCAACCCTTGGATATTCCACCGGCACCATGGCAAACACCCTGTCAATGGACTTTATAACCGACCTGCCTCCTTGTGCTGGTTACAACACAATCCTTGTAATTGTGGACCTATTCACCAAAATGGCCCACTTTATCCCTTTAAAGGGTTTGCCTTCTGCTTCCACCTTGGCCAAGGAATTCCTGGAGAATATAGTTCGCATACATGGTTTCCCTTCCATATTAGTCTTGGATCGTGGAAGTCAATTTATCTCCCATTTTTGGAAGAAGTGTTGCCAACTAGCATAAATAGATGTGCGGTTATCCACCAGCCACCACCCCCAGACCGACGAACAAACCGAGAGAACCAATCAGATGCTCGAGCAATATCTTCGGTGCATGTTACACCAATCCGAATTAAATTGGAAAGACATCCTTTGAATCGCAAAATTATGCATACAACAATTCAGTGCATTCTGGAACCGGACAAACCCCCTTTTATACTTTGTATGGTCACCATCCTCGGACCTCTGACCTAGATCCACCTCTGACCCTGGAAATGCCCGCAGTAAATCATCTGCATTCCACAATAACCCGAGCCTTCAAAGAAGCTGCAACTCATTTACAGCAAGCCAAGAAAAAGTTTAAAGAAAACGCTGATTTGCACCGAAGTAAAACTCCTCCTTACCAAGTAGGAGACCAGGTATGGCTAGCAACTAAACATTTATCCCTCATGGGCCCGCGAACCTTCAATCACAGATTCATAGGACCTTATCCCATCAATGCTATAATCAACCCAGTGGCCTTTAAACTGGATCTACCGTCCAACATGCATATTCATCCAGTTTTTCATGCATCACTTTTGAAGCCCGTACAACCAGGAACCCGATTGTCCAAGCCTCCAGATCCAGTTCAAATTGAAGGGGAATTAGAATTCGAAGTTAAAGACATTTTAGACTCCAAGGTGGTAAAGTCGAAACTATTCTATCTTGTTGACTGGAAGGGATATGGACCTCAGGAGAGATTGTGGGAGCCTAGTAACCATGTCCACGCACCTCAATTAGTACAAAGGTTTCACCGGAGATTTCCGAACAAGCCAAAACCCCCGGAGGGAAGAACCTTGGGAGGGGCCTTGAGGGGGGGTACTGTCATGATGCCTACCTCTAAGGAGCCAGGTCCGACCCAGCAACCCCAGAGGCAGGCATCATTTCCCCCAGGGAAGTGCCAGCGGGGCCCAGGTTGGGGCCCTTTGGAAATAGTCCAGGCGCCTTAGGTGCCGGGCTCATGTTGGACCCCTGTCCTGGCGCCTTAGGCGCCAGGCTCATAAAGCTAGACATGTGTTCAAGTGTTTTAAGGTGCACTTACCTGATGCAGACCATGCTGCTACATCCAGGCCCTCTTGAGGCCTGAATGGAACTACTTTACCTGTGGACCTACTTTCCACCTGGGTGTGGTCGGGGAAGGATACATACCTGATCGGTGGAAGGATACACACTTGGAACTTCTTCCAAAGCTATTTAAACCACGCCCGATTAGCAACTCATGCTTCGCGTTGTTCTGCTCCTCGCAGCTGGACGCTCACCGTGTCAGCTCCTGCATCTGGACCTCAGCCACGCCTGTCAGTATCCTGGGTCACCTGCAAAGGGAGACAAAAGACTTTACCTGCTAAATCAGCACCACAGAGACATCACACCGACGATCCTGAAAAGGAAGACATCATTTTAAAAGCATTTCGCTACGATCGCTGCATTTCACTCACCTTTCCTGGAAGCCACCATCTTCAGCAGCGATCATCCGGATCCACAGCCACTTCCCAGAGCCTAGAGAGAAAAGGACAAGAACAAGGTGAGAGAAGGAAGGGAATAGGAAAAGCTCAGTTTCCTTCTAAATCTTACCTGTTGGGTCATTCCCATTTCATTTCGGGTCTTGCCGCTTCCAGGCATCCGGACCCCGGCCCATATGGGGAAAAAAGACAAAGACATTGAATGAGCGAATGCAAAGACATTACCCGAGCGCTCATCCAGAACTTACCAGTCATTTACTGGAACTGCACGTTTCACTTCGGGTCGGCGCCATATCTCCGGCATTCCGAACCCCGGCCCCTAAGGGGAAAAAGACAATGAACATTATTATTAAGCTTGGACTTTTGAACTTGCAACAGAACTTTTACAGAGCCTTACCTGAATAGTCAAGCTTACCTGAACTCCCATCAATCCTCAATCCAGTGAAGTAACTGGGTTTCAACGCGCCCCTGCATCAGAAGCAGGATGGAGAGCTCATCCTTCCTGACCCTAAGGTGAGACTTCACGGGGAATCGTGGAAGGGTATCGTGGAGGGTTGGAAGAGAGTGGGAGGCTTGAGCATAACTCAGTCAGTAGGTAATACTCCCTTTTCACGCACAGGGGAATATTCCTGCGAGCCGGAGAAGCCAGAGTAGAGGGGCCCTTCTTGCGCTTCACCATTGAAGAAGCATCAGCACTCGAAGCCAGACCTGCGCCTCCGTGGGAATCAGGTGAGCGTTACAATAGCACCTTGGAAATAGCCCCAGAGAATCCCTACGAGTCAAGATCTTTTCCTGATAAGGAAAACATTTCCCTCCATGATACATTATTTAGTTGCACCTGAATCCACCATAAATATGAACTGTTTGTTTCCTATCTCTGCCCCCAACAAAGGTTCGTCTTCAGGGTGGATGGTCATTGGCAAGACCGGGCACGCAAATGCCTTCTGTGGGCTGTCCTACTCAGGATATTTCTTCATTCCAGGGAACAAGAAGGGGTTTTCCCCCATAACTGCTGCTCCTCCAAAGGGAGCGGTAGCCCCACTCGCTACCCTAATCACCTGGGCAGCACCGCCCTGCTGCTGCTGTGGCGGATGCCGCTCTTGCATGTCAGCTGCTTGGGGCTGCTGATTATATGTTTGGTGTTGCCCCTGTGGATAGCCTTGGTTCTGATATCCTTGACCATGTTGCGGATACCCTAGTCCTTGGGGCCCTTGGGGCTCTTGGCCCTGCTGCTGTGACCCATAATTATATCCCATTGCAGACCTGTACAGGTGTCAACACAGGCACCTGAACAACAACCGTGGCCAATTTCTTTTCTACCAATTTTGCTTCCTCTGCGGTGTCATGACCTTATCTCCACCATATGGTAACGGGACCCGAAAGACCCTATTTGGCCCCCCTCGGATCCCTTGGAGTCAGTCCCGGCGCCGTTGGCATCGGACTCACATGCCAGGATGGAGTTTCAATGGGCAATGGACAAACATGGCTGCCCCCATGAGGACCAATGGGGAACTGCAAGAAGCAGTCTAGCATCCAGGGCGGAGCCCGCCCCAAAGGCACCTGGGATACCTGCTGGGTATTTAAACCACACCCAGCTCGCGGCACGCCCTTCGCATTATTCTGATCTAGCAGCGTGACGTTCACTGAGTCCTGCTCATCATCCTAGCCTGCACGGGGAGAGAAGACAAGAACCATCGTCATCCTTACCTGCCCAGTCGCAGCCTCTACCCAACCGAAGTCTCCAGTCTTCTTCATCTTCGCCCAGCTACATTCCAGGAAAGAGAGAGATTGTGTAAGCTACCTACCTAGGCCATCTGTATGGCCTTCGCCACCTTCACATCGACCATTGGCTTGGGGTTCCGGTTGGTCCATTCTTCCTGGATTCTTTCAAGACCTGCAAGAAACAATAGCACAGGTTAGCCAATTGCAAGGACGCTCTCAGCGTCGCTTTGCGCATCCATCCTTACCTTTTCGAACTCTGTCTCCAGCATCCGCTCAGTGCCTGCAGCATCTGCAAGACAAGAGGAGAGCGCGCGCGCCTAGGATGTGGACTGTAGCTGTCTAGTTCCAATGCACATGCTGGGTGCCAGGATGTCTGATGTGCTGGGATGGCAGGGACCACTGTGGCCGTGATTGGTCCACGTCTGGGATGGCTAAATGTGAGCAGATCTCTTATTGGTTTCTCTTTTTTTGGTGTGAAGGAGATTTTGGATAAGAGAAGGCCCCTCACACCTATTCCAGGTCAATCTTCTGAGTTAACACCGAACTTAGTAATGCAGCCAAGTATCCTGAATCAAAGAAGCAGATCCATGGAACCACTGGTGACCCACAGGAATGTTTGACACCGTGACCCCACAGTTTTCCCGTCAGAGCCCCTGTTTCTCATCGATCATAGAAGGCCTGCAACGTTGTAGTAGTGGGGCTAACCACTCTCAGCACCTCCTGCTTAACCTGTAAGCAAGCCTTTTAGGAAGTGTTCCTGGACTGTCCAGTGAACTGACCAGCTCAACAAGAGTACCAACAGCAGCACCAGACATGTGTTTTGATCTGGTTGGACCTCATCAGTAGTGTAGAGCTGTGCCTCTCTAAGAATAGTGAGCAAGGGGTCCACGTCTGGATTCCCCTAGCTGTTGGTACTCTTGTTCAGAGGAGAATTGCCTAGCATTTCGGTGTTGGACTGCCTCAGGGCAGGAGAAAGACTGATATGTTTTGGATATTTCTCCTCTGTGAAAGATAGTGAGCTAAAGACTCTGGGTAAGGCCCTCGTAACTAGGACTAATGTCTGGCAGAGAGTCTCCCAGGTCCCCCTTGTTATTTGCAATGTGAGATAACATGCACACCAGGCGCCGGTTTGTGATCACAGCCTTGTAAGGCACATTCCTCATGAGTAAAAAACATATCTTTGCAACACTGTTAGAACAATGAATAGGCGTTGTGACAGTTGGGGGTGTGGGCTGTTCTCATGGGAGCTCGGACATGGCTGGAGATTTCCCTCCTCTTGCAATTTGGGCCTAGTGCACACAATGCTGCATTCACCGCGGGGGCCTTCCCTTCTACCTATGGTTACGAATATCTATTCAAAACAGCAATGCTGCTCGCGCCCTACGCTACAATATGTGGGTTGATTATATTTGATTATATTGAAGTGGGGTCCTTTGTATTGGAAGGTGGTCAGCTCAGCGTCCCACCTCCCCCTTGGCCCATCATAGTGCTTCAAATGCATATCGCCTCACTCTAAAGGGCTTAGGGGAGTGGGATGGTGCTACCCCCTTCCCAACAGAGTGGTGGGGTTTTACAGGAGCACTGTAATGGCTGTACACCCTGCTGACACCGCACTTACCTTATCAGTCGCTGTAGGTTGTCTGCGTCGGGCGTACCAGGCAAACACGGGCAAACACAGGGTTCAGCTGCAGAGTCGGGAGCTGCCCCTGCCCGGTGTTCCCTATCCGAGGGCTGCCCGGGCAAGGCTGCCCTTGGAGGGTGTCTCAAAAGTCTCTAAAGCCCAATCACAGGTCGGAGGAGAGAAGGGAGGTAGCAGAATCAGGAAGCGTTCCGGGAGGGAAGGCAGGGATATGCTCAAAGGTGTGGAAAGTGCCGAAAATCAAAAGAAGTGAAAAATAATGATCAAACCAAGGGAGGTCGCAGACCCAGGAAACTACAGCACTCACCCCACACAAGCCGCTGGCGAGTGGTTGGGGGCAGGTCTGGAGAGGCTACGATTGGCTGCAGTCATGGTCAGGTGGCCAGAAGCACTAATGCCTGGAGAGTCCTTTTCTCTGCTTGTGCCAGGTTCTGTGGCCCACTAGAGGCCCGCACCGACCGAGAAAGGACCCCCTCAGGCATGTCTAGCAGGCATCCGCCTGCAGAGCTTGCAACCCACGCACCTCTCCTCCATTTTGCCTCCCTCCACTCATGCTCTCCATTGCCATCCCCTTTCTTTGCAGACCCTACTTCCCCCACACACCACTTCACACTTGGATTGGCTGCAGTCATGGTCAGTTGACCAGAAGCACCCTTCTTCAGGGATGTTCCCAGGGCAGCCCCAATCCCCGTTTGCCCCTGCTCGCTATTGACGACCAACAAATTACTACACAGGTACATCCAAGCTAAGGTGGCATGGGCAGTGAACAAAGCCATTACTGTACTCAATTAAAACCCTGCCACTTCTACATTACCACAATCATTATAATACCACTGTGTACATTACCTTTTTCTTCCCCCTAGATAGAACGATAGATTTATTGGAAGTTTTCTCTATGTCACCCTTAACTCTAGTTTAGGGTTAAGAAATGTTTCACACTTAGATGGACTTTGGGGGTGGGTAGGAAATGTGTTGCACTCATACGTTAGCCTGTCCATTATACGCAGAAGCGTATGACATTATCCGGGGCTCAGCATTCAGATGACCATAGGGAGAACCGGCCAATGCCCCTTGAAGTTCTCTGAGGACAGATGGTTTATTGCACCTAGTGAGGTATTGTTATGCTTCACAGGGGCAGCAGCCTGCTGCTATGCAAATGGAACACCTCCGAGTTCCATTCTCGCCATCGATGGCAGTTGCCATGGTGCTTACTCCAACTATCAGAGCGTTCGCAATGTACGCTTCCGGCCCTGCTCTTATGTCAGGCAGCGTCTTGCGTTGCCATCGATACCCGACGTGCGGTGGTCTCCCTTAGAAAGATTCAGTCCATCGCCAAGTGTTTCATAGCTTGACGTTTATAACTGGTGGTATTTTTTGCTCTTTCATGTGAATTGCAAACAGCCCTGTATTGTGCTTCATAGGAAAGGTTACCCTCATATAGGAGACCCCTTCTTGGGTTTCTTCCAGAACGGAAGCAGACCGGCTGCTGGGATTATCTGTGAGGTACTGACAGGTATTAGGAATGCCCTTTCTACGCTTAAAGATATGTCAGGATAGCTTGTCTACTGTATTCAGCCTTGGTACTGGACCTGGCAGTTTCTTGATTTTAGCTCACCTTTCAGGCCTAGAATATCTGTGAGGTCAGCCAAGGGCTTGTACAGAGATACGCAGGTAGCCTGCTATTGCGCCTAGAAGACTGTGCATGTAGGTCAACACGTGTTGCACTTGCAGCAATTGTGTGTGTTATCACATGGAGCAACTGTGAAGACTAGCACAAGTATTGCACTTAGAAGATCTGTAGGTCAGCCATTTATTGCGCTTAGAATCTTAAATGCGTTGGCATATTTACTGCTCTTAGACCAACTGTGAAGATTAGCTCTGGTTTTGCACTTGGAGGCCGTTGTGTGGATTGGCTCATGCATCTGGGTATGTCTAGCACTTGTCGTAGCTGAAGAAATGGGAAGGCCAGCAATTGGGTTGCACCTAGAAATAACTGTGGGTTAGGACCTGTATTTCACTTGGAACGAATTGGATATGTTGGCACATATATTGCACATGAAGAACAGTGAAGGCTAACACGTGTACTGCTCTTGAAGAATTGTGAAGGCAAGCACATGCTCTGCATTTAGAAGAACCGTGTAGATTTATCACTCCCCTTTCACTTGAAGAACTGTGAAGGCTGGCACCTGTAGTGCATTTAGAAGAATGTATTAGCTAGACAGATCGGAGGGTGGGCAGTGTGCTGCATTTAGATGGATCTGGGAGTGACTGTGTTGTGCCTTATAATGTTAGCCCGCCCGTTACGCTCAATGATATTGCTGGTAATCCTAACATTACACTTAGCATTAGCCACTGCAACGCACAGAAGTTATATGCAGGTATCCAGATATTGCAGTTAGTAGATGGCTGTCGGTAGCGTTTATAGAACTTGGAAGATATTTAGTACGACTACAAAGGTAGCCCATTTATGGCGCTTAGTGAATCGTATTATCCTAGATCCTATGGTAGTCTGCCTGTTAGGCCTAGAAGATGTACAAGGACAGCCAGTTTATTGCACTTTGAAAACTTGAGGGTAGCCTTCCCATAGCGCCTTGAAGAGTTTATGAGGGTAGCTGTTTTCCCCCCACAGACGATCTGATGACACAGCGACATCAAAGATAAGCTCCATCGAAGCTCCAGGTACGTATAAACGCGCCACTTCTGTGGATACCTGCTGCAGGCACATTAGAAGGCAGCTACGACCTGCGACAACACTTGGCATAGCGAGACATTTCATGTTTTTGAGCCTACTCTACTCAGACTTTCCTCAACACCTCTGCCATTGGAATACAGCGACAACCTACGACAACATTCCAGTTTAGCTGGACATTGCACACTCGTGACCTATCTCAGCACCCACCCACATGCCTGATCTCTTGGGTTGCTTACAGCAGCCCATCCAATTGCTCATCTTGGCCCCAACGTGCACACGCATTCTAAACCTCTATGAGAATTTCCCATACTCCTACCACAAGCACATTGAGACTACAGTAATGGTAAAAGGTGCTATATAAATGACGACTACAATTACAAGCAGAAATCTTCTAACACGGTTTGTAACACGGGATGTCAATGGCACGGCTGTGCATGAGCTCTTAAAGAGCAGAAACCTGTTCAAATGCTCTTTTCCACAAGGAAAATGCAAGACACTGCCTTTTCCTTGATTTAGTTTTAGTGCAAAAAGTGTAAAAAGAAAAAGCCTAAGAGTTGGTATTAGTATGCGCAGTTATAGATTTAAAAGGTAGGTGTTGGGTTGGTGCATCAAGAGGTACAATGGCAGTAGAGGCTGCTGGGAGGGAATGAGGGGAGGGGGTACCCAAAATGGTCAATGGAGCAATCTAGGAACTGCATATTTTGGCCACGTGCTGGAATTCTCTCACGCAATTTCTGACAGACTTAAAGCACGGATAAACATTTATGTATCAATGTACGTTTTGCACTTGATTACAATAAGCATTCCTATGCAGTATCTCTGGTTGGGCAACATCCATATCAGCAGAGGACTTGCCTTCTTATTTGGCCTCCTCTGAGGTCTTTCATGGGCAATTCTGACAGCAGGGTCATGAACTTTCAAGTCCAACTTTAAATGAAAATGGCGCAAAGCCAGGAACCTCCGCAGGATTCTAGTTGGTATCTTTATTCTTGGCCACCCACAACAGCGGAGCGCGGTGAGTTACCATCTTAAACCATCAGCCAGTTGGGTAATACTGTATACTGTAACAGCCCACTTAATGGCCTGGGCTTCCAACTCCATTATGGAGTCAGTGCAGAACGTGTGCACTCGCCACTAACAATTGACTAGTGATATTTTACTTTTGGCAAGTAATAAATGGTGTGCAGTGTGTATGTACAGAACTGAGTTGGCGCGTGACTTTATTGCAATTTGAATTCTTTTCATGGGATATCATTTCCAGCTGATGTAGATTATCGGCTTCTCTTCTTCCTCCTCCACTTGTGACAGGACTGCCCCAAGACCAAGAGTAAAGGTGTTGGTTTGAAGGAGGATACACCTCAGAAATCTGGCATGACCAGAACAGGACCTTTGCACAAGGCTCCTTTGAGTTAATCAAAGGTAGCTTTGGCTTTGCCACATTTAGACAAAGTTAGGATGACATTTCTTTCTCTGAGAGGTTTGGTAAGAAAAGCATCTGTAGCCAACTAAACTCATAAGGGCACGTATGTTCTTCGTGAGAGATAGGAGCACTTGCTGGTTATCTTGGCTCTATGGGGTAGTATCGGTCCATTCCCCACCCGAAACCTCAAATATTTGACCGAGGACTGGACTAGATGGCGTTTGGCCTGGTTAGCCATGAGGTGGGACTTCCTGTGTAGAATGCAAACAGCCTTGAGATGTTTTTGGCGTTCCTTCCATTTTGAACTGTGAACACAAGATCATTTAAGAAGGACCCAGCAAAGGAAGAATGTGATCCACCAACCTATGAAAAGTAGGACCGTGAACTGAAACAGGCCCTGTGGAGTAGAAAAGGCAACCTTCCATCAGGTCCAGGTGAAGAGGAATCTGGCCGATCACAGCTTTTACAGTAGTTCATCTATCCTAAGGCACCTCACAGGCATCAAATCTGGAGTTCTCGTTGAGCCATCTAAAAGGCCAATACAGAAATGCCATGTGTGGTCAGGGTTGGGACTAGCACAATCAGAGATGATCATTCCCTAAACGAACTTTCAATAAACCCTAAAAAGAGTATTTTCTTCAGCTCTTCCTGAATTTGTTTCCTGGCCTTGGGTAATTGGCAGGGTTTTATGCGAATTACCCTGCCAAGAGGAGTGTGTCAATATAGTTCCAGCATCCAGCCTGGCGTTGGAGAGAAGGCAAGAGTGTAACCAGTGATCCAGTCGGCTAATTCTTCCGGGATAGTTATACCCCATGCTTAGATGGGTAATAGCGTCTTTTTGGTATTGTTAGCTTACACTATGAGTAACTGTGGAATGCTATTTTCCTTTGAACTGTTTTGCTACTTTGTAGGATATAGTTGAGAGGGCGTGCGACGGTTCATCTGTTGTACTTTTCAGGTTATGACTCGATTATGATATATGATCCGTGCCACTTTGCTAGAACTTTAGTTTTGGGTGGTAAGCTACAGGACCATGACTTGATACTTGATGAATGTTCTTGTTGGCTTCGTGCAGATGCGTTATCAACAACTAGCAAATTTTCTCCATGTATTGCTGAGTGTTTCTCATCATGGGGTGGTCTACTCTATTGGGCCCTTCCCATTCATCTCCCAGATTGTCCAATCCATCCCAGGTGATTCCTCTATACACCAGCTAGAATGGGGAGTACCCGGTTGATGATTGCAGTATTGTCGGTATGGCAAACAGAGCCCAAGGAATTAGGTCATACCAAATTCTTCTATCTTAAGAGACCAATTTCCAAAGGATGTGCTTCAGAGTCTTATTAAATGCTCCACTAGGGCTTTGGTTTGGAGATAATAGATGGATGATTGAAGTGTTCAGATCTTCATTAGGATTCTCATTTCACTGATCTGTTTTGACACAAAACTGCTCCCCTGATCAGTAAGAATCTTAGTGTGAAACCCACCTCTCATGAAGAAAGGAAGGAATACTTTAAAAGATCGCTGTGGTAGTGTAATTCCGTTTTGGGAAGTCCTCTGGATATCGGGTCGCATAGTCACCCATCACCAATATAGATCTGTTGCCAGATTTGAAAGGTTCTAGGTACAAACTACACACGTGCTGATCCGATAGAAGGGTACCTCTAATTGGTAGCAGCTGGAGTGTGCTCGAGGTACATCACCTGGAGAGTTATTTCGGCAGATGGGTCAACAAGTACATAACTGTTTGGTCTCAGATATAACACTGGCCAATAAAATCTACCAAGTGGCCTTCTGCGTCTTTTCTAGCCCGTATGTCCTACCATTATATAGGAGAAGGCTAATTCTGAAATGTCATTCCTGACTTGCTTCGGCAACAATCACTGATGCTGTCTCCCTTGGTGTTCTCATGGACTTGAAACAGGGGTCTACGTCGTTCTACGAAATTGGGGGTTTTCAGTGTTAAACTATCAGCCTCCAATAGCAGGTTATTCAAAAAGTTGGTGCAGGAGCGGAACAGTCCTGCAAGCAGGTTCAGGGAGGACATCTCAGGTTTGGACTTTTGTTTCTTATGCTTCAGTCACTACATCAAACCCTGCTTCATCTCTCTTATAGTTTCATAGCTTTCAGACACCTCCATCTCTTGTTTAGATATGGAACTAGTTACTTCCCTGTAACTCCTGTTCTCCAGCATTGGTATCTTGCATAGATTCACATGCTGGGAAAATTCATAGCCTCAGTAACAGAGCAGTTTAAATTTAAACTGAAACTTCAGTCACTTTAGTGCTCTAGTCTCTTTGTTTTGGGTCGTACTGCCCCTAGCCAATAGGACGGGCTCCCTCAGCTTCACCTATGGATGGCATCTTCAGATTTTGGCATAGTGCACGTAATTGACAGTATGAACCAAGAAATGCCAAGCAGGTTATGCGGGAGGGTCGCATGTGAATCTATGTAAATAAACAATGCTGGAGAGCAGGAGTTACAGGTAAGTAACTAGTCCCTTTTCCAGCATTAGATCTTTCATATATTCACATGCGGTAAATAGATTACAAAGCAGTAGATAACCACAATAAAAGGCAGAGGAAAGCCCCTTGTAGCAAACGCTTACTACAGGAAACACTAACCTTACACAAACAGGTTACGGAGGATGACCAGGCCAACTCTTGACTCTGCAGCAGAATTCCTGTTGACGTGTGCACCAACCTCCAGGTCGCTGCCCTGCAGATGTCAAGCAGGGGAAATCCAGAAAGGAAAGTCACTGTGGTGGCCACTGCACTGGTAGAATGAGCCCTTCACCTGCCAGGGAGAGGACCCGCCAGGTTGTTGATGACCAAAGTAAATACAGTAAGAGATCCAGCTAGCAATTGAAGTGTTAATAAAGTGCCTTTCGAACCCCAGAGAGGCCTAACGCCACAAAAAGTTGTGAGGTCTGTCGCAACGCCTTTGTGTGAGCGACATTGTATTTTAAAGCTTGCACAATATCCAACAAGAGCAAAGAACATTTTGCCAGAGATTCGAAGAATACCAGCAGGATAATCTATTCATTGAGTTGAAAAGTGAATGGCACCTTGGGCACAAACGCAGGATTAGTGTGCATGACAACCTTGGATTTGTGGAACATTAAGTAGGGTGCCTTTGGGGGGGGCTGTGGAGCGCACAAGCCAAGATGGCCCAAGATGACCTCTCCTAAGCTCCGTGCAGACTGGGGCCATGAACACGAACCTCTACAGCCGAACGCTGACTCAACGCAACACAAGATCATATTTGGGACTATAGTGACGCTGTGCATATGCGGTGCTGCTGGAATCTCAGACCGCGTTTCCTCCTTGTAGATGTTGGCATGTTCCTCAACACCCCCGCGTTCGTCCTGGTTCCTTTCCCCATGGAGTCGGGAGTGTAGGGGAGGAGCCGCCGACAGAGAAGAGCATGCTATGAAAATGAATGCGCCGGCTGGCAGCGCAGTGGCCCAGAACGTGTGCTGGCGGGGTGTGCCGTACGACCGTTGAAGGTCTTGGGTTCAGGCGCTGAGCGCCCCCCACCCTCCCATGATCCTGCACTGCCTTGGTTGTAGGGAGAATTCTCCAGAATGGCTAATTTCCCTTACTTACTGAGTCCCTCAACAGCATTGCTGGATTTCTAGGATTTAAACCTCTCACCTGGTAACAGTGTGAGCCTTTTTCCCACTCTTACATGTGTTTTGGCTATGTGTTGTACATTTTGTGCTCATGGACTATGGAGTCTCACCTTTTCCATAGGCATCATCTTTTTTATTGTGTGTCACACAGCACCCTTAGTGCAGTGCCACAGGGTTGTCTTTTAGACTTCCCACTGTTTAACTCCATTTTCTGGGACGGACTCCTGTCTCCCAGAACATGTAAAGTTGCCGTTGACTTTAGTAGTCTTTTTAAATGTACAGGCCCAGTACAAACTATCTTACATAGAGTACTGGAAGGTTTAATAGTTATCCCTTTTTGTCTGTTTCTCATGGAACATTATTTTGTTCCCCTTTCTCTAAGATTTGGCTGGTGGCAGTGGTATCTACCATTTTTATTTTTCCGCAAGCTATGAAAATAGCCTCGGTACTGTTAGAGACTATGGTGGTAGCCTCAAACTGTAATCCGTTGGACCCCTTTTAATTTTATTTGGTACCGGTTGGGTTTATTCGCCATTTCTTTTTGTAAAGGTCTTTCTCGTGTTTTACTCTGCGCGCCAAACCAGGTTTGGTTCCTTTGTTTCGCTGTCCTTTTGTGGGCTTCTGCACAGAAGCCCTCTTTAGGCGCCTGAGTGTCTGGGTGGACAGGATGTGAGGGAGGGGTTTGAGGCCCCCTACAAAGGCTCTCCTTGGAGGCCCAACTTGCACTCTAGTTTGATTGGCTATGTGATTGACAGCCATGCTGTGTGAATGGGCGAAAACTGCTTAAAAGCAGGTCTCTGGGACTTGGAAGGCAGAGTCCCCACTGGAACGAGAGAACGAATGAGGAGCTGAAGGAAGACGATTTCTGCAACTACTGTACATCCCAGTGAAGCCCTGCTGCAGGTCCGAATCACCTGAAACTACGACGACAATGAAGATCCGCAAGGAGTCTTCTCCGCTTGAGCCTGGTGGGACCAACCAGCTCACAAAGCCCTTGGACCTCCTCTTCAGCCTGGTCAAATTTGCTCTGCTACAGGAAACCGGATAGCCAGTGAGAGAGAGTCCATTTGTGCTTTTAAGGAGCACACCTTTTATTAGTTGCTTTGCTCTAATGCTGGCTTCTTCCCTGGGCAGCGCAGGTGCCTCCAGTCTTCCTCCTCCTTGTCAGTCCGACAGTCGCTTCAGGAACAGTGAGCCTGCAGGATCTGCCAGGAACTACTACCTCAGCTACAGCATTCTTCTTCATCTAAGGTACTGTTCAAATGCGGTCATTCGTTCCATCCGACCGTGGTGAAAGTGTTTGAAACCTTTCGCCTCTCCGAAGGCTTGTCCTTCTCTACTCTTTTGAATGACTTTTCCTCTGACCAACTTCGTTTTGAACTCTTGGCAAAGACTTAACCGCAAACTACTCTGAACTGTGTGATCGATCCTCTGCAAAGACTCTGACCCAGAAACATTGGCCCAGGCCTATTGATTTGAATCCTAGTTGTAGTAAGTCCTTTCTAGATTGCCCTGCCTATCACTTGTTGGTGTTGTTGATTTTTGATAACCTTGTTCTTTCCCTCCCTTTTTAAATTGCAGGAGTGCCATTTTGCTCACACTTCATTTTGAGCTTAACTTTTCCAGAATTGATTGGGTGTGGTGTAGTGTATTAAGATTGTGATTTTCTGCTGTTTTATATTAGTGAACTGTTTTTTTTATAACTGATGGTGTAAATAAATGTATATTCTTTTACTCAGAAACCTTGAGTCATTGTTTGCTTGAACCATAGTCATTGCTGTCCTTTGTGTAACTTCTGATACTGCTCACTTTACTCTTGAGATATGTCTGGCTGCTCAGCCATCGCTACCACTTTACTGTGTAGTACAGGCTTGTAGCAAAGGTGAAGTTGTACTTGCACTTGTAGTCTTAATTGTGTGTAGTGTTCCCAAAGGGTACTGCATATGATTCTGCTTAACAGTGGTGTAGTGGGAGGGGCGGCACCATGGCAGTATCCTTTGGGAAAGGACGATACTCCCCCCTGCTCATCGGGACCTGGCAGTGTAGCAGCAGCAGTGGATTGTGTGCAGCGGAGCAAGAGTGAGAACCAGAGATCAGCACCTCCAATAGATCGAGGCGGGACGGTTCGGCCCCGTAGAGGAGGCCCTGAGCCAGACAGTGGTTTGAAGGTACCCAAGACACACCACAAGCATGTAAGGGCCCGGCGCTGACGTGATCTGCTACTTTCAAAAGTGCTCAGCAACAACAAAAAGCATGAGCCTCATAGTGATGAAATTTGTCGAGTAATTGCTGCAGTGCTGATTACCTAGTGCATAACACATTTCTGGAGCTCAAAAGTGAACTACGCATTGTGGGGCTCTGTGGCACATTCTGTGCGCTGGATGATTGTGGATAGTTTAAGGGCTACTGTTATAAGGACGGGTACTGGGGCCCACAGTGCAAGATTAGCAGGGTGGACCGATCCGTGCTCAGCCCCCGAGTGATACATTTGAAGGTGCACATCCCTGCCCCATTTATTACAAGAATGGCTCAAGGTGCTGGAGCCAAAAAGGGGGGTACCATTGACCGGTTAACCACGCTAACGCGGAAAACCATAGGCGGCATGGGCAAGGTGATCCCTCCATCAGGGGCTGCGGTGGCCTCGCAGTCAGTGGGCCCACCAGACCTCCAATCTATACTTCAGACGATGCAACAAGGTTTTGCATCACAGTTAACACTAAACTGGATGGCATCACAGCAGCAACTTTAAGGGCCCAGCTTGAGAAAGAAACCCAGCACATCACCGAGGCTGAAGAGTGGATTAGCACTATGGAGGATACCGTTAAGTCACTACAGTCAGCTGTGGCTACTCTCACGAAGGGACATGCAACAAGTTAATTCCCTTACCTATTGAGTCCCTCAGCAGCTTTGCTAGATTTCAAGGATTTCTTTTTTTCACCTTGTAAGAGTGTGAGCCTTTTTTTCCCCCTCTTACATGTGTTTTGCTGTGTGTGTTTAACATTTTCTTGTGTTCATAGTCTGTGGAGTCTCACCTACTCCATAGGCATCTTTTTACTGTGTGTTACACAGCACCTTCAGTGCAGTGACACAGGGTTCTCTTTTAGACTTCCCAACTCAGACTCCATTTTCTGGGACTGACTACTGTCCCCCAGAGACATAGAAAGTTGCCATTAACTTTATTAGCCTCAGTAAAACCACAGACCCAGTACAATCTATCTTCCATAGAGTAATGGAAAGGGCTACTAGTTATACCTTTTTGTCTGTTTCCCTTGGAGCATTGTTTCGCGCCCTTTTTATTAAGACTTGGCTGGTGGCAGTGGTATCTACCATATTTTTTCTACCGCGGTTATATTACATAGCATTGGTATTGTTTTAGACTATCTTGGTAGCCTCAAACTTAAACCCGCTGGACCATATTAACTTTAATTCGGTTTTGGCTGGGGTTATTCGCCATTTCTTTTTGTAAAAGTCTTTCTTGTGTTTAACTCTGCGTGCCGAACCAGGTTTGGTTCCTTTGTTCACCGTATTTTCACGGGCTTCCCCACAGAAGCCCTCCTTAGGCGCTTGTATGTCTGGGGGGGACAGTAAGCGAGGGAGGGGTTTATGACTCCCTGCACAGGGTCTCGGAGACCCATGTCGCACTCTGATCTGATTGGCTGTGGTGACTGTTCCGGCGGGACAGCCACCCTGCTGTGTGATTGACAGGCAGGCTCTGTGAATGGGGAGAAAACTGCATAAAAAGCAGGTCTCTAGTGCTGGAAAGACAGTCACCACTGGAACGAGAGAACTGAAGAGGAGTCGACAGAAGAGGACCCCTACAACGACTGAACCTCCCGGTGAAGCCCTGCTGCAGGTCCGAATCTTCATACTCCAACGACAAGGAACATCTGCAAAGAATCTTCTCCCCTTGAGCTGGTGGGAACAACCAGTTCACCAAACTGCTCGCCAGACCTCCCTCCTCTAGTCGAATTTGCTGGACAGAGCTACAGTGAACCAGATAGCCAGGAGGAACGGACCCTGCTTGCATTTTAAGGAGCGCATCTTTTATTTGTTGCTTTGCTTTGCTGCTGGATTCTTCCTTGGCAGTGCAGGACCCTTCAGTCTTCCTACTTCGTGTCAGTCTGACAGTCGCTTCAGGAACCGTGAGCCTGCAGGACCTGCCAGGAACGTCCGCCTCAGCTACAGCTTCTTCTCCATTTTAAGGCACTGTGCAAATCCGGTTGTTCGCTTCGTCCAGCCGCAGTGAAGGTGTGTGAAACCTTTCACCAATCCGAGGGCTTGTCCTTCTACATTCTTTAAGATAACTTTTCTACTGACCAATTTCGTTCTGTACTCTTGGCAAAGACTGAACCGCGAACTACCCTGAACTGTGTGATCTTGAGCAAAGACTCTGTTCCATTGACTTTAGGCCAGGTCCCTTGAATCTGATTTCCTCACTGTAGTTCCTTTTTCTAGATTGCCCTGCTTACTTACTGGTTGGTGTTGTTCAATTCTTGCCTAACTAAATTGCTCGAGTTCCATTTTGCTCACACTTCATTTTGAGCCTAACATGTCCAGAATCTTTTGGGTGTGGTGTAGTGTATTAACAGTGTGATTTTTAAACTGCTTTATTTTAGTGAAATGTTCTACAACTGAGGTGTAAATAAATGTATATTTGTTTACTCAGAATCCTTGAGTCAGTGTTTGTTTGAATCATAGTAACTGCTGTCCTTTGTGTAACTATTGATAGTGCTCACTTGCTCTTGAGATAAGTCTGGTGCTCAGCCATCACTACCACTTTACTGTGTAGTACATGCTTGTGCCAAAGGTGAATTTGTACTGTCACTTGTAGTCTTGTGTGTGATGTTCCCAAAGGGTACTGCATATAATTCTGCCTAACATCAGCCATCATGCATATATACCCATACTATACAGTTGCAGTGCAACAGGAACTCTGCACATTTCTGGGAGTAAAGAAGTTATTGCTAGAAAGACACACACCATATACCATGCTGTTTCAGGTGCACCTCAAGATCCAATTCAATAATAAGTCTTATTTCTTCACTGTCCCTGAGGAGGCGGATGGAGGCTTCAGTCTGATAATGTGGTAGAGTTTGAGGCAAAGTCGTTCTGTAGCTGAGCCGCTGTTGCATTCTGAGTACATGGAATTATCTAAGGGCGGAGAGTAAGCTCATCCAATGCTGAACCTAAGATTTACAGGGCAGCCAGTCTGCATGGTAACGGATGCCCCCCATGCAGGTGCAAATAGGTGGGTATCTGTCCGTTGACATGGGGGGGGGGTTGTGCCAAGGCCGGAGTTCAAGGGTCTTTGAGGGTGGGGTTGGGGAAGTTGGGAATTTGCACGGGGAGAAAGTTTGTACGAGGCAAATATGAAGCCCAGGTACCAGGGCAGGCAAAATGGACTTACAATTGCAAACATGGCAAATGCAACCGGACTGAACCCCGATATTACCTTATTATCCTGAAATATCCAGGGGTAGGGGAACCACATTAAGGCGCGCAAGATTGTCTTATGCCAACAGAAGAGGGGGCAAAGTACTATTCCTAGAAGAAAGAAACTTGATGGGGAAACAGGCGGAGTGGTTCGCTCAAGGCTGGGGGAGCCATGACTACTATACATTGTATTCTACAAGAGCTGTGATGACGCTAATGCACCGCTCGCTGCAATTTAAACACCTGGACACTGAAGTATATGAGGGGGGCTGATATGTTCTGGTACATGGTATACAGTGTGGGAGGGAGGTTTTCCTTTTTAATATATATGGCTACAATATTTACGATCCCGAGTTTTACGAGGGAGTGTTTAGCCTATGCTAAAAATGTACCATGGCCGTGGTGATATGTGGGGTGACATGAACGCAATTTTGTGTACAAGAATGGACGGCACAGCCAATGCACCTAGGGATCTCACCAAGGCTGCTGGGGCAATACACACTCACATACTGTTCTTGGATTTGTTGGATGTGTGGAGAATGACACATATGAATGAGAGGGACTGTACACACTACTCGTCAGTACACGACATGCACTCTCAGAATGATGTTTGGTTGGTCTCTGAATCTTTGATGATTCTCCTTTGCATGTTTTTGGACCACTCCCCCATTTTGTTGTCTGAGGCGGCACCCGTGGCGCTTTAAACCAGCGGTGCTGACAGACCCGATGTTTACTAATAATGTGCGGGAGCAGATAGCATTGTACTTTGAGATTAATGTGGGACCGGCTGACTCTGCCGCTACAGCGTGGCAGCGAGTGATCTCATCGACAGAGTTTGGAGTTCTAAAGGCCATTAGAAAACAGCTGGCAGGGAGTGGCCACCAGGGGGCGCACGGATGAGATCCTCTCCTGCGTGAGCTCCCGTCCCGAGGTCCCAAAAAACGGAATGAGCCCCCGTTTTTGGATCCCCCAGGGTGGAAACTCGAGACGGAGGTGTGTGAAGGTACTTGCCACGTACGGAAGAAAAACTGGGTGAAAACGGCCCCGGCTTCCAGCAAATATTGTCGTGAAACTGTGAAGGCGAAAACGAAACTAGAATCGGACTCGACTCTGCCCGGAACTCTTGGCCTGCCGGGAGCAACTGCTGCGCCAACACCCAGTGGAACGCACGCTGGAGGCTGGGCCCCGCGTCCACACACCGCCACTCCTGGATGCGAGGATCCAGCAGAGCAGACGGTAGACCGCAATAGCGGAGAAAGGAGCGGGGAGAACTTTGGAAGCGGTGTGACGCTGGGCGCCCCGGGAAGAAAACAGAGACACGGGCCCCGTGCTTCCTCTTCCGCTGAAACAAACCTTCGCAGCGGGACCAGATCGCTTCCCCCTGACGGACCAAGCGAGGCGGGCTCGCCGCCGGACTGGGGTGCGACCTGGGACGCATGCGGTGAGGTGCTAGCGCTCCCTGCAGTCCAAGAGAAGTAAATTACCGCCGTTGTAACGCTCACCTGATTCCCGTAGAGGCGCCGGTCTTGACTGGGCGTATACCGTATCTTCAAAGGTGACATGTAACACACGGCTGGCTCTTTGGGCTGGACCTCTGTGCACTGTATGTTTGACTCGAAGGGTAAGATGTCTGCAGATAGAAAATATGGGATTAATGAACTGGGTTATTGAATGTCTCTCTCTTCTTCCCTTTCTCTTCTCCTGTAGAACCCCGAAGGTTAACGCTCTCACCTTAGGTAAGTGAACGCCGTGCTCTCCATCTGCCTCGGGGCAGGGTGCTGTAACCAGTTTCTTCACTGGATAAGGGAGCAGGCCTCTTGACTTCAGAGGACTGCTGTCCGTCGTTTACTGCACGAACAGTAAGTTTCGAGTAATTCTAATGTCTTTAAAGTCTTTAGTAATGATGTCTCTTGTTTTGCAGGGTTCCGGCGATGGTGGATGACGGGCTGAAGTGAGTTGAAGATCGAGCCCGTGTGATGAATAGAAGCGCCTGGAAGCACGTAAGTAAGCGCTTGTTGCCTGCTTCACGATGCGCTCTAACTGTCTTTTTATTTTGCAGGTACAAGTTCGGAGTGGCTGCAGGGTGCCGGAATACCCACTGGGTTAGATGTGGAAAGGAGTAATGGCATGTGAGTATTAAAGTTCCCCAATGTCTTTAAACGCACCTTGTTTTGTCTTTCAGATGCGGGATGCAGCGCCAAAGGCCTCCGGAGCGTGCGAAGAGTTGGTAAGCTTTTGTCTCTCAGATGCCGGAATGCAGTGTGAAGACCTCCGGAGCGCACGAAGAGTAGGTAAGCCTTTGTCTTTCAGAATGCAGCGCGAGGCGTTGGTGACAGCCGATGGCCCAGGTAAGTGAAGAGCTGTCACTGAAGACCGTAATGCTAACCTGTTCTTTCTTGTCTTTATAGGTGTTGCTGAAGACTGGATTCAGGATGGTAAGCCTTTTTCCTTAGGCCCAGGATCAGATGCAGAAGACACGATGAGCGTTCTGCTGCAGAGGATGCAGAATAACGCAAAGCAAGATTCATCCATCGGGTGTGGTTTAAATAGCCTCCTGTAGTGCTTAGGTGTCTCCTTCCAAAGCCACGCCTAGGTAAGAAAAGAGTTCCTACTTTCCAGAAGAGTTCCAGTGTTCTGAACCTAGGGAGTGGCTCCTGCCCCACCCAACAGGAAAAGTAGTTCCAAACAGAAGAGGATCAGAGGCTCAACTGGCAGGCAAGTAAGCAGCATGGTCTGCTGCAGGTAAGTCCACCCAAGCATTATGAGCCCGGCGCTTCCAGCGCTGGGACTGGGCATATTTATGAGCCTGGTGCCACTGGCGCCAGGACTGGGTCCAAAAGGTCCCAATTGGGACTGGTTGGCACTCGGAACCTGGGTTATGAATCTGCTTCCAAGGGAGTTGGGAAAACCCTGACCTTTTGGAAGCCGAGATCATGACACCGTTGTCCCCCCCTCCGTTTGCCCGCAGCATACAGTGGTCTCACCCCGAGCCTACAGCAAAGTTGGTCGCGGCCTTGCTCGCACCCTACGCCCCAGGGCAGGACCCCGCAAACTGTTCGGCCTGAACCAAGGCAATACATTGACACCCGGACGCGTGTTATCCGCAGGGCTTCCCCCCTCATGAGAGACAGTTTTGTAGTACGTACGAACGGCATTGCCGTGGGGCAATTTTCCTACACAACCCTGATCACAGCCCATGGATGTACCCTACAAGGAAATAAATAAGAGACACTCACCTGAACTCCCTGTGCCATACCCATTTAGGCAGTCGTAGGATTCCTCAAGAGGGAAAGAAACATAACGGAGAATGTGAGGCATATGGCAGATTATACCTGCTTAGCTACACACACCTTCTGATATCAACCCCACGGAATACAGAACTTTGTTGCCCCGCTGGTGGCGGCCGAGGTAGGAGGAGGGTCTGTGCGCCATCCGAAGTAAGCCGCACCTCGAGGATCATATAGCCTCTTGATATCTAGCCCACCATAGACAATCGTGATCCCCCGGGATACCCGAAGAACCTGATCCTCCCCAAGGTAACAACAAAGGATTGGGGATATAATAGGCGAATTCCGCACCTGAACCGCGTAGCCCCATGGGGAGGTGACCACAAGACATTGGGAAATTATCAACAACCCCGTCCAAGCCCTTTTCCAAGGGATAAGGACCTTACCCAGACTGTAATAACAGACGCATCTGCCTCACAGAGGGAAAGGCCCCAGAGATACTTCTAAAGCGGTCTGTCTCGGACGGAAAGTAAAAGGAGGAAATAAGTGAACTAGGGGCATGTGCCTCCTCTGTGGTAACAGGCATTCTAGCAGCTGCATTGTCCGACACGTTGAAACTACGACATCAGGCGCATGAACGCCCGACAGAAACTTGCCATATACGGATACGGTTCGATACCCCGAATCGAGGTTGGCCCCAAAATGGCCACATCGCCAATCACAGATACAGAAACCGCAGCCACAAAAGGAGACAGCAAGATTTACTGGCTGAAATAAGGAATATGGGTGCCAATATAGGAGGGAAAATTGATAAACTCACACAGCGCCTTGACAGGATAGGGTTGAAGGTGTTGAGAACAACCAGGCCTCAATTGACGTCTTGGAAACACAGCTGGCCCACAGAATAACTGAACTAGAACAAAGAGAGCAAGAGTTTAAACTTAAGATGGATGATTTGGAGAACAGTAAAAGGAGAAACAACCTATGCTTTTTTGGGATTCCCGAGAAAGAAGGGGAAACAGAAGTGGACCTAAAAACGACCCTTCACGACATCATCAAGCTCCTGGTTGCGGACAACAACATTGATGAACCCAAGACAGAGCGCATTCACAGAGCGGGAGGCCCACCTGGAGGCCCGAGATCAGTTATGGCAAGATTTCACCGTTATCAGGATAGGATGAGAGTGTTGGAAAAGGCGAGGAGTGGAGGCACCATCACCCTAAGTGGATCCCAAATAACGATACATCAGGACCTCTCCTCCCTGACCTTAGCCCTGAGGAAAATGTGTAAACCACTTACGATATGGCTTAAATGTCATGACACGCGCTATAGATGGGGATACCCCTATTCTCTTTCTTTCGAACATGAAGGCACAAGGATCAGGTTGAGCTCTGAGCAACAAATCAAAGCTTGCATATCCGATTTATTAGGCCTGCAGGATTGGGAGGAATCCCGTGACCATGCCCCCAAGGACGGGAGGGAATGGCAGACACAGGGCCCGAAGAGGAAGAAGGTGAAAGGCTCGAGGAAATATTGCAGAGGAAACGGCTCTCCGGAAGGGGGTTGTTGACCCTCGACAAGTATGATACTCTTTGCTTGAATTGACATTTGATAAGGGGAAAACATGGGTGTCTATTGGTGAAACGTGATCGAGACCTCCACTTATCTTGCAGAAATGTGCTCGCTCTGTGGGGAGGTTACCGGGGGCTCATTAGTTATGTTGATGCTTATTTTACTAGGGGACCGTGAGGTAACTGTCTCCACTGGTGGTTCGATTCCGGAATAGTGTGTTTAACTAGGCTCGATCGGATGCCACCGAACTCAGGAAGAGGGAAGGGAGGGGGCGTGGGGAGGAGGGACAAAGGCACGTGTCAAATCAAGCGTAAATTTAAGAACTACGAACAGTGCAATGGTTACGTGGTTGTTTAAACACAGAGGAAGCGGGTTGAAATGGTCAGAGAGTATGTATGGTCTCAGATTCCGTTGTTACGATGACTGCTGAACCACATAGCAGGGGTGCCATAACGGTGGGAACGCTGAACGTCAAAGGTCTTAATTCACCAACCAAGAGATCACTTGTCTTTAGAGAATTCGCAGATCAAAAATCGATATCCTTTTATTGCAGGAGACTAAATATATGAAGGGTGAGGAGAGGGTGGTCCTGGGAAGGCGATCCGGGATAGAGTTCTGGGGTTCGGGACCATTAAAGAGGGGGGAGTGGGAATACTCATTAGGAAGATGATAGACTTCAAGGCCATCCGCTTGTGCATCCACAGCAAGCACATTAGCCCGTTGTGCTGCATGGACTCCTGAAACAAAGTCCATTTCACCTCGATTCGACATAGCAAAAACACAAGGTTTTTGCCTTTTAAAGATGGCCGCCGCCGCATCCTCTTCCACTCATTCGGCTCCACTGTGAAGCCCCAGAAGCCTGTTGCCTCGTGATTGGCTGCCTGTTACACCTTAGCCAATCCGGGTGCACCGGCAGGCAAAGCCGGCACGACGAAGGCGACCGACAAAGGCTCCCCACCTGACTGAGCCTGGATGTCTCAGAAGCCCTTATGAGGTCGAGCAGGAGCTCCCTCTCCTACCAGCTTCAGGAGCAGCCCCATGCTGCCTGAGGACCTGCATGCACATAGGTAAGCCTGGAGGCTACACCTTAGCATTTAGGCATCCGCGCCTTCCACGACCTAAATTGCCCAATTTTATTTCAATTTATGCCATCCGCTTGTGCATCCACAGCAAGCACATTAGCCCGTTGTGCTGCATGGACTCCTGAAACAAAGTCCATTTCACCTCGATTCGACATAGCAAAAACACAAGGTTTTTGCCTTATAAAGATGGCTGCCGCCGCAGCCTCTTCCACTCATTCGGCTCCACTGTGAAGCCCCAGAAGCCTGTTGCCTCATGATTGGCTGTCTGTTACACCTTAGCCAATCCGGGTGCACCAGCAGGCGAAGCAGGCATGACGAAGGCGACCGACAAAGGCTCCCCATCTGACTGAGCCTGACCGAGCACTGGCCGTGCATGCCTGCTCCAGCACCAGCGTCAGCCAGGTACTGCTATTCACCTAATTGCGCAACCCTCTTTTCTGTGCGGGCTGATCCGCTCCCTCCTAGCTACAGCACAGCCTTGACCGCTCCACCGCCGAACTGAACACATGGTCGCTAACGCCACGCGCTGCTAAGAACCCTCCACCTCATTATCCCATGTCGGCTCCAAAGACAATATTGTATCTCGCCGTGCATCACTAATGCACTGCATCTTAACTGTGTCCTTGCTTTCTTGTTTGATTTTGATCGCTGATTGTCATTATACCCATTCACACACTGTTAATGTTGTCACGTCCATCGTAGCCAGTGCATCGTACTTAGAGCCAGCCTATCACTGGTAAAGTACTTCTAGGCACACATTTGCACGCAAGACTAGCCTCGACACTCCTCCCTGTACACCTGCAGACATTGCTTCAGCCTACTATGCTCCTTTAGTCCTGTGTTACCATACCTTGCATCCTGAACCTAGGCATTGTTTAAACCTACCTTGTATCTTGAACTTAGGCACTGTTTCAACTTACCTTGCACCTTGAACCTAGGCATTGCTTAAACTTACCTTGTATCTTGAACTTTGGCACTGTTTCAACTTACTTTGCACCTTGAACCTAGGCATTGTTTCAACTTACCTTGCACCTTGAACCTAGGTATTGTTTCAACTTACCTTACATCTTGAACCCAGCCACTGTGTTAGCACTCACCACCTATACAATATTCCTGCCAGGCACCTACTCAATACTGCTGAGAACTATTCTCCACCTCATTAATCTCACTTGCCCATCTAGCTCCACCCTAATCCTGGCCTCCATCTGCACCACCCCACCACCCCCCTCAGATCCTCCCCCCACAATCATGCTACTCCTTACCTCCCTACCATGCAGCTTCTCTGAAAGAAACGCTAGACTACGGTCCAGACTTCCTAAACTGTACGAGCCACGAGCCAGGGACTTGACCCAACACAAACTCACCAACTGCTCCTATCTCGCTAGCACCTGTGCCAACCTTACGATGAAAAGACCCAAGCCCACCCCACAAACTACTAAGTCCAGACACAAAACCGACAACACAGCCACCACTACCACCCCCACTAAGACAAGAGACGCACCCATAAAAGGAGCCCACATTAACGCTCGCTCTATAATAGCCCATGCTACAGATATAGCGGACCTCATTCTAGCAGCAGATCTAGATTTCCTAGCCATAACAGAGTCCTGGCTCCACACAGCCGCCGGACCAGCCCTCTCCTTAGCCATCCCACACGACTACACCATCCTCCGAGTGGATAGGACAGAATCAAGAGGCGGTGGCCTGGCTATAATTGCCAAAACACATCTCAACATCAGACTCGACTCCTCTACCCACCTCCCATCATGCGAATCACTCACAGCCAAGCTGCCCACTACTAAATCCCAAACGATATCCATCAACCTACTGTACAGACCGCCCGGACCTCTAGGATCCTTCGAGGAAGACCTTAGCACCATCCTCACTAACAACCTGAAAAACTCCTCCCAGAGCCTTCTCCTTGGAGATTTCAACCTAGGTTTTAAAGACCCCAAAGATCACCATGCCACCCTCATCAACAATACCCTATCTGAATTAGGCTTCACCCAAAAAGTATCTGGCCCCACCCACAACAAAGGGAGAACCCTTGACTGGGTCGCAGACTTCAACTGCGTGGCTGCCATCACTGACAACTCCCCCCAACCTTGGTCCGACCACCACCTACTCTCCTTCACCCTCGAAGCCTCGAGCCCCATCATTAACAACGAGATAGCCTCTGCCATCCCCACGAGAAGTAAGAAAAAGATCACAGTGGAAAATCTGATCCCTCTGATCCTCCCTACACTTAACCAACTCCCCGCCACCCTCAACCCCCATGACCTCATCGAAGGCTATAACAAAATCATGCACACAGCCTTAGACTCCATTGCACCTTCAAAACTAAGAAAATGCAAACCCAAAAAGCACCTCAACCACTGGTTCTCTAATCAACTTAAAACTCTCAGAACAGAAAAACGCAAAAAGGAACAGGCCTGGAGACAATCTCCCACAGACCTCAATAAATCAATAAAATAAGGTCCAACTACAAAAAAGAAATTATAGCTGCCAAGCAAGAATCCTACAACATGAGAATCGCGCAATCTAACTCCAGTCCCAAAGAGCTATTCACAATAATTAAAGAACTGGAAACACCAGTGCTAATTCCTGACACCTGTGTGAAGGACAAACAATGGTGCACTAGTGTCCAAAATGCCCTAAACAATAAAATCACAAACCTTCAAACTAAAATTAAAAACAAGAAAGAATCCTTAACTAAACAGACCAACCCTACCAACACGACCCCGCGCCCCACGCCCCAACTCCCGTTGCCTACCCCCTCCCGCTTTAGCTTCTCCAAGGTCTCCACTCTAGAAGTGGAAAAAATCACCCTTAGTCTAAAGCCATCCAATTGTCAGGGCGACCTCTGCCCCCCTCAAATCATTAAAGATGCGGCAAGAGACCTCTCACCATTCATCACAAGACATATCAACGCTTCCTTCTCCTCAGGCACAGTCCCCAGCAACCTCAAAGAGTCCTGGGTCCTCCCCCTTCTCAAAAAACCTTCCCTCGACCCGTCCATTCCCACCAACTACAGACCCATTACCATTCCTCGAATCAGACCATCTACTCGGTATTCGGCAATCAAGTTTCAGACCCAACACGGGACAGAAACAGCCCTTATCGACCTGAAGGCTCAAATCGACACTCTGAGAGACAATGGGAAAACTGCCCTACTGCTCCTCCTAGACTTATCCGCAGCATTTGACCTGGTCGACCACAAAATCCTATGCAATCACCTCGACTATGCGGCCCACTTCTCCCAAGAAGCCATCGGCTGGATCGAGTCCTTCCTCAGCAATAGATCCATGCGTGTCTTCTCTACCACAGCGGCCGCAGACCCCGTCCCCATTACATGCGGAGTACCCCAGGGTTCCTGCGTCTCACCTACACTGTACAAAGTGTTCACGAAGCCCTTGTTTGATGATCTAGATGGTCTGGGTATCACCTACACTAACAATGCCGATGATACCCAGATCCTCATCCCGTTGACGGGAGACTACAACCATGATTTGGCCTTGGTGAACAGGGTGTACCTCATCATCCAGGCATGGATGGCATCACACAGTCTATGCCTGAATGATGACAAGACTGAACTCATCATACTTGGATCCACTGCAAACCTAGCCAAACTAGACCACAATTACACCAGCTTCAGAATAGACGGAAACCTAATTAAAGTAGCCAAGGAAGTAAAAACCTTGGGAATATACATTGACTCCTCCCTCTCTTTTCATAAACAGATCAGCTCCTTGGCCTCCTCCACGGCTTACACATGTAAGCTCATAAGAGCAGCCAAACCTTTCTTATCCACCCAGAGCTGCATTACATTAGCCAGAGCCCTTATACTATCAAAACTGGACTACTGCAATGCCCTCTACGTAGGAGCTAGCAAACAGATCATCAACAAAATACAGACGCTGCAAAATAACGCTCTCAGAGCAGCGCTCAGCATCCCTAAGAAAGAATACATCTCCAACACTAGGAGAGTCCATAACTACAGACAAAATCATGCTCAAAGTAGCCTCACTTACACACAAGTGCCTCAACAACGCCGCCCCCAGCTACTTAGTCGACAGAATAAGCAAACACTCGTCCAACAGACCTACCAGAACCTCCAACGCTAATCTACTCACTGTCCCCAGATTCAAATGCACCAAAATGGGGGGCAACAGCTTCCAAGTGAAAGCAGCCCAGCACTGGAACTCCCTACCACCCCCACTAAGGACACCCCAAACCTACTCACACTTTAGGCGCAACTACATACACTGGATAAAGAACAATGACTGCTAATCCCATCATACCCAGACCCGGTACACACCTTGTAAATAAGTTTACTCGTAAACCTGCATACCCACCTTGTAACTATATATACACTTGTAACCTGCATACTTCCTTGTCTTCATCATGATTGCTGTAACTGTTTTCTACCCGATTGTAATTTACTGTAAATACTGCAATGCAATCCTATGTGAAGTGTAACTAAGCTTTGAATAACCTTGCTGCTCCTACGCCCTCCTACCCTCGGGTTTGGTGCGCATTACAAATAAATAAACTAAACTAAACGAAACTAAACTAAACTAAACAAAGGTTTGGTCAGATGCAGAAGGCCAAGCCTTGCTTGTTTCAGGGACCATTGGGAATGTGTACACTACGATTGCCACGATTTACCCCCCCCCAATGTAGGGCAAGTTAGATTCCTCTCCTAAACAATCCCCAAATTCATGCTATAGTCAACAGGTCATATCATCCTTGGAGGAGATTTTAATACATGGGCAGATCCCACGTTAGATTGGAAACCTGGTAATCCCTGAAACACGTGATAAACTCGGAGGAGACCATGCCCAATTGAGGGTAATGATGGAACTGTATGGACTGACTGATGTGTGGAGACGAATGCACCCTACGGAGAGAGCTTACACTTTTTTTTCAGCCCCACACAGTACACTCACCCGCATTGACCACCTCTACCTCTCAAGAGATCTATGCAATACGGCCTCACACACAGAAATCACACCGATCACATGGTCTGACCATGACATGGTGACCGCTGACATAATATGGGAATCCCTACCAGTTAGAGGTGGAAAATGGAGATGCAACGAGACCCTATGGAAAGACCCTGTTTTTAAGTCGGAGATGGAAACTGAAATTGCCGATTACTTTCGATTGAACGATACCGGGGAGGTCTCTAAACAAGGGGTCTAGGATGCGGGCAAGGTGACCTGGAGGGGAGTCCTTATGAGGGAGGGAACCAATAAAAAGAGAGAGAGAACTCTGATTGAAAATAGATTCCGTAGAGAAATCACCCAGCTAGATAAAGCAAAGGAAGGGGACGTATTAGACCATGAAAAAGTCAATGAAGCAAGGAAAAAAGGGGGAACTCCGTCTCCTAGAACACGACCAAATAGCTTGCAAACTTCTTTTCCTAAGACAAAGATTTTATGAGAAAGGAGATAAAGCAGACGTGTTGTTGGCGGCCAGGCTACGAGCACAGCATGCAGAACGCAGAGTGCAGGAAATAGTTGATGGAGGACCCAGCACAGTAATAAGTAGGACCACCATCCCCAAAGCCTTTGCAGACTTCTATGAAGCCCTGTACACCCCAGAGACGGAACCGGACCCGTCTAGCATTTGATCCTATTTAGCTGACATCAATATGCCCAAACTGACAAACATGGAGTCTGAGACCCTGGACGCCCCCATAACTGAAGAGGAGATTCGGGAGGCCATAAAACGACTAACACTAGGTAAATCCCCGGGTGAAGATGGGTATACTGCAGGTTTTTACAAGACATTTGCCACACAGCTCACACCCTTTCTAGCGGAACTATTTAAGGAGATCCTAGAGACAGGGAAACCTCCAGATTCATTTTTCAAAGCACTCATAACGGTCATCCCAAAAGAAGGGAGAGATCCCAAAAAATGTGGATCATATTGTCCCATCTCCCTGCTCAACATAGACGCAAAGATATACACAACGGTCCTGGCAGCTAGAATTGAATCATTCATGCCCCGCCTCATCCACCCCAACCAGGTGGGCTTTATACTGGGCCGCCAGGGTGCAGACACCATGCGCAAGACCCTGCACTTGGTACATGCCTCCCACAACCTGAACACTGATCCCTCACCATTTTCCATCGATGCAGAAAAAGCATTCAATAGGGTAGATTGGGACTTTCTACTGGGAGTCCTTTGCAAAATTGGGATGGGCCCCAAGCTTAGAAAGGGAATCCAGGCGGTCTACTCGGCGCCTACAGCGTCGGAATTTGTAAAAAGGGTATATTCTAGGTGGTTTCAGTTGAAGCGGGGTACCCGATAGGGATGCCCACTATCGGCCATCTTTTTGCTTTATCGCTTGAACCATTAGCACACAAAATAAGATCGGACACCAGTATAGAAGGGATGCACCTGGGGCACACAGAGTACAAGTTGGCATTATATGCCGACATACTTCTGCAAGTGGTCAATCCTGAAAGATCCATTCCCCGAGCTATATCCCTCCTCGAAGAATATGGTCAGTTATCAGGGTTTAAGGTCAATCGGTCCAAATCCATATTGTTCCCCCTCCAGGGGGCGGCAGAGGTAAATGAAACAAAATATTCCTCCCTTGGACTGACGCTTGAGCATGACACCATGCAATATTTAGGGATACGAATTACGAAACAAAAAGACACTCTATATGAAGCGAACTTTCCAAAGCTTCTTTCCAAATCCCATGCGGACCTGGACAGGTGGGACAAACTGACAATCTCGTTGCTTGGCCGGCTTAACGCCATAAAAATGACCTGTCTCCCGAGGTTTCTCAATCCCTTTCAGATGCTTCCCATTAAAATACCGGAGTAATAATTCACCAAAGTTAGAAAAGCGACCCTAAAATTCCTGTGGCGTGGGAAAAAAGCCAGAATCGCCTACAACACATTGACGTTGCCCAAAGATAAAGGAGGGGTAGGCCTCCCAGACCTCAAGAAGTATTATGTTGCTGCCCAATTACGGGTACTCGTCCCTCATTTACGCAAAAAAAAAGAACCCCAGTGGATAGCAATGGACAACCACTATTTAGAACCAGCAACACTCTCGGAGTGGCTATGGGCCCCACGAAAGAGAGTGTTGAGGAAGACAAAAGAGCATCCGCTCTTTGCCACCATATGGGAAATATGGAGGGAGGGTCCAGAGATGAGAGAAATCACAACATGAGCCACCTATGATCCCCGGGCATAAATAACCACATCCCCAATGTTGAAAGATTCCAGGCGTGGTATGAAGCAGGACTAGAAAGAGTGGGCCAGCTTCTCCGAAGCGATTCCTTTATCACTCTCCCGGAGCTAACAGAGGCCCTAAATATAGGCGTGCTGTCCACTTTCCACTACTTACAGATCAAAGGGGTCTTAACTAAGGCAGCATGGAAAGAAAAACTGAGTAGGGAGATCACCCCCTTCGAAAAACTGTTGGACTCCAAGACTAACAGGAAGGACCCGATTTCCACCATGTACAAATTACTAGTGGAGACGGGTAGAGGGAACACACATAACCTCAGAGCATGTTGGGGGAATGACATGGGGTTGGAAATTGATGAAGACGTGTAGGATAAAATGTGCCGCATGGCAACACGCACTTCCATATTGTGCCAATATAAACTCCATTCCATCAAACTCTTGCACCGCTGGCAGTATGACCCTTATAAATTATCCAAAATGTATCAATCATCCTCCCCCCCTCTGTTGGCGTGAATGTGGACAAGTCACAGACTATTGGCACATGTGGTGGGGATGTCCTAAAATTAAGATCTATTGGGATGAAGTCTTGGGGTGGATTAAGCACCTGGACGGGATTCAAAGAACGGCGGACCCCCATCTTGTCCTGTTCGGTCTCGAGAAAATAGAGGACGAGTGGAAGAGAGTCCAAGGCTTAGCCCCCCATCTGTTGCTCGCTGCTCGGGCTTTACTCGCCACCAAATGGAAATCAATTACGACCCCGACCGAGAATGAATGGATCAATGCTGCAATGAACATATGTACCATGGAGAAAATTACTGCATTACTCCACGGCAGGGCAACACAGTGTGAAGTCTTGTGGTCAGACTTCCTGAGCAAACACACATCAAACAGACATCCAACCCCAAATGGTGATAGGGTCCATTGTCTATAGGGCCCGACTAGGTCCTTCTCCTCTTGTGTACTATTCCCCCTCTACCTGTTTTGAGGCCACTTCCACGCTACCTCTCAGGCACCAGTAGAATCAGGACAAGACGCCCTCCTTATGGCGAGTCCCCGAACACACCACATCGAAACAGTTTCAGCCTGTGACAATGAGCGCATGACCATGAAAACACAACTCCTTGGTAACACGATTTCTTAGTCCGTGAGAGGTGGGGGGAGGGGGGAAGGTGTAAAAGAATAAAGACAACAAGAAAATGTCAGTTATTTCCATTGTTATACTGTTGGGTCTATAGAAACGGACTTAAGCATTGTATATTGGTGTTACTTCCACCTGTGTAACGACTATGGATGCATATGTAACCTTTTCTTTTTTCTCTTTTCTCATTGAGAGAACTGTTATGTGTAAAAACCTAATAAAATCAAATTATAAAAAAAAGAAAAGAGCTGGCAGATTGTGAGAATACACACTCGAATATGGAATAAACCCTACTCCCCAGCTTAGATACGATATAATAATTGGGTTGGATGCATTCAGGGTGGTTGCTGGCAGGGAATTGAAATATATGCATAGATCCTTAGCAGCGAGATGCTATGGGGAAGCTGAAAGGCCTGGTAGATTGTTATCTCGCACCACTAACAAGGAGGCGGGTACAACATCCATCCCATGTACAAGAGACACTGATGGGCACTGAGTACACAACGACAATGACATGAATGCAGTGTTTCACTTGTATTATTCCTCGCCATACACACCTAAAGGTATGACCTCTGATGCTGAGATTACACAATACTTAAGCACGACCCAGACGACATTATTGTGGGAGGAAACCAAAGAGCTACTCGATACCCCTTTGACACTGGAAGAAATCAAAACTGCTATAAAAGACTTACCTAATGGAAAAGCCCCTGGGTCGCACGGCTTTGGCGCAGAGTTTTATGAGGAGTTCAGGGATGTACTAGTCCCTTCTCTGCTGAATATAAGGGTTGAAGCGCTCAAAACTGAGAAACTATGAACTACCTGAAACTATGCTTCTGAAGCCAGACAAAGGGGCAAATAAGTGTGTGTCATACAGGCCCTTGTCACTTATAAATATTGATGCCAAAATGTCCCTAAAGCGATTGCCACACAGCTTTCGCCACTGATACCACACATGGTTCACAGCCACCAATCCAGTTTTATACCTGCCAGGCTGACGCAGCAAACACAAGAAAGTTATATAACATTATTGCGAGTGTTACACACATTTGTCAGTGTCTGTACTAATGGTAGGTGCTCCCCAACTAGTGTTGGAAGGCGGTATGAGGCAAGGATGCCCATTTTCAGTGCTGCTGTTTGCACTGGTGATCGAACCATTGGCCAACCTGATCCGGGATAAGTTCTGAGGGGCCGGTTTACCCCTTGGTGGGAGGCCTGAAGTCATTTCATTGTATGCGGATGATCAGAGACCCCGACATACACTTACCCAAGGTATTAGCAGCAGTGGTGGAATTTGGTCGACATTCTGGCTTGCGTCTGAACTCCTCCAAATCCAGCTATTTCCACTGACGGAGGTCACTCGAAGACTGTCAGCTGCGGCCGGCTGCTGATGGGCAATCAGAGTGGCTCGCACTAAAGCTTTGATTTACGAGTTGAATTATGGTGACAAAGCTGAAGACCAAACTGGAAAGAAGGGGTCATATCCCACTGTCACTTGCTGGGAAATTGGCCCTGGTAAAGATGTTGGGTCTACCCAAATTATTGTACCATTTCCATAATATTCTGCTGTGGGCAGGTAGAACATTCTTCTACAAACTACTGAGGCTGTGCTCTTCATTTGCTTGGGCATGGGGAGCAGTGACTCCACCATATGAGAAAGGTGGCCTGGTAGCTCCAGACTTCGAACTATTCTTCATAGTGGCCAACTACATTATGCTACATATTGGATGGAGGGTGAGTTAGATGTGCTTCATGTTCGACTTGAGCAACTTCAGATAGGCTCCTCCTCCACAATACTTCTGCTTGCCAGGAATTCATATTGTAATACACATGCACTAGACCCTATTGGCGCGACAAAGGATGCCTGGTTAGGTTGAACAGGAAAACAAAGACACTGAACCCGTATGATGGCAACTTACGATCTGGGGCATGACCGTAGTGAAACCCAACACCAACAAATATATAGAGAGGGTATGGAGGGGCTGTGATTCGGGCAATGGCCGACTTGTTCACTGCAGGGAAGTTTGTTGAATGGGATGAGGTGAACTCTTTGGTCGGAGGTAAGCCACTCCAGAGATTGCAATTACTTGCGTATCAGATCAGCTATTGCTGGTTGTGGGCCAAAGTTCCCCTGTGAACCTAGCCCAAGCCCACATGCATGCGTGAAGTACAAATTATCACAAGGGGGAGACAAGAAAAGCATTTAGACCTTATACAAGCTAGCACAAACAATGTTGGGTAATGAAGGGCCGGATAATAGGAAGAAATTGTCAGTTAACCTGGGGGTTGAGATCTCGGAAACATTGTGGAAATGTCAATGGGCCTCATTACGAGTTTGGAGGTAGCCAAGCCCTTAATAAGGTCATGGCTACCCCCAAACTCGGATCTGGGTCCCGCAAAAGGGGATTAACGGCCCATTCCGACCTTGGAGGGCCCGGTAATTCCCATTCGCAGGACCTGGACCCGGTACATCCACATTCCCATATGAGCCTCCATATGGCTCAATGGGAATGGGGAGGATGGTAGCAGCGGTACCATTAATGACGGGACCGCTGCTACCATCCTAGCTGCTTGTGATTGCCACTCTGAATGCCTGGTCTAACCAGGCGCCCACAGCGGCACCTGCGAGCAAACTCGGATTGTTGCGGCGAGGTAACAACGGCACCGGTAGCACTACCGGCACCGTTGTTGCCTTACCGCAACACTCCTAATGAGGCCCAATGTCAATTAACAAAAGGGGTTTCAATGAATTCTAGATATCGCCTCATCCATTTGAAAATGATAAAAGGGCTGGATTACAAAGTTAGATTCATCTGAAGTTAGGAAGTGTCCCAGAGACTGCCATAGTGCATGTGTTATGGGACTGCCCCAGAATAGTGGAATACTGGAGGGAGGTCAGGGTCAGCAACTACTCCTCACAGGTGTGCAATGTATACTGGAAACATGGGGATCGTACAGAATAAACTGCGAAATCTGGGCTTACGAACGGCTAAAAGAACTATTTTACAATGCTGGACAAGAAAGAGTCCCCCCACATGGCAGGATTGACTTCAGGAGATGATCTGGGCTAACAACACGGAAGAACTCTATATGTCACTCATACCAGAGACTCACTGCCTTAAAGATACATGGCACGACTTCTGCTTGTATTTGGCAACGCTACTCATGACTGATGGAGACAATGTTTGGTAGGTATGCTGTGCAGTCCTTCAACGCTGGTAGAGCCTTTACTCGCGTTCCTGCATTTAGTCCCTCAAGGGATTCTTGGTTGCATGGCAGTAATGGATCTCCATACTGCTTTACTTTATGTTGTACCATGTGCTTGTTTTTTTGCATTCTCTTCTTTTTTGACAAACTGCAACCCCAGTGCATAAAAAAGAAAAGATTTTCTTTTAAAGCAGGGTTCATTGCTGGAAAATGCTTCTATTTGGCCCACCCACAGGACAGATGTGATAGCCACTAGGAAGGCAGTCTTCCATTGGTGGCCTCATAAGCCTGGACAGTTCCATGTTGAGTTCCCAGGCTGGGGCCGGTCATTTGATCGGTGGAAAGGAACGGCAAAGGCCCCTCAGGAATTCCTTAACTAATCTGTGTGACCACAGCGAAGGGATGACAGGAGAAAGAGTGTACTGGGAAATAGGTGCCAAGGCACTTTAATGGAGGAGTGAGCCAAGCCAGAGTGCAACAAGTGTGGCAGGATGTCACCAGGCTGAATTGTTAAGGAGTCCAGCTTCCTTGCAGAGCACCATACCTTAAACCGCCTCTATTTGCTCTTGTAGCAGGCCCGCGCTAGAATGTCCCTGCAGTCTTTTGGCAGCGGGAACACAGGAGCAGGCCATCAGGTTGAGAGAGGACTGATCGTGATGGAGAACTTCTCCTTTGTTCCTGGACAGCAGATCGTTGTGAGGATAGAGTCTCATCTAGATTGCCGTGGAGTGAGCGAGGAGGTTGGAGCACCAGAACTATCTCAGCCATGCAGGGGCCACTAAGACCAGTCTGCACTGATGTTGCCTGAAGACACTTCGCACTTGCGCTACCAGAGTAATCGGAGGAAAAGCATAGAGGAACTTCCCTTCCCATGGGAACGTGAACGCACCTCTTAATCTCTCCTGCTGCGAACACCCTGCACCTCCTCTTGCCGTAGGGGACTAAGAGGTCTAGCTCAGGGGTTCCCCAACAGCAGAACATTTGGTGGAGTTGCCTTCTCTAACTCCCAATTGTGACACGAACAGAGTACTAAGCGGAGGAAATGCGGCATGGTATTGTGGGAGGTGAAAAGGAATGAGGAACATTTAATGTTGTAACGCCAAGTGCCACAGGGTCTGCGCTTAAGCTGTTATAGAGGGTGATTTTATTCCCTCCTGCTTGCGTATGTAGAAAGTTGTGGTAGTGTTGTCTGTAAAGATCTGCACCACAAGCCTGCTGAACCGTCGAAGGAATGATTTGAGTGCCCAGAAAACGGTGCGCAGCTCTAGGAGATTCATATGCAGAGCTTTCGCCTCCTCCGTCCAGAGACCTCTGGCATGTAGGTCCTGTGGCGTTCTGGAGTAAGGAGTCGGACAAAGGAATGGCATGTTTCAAAATAAAGAAAATAACCTACCTCTCCCTATCTCTAAAGGGGTATCCCTAGCTAAATAAACATCAACTCGGGTGCTGGTCGACAGGAAATTTGTCCAAATAAAAATTGTCTGTCCTCTGTCCAAAAAACTACTCTAAACCTACCACTAATCTACAAAAGTATTCAGCATTCAAATGAAAATAGTACCAGGAGAATGACTCCCTTCTCCTGCTAAACTAGCTCTGTCTTTATCTCTTTTCAACAATCCTTTGCTCTGGCTTCTAATTCAACAAAGAGTACGGTCAGAAGAATGACTTGCTTCTCTGAAACCCACCTTGCACAGTCTTGAGGGGTGTCTTGGGATAGTCTTTGGCAATAGTCCCCAAACATCTCTTTACTTATTCCCAAGGGTTCCCAAAGGCTTGCTTTACAATTCCAGCAATTCCTCCCTGTCTTATGATGTTTTGAAGATTACTTCCAGACCGCTCTGTATTCCTGACTCTTATCACTACTGTGATGAGGGAGATTACTCCTGAGGTTCTCTTGACTCTTGGTTCTCTGGGTATCACTACTGTGATGAGGGAGATTACTCCTGATGTTCTCTTGACTCTTGGTTCTCTGGGTATCACTACTGTGATGAAGGAGAGTACTCCTGAGGTTCTCTTTACTCTTGGTTCTCTGGGTATCACTACTGTGATGAGGGAGATTAGCCCTGAGGTTCTCTTGACTCTTGGTCCTCTGGGTATCACTACTGTGATGAGGGAGAGTACTCCTGAGGTTCTCTGGGCATCACTACTGTGATGAGGGAGATTACCACTGAGGTGCTCTTGGTTCTCTGGGCATCACTACTGTGATGAGGAAGATTACTCCTGGGGTTCTCTTCACCCTTGGTTCTCTGGGTATCACTACTGTGATGAGGGAGATTACTCCTGAGGTTCTCTTGACTCTTGGTTCTCTGGGCATCACTACTGTGATGAGGGAGATTACCACTGAGGTTCTCTTGACTCTTGGTTCTCTGGGTATCACTACTGTGATGAGGGAGATAACCTGTCACACTCACCTGTGTCTCTGCAGGAGCGATGGATGAGCCTCCCTTGACCCTGAGTTCTCACTTCCCCTGTTTTTACCCAGAGGGATTCCTGTCAAATACAACATATACACTCAGACCTGAATTCACTCGATTCCCCTGGACCCTTCCCTTCACTTTACAGTGTGCTGTGATGTCCCGAGGGCTTACCTTTATATTTAGTAAGGTGTGCATTCCATCCAGCATTCGCAGGGACGCGATTCACTCATATGAATGATGCCAATGTCTGTTGGCTAAATTCAGATGCCACACACTGTTATATGCCTTCAAAGCGAGGCCGAGGGTTCAAGGCGCCAGTTTCTTCACTGACTAGAAAGTCTTTTCCACAAGTGAACGTTGCACGGAGAATGTTTAGTGTCCTGAATTGTCCGTATTGTCTTGTTTGCCAAGGTATTTTGTGGGTGAGTAACCTTTCTGGTAGGTAAGTACAGCGTCTTAAATTCGAGCGCGTCTGGTAATGTCTCTCCCTTTTCCCTTGCAGGAGTGGATTATGTGATATTAGCACCTCGAGTCCGGGTTCAGCGCTACCAGAGACTTGGTGGTCTGGTAAGTTGGCACGGAGGCTTTGGTAAGTATGTACTGCGTTATGAGAGGGAGCGCAGTGCAATTGTCTCCGCGTTATTGGGGTGAGCGCAATGAGTAATGTCTCTTCTTTCTTTTGCAGGGGTTAGTGCGCTCGTACAACTGACCTAGATTCCAGCGTCGCAGGAAGATTCGGCGAGTATGCGCAGCGTTATTCAAGTGCGCGTGCTAACGCTGTTCTTCTTTGTTCTTACAGGTGCCGGTGTTGAAGTCCCCTCTTGACCGGAGATAGCTGCGGTGTGGAGAAAGCACCTGTAAACAGAAGCAGAATGATCGGGAGCAGGCAAGCAGAAGCTGGCTGATCCAGAGCATGGCAAGTGTGTTGCTGATGCAGCTCACAGTAAGCAACAAGAAGCGCTGGAAGAATCTTGGGTGTGGCTTAAATAGCAGCCACACCCAAACACTAGAGAGCTCATGAATTGTCATGCACTTCCTGTTTGGCAACAGGAAGTGGTAACCAGGAAGTTACTACAAACACTAAGAAGGAATTAAGTGGAGGTATCTGCTATAGGCTTTTTGTGTGCCTATGCCAGGCCTGCCAAGCCTCCACCCAGCTTGCCCCAACTACCTGCCTGGTACCCATGATGGTCTTCCCCCTCAAGACTCATCCCAAAGGCGTGTGTGTGGGATTTGGTTTCTCAGGATGGTCCCGATGGAATATTCGCACCAAACGGGGGGCATGCACGTGTGTGCTGGGTTCCCATGATCTTTCCTGGGGTCCATACCCCTTCCAGTCAATCAAGTAATACAGGGTCTTTCGTACTAGTTTGGAATCTAATATGTTCTTTACCTCATATTCTGGTTCTTCTTCACCCACTTGTATGGGTGCGGGAGGTGTGGAAGTTCGGGTCCCTGGGTGTGCTGGTTTTAATAGTGACACGTTAAATACGGGATGTATACGCATATGTTGAGCTAACGCCAGTCTCATGGCTGCTGGATTAATTATTGTTTCAATTGTATACGGGCCGATGTATCTAGGCTGACATTTTCTAGGACCCTTTAAAGCAATGTGTCTAGTTGCCAGCCAGAGCGAGTCTCCCACTTGGTAATCTGGGGCTTTTCGTCGATTTCTTTTCTGTGTTTCTTTGGCTTGCTGTAGGTTCTTGCTGGCTTCTCTGGCTGCTTTCATGATGCTGGCATGTAGGTTCTTTACTGCGGGCATCTCAATGTTTTCTGGCAGATCGTAGACCGACGTTCTGGGGTTTCGACCATATATAGTAAAGAAGGGTGTTGCTTAGGTTGATGAATGTGTTGAGTTGTAGGCATACTCTGCCGTCCATAGTATTTCTGTCCAAATTTGACTTGTTTGGTGTAATAGACAGCACAAATACTGTTCCATAGTCTGGTTCGTGCACTCGGTTTGGCCGTCCGTTTGTGGATGGTGACTTGAAGACAGACGGACTTCGACTCTTGCCAGGGCACAACATTTTTTCCAAAAACGAGATACAAATTGGCTGCTTCTGTCAGAAACGATTACGGTAGGGAATCCGTATAACTTGACGATTCGGTCTAGAAAAATCTGTGCCAGATTCTGAGCTGAGGGAATACCTTTTAGAGCTATTAAATGGGCCATTTTGAGAAGAGGTCCACCACAATGTGGATGGTATCATAACCTGAGCTAGGAGGTAAGTCAGTGACAAAGTCCATTGATACTGTATGCCAGGGCGCTGGCGGAATGGTGATTGGCTGAAGGAGGCCGGCTGGTTTTTGCCTGGATGTTTTGCACTAGGCACACACCTCACAGGTGCCTATTAAGGTGGCAATATCCTCTCGGGAAGTTGGCCACCAATAAGATTTACTTACTTTCTTCATGGTTTTGGCTATACCCGGATGGGCTTCTAACAGCGAGTCGTGGTAGTCTGATATGATTGCTTGTTGGAACGTAGAGGCATTTTTGGTAGTATGGTGGTTTGTCTTGAATGGTGAATTGATCTCCCTTTGTGTCCCAAGCCAGTAGGTCTTCTTAAGACATATTTTCTTTTATTGCTTCCTGCAATGTGTTTAACGGGGATGCGCCAATGCAGAAGCCGAGATTTTATGGCTGGGTATGATCTCCATTGGTTTAGGGGCATTGTAGACTTCCTCTCCTGTGCCAATGCGGGATAACGCATTCACCTTCCTGTTCTTAACTCCGGGGCGTTAGGTGATCACAAAGTCGTATTCCATTAGGGATAGAGCCCAACAGAGCTGTCTAGAAAACTGAGCTTTTGCTGAGCGCAAATATTGCAAGTTCCAATGATCTGTTATTATTGTGATGGTGTGTTTTGCTCCTAGTAAGTTATGTCGCCACTCACACAGTGTGCTTTTTATTGCTAGGAGTTCTTTCTCAGAAATCGCATAGTTTAATCCTGCTGGGGAGAATTTCCTTGACCAAAAGGCAATGGGATGAAGGCATCAGGTTTTGGGATTTTGTTGAGACAATATGACCCCCATAGCAATGCTTGAAGTGTCAGTTTCCATGAAATATGGTAAATCGGGCTGTGAGTGTTGCAGTATTGTGGCTGAGGTGAATTTTTCCTTGAGGGCTCGGAAGGCTTCTTCCGCCGCTGGTGTCCATTCGAACTTTCGGTGTTTGCGCAGCAAGGACGTGATTGGATGTACAATATGTGAGAATCCTGGTATGAAGCGCCGATAAAAGTTTGCAAACCCTAGGAAACTCTGTACTCCCTTTACAGACGTGGGTGAGGACCAAGTGAGGATTGCCTCCACTTTTCTATTGTCCATCTTGATCCCTTGCGGTGTCAGTACATATCCCAGAAACTCCACCTCAGTGACGTGGAAGGAGCATTTTTGTAGCTTCGCGTAAAGTTGGTTTTCCACCAGTTTGCAGAGTACTGCTCGCACGTGGGTTATGTGTTCTTGGAGAGTGGTAGAGTAGATCAGAATGTCATCGATGTAGAGGACGGCGCAGACATCGAGGAGTTCCCGTAACACATCATTCATAAAATGCTGGAACGCGGCCGGGGCATTGCAATGCCCAAAGGGCATGACCTGGTATTCATACAAGCCATAGCGGGTATGGAACGCGGTCTTCCACTCGTCCCCTTTCTTCATGCGTACCAGGTGATATGTGCCGCGTAAGTCAAGCTTTGTGAAAATCTTCGCTTGTCTCATCTGGTCTATGAGTACTGGTTTCAGAGGTAACGGGTACTTATTTTTTATGGTGACATGATTTAGGACCCGATAATCAATACATGTTCTTAAATCCCCCTCTCTCTTCCGTACGAAGAAGAGTGGGGAGGCAGCTGGGGACTTAGATGGTCTAATGAAGCCATTGGCCAGGTATTGGTCCAAGTATGTCGGTAGATGAGCATTTTCTTCCTCAGTTAATGCATAAATGCAGCTGCACGGTACTTGTGCTCCGGGTTGCAGATCGATCTGGATGTCGTAAACTCGATGTGGTGGTAGCGTATTAGCTTGCTCCTTTGCGAACACGTCCTGGAACTCATGGTATTCCACTGGTAAGGTGCCCACCATCTTTTCCTGTGAAGCTAACAATGGGCTTCCTTGGATCCCTTTGTTGTCGTAGCAAGAGGCGCATTCTGTAGAAAAGAGTAAGGTTCGAGCTTGCCAATCTATTTTTGGGTTGTGCGTCTCTAGACACGGTATCCCAAGAATCAGCTGGAATTGGGGTGCAGCGATAAGGTCAAATCTAATACTTTCCCGGTGGCCATCTTGTCAGATTAAGGTGAGGGTGGAAGTACACTGTGTTACTGGTCCCGAAAGGAGTTGTGTGCCATCCACAGCTGTCACGCTTTCAATGGTGTCCTTACGGTGAAATGCCAATCCCAAGGTCTTTGTAGTGCTTATGTCTAGGTAGTTCCCTATAGCCCCGCTGTCTATAAAAGCCTTAAGGGCATGCATTCGGGTGGGCTGTGAAGGGTCCATCAAAACCACAGGAATACTGAAAAGTGAGATCGGTGTGCTCCCTTCCTGGCTCGACAGACCGACCTCTACATCTGCCGGGCATTGAAGTTTTCCACTTCGGTGTATTTCCCTGTGTTATCTAGTACCCACATTGTCTTCCGTGGAGGTTTAACAGTGCAGTTCCGGAAGAAGTGACCAGATTGGTCGCAATATAAGTAAAGTCTTTCTGATGCCTACATTCTCTCTCTGCTTCGGTGAGTGGTCCCCTGAGAACACCCAATTGCATGGGCTCGGAGTGTGTTTCTGAGGCCTGTCGATGGGACACTTCCTTTGGTTGGACATACACTGGTCTATGTTCTGATCTGGTTCATTCGGCTTTGCGATCCTGTAACCGGTGGTCTAGTTGCATAGTTAAATCGATGTATCCACTACAATCTTAGGGAGGATTAACTGTTACGCTCACCTGGCTCCCACAGGGGCGTCGGTCGGACCCCGACAGCTGTGATCTCCACCCACGTGATGCGTAGTGCAGCGATGACTGACTGGATCTGCCCTCCTAATCTTGTCTGCTTAATCCACAGAAATATTCTCCTGCAAGTGGAGAGATGGATTTAGCCACTTGTGGATTTAAGTGATGGCACCCCCACAGTCCTCCCCAACTAATCACCTCCGAAATGCCCTCACAGCAATCTCACCTTATATTCTTGAAAGATGAGCTCTCCATCCTGCGTGGATTTGCAGGGGCGCATCGATTCCAGTTACTTCACTGGTTTGAAGGCTCGGGAGAGTTCCGGAGAGTATTGACTCTGAGGTTCCTGGTGAGGACCAGTAAGTATTAAGTTCATAGAGTTTAATATGTCCGATGTTCACTCTTGTTCCCCCCCTTCCTTTCTTGTCTTGCAGCTGGCTCGTGAAAAGATGCTCTTGATTCAGCTGGTGGCGCTCAGGTAAGAGTCTGTATTACCCGGCGCTGTCCGGTAAATGTTGCACGTGGAAAACGTGTTGTTTTGTCTCTCTTTACAGATGCGGCACGTGAAAATATGGAGTCACAAAAGGATGCCTCCGGTGGTAAATCAGGTAAGTCTATGGTGGTAAGAATTATATTTGTTGGTTCCCTCGGCTCACCTTGTGGTTTTCTTTTGTCTCCTAGGTGCCAAAGTTCGGCGAAGAAATGATGGAGGCAGCGCCGACCCGAAGGATGCTGTGAAGACTGGTGAGTATGGCGCGGCGCTGCAGCTGCAGGCGCGGCGCGTGCAGAAATGATGTTCTTTACAGGTCCGGAGACAAGATGGATCCAGAATCAGGTGTGGAATAGAAATAAGTTTGTTTTCTAACCTTGTCCCTTTCTTTCCTCTTTGTTTTAGGAGCTCCGGATTCGAGGCGGCCGGGGCAGAAGACTGGATGCAGGCTGCAGGCACGGTGAGCGTTACGCTGCTATATGCAGAATAACGCGAAGCGTGTGTTGCTGGTCGGGCGTGGTTTAAATAGCCTCAAAAGTACTCCCAGGTAAGAAGTCCCTAGAACCACACCCGAGTAATAAATAGTCCCTGTAGAAAAATAGTCCCTTTCAGGCTTCATGTTGGATTGGAGTCATTTGCAGCATGGTCTGCCTGAGGTAAGTAATGACTATGAGCCTGGCGCCTAAGGCGCCAGGACTGAACCCATTTAGCCCCTAGCCGGGGCTGCTGAGGTTTTACTAAATGTCTAGATGCCTGCTCCCGGGGCTGATGGGCTTGGTCCGGATGCCTGGGGGAAGGCATCATGACATTAACTACTTGCGCCAAGACATCTTTTAATTCTCCTCTCAGTCCTCGATAAAATAACGTTATTCGTTTCTCCTCTGGCCAACCTGATTCGGCTATTAGGCGATTGAATGTGGTGACATATGAAATAAGATCCTGACCACCCTGTCGCAGAGAGAGTAGCTCATCATCCAGGGCCTGACCTCTCGGGTCCGATGGGCAAATAGTTTTTCCAGTTCACGCTGAAAAGCTGGGTAATTTCTCAGTAAAGGGTCGTCCCTAAGCATTGACTGGACAGACCAGTCCGCCGCATGCCCTCCTAAATAGGAGAGGACGAAAGCTACTTTAGCTTGGTCATTCAGAAAAAGTGTCTGGTTTGCATATGAAGTGTAGGCAGCATCGATTCATGAACGCTCCAAAATTCTTGGATCCCCAGAGAAGCGTTCCGGGGGTGCTAAAGGAATGTTGCCTGGAAGCAATACCTGAACGGGTGTGGCTACAGGTGCCACGGTAGGCTGTCCCTGAGGAACTCCACCTGGTAGGGGTGTTAGACCAGCTTGGGTCTGTAAGAGCTGTCTTGCCAAGTCGTCCGTTTTATCCCTGTTGACTACCAGTTTGCGCCTTACGGCATTTGTCTCAGAGCGGGCTGCATGCACCTCGACCCGTAGTTCACCTAACAAGAGGGAAAGCTGGTCTACCTCTGAGGTTTCCATCGCTCTAGCAGAGGTATTGAGGAGGGCTTTGTGTTCTGTCACACTCACCTGTGTCTCTGCAGGAGCGATGGATGAGCCTCTCTTGACCCCGAGTTCTCGCTTCCCCTGTTTTCACGCGGAGGGATTCCTGTCAAATACAAGATATACACTCAGACCTGAATTCACCTGATTCCCCTGGACCCTTCCCTTCACTTTACAGCGTGCTGTGATGTCCCCTGGGGGCTTACCTTGATATTTAGTAAGGTGTGCACTCCATCCTGCATTCGCAGGGGCGCGATTCGCTCATATGAATGATGCCAATGTCTGTTGGTTAAGTTCAGATGCCACATGCTGTTATATGCTTTCACAGCGAGGCCGAGTGTTCAAGGCGCCAGTTTCTTCACTGGCTAGAAAATCTTTTCCACAAGTGAACATTGCGCGGAGAATGTTTAGTGTCCTGAATTGTCCGTATTGTCTTGTTTACCAAGGTATTTTATGGGTGAGTAGCGCTGCGCGTAGAAGTCAGCTGCTGGTAGGTAAGTGCAGCGTCTTAAATTCAAGCGCACCTGGTAATGTCTCTCCCTTTTCCCTTGCAGGAGTGGATTATGTGAGATTAGCACCTCGAGTCCGGGTTCAGCCCTACCGGAGACTTGGTGGTCTGGTAAGTTTGTGCGGAGGCTTTGGTAAGTATGTACTGCGTTATGAGAGGGAGCACAGTGCAATAGTCTCTGCTTTATTGAGGTGAGCACAATGACTAATGTCTCTTCTTTCTTTTGCAGGGGTTTGTGCGCTCGTACTAACTAACCTGGATTCCAGTGTCACAGGAAGATTCGATGAGTATGCGCAGCGTTATTGAAGTGCGCATGCTAACGCTTTTCTTCTTTGTTCTTACAGGTGCCGGTGTTGAAGTCCCCTCTTGACCGGAGATAGCTGCAGCGTGGAGAAAGCACTGAGTACCTGTAAGCAGAAACAGAATGATCCAGAGCAGGCAAGCAGAAGCGGGAGGATCCGGAACAGGCAAACAGAAGTAGGATGTTCCAGAGCAGGTAAGCTGAAGCAGGATGATCCGGAGCAGTTAAGCAGAAGCTGGCTGATCTGGAGCAGGTAAGCAGAATCTGGCTGATCCACAGCACGGCAAGTGTGTTGCTGATACGGCTCACAGTAAGCAACACGAAGCACTGGAAGAATCTTGGGTGTGGCTTATATAGCCAGCCACACCCAAACACTAGAGAGCTCATGAATTGTCATGCACTTCCTGTTTGGCAACAGGAAGTGGTAACCAGGAAGTTACTACAAACACTAGGAAGGAATTAAGTGGAGGTATCTGCTATAGGCTTTTTGTGTGCCTATGCCAGGCCTGCCAAGCCTCCACCCAGCTTCATCCAACTACCTGCCTGGACCCATGACATTACCCCGGAGGTTCTCTTGACTCTTGGTTCTCTGGGTATCACTACTGTGATGAAGGAGATTACTCCTGAGGTTCTCTTGACTCTTGGTTCTCTGGGTATCACTATTGTGATGAGGGAGATTACTCCTGAGGTTCTCTTGACTCTTGGTTCTCTGGGTATCACTACTGTGATGAGGGAGATTACTCCATAGTGCTTCTTGACTCTTGGTTCTCTGGGCATCACTACTGTGATGAGGTAGATTACTCCATAGTGCTTCTTGACTCTTGGTTCTCTGGGTATGACTACTGTGATGAGGGGGATTACTCCCGAGTGCTTCTGGACTCTTGGTTCTCTGGGTATCACTAATGTGATGAGGGAGATTACTCCTGAGGTTCTCTTGACTCTTGGTTCTCTGGGTATCAGTACTGTGATGAGGGAGATTACTCTCTAGTGCTTCTTGACTCTTGGTTCTCTGGTTTGTCACTACTGTGATGAGGGAGATTACTCCTGAGGTTCTCTTGACTCTTGGTTCTCTGGGTATGACTACTGTGATGAGGTAGATTACTCCATAGTGCTTCTTGACTCTTGGTTCTCTGGGTATGACTATTGCGATGAGGGAGATTACTCCTGAGGTTCTCTTGATTCTTGGTTCTCTGGGTATCACTACTGTGATGAGGTAGATTACTCCATAGTGCTTCTTGACTCTTGGTTCTCTGGGTATGACTACTGTGATGAGGGAGATTACTCCTGAGGTTCTCTTGACTCTTGGTTCTCTGGGTATGACTACTGTGATGGGGGAGATTACTCCTGAGGTTCTCTTGACTCTTGGTTCTCTGGGTATGACTACTGTGATGAGGGAGATTACTCCTGAGGTTCTCTTGACTCTTGGTTCTCTGGGTATGACTACTGTGATGGGGGAGATTACTCCTGAGGTTCTCTTGACTCTTGGTTCTCTGGGTATGACTACTGTGATGAGGGAGATTACTCCTGAGGTTCTCTTGACTCTTGGTTCTCTGGGTATCACTACTGTGATGAGGGAAATTACTCTTGAGCTGCCGCAAACCCCTACTGGGTCTCCCACTGCTCCTGCTACCTGAAGCGTGTTTGAACTGCGTCACTGGTTCTTCCTGGGGTGATGGGCTAACCCGGGTTGCTTCAGTTCTGTCAGGATTCCATGGTACATTTCTAGAGATTCAAGGGTTCATAACCTTAAAAGACATACCATTACAATTCCAAGGTAATTTAAATAGACTTACACATTTACATTACTTAATTAAGAATTCATCATTAGCACAAAAAAAATCTTTTGAATGTAGGTTACTTAGAAGTGTGATGTTTGGGTTATGTTTGGATTGACAATTGAACTAGTAGCAAATATTCCTTAATGTACATTCAGGAATCACTTGACTCCCCAAAGCAAGATGGAGAGTTTTTTCTGCAGCACTGATTGGTTTAAATAGTTATGAGGTCATTTGGAATGTTGCTCCAAGTTTTCAACTGCCTTTCATTTTAATATCCTTTGAGACAGGTCGCAGTTTAGGTAGCTTAGCAAAGAATATATTTAAGTATATTTAATTCTTAGTATTTCAAGAAGATTTTAGAATTTCCATTTACTACTAATTCTAAGCTGAAGTGAAGTTTATCCAAGAAGCTGAAGAAGTCGTACAGATGAAGCAAGCTAAGTTTATTTAATCTACAAAGTCTAATGTCAAGGATTTTCAGTTTGAATTACTTTTGAAAAAGACTGAGTGGAATCAAATGCTAATATTTATTTTTAATTGAGGAAAATAAGATTCAGTGTTACTTTTTGAGCTTCTATTGTTGCGCTTCAATTCTGCTTCTGAAAGTGTTTTTTCTGAATAATTGCGCGTTTAATATTTACTAATCAGGCGCGCGTAACTCTTCGTGTACTACTCGCATGTTTGTTTTTCTCGCTCGCAGTTCTTGCGTGAGTGTTATTTTTCGGTTTGAGTATTACGCCACACGCGGCTCTGAAGTTAGAAGAAGGAACCCTACGAACGTTAAACGCGCGTGTGAGCGTCGTGACGGCGTTTCAGGAAGTGCTCGTTTTGCAGGACTATTATATTGAGCACGTTAAATGCCAAATTATTATTAAGCGTCGTGACACCTTTTTTCTGAAAACATCGTTTCGAAGGACAATTGAGTAGAGAAGCGTTGTGTCGGCTGAAGTTCGTTTTTCAGGAAGTAAACGACTAGTGGAACTCTTTACAGCAATGCCGATCTTTTAAGGAGTTTACATTTTTTTGACATCGTCATTTATTGCAAGTTTTATAATCTCTAATTCAAGTAACAGACTTTCCTTATGCAATAAATACGAGAATAAGTATTTTAAGAAGTTCATTTATGAAAAATATATTTTGTGAATTGAGTAGTTGGAAAAAGCTTATTAGTCAACAAAAGACCCAACAAAGACATTTCTTAAAGAAAATATTACCACAGTAGAAGAAGAAGGAAACATTGAGTTCAGATTACTAGACTTCAGCTTCAGCTACTAACTGAATAAGCCTATCAGCAATAAAGCATAGGCTACAGGTACTACAAGGAGAGTGGTAACATTTTAGTAAACTTAGCTAGAGTGATTGATTATTAATATATAAATATATATTTGTCTCCTAGATCTCACAGACACTGAGGTATATTTCCAGCTCCAGAGAACTACAGTGCCAGCCAGTGAAGATCTGTCTTTTGTTATTTTCTCCTCTATTCCCCTTTCCCCTTGGGTTTGCCAGCTTGGTAGTTTTATCAGTTGAAGGACTGTTGGGCAGGCAGACTTAGGGGGTCTGGTGGGCCCAGCATCACTCCTGCAGGAAGATTCAAGTTTGGACATGACAGTTCTTCTTGCTTCCTTCACTGCGCTCCCCGCCTTCAATGTGGCTCTGTACAGTTGTGGGCTGCATGGCTCTGGTGAAGTTGCAGGACCACACTGTCCACCTCCCCAAGGTCATGCCACTGCTGGCTTCTTTCCCACTCTTCCACTGATTAGGAGCTTGGTTTCCACTGCGGAGCTCCGCAGCCGTTCCTGGATATCCCTGCCACTCGGGATCAAGGTTCCTGCAGCTTTGCATTCCCATGTTCGACCTTCCCAGGCTGGGCTAACTTCACGCCGGCTGCTCTCTCTCCTCTCCTTTCTCGCTCTTTATTTCCAGTAGCTGGATCCTCCCAAGCGTACAGTCAAAGTCATTTTTTACTGTTGTTGAGGTAATCTTTATGCCTCCTTGGGGCCAACTCTTCTCAGTACCAATGTATGGCAACCTGTTATCACTCTGCAGGTTTCCTTTGCTCTTCTTCGTCTGGGTCATATTACTTCCTCTGGGTCATATTACTTTGTGGATCAAAGACGGAAGAGACATCACCATAACAGACATTAGTGTTATCAGGGATTTCTGACAGGGACTTGCTTCCAAGGGAAAAGGGGTTAGGGAGTTCCTTCACAGAACAGGAGTCCTTATCTCCATGAGGGGAGTCTCTGCCTGTGAGATCCCGCTTTCCACCACCCTAGGGGGAACTATTGGGTAGCGGCCTCACCTCCCTAGTCTCACAGGGGAGAAGTGACGAGATCCTGTGAATTGTCACATACCCTTCCCTAATGGAATTGGCTTCCCCATCTAGGATCAGTGGTCAGGGTGGGACTGGGCCGAGAAATAATCCCAGGCAGCCAAATCAAAGTGGCCCACAACATAAGAAGCCCACATTCACAAAATGCAGCATTCACGACTTTTTGCCACACACAACTTTTGATTGTTTCTTACTTCATCGACACTGCTGGAGAATAGAGTCTGGGAACCCTTGATACTGAGTTGCATGTGCAACCCATTGTGCTGAAAGTTTGTAGCCTGCAGGACTTCCCAGAAAATCGAAAATGTTTCCTCATTGCTGACAAAGTTTTCCTCATTTTACTTTGTGGTTCCAGTAAAAGCTCTCCTCACATTACCTTAACAGGGACAGCACAGCCTGTGCCAGTATACACTTCCCTCGCTGAAGGGGACAAGCTTAAGCATTAGCAGTGCCAGCTTCCGTTCCACACAATATGCAGAGCACAAGAAGGAGCAGCTCAGGCTTCGTGCCTGCCTAACAAACAGAACATAGTTGCAGTGCAAACTTCACACACACCTTTGATCAAGCACGAGCAACAGATCAGGTCCCCATCTCCACAGAAAAGGTAGAGAAGTGTCCCTCAAACAACAGACGGTGCAGATGACAACAGTGCAAGCTTCCTTAACAGTACAGGTCCAGGACAGGCATCAATAGTGCAAACATCAGACTTACAGAATAGGTATACAACATTCACAGCAGGAGAGCACGTTTGTCTACGTTTACAGCACAGACAGCATCAGGGCAGGCTTTCAACCACAGAGCAGTTGTGACACAAGTCATCAGTGCAAGCTTTAACTGATTAACTGGTTTCCTCATGTTGTGTGTCCCACATGAAAATATTCACTAACGTCTTGCGCTAGTCATTATGTAAAGATTCTAATTGAAAATAGTTCAATGTTTGCTGAGCATGTGCCTCACACACAAACATTCCTGACTCTGAGTGTGCCACCCCTGTGCCAATTGTCGGTTGTTTTCACCTCCATTAAATATTCTATTAATCTTATTTCAACATTCATGAGCAGTTTGGTTGTGTAACTGTTGGAATTAGTTTCTTGTTGACTACCCTGTGTATAGGGTCCGGACTATCACAACCTCCTGTTGCATTGACATTAGAGAAACAATTAATTGTTAACCTACAATTAGAGGTTTAATGTCCACAAAGTTCAAGTTATAGCACTGACAAGCGCTTTGTGGTTTCAGTCTTATGCCACACAATTCCTTTTAAAATGTACAATCCTGATAGGAATATCATAAGTGTTCTAACCAGATGTTCCTGTAGTCTAATGGTTGATTTACTCAACTTTGGTCTTGATGATCCGAGCGGTCGAATTCCAGTCTCGGGAACAAAATCAGATCGGTTACATTAATGGGCACTCAAAGTTTTGCCCAATCCGGCCTAATGACCAGCGCTGCGTTTACTGAAAAACGATACCATATACTAGCTGTTCCTGGTGTAACATACGCCATTATATCATATCTTAGGGTCAATATCAGTTGGTAATTCATAGGGTCACTTCTGTCCACCTTCTTAAATATCAGAATTGCCACTGATCGGTTTTAGAAAGGGAGCGTAGTTCCCTGTGACTTATTAATGGTCATTAAAAAGGCTAAAAGTATTAGATGGTATGAGAGGTATTCACGGTATAAGAACAGTATCTACGTTCCATCGATCACACAGGCTTCCATGATGTGTCTTCGTAGATGCGTAATTGTCAACCTTGTTCCATTGCAGAGTCCGTGTGATGGCATAAGATTGTGTAGTAGCATAATTACAGCACCTACTTTCAGTTTTAGCTCGCAAGGAGGCATTCGTCCTACAGCGTTTCGCTCTTTAGAGACTGAAATGTTGAGCCACTAATTAACTGTTCATTGACACTGGAACTGCCGTGCCCGAGTGAAGAGAAGTGGGGGTGGAAAGTAGTAACTTGAAATTATTCTGAATGTTTGCAATAGTGGAAGATGAAGGTGACTGCGTAGAACCATGCTCATTCTGTTTGTTCACTTCACAATTTGGACAGCAGAGGGCAACCTAACACTGATCAATTGCATCAGCTGAGTATTGAAACATACCTAAGTGTTTAATATATATATAGATGTTCCACTACTGCAAAGGTCTTCAAACTGTGGGGCGGACCCCCCTAAGGGGGCGTGGCTACATCCCCAGTGGGGCGCGAGAGCCCAGCATAAAATGTAAAAAAAAAAAAATACATTATTGGAGGTAATGGGCAGGACGGCTCACATGGTCGCACTGGACCATAAAACTGTCTCAGGCACCAATGAAAAAGTGGCACGCTGTTCCAACTGGATATTCATTCCTTTAGTCACAGACTGAGTGAATAGTGGCCAGGGGGTGTTTTTTGTTAAAATGTAAGCAAATTGTGATATTTAAAGAATATTTATTCAGCAACAATGGTCAAAACGACTGGCTGCATAGTGAAGTAAGACTGCCCTACACTAGCATTTAGCATTTTTCGTACGGGCATTGCCCTATTGTCTTATAGGCCAGTCTGAGCCTGGCAGCTCATCCATAATGGGTAAAAGGGCATCCATCCAGTGGCCACCTCACGCATTATGGAGGAGCCAAGGAGCCAGCCCAGTGAAAAACTGAGCATTCCCTCAGCTGCTTATTCCAGCTGAGGGAGTGCTCCTGGGCTGGCTGAACTGTCAAAGGGAAACACTGGGCCTCATTATAAGTTTGCCGGTCCGGAAACAAGGGTGCCGGTAAACTCACCGGCAAACTACAAGTCTGCCTGCCGGAGCCGCTGTGCCGTATGGGTCTGACCCTGCCAGGCACAGTGGCCATGGTAGGCAGACTTGTCACAGGAGCACCGGCACCATTGTTAACGGTACCGGTGCTCCCATGTCCCCTCCTCCATAGAGTCCCATAGGACTTTCAAGTCTACTGAGTCTTATTTGCGTCACCAAATAGGACTCTAAGGCAATGGGGATTAACAAAATTACTGGTGCCTGACTTCCCGGCTGCCGGACTTGTAATAGCCCGATAGCACCGGGAAGTCAGGCGTCGGTAATTTTTTACAGGTCTGGTAGCAAAAAGCCAGTAGCACTGCCAGGGTTAACTCCGGACCCGTAATGAGGCCCACTGTTTCCCTTTGACAGTTCAGTTCCCCATCCGCACATGCTCACTGAGCAATGCGAGGCTGGGGATGTTTTTTGCTTCGCTAGCCTTGCATAGTTCATTGGAAATTCTGGCTGGGGCACTGCATGTCTATGTGCGAGGGGAAGCTCCTGCGCCTCCTTGCACATACCGACAGAGCAATCTGGAGTGGGGCATTTCAGCACCCACGCGCAGAAGATACATTTATATTCATTTGTTTTTTATATAAATATATATTGGATGGCCAACAATAGCCTATGTCTTAACGACAACAAAACAGTTACTCATACTAGGATCATCATCCAAAATAGCTTCCCTTCAGCCCATTTACTCATCATTCATCATCAACAGCACCACTATCCCAGTACTTAAACAAGTTAAGACACTCGGGGTCTACCTTGAGGCGACACTATGTCCCAAACAAGTAAACGCCCTAGCCTCCTCTACCTCATATACAGCCAAACTCATATGTCTCAGTCACAAATTCTTGTCACCAGAAAACTCTACTACACTAGCACAAGCTCTCATACTATCCAAGCTCGACATCCTCTTCTTAGGCACATCCAATACCAACCTATCCAAACTCCAACCCATAAAAAACAAAGCCCTCAAATCTGAGCATATTTCCAACATCAGGAGATAAAATCACTGGCCCTTAGCATCACCCATAAATGCATCACCAACAAAGCGCCTAAATACCTCCTCAACACAGTCACCAGGAAAACTCAGATCAGACTCCTCAGATCTAACAACAGCGACAACCTCGAAAACCCACGATACAAAAGAGAAAAAGCAAGGGGCAGCAGCTTTAAAGTTCTCGCCCCCAAACACTGGAACACCCTTCTCATCAACATTAAGAATGAAACGTCCTTCCCACAATTAAAATAATTGCTCAAAACATGATTATTTAACCAGTTTTAGTCCATCCCTGACACCTCTATTCCCTTACTAACCCTGCATCCTCTCTGTATATAAATGTAAACAAATGTATATAATGTAGAAATGTAACCAAAAGTGTACTGCCATATTGTAATGATCATTATCAACACTGTATTTGAATTATACTTTAACTACGCCGTGATACCTCTGAGTCTGGGCGTATAACAAATGTAATAAATAAATAAATAAATAAATAAATATATGTATGAATGTGTGTATGCTTGTGTTATGAGTGAATGAATGGTGATGGGTGCTCGTATGAATGATAGAGAGAGAGTGTGTGTGTGTGTGTGTGTGTTTTTTTTGGTGAGTGGGTGGTAGAGGGGGAAAGGAGGGTTTTACAAAAAAAAGACTTTTAAAAAATCCCCCTACCCACCTGCCGGAATCAGCTCTCCTTCTGAGGTGCTGTGGAGCCCAGGGGACAGGGATGGTATTTTTTTAATGGATATCTATGATAAATATCCGGTGAAAAATATCATGCTTCCCTCTTTCCACCCAGCGCCATTTGCAAACTGTTTGGCTTTTTACCCATTTTTTTTTTTAAAGTATGCTCTAAAATGCAACATTTTAACACATTATAAAAAAAAAAATCCCCCACTTGATTGGTTCGGGGTCTCTCGCTGCACTCGTTGTGATGGCATTTTGGTGGGAAATAGTTATGACCCTCGACTTAAAAAATTCACCAGCTGCCACTGGCCCTCGAATTGCGTTGGGAACGGGGTTGGGGGAGCCCAGTGACTGTGGTGGGAGCTGGATGGGTGGGATCAGTGGGATAGTGGTGGGAGCAGGGAGGGGAGAGCCCAGAGTCCATGATGGGGTGGGGAGAGCCCAGGGACTGGGTTGGAGTGGGATGAGGGAGCCCAGCGACTGTGATGGGAGCAGGTGGCGGAGCCCAGGGACTATACTGGGAGTAGGGTGCAGTGACGGTACGCAATGGTTCATAGCCATTTGTACATACTGTCCATTTGGCATTTTTCGGGTTGCCCAGCCTGCCCAAATTTTGCTAAGGGGCGGCCCAGGCCAAAAACGTTTGAAAACACACTGCACTACGGCCACACAAGTTTGATGTGAAATGGGCATTTTTTGCATTATGAGTGGAATTCTTTTGATGAACTACCTTCTACCTTTGGGGAGGAGTCTGCTCAAAAGTATATATATATATATATATTCGCGCCTTGAAACACTTGTGTATATGCGCGTTATAAATATCATATATATATATGATATGGTACATATATATATACTTTCATTTAGAACATTGTTTTGGCTAAAGTAAAAGCTTTGCTGTGCTTGAAAACAAATGACTTGGGACGTTGTGCCTGAAGATACTGCTTAGCCGGACAATACAGAATAGGCTTGTTGTGCTCGCACACTAGTGTAATCACATGCACTCATCCCTGGCATCATTTTGATGAAATCTCTCCTATCTGTGATACGGTATCAAATTTGCTCAAATGTATGTATGTATTCATGTAGTAAAATAATGTCTGTATATCAGTCTGTACAGAAGTATATTTATAGTAGAATCTCTTGCCCAGTGTTTATCAGGAGTGACGAATGCCAGCATGTCGTCACTGCTTCTATAAGGCGGGCTCCATCCCATGAGGACAGGGAGGTGAGGCCTCTGCCCGAGAGTCCCCCTGGGAGTGAATCTCATGGGGAGGGAAACCACCTATGGGATCTGTGACAACGATTCAGGGAGAACACAGCACCCACGCAACAGACACACCTCTCCTTCCACCCCACTCTCTCTATCCCTAACATCCTCTCTCATATCCTTTTGTAAAGCTACGGAGATAGCGATTACTGAGACGAGGAAGATTAGACAGGAGTTGAAAGAACTAATATGGAAAAACTACATATAGGTGTAAAGAGTGGAGGGGAGATAGCTGCACTTCTGCCCTCTATATGGCAGAGTAGAAGCACAGAGCACCCCAGCCAAGGATATCTATCTGGTAGCAATGGATGAGCAATCAAGGCTTAAACTCTCAGGAGGTGATGCAATCCCGAGGTACGTGCTGTGGCTGCAGCACCGACAGGTCAGAGGACAGCCAAACACGACTCCCGATGCCCGCTGCTGGGCCTCCATCCATCACCGCTGAAGGGCTTTCAAGTCGACTGAGTAGCAGTAGGAAAATTCACTGATTCCTATGGCAGGACCTGGGTATCACATAATGGAAGATACTCAGAGCTCCTGTCACATCCGCATGTAGCTTCCACTAGCCCATACCTTGCTCTGTGGGCAACACACAAGTGCCCGAAAGCATACACTAGGAGTACAGGGTTGTACCCCCACCCATGGGTGCCATAAGGGTATCCCAAGGGTCTCTGTTCACCACAAACAAAATGAGGAAGAGCTGCACTGCCAAGGGTCCCAACTGGACTCCTGTGCAGAAAATAACACAGAAAACTGATGATAATGGAGTAGAGGATAAGGACAGGGAGGCCCTGTCCCTTCAATACTTTGCAGCATCAAAGTCACCCCCGACAGACTGAGTTGACGTGGTCTAATCTCCCACGAGATTGACAGCCTCATCCAGACGGTCAACATACCTTCTGGAAAGGCCATCCGCATTATCATGACTCTTACCTGGTCTCTGCTCAATGGTGAAGTCGAGCCCTTGCAGGCTAATGGACAACCTGAGCCGTTTAGGGTTTTCACCCTTCATCTGCATGATCAGTTTGGACCTTGAAGGTAGACCCAGTAAGGTAAGGCCTACAATGCCTAAGTCTCCATACTAAAACATTCCTTTTCAACAGTAGCCCACCTAGGTTCTCTACCCTTGAGTTACTGATGAGGATAATGTGATCTCTCCCTCTGTCATCCAACTCGGACAAAACAGCTCCAATTCTGGTGTCACAGGCATCAATCTGAACAATACAGTCTGTACCCACTGAGTCTTTCCCCCACCCGTCGCCCGAGACCACCAATAACCCTCCCATAGAGAGGCCTTCTTTCTCTTTCACCCCTTGCACTGTATCTGAGGTGACCTCGATCATACTTAATATGAAGCCTATGTCATGTAAAGGTGATGCATACCCTTCCAGGTTGCTGCTACAATGCCTTGAGACTATTGGTCCCTGGATCACTAAACTGAACAATCAGTCCTTCTTGGAGGGCCAAGTACCAACAAAGTTTAAGGAAGCATGGATTACACCACTGCTCAAGAAGGCCAATCTGGATCCCCTTCTTGCAAAACATTATAAGCCTAGAACCAATGTCCCTTTCCTTCTGAAGGTCATGGGCTAATCTTCAGCTACAGAAATGTATTGATGAAAATTCCATCCTCAGTCCTTGTCAGTCTGGCTACCGAGCCTGTCATGGCACAGAAACTGCAATGTTGGATTTAAAATCTAATCTCGGATCCATCATCGATCATGGCCATCCTGCACTTTTGATGTTGTTAGATCTCTTTGCTGCATTCGACTTGGTCGACCATGCCCTTCTGGCAACAAGCTGCAATCCCTTATTGGCTTCCCAAATCTTACCACACAATGGTTAGTTTATTTTCTTTGTCCCTGGAACGCCTGCGTGGTTATCCAACACTCATCTTCCATACCCTCCTTGCTTACACGTGGTGTTCCCTAGGGATCCTCTTTGTCCCCCACTCTCTTTAATATCTACATTCTTCCCTTGCTTCTACTGCTGATGACCTGGGTGTACTGTATACCAACTATGCTGAGGACACCCATGTCATCCTCAAACTTTCAGGTTCTTACCCCACAGACTCCAAAGCAATCTCTGCCATCTATTCCATCATCCATTCCTGGATGAGCCAAAATTTCATGGCTTTGAACGCCGACAAAACAGAGATCCTCATTGCAGGATCCAGTCACATGCTGAAGAACCTCTCCAAGGAATACACCTCATTCACTATTGCCAATGTGTCTATTCCAGTAGCCCAAAGTGTTAAGACTTGTCATCACGATTGATGCTGAACTCTCAATGCGTTCGCATGTTGCTAAAACCAGAGCAACCCATAGCTGCAACCCAGAGTGCCCTTTGTCTGTTAGCAATATGTCCCTTCTGGCCTCTGCCCTTGTCAATTCTAAGTTAGACTATTGCAACAGCCTCCTGGCAGGAACATCCGCAGCTAATATCGCCGCCCTCCAGATTACTCAAAACGGCGCAGTCCGAGCAGTGCTTGGTCTACCCAGGCATTTGTCTATCACTGAAGGCCGGAAAAAACTGCACTGGCTGCCCATCAGGCACAGGGTATCCTTCAAGATACTCACTCTTACAATCAAATGCTGAATAACTCTGCACCCAGTTACCTGACACAGTACATACATCGCTATGTCCCTGGTCGATCACTCAGGTCCACTGAGAAAGTTAGGCTTAGTCAGCCTCGTTTTCGCTCAGTCAAATTTGGTAAAACCAACTTCAGTGTCGCTGCACCCTCTTTGTGGAACTTTTTCCTCTTCACCTTAAGAGTTCCACCTCACTTATCAACTTTAAAAAGAATCTCAAGACCCATCTCTTCAATGCCCCTTATTCTTTGACTAAGCTGTCCCTCCTTCTCTGATCTCCGCTTCTCATTGGTTACTCTGATTGTCCTTGTCTTGTTTGGTTTTCTGTGTGCCACGAGGCATTCGGGCGGTTTTGGCGTGTTATCAAGAATTAAAATAAAAAAATAAATAACGGGTGATGTGGATGTGGTTCTTAACAGTGTCTGATTACTGTCAATTACTTGCCTACACCGTGTGGTGAGGCCTTGGTTCAGTGAGAATAGAGGAGCATACTGTCGGAGCAAAGCCCTGCACGCCCTCTGCTGCTCTGGTGTCAGATCGGGAGAGAGATGTACTCCCTCCACTGAGCCATCCTGAGGGTTTCTATGCAGCAAATCAGGAAGTGTCTCACTCATCCTCCTCTTGCACTGAAGCTCTCAGAAGACATGAGACTTCCCCTCTTCTGTGGAAAGGCTTGAGCCTGTTAACATGGAATACCTGAGGGGCTACCCCAGGGCTTCCCAGGTTAACCAGATAGTTGACCTCGCCCATCTTGGAGATTATCTTGAAGGTTCCAGTCCACTTATCTGCCAGAGCGCTATGCTTGGTAGGCTCCATCACAAGGATCGCTGGGCCTAGAGTCCAATCCACTTGTGAGGCCTTAAGGTCATGCCAGTACTTATTCAATTCTTGCCTTGCCTTAAGATTCACTGATGCCTGGCCCATCATCTGTTCCATCCTCCTTATGAAGCATAACACATATTCCCCCACTTGCTTGGCAGGACCTGGAGGGGTGGCTTCTAAGCCTTCTCCGATTAAGGCAAGGGGCCCCCTCACTGGTTGTCCAAAGAGAAGCTCAAAGGGGCTGAAACCAACACCCTCTTGAGGCACCTCTCTGTAGGTGAACAGCAGTCATGGTAGGTGAAGTTCCCATTTCTTCCTTAGGGGCTCTCTCCAAAGCACCCAACATGCCTTTGAGAGTTGTGTTAAGCCTCTCAACCAGACCATTGGTCTGGGGGTGATAGGATGTAGAAAAAGTGTACGTTACCACACATTTCTTCCAAATTGCTTGCATGTAACTAGACATAAAGTTGGATCTTCTGTCAGAGGCCACCTCTTTAGGGAAACCAATGCTGGTAAAAATGCCTAAAAGAGCCCTTGCGGCCACCTTGGCAGTGGCATGATCAACCAGTACCAGGATGAACCTGTGTCCACCTGATGCGGGAGGGTCCAAGGGACCGATGATGTTGATGCCAACCCTCTCAATTGGTGGGCCAACCACTGGCGAAGGCTGCAGTGGGGCAATGATACTGCCTCCAATCTTGCCAGACAGCTGCCAAGTGGGACAGGTCCAGCAGTGGCACTCCACTTCTACTACCATCCTGGGCCAGGAGAAATGTGCACAGAGCCTCTGTTTGGCTTCTTGGTGCCAAGGTGACCGGCTAAGGGCACCTCATGCGCCAACTGCAGAAGAAAGGGCCTGCAAACCTTAGGTACCACCAACCTCTTGAGTGCAACAGGCTGAGGCTTAGTGGGCTCACTACAAAGGAGCTCACCCTCCCAATAGATCTTGAATGACCGAGGCACTTCACCCTGCCCCTGGGCATGTTTCCTTAGACCTTCGAGAGAGTGGCACTCTCTCTGACCCTAAAAGAAGTCTCCCCTAGAGGGCCCACCTTAGGCCAGCAGGCATTGAAGGTCAGGGTGATCCTCTGGGTTGATACCTCTCCCGCAGGAGGGTCTTCTGGCTCTTCTCCCTCAGGAGTTGAGTCTAGAGTTACCACTGGGCCTAGCCCTTCGGGAGCTTGCATCCCAGTGGGTGTTGCTGAAACAGCAGGAAGAGAAGGAGCCTAGTGACTGCAGCAGCAGTCAGTGGTAGCCTATCAGAAATCAACCCCAACTCCACCAGGTCATTCCCCAGCAATATGTGGGCAGGCACACTGTCCTGAGCACAATAGAATTCCTATTGGTAATAGGAACTACCGTCCCCTGCACACCATAAAGTAATGGAAAAGGTGGTTTTCCAATCGAAATTGAATCTCTTTGATAGTTTAGTAGTTTCACAATATAGGAATTCGAAGGATGAAAGGTAAGTACATCAAATATAGTCATCTTTTGAAAATAACTCAATGTCAATGGTTCCTTCACTTTGTGCTCATGATTATGCTGACTTGTGATACCAGAGTTGTTTGTTTTCTCCCCGCACCCTATAAACCTAATAAGGGTTCATGAGCCTTAGTAGCTCTACACTACTAAAGATTATACTTAAGTGCTTTCACACATACAGAAAAAGAAAGGGTGTGCTTCTCTCTCGTTGTTTTGAGGCCTACTGTCCTGAACCAGGATGGGAAGCTTTGCTGTCTTGTCCTCAATCTGTATAGTGACCAGGGCTACAGCGATTAATTTGGGAGGCCCACCAGCTAACCTGGTAGTTCTCAGAGCAGCACCTACATAGTCCTCTGGCATGAGCAGGTACCTGTCCACTACTGTCATGCTTGCCCCAGTGTCTCTCAAACCAGTGGAAGGCTGGCCATTTAGGAAGACACTTCGCAAACATCGGCAGGTGTTCTGTGAGATGGTCGCCAGTTCTTCTGCGTACTGGTCCCAGGCGCCTAGGGACACTAGGGAATTCTCTGCAGGAGCACCAAAGGTTATTTCTGGAGAGGAGGGGGAGGGCAGTGGCCTCCACCTCAGGCATGAAGCAAGGGTCACCCTTCTTTTGGTTCAGAGGCCCACAGTCCCAACAAATGCAAGGAATGCAAGGTGCTGTACTGGATCTACTGGAAGCCTGATTTACAGCATGAGAACCGCTACTCTTGCTCCCACCCCCATGAGATGTATCCCGCACTAGATTTTTGGGTCTTAGGAGAGGGATGTTTAGGCTCATTCAACTGTGTTTGCTTATGGGACACCTCAGGCTTCTGAGAGCTCCCCCACTCTTTGTCTTTATTGTTCCCACTGGGATCCTTAGGGGACACCCGATGGGAAACCACCTTGTCAGGAAGCCGGGCCAACTTAAAGGACTCCAAAATGTTCGGTCAGCAATTTACTGACGCAGCTCTGGTGAACGGGCTTCAGAAAAATGCTCATAAAACAAAAGGTGGGACACAGGCTTCTGTCTGCAATCATGTCTGTAGTTTGCTACCGTTGCTAATTCAGAGCGGCTAAGTGGCGGCGAAGTGGTCTGTGGAGAAAAATACTTTGTTTGTGTCTACTACTGGAGCCATGGTTCAGTGCCTGGGAACTGGCTGCAAAGTGTTCTTAATCCCAGTGATACCGTGGCAGGTGGAGCGGCTAAGTGGTGGCAAAGTAGTCTGTGGGAGTCAGTGGAGGAGTGGGCCCACACCCAGACAGTACCTGAGACCTCAGAAAGCCACCGCCTTGTAACATAGAGGCGAATGTGGGGCAGTGCCCTTTAAGCCTAAAAATTCTAACATTTGTGAACTTATCTTTGGTGAAAATTTTAAACGACCAACTGATCTACAGTAAGTGCCACATTTCCATCTTTATTGATACTAACGATAACATAGAGGCGACTGCTGGGCGGTGCCTATTGAGCCTCAAAATCTAACATTTGTGAACGTATGCTGGTTACAACACTCAACCTTTGATTCATCAAAATCAGTTTGCTGGCCCACTGGGACGAAGGGAGAGTGGCTGAGTCTACTAGAAACATCTGACCCCAAGTTTAAAAAAACAGTGATCCAGAGATAATCTCCCCAAGTATCCCTGATTTGGTCAGGAGTGTCCGTGGAGACAACTCCAAACACACAAGAAAATCAGACTGATTGCAAAATAACATTAAATGGAGAGTCAGCTAGGAACCAATGCAGGGTGGGCCGAGAGCTGAGCTCCAAGGCGAATCGCCTGCTGCTGTCCTTAATTGTCTGACAATGAGTCAACAGCGGACACATGAAGGAGGTCTGCCTAATCTGCCACTAACGGCAGTCCAAGTGCCAGAAAAACTGGAAGGGTGGGGACGGGGCGCTTTCACGAAATATAAAAAAAAGGGCTATTAACGAACTCAGGAGGGTTCCATGGCAGACGTCGTCCCCTCCCCCATGCCCAGGTGCCATAGCAGGCAAGTCCATCTGGGAATTTTTGAATGTGTTACCTGTGACCAAAAAAGTGGTGGGAGTCAAAACAACGGCTTGCCTAGATAGGACTCATATGAATGAGGTGCATGATGAGTCTAATTGCACACATGGATTCCTTGTCATGTGAATCCCCAAAAGGTATGGGGATCACTATAGTGTACCAGACCGGTGACCCCTTGATTCAAGGCTCACCATCTGACCTCATTGACTTCATAGAAAATAGAGGGAGTAATGAAACTTATGAAAGAACCAGCCAGCTCCAATATAGAAGTCACCGTACCCTGAGAGAGGTTGATGAACGCATCCGTCTAACATCCATGACTTTATCTGCCTTAAATATGGTTCTGAGCTCCTTTGTGACGCTATATGAGAATATATGGGATGAGGTGTGTGTCCAATTGATTATGTTGGCAAATATTAGCACGAGGGTTGATGAACTAACGATGCTCCAGTACCCCCTCCCTGGAAATACTCAGGAAGTAATGGAGGAATCTTGTGTTCAGATCTCAACAGAAAAATCAGTTGCCCCAATCATTCCCCCTCCTTCGAGTGGTGTGGAGGCCTCCTGTGAAGAAGTCCTGCGAATAATGTCCGAGTAAATGACTGAGAAAGCCCCAAATCTTTGTGGGCTGCCAGGCCCCAAATGTTGACCTACAACCAGTAGAAATTAACCCACCAAAGGTAATATATAAAAAGAATAGGGGGCCGACACAAGGGGTGGAAGGAATTCAAAAATCCAAAAAAACGTGAAGAGTTCAAAAACAAAGAATGCGCTGACTCCATCTTTCTTTCACAAACTGTCATTAGTAGCCTTCAAAGGAACAGGAAAAGAAAGAACTTAGGGAACAACTGAAGAAGATAACTTGCCGGACTTAATGGAACAATAATTTCCAGTAGCATTGTCACCTATGGTATTGAGGACAGCTGGCAGGGTCATGACTAAAGACAAAAAACAGGGGAAGGTAGACGCGGGAGCTATAGATGCTGCATTGAATCATGCCCCATTGAGAGTTCAGTTTGTAGAGCAAAGGGGGAACATGGAGCGACAAAGGATGGAGGTTTCCTCAACACGCACTGCCGTATCCATGTCCACTCAAACGGGTTTAGACCTTTAGGGACTGCATGGCCAAGAAATTGCTAGCCCAGTATTCCCGCTAGAGACGCTTTGAGTCTAATACAAGAGGTAGCAGGTGGAAAGTCAGATATCGAGAATGTGAGTGAGAGGAAGGAGATAATGGATGAGAAAGGGCAGTGGAGGAAGGATCAACAGTACCCGTCACTAGGCCACGGGATAGGAGAAGAAGATACTGGTAAGGACGACCGGAAGGTGGGAGCTGGAAGAGAGGTGAGGGTATACATACAGAAAAAGCTAAGCCAGCCATTGGTCTGGGCAAGACCAACGGAAAGACGTATGAGAACGTGGTTAGGATCAGACACAGGGCAGTTACCGAAAGAGAGTAGAGAGGATTTGTCAAGAGAGTGTAACTTCGAGGAAAGAAGGGAAAGGAATCTCCAAAGGAGAGAGATTCCGACTGCACAAAAATCAGTAAACACAGGCTACTTGTTAGATAGTATATATAAAGCTAAGGGTCAAAGCCTAAAACCCACACAAACTCCTGCTTCTTTAAGATCACTACAGCAAGAATACCTAAGAGAAGAGATGGTCAAGTGAGAAGGAAGAATGAGAATAACAACTACACAACACAAGATATGAGCCATGAGTTAAGAGGTCTAAGTGAGAGCCAATGTGGAAAGGACAGGCAACTGAAGTTCACCCATACCTTTGGAAAGGGAAACACCATCTGTTTAAATCAAAGGAATGTGCTGTTACTTTTGCCACAGATACCATATTTGAGAGCAATTTGCACCGTAGACATTGCAGGAGTAGAATTTCCTAATAAGAGGGATGTTATTTGCTCCATAGTGCACTTTAACTCTAACCTGAAAGTGAAAGATTGAAGAATCAAGGGTTTGTGGTTATTCCATTTGATATTGAGAAGATTATTGTCCCCATTTTTAAAAAAAGGGGTGATATCGGACCCCAATAATTACAGGCCCATATCCCTGCTTGATGTGATAGGGAAGGTATTTGCCACACAACTATTACATTGGTTAACCTCATGGATCAATCAAGCAGGGGTGTACGATCGGAGACAGACTGTTACGCTCACCTGATATCCACAGGGACACCACCCAGCCGGGTTACTCGCTGGTATACTTCTCAGTTTTGCCCAGATGTGGTCTGCGGGGAAGGTTCTGCCTGAAAATACAGGCGGACTGTGTTCAAAATTGGCTGACCGGGGTAAGTATCCTTCTGGCGCTCTCTCCTCACCTTGTGGTAGTTAGGCGTGCTCTCCGTCCTGCCTTCTTTGCAGGGGCACTTTGTCTTTCATGGGCGTGTGCGGTCCAGTTACTTCACTGACGCCGGCCCGTTTGATATTGTTCAGGTAGGTCTTATTGCTGTTCTTTAGTTTTGTTGCTATCCTGCATGCCTTTCTTTGTTTAAAATGTCTTTTTTCTCCCTTTAGGTATGCAGACATTCAGCGCGGCGAACTGGCTTGGTTGAGCCCCGCTGGTAAATGATGGCGCATTAAGAGCGCTATGATGCGGTAAGTAAGCGCTATGCGCAGCGCTTCAAAGTCTCACCTTTGCTAACCTGTGTTTTCCTTCCTTGTAGGTCGCAGTGTTCTTCAGCGCGTGTGGAATTTTCCGGAGTGGTGCCAGCCGAGAGGCGACCAGCCAGGTAAGCCTTTTGAGCAGTTCGTAATTTGCAATGTCTCTTCTGCTTTCTTAATGTTGCCTCCATCTTCCTCTTTCAGGTCGTGCAGTCCGGGAGGCGTGCAGATTCGAGGAAGCTGTTCTCAGTAGCTGCAAGTATTTAAAGATGAAGACTGCAGGTAAGATGCTGATGCTAATGATTTTCCTTTTGTCTCCATGCAGGTTCTGCTTCTCCGAGGTTCGGGAGTATAGCTGGACACGGTAAGCTTCATGTTGCAAGCTGCAAAGTAACGCGAAGCGTGTTGTCTTGCTTGGGTGTGGTTAAATAGCCCCAGCAAAATAGTCCAGGTAAAGTAGTCCCTAGGCTACCACACCCAAAACACTAGACCACATAGTTTGGTTCCGAGGAACCAAGCTATGTGGATGCCTCCATGTTGGCTGACAACACAATAAAGTAGTTCCCAAGCACATTGCTTTTCATGGTGTATAAGCCCGGCGCCATAGGCGCCAAGACTGGCCCCAAGAGGGTTTTGGAAGAGGATGCGAGGCTCTAGAGGCCCGAGTCCTGACTCCACCTGGACAATGGTTTTGCCAGAGGGGTTTTTGGGCGAGGGTCGTGACACAGACTGGCTTCGTAAGGGGCGTTGGTTGTGGGCTGAACATCCTAATACTAAACTTATTAAAGATGGAATCTATAAAACATCAGAATCCGCCTCGATCAAAGCGGAACCCTAACAAAACAGATCGACACCTCAAGAGGTGTAAAACAAGGTTGTCCGTTAGGATCCGATTTATTCAAACTATTAATTGCAGATGTGGGAGAAGCTCTAGAGGAAATTTCAGCATTTCCGCCGAAAATAAATGGGAACCATATAAGCTGGCTAATATATGCTGACGATATTGTCTTGTTAGACCTAACCCCAATAGGGGTCCAGCGGAAGTTAACAGCACTCGCAAATTACATAAAGCAGAATGTGCTTGAAATAAACGCTAAAAAAACTGAAATCGTCCAGCTATCGGATTTAAAAGGACAGAAACAATCAAAAAAAGGTCGACCAAGATGGACACTGGAAAACAAGACAATTCAGAGCTCAACCCAGGTGACGTACCTAGGGGTACAAATAAGTGCGAGCATTATGGATGAAGAAAATAAAAACAAAATGTAAGGCCTTATCAGTGCAAGGAGCAATGCTTCACAAAAAATTTGGCAAGTTCTCATTTCAGCCCATTCTGAATTTCTATAAAGCAAAAGTATTTCCTGCATTAATGCATGGGGCTGAGGCAATGTTTGGATGTCCTTACATTTTATGATCCCAATGTGAAAATATGTTCTGGAGCAGGATCCTGCAAGTGCCTCAGAGCACACCAAACGCTTGTATTCAATATGAGCTGGGTCTGCTTTCAATTACGGCGAGAGTTCAATGGAATACTCTATCAATCTATAGGAAAATCATTGAAAAAGAATGCGCTCCGCAATACGAGCTACTGAGACCAAATAAAACGAATAACCCAAAAGATGTCTTCGAGCTCTTGAAAAGGAACTGTGAAAAAATCTTAGTACAACTGGCATCAACAAAGGAGAAGCTGGAACAAAATCCCAATGCAGTAAAGAAAAATTGATGGGAGACTGACTCGATCAACAAGATCGACCAGCGGGCTTCCCAGATGTGTATGAAAGATTATGCATGGGAAAGCAAGGCACTAAATGTGATACCTAAGTACCTAAAAAAGTTTCCCTGCCCGAGGAGAAGAAACATTTTCCGAAAAAGTAAGGCTGAACCTATTTCAGCCGGCTGTGATTAAAAACATGAGAAAAAGGAAGGGAGAGACAATGGAAACTAATTGCCGATTCTGCAACAGCGAAACAGAGACATTAAAACACCTGATAATCTCATGCCCGAAATTGAAAGAAATGAGAATAAAATTTTTGGGTACGGAGCGTGAAAAATT